>NC_090698.1:35915156-36572906 GCF_040954835.1 Lepisosteus oculatus | reverse complement strand
AGATGTCCTGAGACCCGCCTAGAACCAGGTCATTCCTGTCCTTGGCCTGAGGGCATAGGTTTCTATATGGCATTTCCTGAACAGCTGAGCCTGGGCAAACACCCATCTCGCGCTACGCATAGGGTCTATTTTCACTCTCCTGCCATTCCACGGTTCGTCCTTTCTGACATCTGTGACAGAATGCTGAGCCTACTCTAACCCTGCGAGCGTTTTTTTTTCCTTTTTGTTTCCTGGCTTTTGGATATTTTTTTTCTTTGCTCCTGGTTCTGGGCTTCCATGCCTCTATGTGTGGTCTGTTCCCCTGTTCCGTCAGGGTTTTTTTTTTTGTTTTGTTGTTCGTGATTTTATGTTTGTTCGGTATGGTTTTTTGTCTTGCTCCTCTGGAGCCCAGTCCGCCCTCCCCCTTTCCTCTACTCAATTAAGGTTTTTTTTTACTCCGGAGGAGGGGGTAACTCTCAGCCGTGGACTCCCGGAGGTTTCTTTTCAGTTAAATGAGGTTTTTCCTCCCCCCAGTGCTGTGCAGCTCTTTTTTGGGCGTCAGGAGCCACCCTTGAAGAGGGGGGTACTGTCATGCCCAGTACACCTAGAGGTCGCTTTACTTTTCTCCTGTTCCTAGTTCCCTGTGATTATTCATGTATTTCTTGTGTGTCTTGTTGTGTAGCCTATTTACTTCCTGCTTCTGCTCTTCTACTTGCTCGGCATTGAGGTTCAGATGTCCTGAGACCCGTCTAGAACCAGGTCACTCCTGTCCTTGGCCTGAGGGCATAGGTTTCTATACGGCATTTCCTGAACAGCTGAGCCCGGGCTAACCCCCGTCTCGCCACTACGCATAGGGTCTGTTTTCGCTCTCCTGCCATTCCATGGTTTGTGCTTTCTGACATCCTTGACAGTAATGAGTTATACCTGTCTAGATCAGCACACTGGGATCTCCTCATGTCCTCCTCAGTTTGTCTGTTTACACAGTAATTAGTGTATTGTTCTATACACTGGCATCAAATGATGATGTACAAAAAAAACATTGATTATGACTAAAGATGATGTGGCTTCACTGCTGACAAGTCCAGCTCCAATGTAACAATTGCTTTAAGGTAGCAGCATTGTGCTATTTTTATTTTTTGGCTGTATGTTATATTGTGATAAAAGTGTAAATAATCTTATTGTAAAATTCCTGAGAGTCCAAAGATTTGTATTGCTACATTTTTTTTACGAACTGATCTTCTTCTTTTACCAAGTAGCAACTTTAAAGTGTGTAACCTTAAATTATTAATAAAGTAATTAATAAATTATTAATATACAGTACATCGGTTCATTTATATTGATTGGTTCAATTTATACTAAGATGTACTTGAGGATCCTGTACAACTGATAATTCATCTATTTAGCTTTTACAATGATTTTTTCTATGTAGCATTATAACAATCTTTATGAGGTTTTCACTTTAAATGGAAAAAAAATAGTTGAAATGCAATTTAAGAAACTTACTGCTACAGATCTATAAAAATGTTGTTTTTTTAACAGTATGGTTTAATTGTAGGACATGCAGAATTCCTTCTGTGGTTTATATACTGTATATATTCAATAAATTATTAATGTTATGAATATGGAATAAGGGTATGATCTGCTTTTTGGTTCTTGACAATGATTCAAGTTTTAAATCTCAACCTTTCTCATATTTCTTATAGTTTAGAAATTATTTATTAGACATTTATATACATTTAAAAAGCACTTTCCAGTGGTTTTGTACACCATTATAAGCATGATCGGGTTTTTGTGCTCTGGTGGAAAAGGTAACAAACAGATTAGCAATGCTATACTGACTGAGACTTTTCCACCTCTGAGAATTACTCAATATAGCTATACAGCCTCTGCCAGTGGGAACTGTACTTAAGGATCCCTAAGCCCTGTTGCATGTCAAACCCATCTCATTCACTGTCATGAATTCTCAAAAACAAAGATTGTAGAACTTGTCAACAGAAGTCATGCATTTCTCAGAAAAGACAACAAAAAGACTTTCCTGGTAATCAGGTACAGTAGATGACCTAACTGCTTCAAAGAGAAGACGTGTTTCATTATTGAAAAGAACAGACCAAAATTCCTTTTATTTTAAAATAAAGAAAAAATCTGTTTAATTTTCACAATAAGGTAGACTGTAAGCAGTAAGATGTTTATCTTCTTAATTTCTAGGATACATTCTAATCCCCCCGAGTAAAGGACGCTAAACGAACATTTGGAGTCAGTCAAAGCAGGCAAACAGCTGTTGAGAGAGCAGGTGATGACACCAGCATGAAGGAGAGCTGACATTACCCTGACATCAGCAGCTAGGAGAAAGAAAAATCTTCATAAATAATCTTTAAACAATCTGCCTCCCTCCACTATGTTATTAATTACTTTTACAACCCAAATCAAACATCTGTCACATTAGAATAGATAAATTAATTATGCAGTTTATTTCTGTCATGAACAATATAATACTGTGCCAGCAAAAATGAATGCATCTGAATGTGGCTGTTCTTATTTTGTTTTATGTAGAATTCAATATATGATATTATCATGGAAAAGCTGCGTTTAAAAATTTCATTACAAATTGAATTGTTTGCACAGTTCTTTGAACAGTTTTAAAAATGTTCATTATTAACAAGTGATCTCTGTCCTGGCTTCTATCATAGCAGCGTTCTTTATGCTCAGCTGCAAAATATTTAATGCTCAAAACATTATATTTTACAACTCACTTTTTGATATCAAACTGCTTTTCAGCGCATCATGTTGCTGCAACCCTTGTGCTAATCTACAATAGTTAAAGATAATATTTTTCTTAGTATAAAGAAATGTTTTTGATATGTAAATAGATTATTTTTATACTTTTTGCAAATTCAAGGACATTTTTTGATTACTGCAGTTAGGCAAATTAATGATTAAAGGTAGCTTTGGAGAACCTTATTTAAATATTTGTGTTGAGATATCTTGTTGGAATATAAAATAAATGTGGATGTACAGTAGCTATTTCTCTTTTGTTAAGGTTTTCTAGTTCATGAGTTCCAGTGAAAAGTGCTCCATGATCTTCAACACATGCTGTGACAGGAGACAGCTGTCCACATGCTCTCTAGACCCACAGTGAGCTACTCTGGGACACGGTCTGTTCATGGGTCACCACATCAGGGAAAGACAACATTTGGTACCAGTTATCTAGCTGCAGGGGTGCTATGGTCCACTTTTCCCCTCTGCTCAAGGTAGACAAATTTGGTGGCTTTTGTGGAACTGAAAACACTGTGTGTACATGTCATCCTTGAATGCTCACATGCCAGATGACCTTGAGATCAGGTTGACTTTTTCAGTCATTACTAAACTAGGGAGGATGATGAACTGTGTGATTGTGTTATAGCCCCTTTATTCATATGTGTTGTATGTGTTCTTTATTCTTTATTCATATTCAATCTGTTTACATCAAGTTATACTTCTTTTACCTGAAGAAGGGAATACAGTGTAAATTACAGATTTACAGGCACTCGCAATTATAGGAAAAATCAGACTATATCAGTCTATACTGTGCGTACACAGATCAGGAGCACATCTACACTGAATGTACAGTGCCTTCCATAGGTATTGGGACAGTGAATTCAAAATTGCTATTTTTGCTGTATGCTCAAGTAATTTGTATTACAGTTGAAAAGTTGAATACAAAAAGTACAGAGTGTAATGTTTTTTTTTTTCTGGGATTTCTATGTTTATATGTTGTACTGTTTTAGAATAGCACTTTTTGTGTTCAATCCCCCATTTCAAGTGAGCATAAGTATTGGGACATATTAACTCAAAGTAAATTAAAGTAGTATAAGACCAAAGTGGTATTTGCTTAAAAGTCATCTGTGCACAATAGATGTGTCACTAAACCCTTGGTTTGTTCTTTTTGAGATACTTTGCCAAGCCTTTGCTGCAGCTATTTTCATTTGCTATTTGAATTTCTGACTTCAGTCTCCTTTTTAGCAAGTAAAACAGTGACATTCTATGTGTTTGCCTCATAATAAAGAGGAGCATAACGGTGGTCATAAACGATATTAATTTAGGACATAAACATATTATGTAAACTGTATATGGCTGGTATTGGTAGTTTAAACAAAAAATACAGTATTCCACTTTCTTCCTAAACATTTCAAGCATCAATGTCTGTCATTCGGTAACATAATGTATTTATTTTGGAAAAGTTTTTACATGCTCCTTCTGACTATATTAAGTTTATATACTTCATAAAAAGTTAAAATGTTTTAACATTTATTTAACACAAATATTTAACACGAAAATTAAGCTGTTTACCTCTTCCGCCTGAGAACAGTCACCCGTTGCTACCCAACGCAGAAACACAGCCACTAACTAGCAAAGAGAGGACATTAGCTAGCCAATATGATAAAGAAATAAATGATTATTTTGTTTATTTCTTTTGCACATTTATTTGAACATTTCCATCGATTGTACAAGCACTTGGAAACTGTCCAATCCTTAGTTCATCAGGCATTTTCTTTTACGCTGCTGGCATTCTCCCAGTCTGGCGCCGGTCTGTGTCTTCTAGGATATAATGCCAGCGAACTCTTGTTTTTATGTCCACTATAACAGACAATCTCCTTTGCTTTTAACCGAGCATTTAATAATTTCCTAAAATGAAAATGATTTACTTTATTTCCCTCACGGGATCAATAAAAGTATCCATCATCTGTCTAAACTATGGGACAGAATTCTGGGGTCTCCCCATACCAGAGATTATGGTAGGGCTTCAGAATGGTGATTGGCTGACACCATCTGACACCCCTCTGATTGGAGAAAAAAGACGTGCTGGTTTGCTATACATACTGTACCAGGAAGAGGATTTCTTTCTATTCGAAACGTGTATTTTAAAAGTTTAAGAAGTAAAAACCTTACAGCGTACACAGATTTCTAAACTGATCAGGATCGTTATCTTTGTCTTATGCGTAATAATGTTCACCACTCTGTCCAGCAAATTAATAATAAACTTTATTTTATATAGCGTTTTAAACGAATAAGTAATTAGATTGCTCATAAACCTAATCACTTATTCTACATAAACACAGCGTAATTGCTCTCTGAAAATGCTTTTTCTTTTTATTTAGGCTCAGATTTAAACTATAAATTGTATTATTAATAACCATAATAACGACCAACCAACAAAAACAACCATATAAAACATAATACCAACCAAAAACATAAATAACAACCACAATACAAAATCAAATATATCAAACCATTAAACTCTCTCAAATTCCTCCGATTATCATAATCCCCGCCCCTTATGCAAAACCAAACCCTCCTCCCATTCCAGTTTATCCTCTTTATTATAAACAAAATCCACCTCAATTTTCAACATAAAGCATTACACAAAATCAATACCTCAACATGTAACTCCACATTTCCAAATAGACCTCATTTCCATGGCCCTGCCCCCTATGCAAAACCAACATCCCTCCCCTGTTCTCTCTCCGCTGGCGTTTGTAATCTTTTTTATTTTTAAATACATTTTAGCAAAGTCGTGTATTTTAAAAATCTTAAGATTTCTATATTTATGTCTTTATTTAGTGTTTTCATTAGTGACAAAGGCTAAACCTTCTTGGAAATATGTATTTTATGTAAACCATGTTTGGTATTAATTCATTTAGGGCTAGAATATGTTCATTGTCTTCCAATGAAAGAAGGGTTCCTTTCGCCGTAGTCGAGTTGACATTAGAAGCTTGCCACGCCCGGACTGTTACACCAACGCATTAGCATGTTAAAAAGATTTCATTGAGGAGCCTTGCTATCTAAAGTAGTAAGTACTGTACTTACTGGGTTTTTGAAGGGGGGAGGTGTCTTTCGCTGGAAATCTCACCCCCTTCTACTTTGAAAATACCTGTGAAACCGGTTTAATTCGTCACAGCCAGCACTCCCGCAGAGAGGGTGGTTGTATTTGCAGTGCATCGGTAATACAGTAGATGGGAAAGCCAGAGCCAACCACTACGCCGCCCACGTGTTATGCTCTTCATTAATGTCTAAGTTGGAACACATCATTATATCTAATTTTGTCTTTCTTAAAAAAATAATCGTTTGCCCAGCCTAACAGTATTGTTGTTATTGTTTTTAACCTGTAAAGCGCTTTGAGGAGTCCCCTTTAAA
Organism: Lepisosteus oculatus; assembly: GCF_040954835.1. Classification (NCBI taxonomy): domain Eukaryota; kingdom Metazoa; phylum Chordata; class Actinopteri; order Semionotiformes; family Lepisosteidae; genus Lepisosteus; species Lepisosteus oculatus. The sequence continues at coordinate 36,566,756 of NC_090698.1, read as the reverse complement.
GGCGCCATATACAATAAAGTTCATTATTATTACTATTGTTAATTTGCTGGACAGAGAGGTGAATATTATTACACAGAAGACAAAGATAGTGATTTACGTTGCATTGTGCATTGTGCTGCTGTAATACAGTTTTAAATAATTAAAAGTCTAAACAGTATCAGCTCTATTTATGGGTTTTAAATAAAGGCGATTTAAACGCGATTTAAATCAATATAAATGTTTATATTGTAACGCATAGGTGACTATTCATTGTTATTAAAATGACTTAAATTCGATCATGTTGTGATATTTAGAAATATACATTTGTTTGATGCGAGTGAAGTTTTATTTAATCTCTGAGCCATACTGATTCTTATGGAAGCCAGTTTCCGCCAGGGAGTAAAAAAAAACACACTATGGTATTCTCTCCGATGCATTGCAGTTAAAAACATATCTCTGATGCTGTTCCTAAATGAATATCATTTATGACCATCAGACACATTATGTTCCTTTTCTTTTTTCCAGTGGAATGAACAAGGAGAGGCATTTCATGATGTACTTTTCACTGATGAAACAACAGTGGCTCTGGAACAGTTTTCAACCATGTCATTTTATAAAAAGGGGAGATATGTACGCGTTACTGAAGCTAAAAGTTTAGCCTTTGTCACTAATGTAACCACTAAATAAAGACTTATAGAAATCCCTACGTTACAGACTGTATATGGCTGGTATATACAGTCTGTAACTGTCTGTCGTAGAAAGACTTACAGTAAATGTGTTTGCTGTGCCCGTTATAGATATTGAATTTTACCACTGAAGGGAAATCTTAGTAGCTGAGCATAAAAAGAATAGGAGTATAGTGTAATGCGTGTGAAGGCCATAAACGATATTAATTTTGGAACATAAAAAAACAGTATATGGCTGGTCTTGGTACTTTAAAGAAAAAATACACACCAGTATTCCATTTTTCCCTAAACATTTTAAGCATCGAAGTCTTTAACTAAAGAGATACCGGAGTCAACAAGCATACTTTTAGAATTTGATTAAAAGGGAATATAATATGGAATCACGTATCTAACGAAATTAATAATGATATAATTATATTCATGTACCGCAACACAAGAATAGTACACGCTGTACATTGTCTGTCGATAATGTTTCTGTAGTGCTTTTTCAGCACTCTCCATGTGACCGCACCGGTGGCGCTGTGGGTTAGGTTCCTGACTCCCTTGTCACCTGCTCTGTGATCGAATCCCCTGGAACTATGACTATTTTTTAACAAACATTTCTTTGAAAAAATGAAACGTTTCCCTTGGTCAGAGATTAAATAAAACCCCACTCGCACCAAACAAATTTATATTTCTAAATATCACAACATAATCGGATTTAAGTCTTTTTAATAACAATGAATAGTCACCTATGCATTACAAAATAAACATTTATATTGATTTGAATCGTGTTTTGATTTAAATCGTAAACGCGTGTTTAAATATATGTGTTTAAAGGTGATGTATAAAAGTGCTGATTCTTATGGAATGTGTTCCGCTGGGGATTCAAAAAAATTATTTTTTTTAATCGCGTATCTAAGGAAAATAGCAGTATAACTTTGTTCATGCACATCATTATACAGTATCTCATTTTGTATTTCTATAAAAAAATCGTTTGCCCAGCCACTATTGTTGTTATTGTTTTTATCATGTAAAGCGCTTTGAGGAGCACAGCTTTCTCACCACTTAGATTACTTTTTGACACCATCCTTAAACAAAGCAGAAACTGATTGTATTTTCCGATGACATACTGTACAAGTGCAAAGATTACAGATTTTAATCATCTTTTTTCTGAACCAGGGAAAATCTGATCATGTTTCTCTATAACAATAATAAAAAACGTTATTTTACTTATCACCTTTAAAAGTGGCATCTCAAAACAAAACAATACAGTAGATGTAAACCACAGATTACAAGATAAATACCCTTAATTGTTTATTCAACACCTCCCCCCCCTCAAAAACCCAGTAAGTACAGTGCTAGTTAAGAAAGGCTAGGCTCCTCAATGAAATCACTTTAACTTGCTAATACCTTGGTGTAACAGTCCAGGCGTGGCAAGCTTCTAATTTCAACCCAACCACGGCGAAAGGAACCCTTCTTTCATTTGAAGACAATGAACATATTTTAGCCCTGAATGAATTAATAGCAAACATGGTTTACATAAAAGACATTTTTCCAAGAAAGTTTAGCCTTTGTCACTAATGAAACCACTAAATAAAGACATAAATATAAAAATCTTAAGATTTTTAAAATACATGACTTTGCTAAAATTTATTTGAAAATAAAAACGATTACAACCGCCAGGGGAGAGAGAGAACAGGGGAGGGATGTTGGTTTTGCATAAGGGGCGGGGCTATGGAAATTAGGTATGTTTGGGAATGTGTAGTTACATGTTCTGGCTGTGAATTATCGTTGTTGAGTATGGAGTGTTGAGGTATTGATTTTGTGTAATGCTTTATGTTGAAAATTGAGGTGGATTTTGTTTGTGATAAAGAGGATAAACTGGGATGGGAGGAGGGTTTGGTTTTGCATAAGGGGCGGGATTATGATAATTGGAGGAATTTGCAAGAGTATAATGGTTTGATATATTTGATTTTGAATTGTGGTTGTTATCTATGTTTTTGGTTGGTATTATATTTATATGGTTGTTTTTGTTGGTTGGTTGTTATTATGGTTATTAATAATACGATCTATAGTTAAAATATGAGCCAAAAAAAAAGAAAAAGCAAGTGATTAGGTTTATGAGCAATCTAGTTACTTATTCGTTTAAAATGCTATATAAAATAAAGTTTATTATTAATTTGCTGGACAGAGCGGTAAACATTATTATGCATAAGACAAAGATAACGATCCTGATCAGTTTAGAAATCTGTGTACGCTGTAAGGTTTTTACTTCTTAAACTTTTAAAATACACGTTTCAAATAGAAATAAATCCTCTTCCTGGTACAGCCGCATGAAGAGAGAGGCAAAACAGCCCTACACAGCCCTGTTGCAGTACACGAATATAATCATATAGTTATTAAATTCTTTAGATACGCGATTCCATATTATATTAGCAGAAAAGCTTAAAACTACACACGCTATTTCACATGTTAGTTAAATACTTAAAATGTTTAGGGAGAAATGGAATACCGGTGTGTATTTTTCCTTTAAAGTACGGATTCCTGGAATCTGACTGGCTAACACCCTTCTGAAGTGGTTCCATAATGCTTGGTATACAGAAAAGACAGCGTTGATAAAAAAAAGCCTGGATTCTCATGTATCTCAGAGAGCGAGTGATCAGAAAAAAGGAACAGCTGTTACACCCAGGTTTTACGCTCTCTCTGTTGAATGAATGAAAGCATTTTATTAAAAACACGTTTGCGTTTTTCTGGGTATTTACCTTGTAATCTGTGGTTTACATCTACTGTATTGTTTTGAGATGCCAATTTTAAAGGTGATATGCAAAATAACGTTTTTTATTATTGTTATAGAGAAACATGATCAGATTTTCCCTGGTTCAGAAAAAAGACGATTAAAATCTGTAATCTTTCCACTTGTATGTCATCGGACATTAACGAGTACAACCCCCCTCTCTGCAGGAGTGCTGGCTGTGACGAATTAAACCGGTTTCACAGGTATTTTCAAAGTAGGAAGTACAGTGTTAACTGGTAGCTAGGCTCCTCAATGAAATCACTTTAACATGCTAATGCGTTGGTGGAACAGTCCGGGAGTGGCAAGCTTCCAATGTCAACTCGACTCGATTGGAAGACAATGAACGCATTTTAGCCCTAAATGAATTAATAGCAAACATGGTTTACATAAAATACATTTTTCCAAGAAAGTTTATAATAATACGATCTATAGTTGAAATCTGAGCCTAAATATAAAGAAAAAGCATTTTCAGAGAGCAATCACGCTGTGTTTATGTAAAAAAAGCGATTAGGTTTATGAGCAATCTAATTACCTATTCGCTTAAAACGCTATATAAAATAAAGTTTATTTAGAGATGAGTGATCAGTGTCGCAGTTTAAATATTTTTCGTAGGAGGGCTTGGACAGATTCCAAGTGCATTTTTGCAATTTACGTTGCATTGTTCAATGTGTTGTTGTAATACAGTATAGAATACAGTTAGTCTAAACTTTATCAGCTTTATTTATGAGTTGCAATTCATGTTGTGATATTTAGAAATATATATTTAGAAATATAAATTTGTTTGGTGCGAGTGAGGTTTTATTTAATCTCTGACCAAGGGAAACATTTCATTTTTTCAAAGAAATGTTTGTTAAAAAATAAAGTCATAGTTCCATGGGATTCAATGACAGACCATGTGACATGGGAGTCAGGAAACTAACACACAGCGCCACCGTATTTGATAACACTATAAAAACGCTATAAAATAATGTGACTAGACACAGAACAAGTTTACAGTACAGTAAATAATAAATGCTGACCATGACATTAGAAGCACAAATTACCTTACACTCAATTTAAACACAAGCTGTCTTTAGCCCTCTAAGCTGGTTCATACAGAAATGTAGAGATCCAGGCTCAGAACACACAGCTTTATTAGCGAATACATATGCAGGACAACTAGAGAAGACGTTTTACAGAGGATGGATTTTTAGAAACATCCCATCAGTGACATCACTGAAGTCAACTCCTAGGTACTGTAACTGTCGTGTGGATAGTTTCACAAGAATCAGACAAAGGTTTAAGCATCGCTTGTTCTAGATAAAACTGCAAAAAAAAAAAACAACAATCCATAATGTACTTCTTTGCGGCTCTGTTTGCCCAAATCGTATATTCACAACGTGAAATTAGAAAATAATATTACGTAACCAAAATCCGCAATATGGAAACAGAACCTGTGTAATTGTTGACAGATGATGTACTCGTAACATTTTTACAAGACGAACTACAACATTTAAAAAATGACTTGTATGTACTTGATATCTCTAATCAATCCACTGCACTGCATTAAAAGAAAACGAAAACTAAAACGCCCTGGGCATACTGTTTCGCGCTTCTTATCAGTTGCTCAAAAGTAATTTGACCGTATGAAATGCATAATATAAACCTATAAACATATACGTGAGCAGTATTTATGTAGTATCGGTGTTAAGACATACCTCTCAAATACTGTAAATCAAGTTAAAAATATCTCAAGACCGATTCTGGTAATAATGAAACCATGTTTCGTGTATGTTTTCTTTAAAGTACCGAGACCAGCCATATACTGTATGTTTATGTTCCAGAATTAATATCGTTTATGGCCTTCACACGCGTTGCAGTATGCTCCTATTCTTTTTATGCTCAACTACTAAGATTTCCCTTCAGTAGTAAAATTCCATATGAATATTCAATACTTAAACGGGCACAGTTAAGACATTAAATATACATATACATACTGTATACAGTACAGATACGGACATGGGAATATTCATGCGTGGTCAAAAAAATGGCATTAAAATGACAAAGTGAAGGATGTGAAAACATTCACAATGTACTTTATACACAAGTGTTCTCACAACTCTAGGAGGTTTCGTGAAAATGCTACAGGCGTGCCAAAATCGTTTTTTTTTTAATTCAAGGTGATTTTACCGCGGTTTTCATTTTCAGATTGTGAATCAAAAAGGCATTTAATTAAACACGCGATTGCGATTTTAATCAATTACTGTATTGATTGAAACACACATTCTGTACAGATACAGTACAGTCACATTCTCCTATCGTCCAGTGGTGTAAAACGAATTAGCAGGTGATTGAGATAACAATGCACCGACCACTGAGTGGAATGTTCTCATTTGTTCTAAATTGTAAAAAGAGGTGATAATTCTTAATAATTCCGTGTCGCATTAACTAACCTCTTCAGTTTATTCCGCCAGACAGTACATGAATATAATTATATCGTTATTAATTTGTTTAGATACACAATTCCATATTATATTCCCTATTAATCAAATTCTAAAAGTATGCATTTGTTAGATAACAAGCAAATTCACAGAAAAGGTTAAAAGACTATCACTTTTCACAAAGTATATCATCCTAATATATGTCTAAATCCTAATATAAGTCTAAACAGTATCAGCTTTATTTACGGGTTGCAATTTAAAAAAAGTCAAAAACCGCACTTAAAATGCAATTTAGAGCTTTCTGGCAAGAGGAGACACCCAAATCAATAATGTAACATGCCACTGTTTGTGCATGAACAAGGTTATACTGCTATTTCCTTAGATACGTGATGCCTGTCTGTCCTGGCTGCTCTCTCTCTCTCTCAATTCAATTCAAGGTGCTTTATTAGCATGACAGATGGGTACAATCAGTGTTGGGTATTTACTTTGCTTTGAGATGCCACTTTTAAAGGTGATATATAAAATCAAGGCTTCAACTTGCTTTAACTCCGCAAGTCTGAGTTCTTGTGTCTGTCCTATCAGAACCCGAAATTATTACAATATGTATCTTTATAGCAGGTGGTGTACAGCTTTTTAGTATAGATTACACTTTTCTAAAATGTATTTAAAAAATAAAAACGATTACAATCTAATCTTTCCACGTTTGATCCCAAGATCCCTAAAAAAATAATTCTAAATGGGGAGAAAGGTATGCTGAAAGTTTATTTAGATACTTAGAAGACAAAGATATCAATTTATGTTGCATTTGTCTGATTGTGAATCAAAAAACACATATTTAAACCCGTGTTTGCGATTTAAATCAAAACGCGATTTAAATCAATATAAATGTTTATATTGTAATGCCTAGGTGACTATTCATTGTTATTAAAATGACTTAAATTCAATCATGTTGTGATATTTAGAAATCTAAATTTGTTTGGTGCGAGTGAGGTTTTATTTAATCTCTGCCTCAGGGAAACGTTTCATTTTTTCAAAGAAATGTTTGTTAAAAAAAAGTCATGGCTCCAGCGGGATTTAATCACAGACCGTGTGACGTTGGAATCAGGAACCTAACCCACAGTGCCACCGGTAAGGTCACATTCAGAGGGCTGAAAAAGTACTACAGAAACATTATCAACAGACAATGTACAGCGTGTACTATTCTTGTGTTATGGTATATGAATATAATTATATCGTTATTAATTTCTTTAGATACGCGATTCCATATTATATTCCCTATTAATCAAATTCTAAAAGTATGCTTGTTGACTCCGGTATCACGTTAGTTAAAGACTTCGATGCTTAAAATGTTTAAGGAGAAATGGAATACTGGTGTGTATGTTTTCTTTAAAGTACCGAGACCAGCCATATACTGTATGTTTAAGTTCCAAAATTAATATCATTTATGGCTTTCACACGCGTTACAGTGTGCTCCTATTCTTTTTATGCTCAGGTACTAAGATTTCCCTTCAGTGGTAAAATTCCATATAAATATTCAATACTTAAATGGGCACAGTTAAGACATTAAAAATACATATACCTACAGATGCAGCCATTGGGTGAGGTATTTCGCGGCATACCCCGGTGGGCGTGTCGCAGTATCACGCGGTATCACGCAGTTAACGTGGTATCACGTGGTTAACTATCCGGCGTCGCCTTGTAAAACCGCCAAGGGAGCTTAACCTCTCATGTACAGCATTTGAGCCTTTAATTTTGAACTGTGTATTACAGCATGTTAATCATCAGTCATTAAAATGTTGGTATATTTTATGAAAGCAAGATTGCTCAGTTGGACAAAAGTACACAACCTACCTTTATCAGAAATATTTATGCATCAAAGCCTTTACTGAAGATATTACTAATAGTATTAATAATGGATGACTTTGGACAAGCTGTATACTCAAAGTATAATTTCTTTAGCACATTTGTACAAGCACTTGGAATCTGTCCAAGCCATACTTTGTCAGGCATTTTGTTTTACTTCAACGGGCATAAAAACGTCCTTGCTTTTAACAGGGCGTTTCATAATTTCTAACTACGAAAATGATTTAAAATGCGACACCTATCATTCAACTAGAGCTTAAAATATCACAAAGATCCTCAAGAGCACAGCAAAGAGTGTATTAAAAGACACTTGTATTTATCAACGCATTCTTTTCCGTATAGCAGATTTTATGGAACCACTTCAGAGGGGTGTCAGCCAGTCAGATTCCAGGAATCGGGACTTTAAAGGGAAAATACACACCGGTATTCCATTTCTCCTTAACGATTTTAAGCATCGAAGTATTTAACTAGCATGTGAAATAGCGTGTGAAAAAGTGGTAGTTTTAAGCTTTTCTGCTAATATAATATGGAATTGCATATCTCAAGAATTTAATAACGGTATTTGTGTGCTGCGACAGGGCTGTGTAGGGCTGTTTCGCCTGCCTGTTTATGTGAGCTGCCTTGTAGCCTACTGGTCTAGGTGCGTGACTACCAACTGGCAGGTTGTGTGTTCGAATCCAGCTGGTGCTGGACTTTTCTTTTAACAAACATTTCTTCGAAAAAAGAGAATAGCGATATTATGGACAATCAATTGACTTTTATATTTCAAAATATCGCAACATGATCGATATTTGCGATATTTTGAACATATCTTCCCTTCTGACAGCGGGTCCTGCTTCTATTGTGTGTGTGTGTGCAACAGAGTAAATTTTTATAGAGAAATGGAGGCTGGACAGTATGCGTTACAATATAAACATTTATATTGATTTAAATCGTGTTCTGATTTAAATCGCAAACGCGTGTTTAATTTTATGTGTTTTTTAATCATAATCAGGCTAATGCAACATAAATTGATACAGTATCTTTGTCTTCTAAGTATCTTAATAAACTTTCAGCATAGCTTTCTACCCGTCAAGATTTATATTTCTTGGGATTTTGGGATCAAACGTGGAAGGATTAGATTATAATCGTTTTTATTTGTCAAATACGTGATTGTATTTCTGAATGTTATGTGACACCTACAGTAGTTCACTGCTTTAAATACATCGAATTAAGAAAGTTATGTGTAGCACTATAACAATAATAAAAAACTTTATTTTACATATCGCCTTTAAAAGTGGCATCTCAAAGCAATACAGTAGATCAAAAAACAGTTAAAAGGGACCAAATTAAATACCAATCGCAAACGTGTTTTCAATAAAATTATTTTATTCATTCAGCAGTTTGTGAGAGGGACATCCAGCAGGGAGAGACACACACACTGGTTTTCATTGACAAAATTGTTTTTTTTCAATTCCTCTTGTCTAACAGGAATGTTTTGTTTGTGGACAGACTGTTAGACAAGAGGAAAAGACCGCCTCCTCCTACGAAGCATTAATCGCGTATCTAAGGAAAATTGCAGTATACCTTTGTTCATGCACATCATTATACAGTACAGTATCTCAATTTGTATTTTGATAAAAAAAAATCGTTTGCCCAGCCACTACTGTTGTTATTGTTTTTATCCTGTAAAGCATTTCCTTTTTCTGCGTTTTCCATTTCCTTTTTCTGATCACTCGCTTTCTGGATACACATCTCACCTGTCCTGTTCTTTGTTTTCCTGGTTTGCTGGTTATGCCTGCTGCGGTCCACTCCTACCCTCACCCCTAAAGAATACTATTTTAAATTTCTTGGCGCAGTTCATTTACCCTTATATGTGCTGTCCGCGCCCAAAATGCAATTAAAAAAAAGTCAAAAACCGCTCTCAAAATGCAATTTAGAGGTTAATAAGATACACTCCACAGGCAAAATTAAAGACAAAATTAAAGACGATTAAAATCTGTAATCTTTCCACTTGTACTGTGAGTCATCGGACAGTTTCTGCTTTGTGTAGGGATGGTGAGAAAGCTGTGCTCAATGTATTTAAGTGACTTAAGAGTAAAAGGAGATGCTTCATATTGCTTGACTAATTTTAAAAACCAAGTTATAAATGCAGACGCTCCCTCGGTGCCGCGCCGGGTGTAAATATCAAAGTATACATTCCCAACAAGAATTGTACCCATCTGTCATGCAGATAAAACACCTTGAATTGAATTGAATTGAGGGAGAGAGGGGGGTAGTGGGACAGAGATACTGTAGACAGACTCAAGGCAAATAAGATACTTATGGGTACGCAGGCATTCACGACAGCAACATACGAAACGTTTGCACGTACTGTATAGTTAAGTTATTACTTGGTTTTCAAAGTGCAACGAAATACAATATTGTTGTTGCTGCTGTTCTGGTTGTTTTTATCCCGTAAAGCGTTTTGAGAAGCCACCTTTAAAGGCGATATATACTGTAAAACCGCTGATTCTTATGGAATGTGTTCCGCAGGAGATTCAAATTTTTATTTATTTATTTTTTAATCGCGTATCTTAGGAAATCTCAGTATAACTTTGTTCATGAACAGTGGCATGTTACATAATCATTCGTTTTTTTTAACAAGGCTCGCCAGCTAATGTGAATCGAAACCTGTCTTGCTAGCTTTTAAAGTCGTGCATGTGTAAACTGTACTAGAGGGCATGCAAGTTACTCTGCCCCTTTCAGCTGCAGGGAGTCCCTCTGCTGCAACACACAGCAGACAGAACGGGAGACTATTGCCTTTCATATCTGACACCAGTGAAGTAAAAGGGGTGTCTAAAGGGGTGATTTCAGACCACATTTTAGTTACTTTATTTTGTATACTTTTAACATTTCTGTAACTTACAGTAGATGTCACAATAGAAGCCCGAAGCCTATTATACTCAGTCTAGCCTTGGATCCTCTGAGTCCCATGACTCAGTCTTGTCTGCTTTCCTAGAATAAAACCAGTTAAGTCTTGTGTACTATGCAATTTATATTTACCGATTCCATGCATTCCCTTAATTTTTAGAGTTTACTACGGTTTATTCCATGCTGAAAATGTTTGTACCAGACTTTTTTGAGGCCTGTTTAATTGTGTCTGAAGTCTGATGTTGTAAATTTTATTGTTAAAAAGATCCATGAAAATGTCACTACTAAAGTTAGCTGGTACTGTTGGTATTGTAAGTGGCAAGTAGAGCTCATATTTTAGATTTTGTGTAGTTGCTAGCATTGAACTGTGTGTTGGATGCACATGAATTGAAGGAATGGGCAAACATAGCTGATGCGGATCCACAGAGCCAGCATATTAAGATGTTTCTAATTAGAGGCAATTTGTTTAAATAACTAGGTATGGATACTGATGTGCAAGAGAGGTGGAAAGGCTGTTTCCTTAAGCCAGCACTATAAAATGTTTTATTCTCAGTGAGATGCTGCCATTTCATAGTGGGTTTCTAACACTGTGTATAGTTCCATCCACACAGTGCCTTTACTTCCATCCATTTCTAATCTCTTTATCCAGTACAGAGGATTTGGAGCCTATCCCAGTAAGCGACGGACACAAGGCAGAATACAACCTAGACATAGCGCCAGTCCATCACAGGACAGACAGACACAAACACACACCCACCAGGGCCAGTTTAAATCTAACCTCAGAACCTTTCTTTTCAGAAGACTTAGTGTCTGTATCTGCTTCATTTTCTAATTTTGGTAGCACCTCTAACTGCTTGTCTTTCTTATATGCATTCACTTTGTAATCTGTGGTCCTTTTATCTGTTTTTACATCTACTGTATTGCTTTGAGATGCCACCTTTAATGGTGATATATCAAATAATTTTTTTTATTATTGTTATAGGGAAACATGATCAGATTTTCCCTGGTTCAGAAAAAAAGATCTAAAGTATACTAGTTTGTCACTCTTCTCATTCCCTTTGCTAAATTACTTTTCATACTAAACTGATCAATCTAACTGCCAGTTTTCTGTGCTTTCTCTATCCTGCTAGATTTGCAATTATTCTGAAAATTTTCATCTTGAAATAACTCATTTCTAAATACCTTTTTCACTGTTAACATCTTGCAGCAACTCTGCAACAAAATATACACTCTGACAGTTCATCCTGCTATCAACATTAAATAAAACAAATCTTAAGATTTCTATATTTATGTCTTTATTTAGTGGTTTCATTAGTGACAAAGGCTAAACTTTCTTGGAAAAATGTCTTTTATGTGTTGCGGAAAAAACTGACTTGCTTTAACAAAATATGTTTACAAATCCTTTCACCTGGCATTTTTGTAGTTAGAAATTATGGAACGCTCTGTTAAAAGCAAGGGAGTTTTTATGTCCGTTGCAGTTCTTTTGCAACATGAATATAATTATATCGTTATTAATTTCTTGAGATACGTGATTCCATATTATATTCCCTTTTAATCAAATTCTAAAAGTATGCTTGTTGACTCCGGTATCACGTTAGTTAAAGACTTCGATGCTTAAAATTTTTAGGGAGAAATGGAATACTGGTGTGTATGTTTTCTTTAAAGTACCAAGACCAGCCATATACTGTATGTTTAAGTTCCAAAATTAATATCGTTTATGGACTTCACACGCGTTGCAGTATGCTCCTATTCTTTTTATGCTCAGCTTCTAAGATTTCCCTTCAGTGGTAAAATTCAATATCTACAACGGGCACAGTAAAGACGTTTACAGTAAGTCTTTCTACGACAGACCAACGGACCACGAGTGCCCCTGTCGTTCAACCAATCACGCACCGCGGTACCCCTCGTCATCTTACGTCATGATACACGACACCGCAGCCAATTACTTGCGGTACGTGTCTGTACCGCTCACTTTGAATGGCTGCATCTGTACTGTATACAGTACAGTTTGCATACGGTAATATGTTTATGTCCCTAAATCAATCTCTTTTATGAGCATGTGTAAGGCATGGTGAATCGATTCAACCTCTCATGTTTGAGCTGTCGCCATCAAAGTCTTTACCGAAGATATTGCTAATGGTATTAATAATGAATGACCTTGGACAAGCTGTAAACTCAAAGTATTGCCCTGGTCCACATTCTTTTTTTCATTGACCGTCTTTGAAAAAATAACACCACAGCATTTCGCAATCAAACATTTGTTTCCAATCATGCAAAGTACAGTAATTTTTTAGAATCTCCAATACACCATGCCTTTCACATGCTCATAAAAGATATTGATTTAGGAACATAAACATATTACTGTATGCAAACTGTACTGTATACAGTATGTATATGTATATTTCATGTCTTTACTGTGCCCGTTTAAGCATTGAATATTTATATGGAATTTTACCACTGAAGGGAAATCTTAGTACCTGAGCATAAAAAGAATAGGAGCATACTGTAACGCGTGTGAAGGTCATAAACGATATTAATTTTGGAACATAAACATACAGTTTATGGCTGGTCTCTGCATTTTAAAGAACAAATACACACTAGTATTCTATTTCTCCCTAAACATTTTAAGCATGGAAGTCTTTAACTAACATGTGAAATAATGTGTATAAAAAGTGGTAGTTTTAAGCTTTTCTGTGAATACGCTCGATACCGGAGTCAACAAGCATACTTTTAGAATTTGATTAATAGGGAATATAATATGGAATCGCGTATCTAAAGAAATTAATAACAATATAATTATATTCATGTACCGCAACACAAGAATAGTACATGCTGTACAATGTCTGTTGATACTGTTTGTGTAGGGCTGTTTCACCACTCCTCATGTGATCTTGCAAGTGGTACTGTGGTTTAGATGCCTCACTTATAAACCAGAGGTTGTGTTCAAATCCAGCTGGCACCGTGACTTTTCTTTTAACAAACATTTCTTTGACAAAATAGAATAGCAATATTATGGACAATTAATTGACAATAAATACAGAAAAGCACATATTAAATTTGGGAACTAGTTTTAATATGTAAATAGTTCCCTGGTTCTGCACCCCTGGGTGTTTCTCTCTCTCTCGTTCGCCCTCCCCCCCTCTCTTTCTCTTTCTCTCGCCCTCCCCCCTCTCTCTCTCAATTCAATTCAATTCAAGGTACTTTATTAGCAGTAATTCTCATGACATTATCATTCTCACTGTGCATAACAAAGAAGATTAATAAACATAAGGTTGTTTAATGACAATCTATTATCTCATGGCTAAATAGTCAAGTCTAGCCAAAAGAGAAAACATCGACTTTATTTAAACTCCAGCGAAAGTATTAATGGTTTTTAATTACCACACTTTTATGGTACATGACTTTCCTAAAATGTTTTACATTTGTAAAAAAAACATTCCAATGTTAATGCGACACTGAAGATAATGTGGTGTATTGGTCGTTAGTGAAAAGATTTAATAATTTAATCTCTTTACTGTGCGTATTTTAATCTGCTTAGTATTGAATATTTATATGGAATTTTACCACTAAAGGGAAATTTTAGTAGCTAAGCATAAAACGCAGAGGAGCATAACAAAGGTCATAAAGGTCATAAACGATATTAATTTAGGAACATTTACATTACATATTATGTAAACTGTTTGTTGCTGTTATTGGTATTTTAAAGAAAAAATACACACCAATACTCCATTTCTCCCTAAACATTTTAAGCACCAAAGTCTTACATGTGGTTTTCATCACTCTCTGGCTTTTATCACAGTGCTGGCTGTGACAAATTAAACTGGTTTCACAGGTATTTTCAAAGTAGAAGTGGTCGAGTCTTCCAGCGGGAGGGGGGAACAAGCTGCCCAGCCATGTGGAATGCTACAGAACCCTAAACAGACAATACACACTAGCCGAATATTTTACCAAGATATCCAGATATAGCTGTATGAGCTCCACCAGTAAAACTCAAAGTATTATGCTGGTCCACACTATTTGCAACCGTCATTTTAAATGAAAAAACTTTATTTTTTCATCGACAAAAAGTAACACCCACCACAGCATTTCATTGATCTAACTAACAAGGATGGGACATTAGCTAGCCAATATGATAAAGGAATAACTTAGTTTTTTGTTTATTTCTTTAGCACATTTATTTGAACATTTCCATAAATTGTACAAGCACTGAAAAACTGTTTAATCCCTAGTTCGTCTGGCATTTTCTTTTACTATAACAGATATAAAAACTCCCTTGCTTTTAACAGAGCGTTTCATAATTTCTAACAACAAAAATTATTTAAACTGCGACACTTTTATCAATCAACGAGAGCTCAAAATATCACAAGGATCCTCAAAGATCAACAAAGACAAAGATATGTGTATAAGATACTGTCCATGGGAATCCAAGCTTTTTTATCTACGCTAAGAAGCAGTCTTTAAAATTTCTTCATTACACAGTGAAGTCAAAATTCCGGGATGTGCCTATATTGGTATGCTGGGCAAATGTTCCAAGGTCAAATTATTCCAGCACGGGGATACCTTTAAAGTGGATCCGACAGCACCGAATTGTTTTGGTGCGCCCTCTTTTTAAAGCCCTGGCCAAATATGAAGACAGTACGTACGGATAATTCAAACTGAATTAAAAACTACACATCCCAGTTACCATGGTGGTGCTTGTGATCATTGCGTTTAACCAACGAAACAGGGCGAAAAATCAGTCACATGACTTTGGGGCTGAGTTTCGAAAGCTTAACCTATCCGCAACAAAGCGAAATTTACACGATAAGCTACCTCAAACTGTCAGTTACACAACTGTGTATGTCGCTTAAGCCACTCCTATTTGGCTTTTTAGTTATGGAGGCAGGAAGACGCCCCCCCCCCGGATGCCTGATTTGTCGCCATCTTTAATGTTTATCCGTGTCCGAATCGAAGTAGCTACGCGTACGAAATAAAGTTAATCCAAGCTACAATACATATTTATTTTTGTGGTAAGAGGGAGCAAAACATCAGTATTTACTGCTATTAATTAGTGTACAATTTATAGTTTAAATCTGAGCCTAAATATAAAGTTAAAATCTCGACAAAGCAATGTAGGAAATGCGCATACAGAAATACAGAGAAAATAAATTCTTTCTGACATCTAAAATCAGTTTCGATCAAGGTCTCTAAAACGAATAAAAAAAAGAAGATTTTCGGAGGGCAATTACGATGTGTTTATGTAGAATAAGTGATTTATGAGCAATCTAATTTCTTGTTTGTTTAAAACAGTGAAATGTCAGCTGCAAAAGATCACACCAGAAACTGCACTCTATCTGCCTGTCATAGATGTTCAGGAAAGGGTGAATGAAGTCATGTCAAGTACAATAATTCGGTGATCAATAATAACAGTTGTAGGAAAAGAAACAAAACATAGTGAAAACTTAAGCTTTTTAAGGCTAAAACTAAAATTAATTCTACAAATTAAGGCAAATGAAAATTCAGGATATTAAAGTGCTAGACAGAAAAACAGAAACAGAAAAAAAGCAAACAGAAAAAACGCCATGACTATATATAGTGCAGAAGAGGGACGCAGAAACACTTGCTTAGATATACAAAGAAATCACAAAAAGGTGTATGTTACAAAAGAACATGTACATCAATTTCCCTTCGTGATCAATAAAGTATTATCTATCTCTAAACAGAGATATAGAGTGAGGAATCAGAAAATTAGCGTGCATAAAAAACATCAATTCTGTCAGTGAGCCCTAAATGAATTAATAGCAAACATGGTTTCATGAAGGGCTTCTCACATAGTTGGGCATTCAGGTAGATTGCCAGGTGAAAGGATTTGTAAATATATTTTGTTAAAGCAAGTCAGTTTTTCCACAACACATAAAAGACATTTTTCCAAGAAAGTTTAGCCATTGTCACTAATGAAACCACTAAATAAAGATTTTATTATTCAATGTTGGTAGCAGGATGAACTCTCAGGCCCTACACATACAGTATCAACAGACATTGTACAGCGTGTACTATTGTGCTGCAGTATATGAATATAATTATATCATTATTAATTTCTTTAGATACGCGATTCCATATTAAATTTGCAGAAAAGCGTAAAACTACCACTTTTATACACATTATTTCACGTTAGTTAAAGACTTCGATGCTTAAAATGTTAAGGGGAGAAATGGAATACTGGTGTGTATTTTTTTCTTTTAAGTACCGAGACCAGCCGTATACTGTAATACTGTATGTTTATGTTCCAAAATTAATTATGGCCTTCACACGCGTTATGCTCCTATTCTTATTATGCTCAGCTACTAAGATTTCCCTTCAGTGGTAAAATTCCATATAAATATTCAATACTAAAACGGGCACAGTAAAGACATTTAAATCTTTCTACGACCGACCCCTGTCGGTCAACCAATCACGTACCGCGGTATTGCGCGTCACGATGCGTCTTATATGCTTTTGAGAAAACATTAGTTTTTGAGCAGTTAATTGCTCACTTCTGCTTTTGTAGAGTGTTTTGGAATCTACATTCTTGCCCCGCATAGTTATCGACAATGAAAATGACTCTGGAATAGGGATACTGTATAAATGATAAAGCGGAGGCTATAGAGGAAAAAAAATCACAACGAAAAGCAACTGGTTTGACATATACAGTAAATGTGACACCTGTGGCACGTTGAGTGCATATCCTACAGTGTGAGGACATTTGCAAGGCTAAGGTTGATCGAGTGAACAGTCTGGGTGTGGCAAGTTTTGACTGTTTCCTGCCAGTCTTGAGCGAAAGGAACCTGTCTTTCATTGGAAGGTTCGCCTATTCTACTTGTGAGAATATAGGGGGGAAGGAAAAGTGCCCGCGGTCATTTTTTTCACTGACAAAGTTGTGTTGTGTTAACACAAACTCTGCTTAACAGATCTGCTTGTAAGAGCAAGGTGACTTTCTGCTATCTTAACCATTTTCACAGCTTTTAAAGTCACGCAATGTTTGAGTTAGTCAGGAACACATCATTGTATCTTGTTTTTTATTTCATTATTTAGTTTGAGCCGCCACATGCTCCAACAACCAGCTTGAGTGCTTTCTGCATCATTTCACCAACTTCCACCCATCCCTCAAATATACAGTTAACATATCTCCCACTACTCTTCCATTTCTAGACATCAACTTCTCCTTCAACTACCCCCGACTCTCCACTTCAGTCTATTACAAACCCACGGATTCACACAGCTATCTCCTGTATAGCTCATTTCACCCAAAGCACACTAAAAACTCTCTCCCTTTTTCACAGTTTCTTTGGCTACGACGATTATGCAGCGACGACATTGACTTCCAGAACCAAGCCCTCAAAATGTACTCCTTTTTCATCAACAGAGGATACCCCAGCAGTGTTATTGACAGGGCCCTTGCCAGAGCCAAAAAAAAACCCTCGGACATCAACTCAATCAGGAACTCCCACCGTAACAACTGCATTTCTTTGGTTTCTTTGGTGCTTCCCTACCACCCCAACACAGTTCCTATCACCAGGACTATTAATGACAACTTTTCAATCCTACAGGATGATCCCTCCATTGGAGCCCTCTTTTCTGACCGCCACATCATCTCATATCGCCGACCACCTAATCTGCGTATCCTTCTTGTTCACAGCTCCCTTGGCTGCCCTCAGCAACTATCCATACCAGGCACTTTCCCTTGCAACAGAGCTCACTGTATCACCTGCAAGTACACATCTAACACCACACTCATTCAAGGCCCCTCAGGACAATTCTGGATCACCCAGATGGCATCTTGTACCTCCAGCAACCCTCACACCTGAAGAAGGAATAAACCTATTACTTGTTCAACTTTAACAAATTGTCACGTTTCACATCCTTGCAAAACAATCATGATGTTCTCATCCAATCAAAGGTTTGATGTTTTTTTATAGTGAAACCGTGATCTTGACATTCAGGTCTGAAGTAAAGTTAACAGCTTCAGATTTAAAAGGTCATAATAATATCTTCTGTGTTGCATTAACATTGGAATGTGTAAAAAGAGGCGATACACAAAGTGTCTCCTCTATAACTCTTCTGCCAGAGCCTCACAAAATTGTCCAATAACACTTTTCTTGTGTCTAGCAGGATTCGTGCAATACGCCCATTGTTTAATGGGGATGACATTACCCACGTCTATATCACTGTACAACACAGGTTTGAGGTGGAGTGTCTCAACAGAGTGCCTTCCAAGTCATATAACTACTGCATGATTTCTTTGTCCGTTTCAGATAAATGAGGGGAATTACTATAAATCAGACAGAATCTCAGAATGCCAATTGTAAAAATAACCCTTTCTCCCTCCTTTGTTTAACTGAAAGAATTCACAAAGAAATCCTTAATCACAATTCCATCACTTAATTTATCCAGATACACAAATTCACACCAGAGCCAACAACAATTTATAATAGCGGACTATTTTTATGCATTCACTGTATAGGAAACAAACTGAAAGTAATACTCTGATCGCGCTATGAACCATTGTGTGCAGTGCTTTGTCCATTACCACTACAAGAACAATACATTTTTTAAAAAGATACGGATGTCAAAATGTTTCCAAAATGTCCATCTGTGATATTTTAGCTGCTTAGTTACATGATTCTATATTCATATAACTATCAATTGATCTTAAATCACTATAACATTTATCTTTTTACAATAACAGCACGTGGTGTTCTTACTATGTATTCTTAAAAATTGATAAAATGTTTTAACATGTATATATTTATGAATAATTAAATTGTTTATGATGAAGGTGGAAGGTTGTGTGCTTTTGTCCAACTGAGCAATCATGCTTTTATAAAATATAGCCACTTTTTAATGTTTAATGATTCACATGTAATACACAGTTTAAAATTATTATAAGTCTAAAGAGTATACAACTTAAATTCTTAATTGGAAAAAGATTGTACCTCTACAGTTACCGGGATTCGAAACCGGTCGTTTTCTGGAGATGGCTCAAATGCTGTACATGAGACGTTAAGTTTTATTAGCTTCACCTGGTGGTTTTACAAGGTGCTTCTGGATACTATTATCTGTCACGCCCTCTGCAGCCAGAGGGCGCTCCTTCTCTGTCCTGTCTCTAGTTTCCGCTCTGCTGTCCTTCCTGTCCCTCTCTTTCCCTTGGGCTATATATTTCCGGGTCTTGCACTCTGTCCTCGCTCAGCATTGATGTTCGGATGTCCTGAGACCCGCCTAGCACCAGGGCGCCCCACGTCCGCTCCCTGAGGGCATAGGTTTCTATACGGCATTCCTGAACTCTTTGCACTAATGAGCCCGGGCCTTTTCCCATCTCGCCGCTACGCATATGGGTCTTTTTCAGCTCTCCTGCTCCCCACGGTTAGTCCCTTTGGACGTCCGTGACATTATCGTAATTAAAATTTGGTATAATTCGGTATGATGTGCCACGCCTACCACGTTTTAATGGCTAGATCTGTATAGAGGGAACTATACAGATCTGAATCGGAATCAGAGTCATTGTCTTCTTTCGACATGTTGTTTCACTTTATACCGATTGTAATGCCAGGTGTGTGTAATGCAATTTATTTTTGTCATAACTACAATTTGGGTTATGTTTTAGAATGTATTTAATGGGTTAGTTGCTGGATATGTATTTAATAAGAAAAATGGTCTTCTCGATTGCATGCAAATACAATGAATCTGTAGATGGAAATAATCATGATTCTACTTATGCCAATATAATACCCAACATACTGCCTCCTAGTTAAGGTGCTCATTATTGGCAATATTTGGGAGTAACTACCTGTAGTTTGTAACTAGTTATTAAAATGTAATTACATTATTGTTCTAAAATAATCTTCATTACGTTTTAGCAAAGGGTGGCTAAAAAACACAGTGGTACTGTGGTTTACATTGCTGTTTTGCAGTCCTGGGGCCTTAAGTTCAATTCCTTAGATGGTATCAGAGAATTGTTTGCATGCTCTCCTCATGTTCATGTGGGTTTCCTCCCACAGTTGAAACATTCTGGTAGGTTAATTGGCTTCTGTAAAAACAAACGGCACTGGTGTGACTGCATTTGTGTGTTTTGAGTCTGTGTGTGCCTTGTGATGAACTGCCATCCCATCCATGATGTATTCTGCCTTATGTTTCTAGGGATATATTCCAGGCTATGGTGGCCATGAATTGAATAAGTGGTTATTGAAAGTGATGTAATGATGTGACTTAAATACAATCAGAAAAGGGAAGGTATGCATTTATATAGTTATCATATACTGTATATACATACCGTATTCAATTCACTCAACATTGACTAAAACATAGAGACAATGCAGATTTTATTTGAACAACGTTATATATATATACAGATGCAGCCATTCAAAATGCACGGTTAGTATTGAATATTTATATGGAACAAAAACTATATTAATTTAGGAACATAAACATATTACTGTATGTAAACTGTACTGTTTATGGCTGGTCTTGGTAGTTAAAAAAAAAATACACACCAGTCTTCCATTTCTCCCAAACATTTTAAGCATCAAAGTTTTATGAAACGGTCCCCAAATATGTGATTGCTGTATAGATTCTCACCAGAATCTTAAAATTAAAAAAAATTATTTAACACGAAAATTAAGCTGTTTACGTTCCTCCGCCTGAGAATATAGTCACTCGCTGCTACGCAACGCAGAAACACAGCCACAGGTAACTAGCAAAGAGAGGACATTAGCTAGCCAACATGATAAAGGAATACATTATTTTTTTAATTTCTTTTCCACATTTATTCGAACATTTCCATCGATTGTACAAGCACTTGGAAACTGTACAATCCCTAGTATGTCTGCATTTTCTTTCTGTGTCTTCTAGGATATAATGCTGGCGATTTGTGTTAAAATTGGTTTGGTTAATGCCACAGCAAACTCATTTTTATGTCCACTATAAAGGACAATCTCCCTTGCTTTAACCGAGCGTTTCGTAAATTCCTAAAATGAAAATGAGACAGAATTCTGGGCTACCCCTATACCAGAGATTACGGTAGGCTTCAGAATGGTGATTGGCTGACACCATCTGACACCCCTCTGATTGGAGAAAAATAACTTGCTGATCTGTTCTACATAGCAGGAAGACATGAGCATATGCTGCTTCTATTTGAAATGTGTATTTTAAAAGTTTAATTAGGAAGTAAAAACCTTACAGCATACACAGATTTCTAAACTGATCAGGAGGAAGAAAAATCACCTGTGTTTCGCACATAAAAAGTGGTTATTAACTATCGAAACCTGTTTCATTTACTTTATTTTTATTTAGATTAAGAGTTTCCGTCATCCCCATTTCCATTTAAATCGCAAACCCGTGTTTAATTCAATATTTTTATTGATTCACAATCTGGCAATGCAACGTAAATCGTTATCTTTGTCTTCTGCGTAATAATGTTCACTTCTCTGTCCAGAAAATTAATAATAAACTTTATTTTTGTCGTCTCCGCTTTAAAGGTACCCCTGTAATATTGTATTTCATTGCACTTTGACAGATTGTCTTTAAATCAATTGTTGTCAGAATATCCCCACCTCCAAACAAGAACAAAATTACAACGATTTTATTAACTGGATGTTTCAGTAACTTAAAGTATATATTTAAAGTAATAATTTTAAAAAATATATGGAAATGTTTTAAGATATGTTTATGTTGTGAATGTCTGTAGATTGTATGTTATTTTTATTTTTTGTTTTGTTTCACGTTAATTTTATAAGGGATTCTTGATAAAAATATTTTTATTTTTTCAGACAGGATTCACATTTGCTGCAGCCAAATGGCCTTGCAGATCAGATATCAAGGAACAAAACAATTAACACGCCTGGCTCCTCAATGGAATCGCTTTAACATGCTAATGCATTGGTGTAATACATTTATTAATACATAGAATATGCATATAAACCTAACAGATCTTATCGAGAGGGTTATCAGAATACAAAAGGTATATTCGGTCAGTTACAAAGAGTTACACATATCAAGAGGACATACGTTCAGTATATCATTCATTAAGACCGTTTCATAAATGAACTTGGTTATAACTTCTACATTCGATACTCAAACAAGTACATAACTCTTAGGAATTAAATTGATATCAACTGGTTTGGATAACAATTGAATTCTCGAGCTGTAATGCATTGAAGTTGAATACTCATCCAATCTTTGGGGATTCAGATCACCTGCGGGCACAAAGAAACAGTTGCAGGCTTGTTGCTGTCCAATCCGCGCTCTCTGGCTCCGTGCCAGGCTCTGCTGTGCGGCTTGCGACGGTGCGCTGCTGATGCTCACTGTTGGCTTTAATTAGTAAAGTTTGTGCACGGGAGAAAAGATGACTGTGGGTCCCAGCAAGTCAGGAAGAGGACCGGTTCGTTCCTGATGAAGAGCTAGTTCTGAATAGTGATTCAGCTGTCCACAGTTCCGACCTGTTCACGAGGCCTGCTGCTGGTTACTCTCTGGCAACCTCCACTCTAGACTCTTAGAACAAAGGAAAGGTCTGGCACTCGGACACACTGGCCGTTCCGTGGTTGTCCGGGCTGAGTCTCAGGATGGTCAGGAGGCGTGCTGCAAGAATGTTCTGCCCTTGGCAGCCTTCTGCTCCTGGGCAGTCCTGCCCTGGAATTCTCCTTTGAATTCCCTTTAGAATAGTCCACAGAATCTCACCAGAATCTTACTGAATCTTGTTGAATCTCACAGGCTCTCTGTGTTGCCTGTTTTTACCTGGAGGAACTTCAGCTCATTGATTGGCTGAAAGTTCCATGGGCATCAGAGTCCCACGTGGGTTACTCGTCCCTACCAGACCCTGATTGGTTGATCAAGGTGAGATATGAGTCACTTACTCCTGACACTTAGGAATGCAGTCCAGATGTCCAACTGGCACTCCCTAGACAGATAGGCGCCAATGGATGACCATTGATCATGATAGCCAGGCTTAGCTAAGTGCATCCCCCTTTGGGAGCTGTCTTTTATCAAAGGAACCCTAAAACAGCCTGCATGGTTTCTCTGTGGCTGCACCACAGAGATGAACAGAGAAATGAGGCCTAATTTGGGAAAGCTCAGAAACACTTAATTCTGCCTTATTAATAAGCCTCGCCGTTACAATACTGTAGGAGAAATTGAGTATTGGTGTGTATTTTTTCTTTAAAATACCAATAACAGCAACATACAGTTTACATAATATGTTTATGTTCTTAAATTAATATCGTTTATGACCTTTATGACCTTCGTTATGCTCCTCTGCGTTTTATGCTTAACTACTAATATTTCCCTTTAGTGGTAAAATTCCATATAAATATTCAATACTAAGCGGATTAAAATGTGCACAGTAAAGAGATTAAATGAATCATAGCTGTGCATGGTCCCTCGATCCCCAAATAGCATTCTCTTTGGATTTGACAGTCCCAAACAATGTGGTCAATTATGCTCCCCCACCCTGTTTCTCTATTCTCTATGTCTTCCTTTGTGTCTGTGACACCTTCCTGTCCAGAGCTCAGAATTGAAATGAGTGGGAGCATTCTAGTGATCACTAGTGTTAGGAAAACCTAACAAGTGGGAGCTAATGAGCTGACTAGATGCTGTTGACCAGCAGTAACAATGCTTTGTCCTTTCCTTCTTTGTTCAGGGGCTTCCTCTCTATCCTGGGTCGTTAAACCTGTTCCACAGTCCCATATGTCACTATGGAACTACATGGTAAGCACCTGCACAATGTTTCACCACAAACCAGTAGGGCCGAAAAGCAAGGAACCACAGAGTCACCCGTGCATTTTTTCCCTTGTTAGTCTTCATCCAGGTGAGAGGCGTGTGGTTTGTCATGAGAGTGAATTCCCTTTTCGATTGCCTTGCACATGATAGGGGTTTAGCTCCTTCAAATTCCTGGAACAACATGGATTAACCCCCTTTCCAATGCATCAGTCTGGAGAACTGTCATCCAGTCAGGAACCTTAAGGACGGCATCTTGTAATAAGGCTTACTTCAGATCGACAAAGGCTTTGGCAGATTCCAGGGTCCAGTGGATTGTCTTAGGTACCGACAAGTGTGTTAGGTACGTGAGGGGGTCCCCATTCTGCAAACTGTGGAACAAATCTGTTGTAGTAATTAATTACCCCCAAAAATACCTCACCTGTGTCTTTGTCCAGGTAACGTACCAGTCTCTGATGGTCGTAACTTTGTTGATCTGGGGGTGGATCTGGCCCTCACCCACTATGTAACCAAATCCTTCATTTGTGATGAGGAAAACCCAAACTGACTTTTCACAAGATTTCGCAAGGGGCGCTCACCCTGGGTTCCACGTGGGTCCTAATGCCCCAGTATAGTGACGAGGACACTATACTGTAAACAGGCGCCGTCCTTCGGATGAGATGTAAAACCGAGGTCCTGACTCTCTGTGGTCATTAAAAATCCCAGGGCATTTCATGTAAAGAGTAGGGGTGTAACCCTGGTGTCCTGGCCAAATTTCCCATTGGCCCTTACCAATCATGGCCTCCTAATAATCCCCCTCTATGAATTGGCTTCATTACTCTGCTCTCCTCCCCACTGATAGCTGATGTGTGGTGAGCGTTCTGGCGCACTATGGCTGCCGTCGCATCATCCAGGTGGATGCTGCAAATTGGTGGTGGTGGAGGGGAGTCCCAATTACCGGTAAAGCGCTTTGAGTGGAGTGTCCAGAAAGGCACTATATAAGTGTAAGCAATTATTATTATTATTATTATTATTATTATTATTATTATTATAAGCACCAGATCGAGACACCTCTTCAGCTTCTTAAACCACTGCAAAAACAAATACTGTGCTGACTTATTAGTACCGCTATGGGTTTAAGAGATTTAACATACTGTGATACATAATACAATTAATAAAAATGTCAACACACTCATGCGCCAGTATAAGAAAGTTTGGTATATTAATAATTACTATTCTGCACATGAAGAATTTGTACCTTGTAATTCGTTATAAGAATGACCTTTTTGCTAATCCAAACTTTGAAGTTCTTTAGTGACCGAAGTTCTTTTGGTCGAGAACCTTCCTCAAACATTTGAATTCAACACCACAAATCGGCTGTTTCTTTCTTTATTATTATGGTTAAGGACGCCATAAGGCGGCAGATCTTTGTTTCCGATCACAGCAAAACCTTGTGCTGGTGTTTGTTTTGTAGTTGTTGTTCCTTATAGGCCCTATGAAACAGTTTGCTTGTTTGCTTGTTTTTCATTTTTTATTTAATTCTGACTATGTTTTTTATTTTTCTAGTCAATTTATTTATGTAATAGTCGATAACATTGCACATGGCTCTAGCTAATTGCTTGAAGCAATCTATTAGGAACTAATGAAAAATGCAAATATGATATAATTATTTTACAGGTATAATTGACTTATTTAAGTAGAACCGGCTTTTCACTAAGTTTGCTATAATGGTCTATATGGTATTCTATGCTTAGGGTGGTTTTTGAGTGAACTTGTCTTTGCTTAGGAACGGCGTGGAATTTTCCCCATAATAAATAATGGAATTTTTATTTTCGATTTACAATCTCCCGCCTTCCAAACAGATTTTCAGGAACGGATTTGGTTCGGATACCAGGGTATGAGTGTATAGTATACATATTAATTTCACTATAAAATAATTATATTATTTTTTTAATAGGAAAACTAAAATATTTTTTTACTGTCACCTTGCCATAACTTGCATAGGTAATATATTTTTTCCCTGGTGCACACATGCACTTGTGCTCGTTGGTAATTTTTAGTGATCCTTTGTACAGATGCAGCCATTCAAAATGGGTGAGGTATTTCGCGGCATACCGCGACACGCCCACCGGGGTATCACGCAGTTCACGTGTGTCACGTGACTAACTATCCGGCGTCGCCTTGTAAAACCGCCAGGGGGAGCTTAACCTCTCATGTACAGCATTTGAGCCTTTAATTTTGAACTGTGTATTACAGCATGTTAATCATCTGTCATTAAAATGTTGGTATATTTTATGAAAGCAAGATTGCTCAGTTGGACAAAAGTACACAACCTACCTTTATCAGAAATATTTATGCATCAAAGCCTTTACTGAAGATATTACTAATAGTATTAATAATGGATGACTTTGGACAAGCTGTATACTCAAAGTATAATTTTTTAAGCACATTTGTACAAGCACTTGGAATCTGTCCAAGCCATACTTTGTCAGGCATTTTGTTTTACTTCAACGGGCATAAAAACTTCCTTGCTTTTAACAGGGCGTTTCATAATTTCTAACTACGAAAATGATTTAAAATGCGACACCTATCATTCAACTAGAGCTTAAAATATCACAAGGATCCTCAAGAGCACAGCAAAGAGTGTATTAAAAGACACTTGTATTTATCAACGCTTTCTTTTCTGTATACCAGATTTTATGGAACCACTTCAGAGGGGTGTTCCAGGAATCGGCACTTTAAAGAATAAAATACACACCAGTATTCCATTTCTCCCTAAACATTGTAAGCTTCGAAGTCTTTAACTAACGTGATACCGGAGTCAACAAGCATACTTTTAGAATTTGATTAAAAGGGAATATAATATGGAATCGCGTATCTCAAGAAATTAATAACGATATAATTATATTCATGTTGCAAAAGAACTGCAACGGACATAAAAACTCCCTTGCTTTTAACAGAGCGTTCAATAATTTCTAACTACGAAAATGCCAGGTGAAAGGATTTGTAAACATATTTTGTTAAAGCAAGTCAGTTTTTTCCGCAACACATAAAATACATTTTTCCAAGGAAGTTTAGCCTTTGTCACTGATGAAACCACTAAATAAAGACCAAAATATAGAAATCTTAAGATTTGTTTTATTTAATGTTGGTAGCAGGATAAACTGTCAGAGTGTATATTTTGTCGCAGAGTTGCTGCAAGATGTTAACAGTGAAAAAGGTGTTTAGAAATGAGTTATTTCAAGATGAAAAAGAAAACATACACGAAACATGGTTTCATTATGACCAGAATCGGTCTTGAGATATTTTTAACTTGATTTACAGTATTTGAGAGGTATGTCTTAACACCGATACTACAGTGCTTAAGTACTGCTCACGTATATGTTTCTAGGTTTATATTATGCATTTCATACGGTCAAATTACTTTTGAGCAACTAATAAGCAGCGCGAAACGGTATGCGTTTTAGTTTCGTTTTGTGCTGGGACCCGTGGATTGATTAGAGATATCAAGAACATACAAGTCATTTTTTAAATGTTGTAGTTCGTCTTGAAAAAATGTTACGAGTACATCATCTATCAACAATTACACAGGTTCTGTTTCCATATTGCGGATTTTGGTTATGTAATATTATTTTCTAGATTTCACGTTGTGAATATGATGGGATGTCTGATGGGATGTTTCTAAAAATCCATCCTCTGTAAAACGTCTTCTCTAGTTGTCCTGCATATGTATTTGTAATGAAGCTGTGTGTTCTGAGCCTGGATCTCTACATTTCTGTATGAACCAGCTTAGAGGGCTAAAGACAGCTTGTGTTTAAATTGAGTGTAAGGCAATTTATGCTTCTAAAGTCATGGTCAGCATTTATTTTTGTACTGTGCTGTAAACTTGTTCTGTGCCAAGTCACATTATTTTATAGCATTTTTATAGCATTATCAAATACGGTGTTACTGTAGTTTACTGAGTCCCATGTCACATGGTCTGTGATTGAAACCTGTAAAACCGGTTTAATTCGTCACAGCCAGCACTCTTCAGGTGTGAGGGTCTTCTGCTCAGAATGAAACGCTAAAATGTTTGTGTATATTCTAATGGTAGTGGGGGCAGGGTGTGTGGGAACAGGTTTGGTTGAAATTGCATTGGAGATCTATGTTCTTCACACCTGAAATATTTTCTCTGAAAGCATTTTCTTCGCAGTTTAACCAATCTTGTTACAGCATGTTACAGTTTACTATTATTAACCATATTAATTTTAAGTGCTTAATGTAAAATCTTGTAAAAATATATTTTCATTGTTCAAATATACATTAAGTCTGACTATCATATAATAAGTTAAATACAAAACTAAAGAAAAAATAGGGTTAAATATAATTCAAAATATTCTACTAACAATGTTAACTGTTTCTGAATAATAAAATGTATTAACTAAGGAGTAGGATGGCACAGTTGTTAGTATGTTTTTTGTTTTGTTTCTTTTTCATAAATACAACAGTAGTACCTGATGTCTCAGTGGCTTTCAAAATTAAATTATGCATGCAAACCTGTGAACTAGAAAGATAACTAAGATATCCATCCATTATATTCCATAATATCCATTAAATATATGGTGCTGAAATATGTGTGACGCAGTGGTGGCCTGGCACGGTGAGGTGCCCTGGCAGCTGTATGATGCAGTGGTGGCCTGGCACGGTGAGGTGCGCTTGCAGCTATGTGACGCAGTGGTGGCCTGGCACGGTGAGGTGCGCTGGCAGCTGTGTAATGCAGTGGTGGCCTGGCACGGTGAGGTGCGCTGACAGCTGTGTGGTGTGGCGCAGTTGTGGCCTGGCACGGTGAAGTGCGCTGGCAGCTGTGTGATGCAGTGGTGGCCTGGCACCATGAGGTGCGCTGGCAGCTGTGTGGTGTGACACAGTGGTGGCCTGGCACGGTGAAGTGCGCTGGCAGCTGTGTGGTGTGACGCAGTGGTGGCCTGGCACGGTGAAGTGCGCTGGCAGCTGTGTGGTGTGACACAGTGGTGGCCTGGTATGGTGAGGTGCGCAGTTCATTAACCCTTGTATGTGCTGTCCGCGCCCAAAATGCAATTTAAAAAAGTCAAAACCGTGCTCAAATGCAATTTTCAAAGTGCAATGAAATACAATATTGTTGTTACTGCTGTTCTGGTTGTTTTTATCCAGTAAAGCGTTTTGAGAAGCCACCTTTAAAGGCGATATATGTTGTAGAACAGCTGATTCTTATGGAATGTGTTCCGCAGGAGATTCAAATTTTTATTTATTTTTTAATCGGGGGGTTGTACTTGCAGTGCATCGGCATAGACAGGAAAGCAAGAGCCGACCGCTACGCCGCCCTCGTGTTTCGAAATCTTGTGACTTTTGAAATTTACTGGGGGTGGACCACGTCTGTAAATTTCGATGGGTCCAGAGGCAAAAGTGCCTTGCCTTGCAATCTCCGGGAAACCATTAGTACGATGGTGAATCGGAGATTCTCAACCCTTGCTGCGTACGACTGGAAAAGAATTCGTGATCGGATCAACGAAATGCTTCGTAGGAGGAGGCGGTCTTTTCCTCTTGTCTAACAGTCTGTCCACAAACAAAACATTCCTGTTAGACAAGAGGAATTGAAAAAAAAAAACAATTTGGCAATGTAAACCGGTGTGTGTGTCTCTCCCTGCTGGATGTCCCTCTCACAAACTGCTGAATGAATAAAATAATTTTATTGAAAACGAGTTTGCGATTGTCTGGTCTTTAAATTCTTGAGATACGCGATTCCCTTTTAATCAAATTCTAAAAGTATGCTTGTTGACTCCAGTATCGCGTTAGTTAAAGACTTCGATGCTTAAAATGTTTAGGGAGAAATGGAATACTGGTGTGTATGTTTTCTTTAAAGTACCGAGACCAGCCATATACTGTATGTTTAAGTTCCAAAATTAATATCGTTTATGGACTTCACACTCGTTGCAGTATCCTCAGGCACTAAGTAAAAGGAGATGCTTCGTATTGCTTGACTAATTTTAAAAACTAAGTTATAAATGCAGACGCTCCCTCGGTGCGCTGCTCTGGTGCATCGGCTCTTACACAGTGCCTGTCTGCCGTAAGCGTTACAATATACATACCCAACACTGCTTGTACCCATCTGTCATGCAAATAAAACACCTTGAATTGAATTGAATTGAGGGGAGAAGGGGAGAAGGGGGGAATATTAAAGCCAATACTGGCTCAATGGGCTTTGACGTGCTAATGTGTTGTTTTAACAGTCCGGGTGTGGCAGGCTTCCAATGTCAACTCGACTCGATTGGAAGACAATGAACGTATTTTAGCCCTAAATGAATTAATAGCAAACATGGTTTACATAAAATACATTTTTCCAAGAAAGTTTATAATAATACGATCTATAGTTGAAATCTGAGCCTACTTTAAAAATAAAGGAAAAGCATTTTCAGAGAGCAATCACGCTGTGTTTATGTAGAAAAAGCAATTAGGTTTATGAGCAATCTAATTACCTATTCGCTTAAAACGCTATATAAAATGAAGTTTATTTAGAGATGAATGATCAGTGTCGCAGTTTAAATAATTGGAGTCAGGAAACTAACACACAGCGCCACCGGATTTAATAACGCAATAAAAACGCTATAAAATAATGTGACTAGGCACAGAAAAAGTTTACAGCACAGTACAATAATAAATGCTGACCATGACTTTAGAAGCATAAATTACCTTACACTCAATTTAAACACAAGCTGTCTTTCTGTATGAACCTCTAAGATGGTTCATACAGAAAATGTAGAAATGCATTAGCCTGATTATGATTAAAAAACACATAATTAAACACGCGTTTGCGATTTAAATCAGAACACGATTTAAATCAATATAAATGTTTATATTGTACCGCATACTGTCCAGCCTCCATTTCTCTATAAAAATTTACTCTGTTGCACACACACACACAATAGAAGCAGAAACTTCTGTCAGAAGGGAAGATATGTTCAAAATATCGCAAATATCGATCATGTTGCGATATTTTGAAATATAAAAGTCAATTGATTGTCCATAATATCGCTATTCTATTTTTTCGAAGAAATGTTTGCTAAAAGAAAAGTCCAGCACCAGCTGGATTTGAACACAAAACCTGTGCGTTGTTAGTCACACACCTAGACCAGTAGGCTACAGGGGAACTCACATGAACAGGGAGGCGAAACAGCCTTACACAGCCCTGTCGCAGTACACGAATATAATCATACCGTTATTAAATTCTTTAGATACGCGATTCCATATTATATTCCCTTTTAATCAAATTCTAAAAGTATGCTTGTTGACTCCGGTATCACGTTAGTTAAAGACTTCGAAGCTTAAAATGTTAAGGGAGAAATGGAATACTGGTGTGTATTATTTTCTTTAAAGTACCAAGACCAGCTATATACTGTATGTTTATGTTCCAAAATTAATATTGTTTATGGCCTACACACGCGTTACAGTATGCTCCTATTCTTTTTATGCTCAGCTACTAAGATTTCCCTTCAGTGGTAAAATTAGATATGAATATTCAATACTTAAACAGGCACAGTTAAGACATTAAATATACATATACATACTGTATACAGTACAGTTTGCATACGGTAATATGTTTATGTTCCTAAATCAATCTCTTTTATGAGCATGTGAAAGGCATGGTGAATCACTGTACTTTGCATGTTTGGAAACAAATGCGTGATTGCGAAATGCTGTGGTGTTACTTTTACAAAGACAGTCAATGAAAAAAAGAATGTTAACCAGGGCAATACTTTGAGTTTACACTTATAGCTTGTCCAAGGTCATTCATTATTAATACTATTAGTAATATCTTCGTTAAAGACTGATGGCCACAGCTCAAACATGAGAGGTTGAGCTTTATTAGCTCCACCTTGCAGAAATTCCGGATACTATTATTTTGCTTGTCGTATTATAGGAGAATTTACGGTAACTAGCAGTATTTACCGGTAACTCGCGGTATTTACCGGTAGCTTGCGGTAGACTACGTACAGCGTACCGGAAAATAATGCGGTATCGCCCGCGCATTTTGAATGGCTGCATCTGTACCTAATGGCATAGAGTGGTTCCTTAGAAGACTCTTTAGAGTGGAGAACCAACTTAATAAACCAAGGTACTTTAATAAGTTCTTAGGAAGACTCAGCAGGGGATCTAGTTGTGCATAAATCAGTTTTTTTGTTAAAAAACAAATCATTATATTTGTTGGAGAACTTTTATGCTTTACCTTAAAAGATGGCTATCTTTAAAGAGTCATCTCAGAAGTTAAATGAAGTTCATTTAATTTCAAGACATTATCTGCATATTGACTGTTTTGTAGAAAAAATGAAAGCCTGTTTGTAAAACCAGAATATGAGTTCAGCATTACAATATTTGGCATAAGTAATGTGTGTTATCTGTCCTTTCATGACCTCTTCAAGTGTGTACAGTGGATTACTAGATTTGCACTGGAGTTAAATTAAAAAATAATAATCTTAGAGCAAATAAGATAAAGGTTTTCAGGGAAAAAGTTAAAATGGTTAAAGTGCCAGGAGTTGCGAAAGATAAGATGGTGTGGAAATGTAAGATTCAAGAAGATGGGAGCATGGTCTAATGTCACTTTGCTTTTATAAGCATGTAAGTGGACAGATGGAAGCAGTGTGCTGCCTAGAAAAGAGTAATCAATGTGTGAAAGGTGTGATTGATGTGAGAAAAAAGAACATTTTGTAGCATTTGGATTCAGAAAGTTTCTGACATCATAAACAGCTTAAAAGTTGAGAAATATCTGAATGGTAAGAGCAGATTGTGTGTGCTGACTGGACTTATATTTAGAATAAGGGGCATTTGACATAAACTTGCAGTTAAAAGGTGAGATACTACTATTTCTATGTTATTTCATACAAGTACAGTATCAAGACATTTACCAGGGATTTTAGAGAAATTATTAGGTAGCACAGTGCTGCAGCAGTTAACATTACTACTTAGTAGAGCTGTGACCCTGGGTTTAATTCTACATCTGGGATGCTATCTGCATGGAGTTGGTATGTACTACTTGTGTTTGTGTGAGTTTTCACTAAGTGCTCTTGTTTTATCCTGTTCCAAAGACATACCAGCCAATTTAATTGACTTCTGGGAAATTGGTCCAGGTGCAAGTGTCTGTGTGTCTGTGTTTGTATCTGTGTGTGCCCTGTGATGGACTGGAATCTTGTTCAGGGTGTATCCCACGTTGTGCCCCATGCTTGCTGGGATTGGCTCCAGCTCCCTAGATTGGATAAAGCACTTAGAAAATGGATGAATGAGAGACATTTTCAATTAGAGTTATATTATGTTATCTGACTATGTCTAAGATGCAGTTAAAATGAGGAATCAACCAAAATGTTGTCTATAAGTGCAGGTACATCCCTTGCTTTGCTATGGAAATTAAAAAAAGTAATCTTTTCCCCCTTCTTGAACACCCATGCACCATGCAAGATGTATCTTAGGTTAGGAAAAACTGTTAATAGATCCTGGAGATCCTGTATCAACAATTT
Source organism: Lepisosteus oculatus (assembly GCF_040954835.1). Lineage (NCBI taxonomy): Eukaryota > Metazoa > Chordata > Actinopteri > Semionotiformes > Lepisosteidae > Lepisosteus > Lepisosteus oculatus. The sequence continues at coordinate 36,532,921 of NC_090698.1, read as the reverse complement.
GTTGTTTTTTTTACAAAATGATCCAGATACATAATACCTGTACATAGTGCATTAACACATCACTCTGTAAACTTAGATTTAGGTGAAGTCATATAAATCTATACAGTATATGAATATGTTAGAATTCTTGATTGCCAAGGCACAAAAAAGGGAATGTTAGAAATGTTTGTGAGAAATACACTAAGGTTGTTGAAAGACGCCCAGAAACACAGTTATCTGAAGTACCATTTTTATTTTACTAGAGATAGGTATAAAGTTTTGAAGGAGGAATTTACCCTAGACATCTTACCAACAATAGCATTTATTTTAGGTTTGTCTTTAAAATATTTCTTGTCTACCTGGAAATATCTTTGGAAAAAAAGATTAGTGTAAACAATTAATGGCTGTTAAGCATGTCAGCATATATTATGACAAACAACACATGCTACATTATGCCAGCTGGTGTAATGATGTGATAATGTCTGACTCATTAACTCTAGCACACAGTTTATGGTGGCCTTTTATTACAAAAGTAATTGATTTGCTCATACATTAATACAAAAATAACTAAAATGAAATTTGGTTGGAAGTCAGCTTCTAATTTGTCATGAATTTTTCTGGTGGCAAACTGAAGCAGCGATGCACCTATAAATGACTTTTGAAAGCACAATAAACAAAAATCTCTACTCCAATATTTCTGCATGCCAGAACTTTCTATATAATAGAACTGTTTTCTGTATTCTAAGAAAAGTCTTTTTATAGATTGTTTTCAGTTTGTTTGTTTTCAGAATTATACATTAATCTAGACAAATATTACAATAATAAAATTAAGTGAAGATTTAACATTAATCATTGGTTTAGATGAAAAATCATTGAATTTCCTTCCCAAAAGTGGCAGCAAAAGACATGTTTCGACAGCTATGTACTGCAGAAAATTCTCTGGATTCCTCATCCTAATCCCCTATTGTATCTCAGCCACAAACACTCTTGGCATTCTGTCATACAAGTTTAGACGTCTATCACCATCTATTCCTGTTAATGAAATACCAAATGCCTCCAAGCTAAATTAATGTTGGCTACAGTATTTTGTTTTGCTCCTTTCACCTACCATTGCAGGTGAAAAAAATAAAACTAATTTTTTACTATTTCAATTAGGTCAGGGGACTGGTAGGAGCTGATTTCCTTTATCATTAGGCAAAGTCTTATAGTTTGCTTAGTGTATTCAGCAATACTTTGATAGACAACTATGATGGATGATAGAATTGTCATTTATGAAAAAACAGCTTCTCATAGAATTTCCTTTTCTGGCAATTCTATATATTATTGAAGAATTTAACGATATCATGTTTGTAGTAAATCTTTACAATAAGTTAGTATACTAGCTTTTGAAGTAGAATTGACAAGCCTAAAACCTTTATTTTATCATATTTGTGTTTTTACAGAGAAGCCACAATGTTTTCCCTACTTGTTAGGTTATGATGGAGCCTGCTAACAGAATCTGTTACTCTGTACCTTTATAGTGCTAGCAGCTGTGAACTCCTGTTGAATTCACAAGCTGAACTCTGACCATCACGCTTGCTTAAGCACAGATGCTCCTCCCCCACTAAACTCCCAAATGAGGAATGTTTACACTAAACTTCTGATAATAAAGGAATGTTTTAAGTGCTTTCTGACACTTAAAACTCACTTTTTTAAGTGAGTTTCTTAAGAAAGTTACCTCAAAGACAGGAAGGGGAGTGTGTAGGAAAAAGTATATATTAGCTGTGTAGAGCCATATCCCCTTTGAACTATGATATACAGTATACTATAACTATTATGGTCCTTATTGTGGTTCCTTGTATGCATACAGTAAAGCTTGGCTTGACAAATTAGAAAACCGACCTTGCGGGATAACAGCAACACACACACAAGGATACTAATACATGACAATACATTTATTAATACATAAAATGTGCATATAAACATAACAGATCTTATCGTGAGGGTTAGCAGAATACAAAAGGTATATATTCAATCACGAAGAGTTACAAACCAAGAGGGACATACATTCAGTATACCATTCATTTAAACCATTTCGTAAATGAACTTGGATTACAACTTCTACACTAGATACTCAAAAGCAAGTACATCACTCATAAAAATTAAATTGATATCAACTGGGGTTGAGATAACAATAGAATTCTCGAGAAGCAATGCAGAATGTTAAATACTCATCCAATCTGTGGGGATTCAGATCTCCCGCAGACACAAAGAAGCCAAGCAGTGCTGTTGCGTCTGGAGAGAAGTGGGAGAGATTCTTGCTGCGATGCTCTAGCAGTGGGCTCTCTGAAGACCGGCTAGTTAGTTCTGGCTTTACTAGCGAGAGATTGTGCACATGAGAAAAGTGACTGCGGGTCCAAGCAGGTCACCCTCTTTAGACAGGAAGAAGATGTAGCGCTAGATGAACCGGTTCGTTCCTGATGTAGCGCTAGTCTTGAATACTGATATTCAGCTGTCCACAGTTCCAACCGTAGTTCACTTGTTGATCAGGTGAGTGTTCGTGGTGGGTTCACGAGGCTTGCTGCTGGGCTAACCTCGGGTGGGTCCTTTGGTTACGTGCTGGTGACCTCCGTTCTCGACTCTTAGAACAAAGGAAAGTCCTGACACTCCAACACACTGGCAGTTACATGATTTTCCGAGCTGAGTCTGAGAAATGTCCAGGAGGAGCCTTGAGGAGCCCTGTGCTGTTTTACCTGGAGGAACTACGGTAGTTCATTGGTTGAAAGTTTCATGGGCATCTGAGACCCACGTGGGGTTAACCTGCCCTACCAGTTCCTGATTGGCTGATGATGAGTAACAATGCACTCTGACCTTAGAGTTGTAAACAGCTTGGGATGAGACAGTAAGGCGCCAGAGATGACCATTTATTAAGGTTGCTGGAGGATCTCAGCATTGGGAGTTGTTCCTTATCAGGACCCTCTATCAGCTAGAAAAACACCTTAAATGTGAACCCAATGCAATGGCTTCTCTGTATCAAGCACCACTTGAGATGAGGGAGAGAGAGGGACTGGCAAGGGAGCAGCAAACTTTTTATTAAGGTTGCAGCAAACTTAATTCCTGTATTTTAATAAGCCTTGCCGCTTCACGGTGTTCCTAGACCAGGGGTGGGCATTTTTTTTTTTCCAAATAAAATTTTGAAACTGTATAGTGGGCCACTTCACGCTTTTCTTACAGATAGCCAATGCCCTATATAAGTTTAGAATCCAACATAGGCTTATTAGTTCAAGGTTAACGATAACCTGAGAGAAAAAAAATATTTTAAATATGAAAAAACGATTTCCTCGACCCAACGGGTAACTGTTCTGCATGACAAAATTACTTTCTAAAATTGTTCTTGCTCTCTGGACAAAAAATATCTATGGTTTCTATCATACACTCCTTCAAAACCTCTCCTTCAGAGAACAGCTGATCTGTTTAGCAATTTAATATGCAGGCAGGTAGTTTGTGCCAGCCTCTTGGATAGTAGAAGGGCAGAAAAATACATTTTGCTGAGCCTTTAAACTAGCAGCTAGTTTGGAAGCTCTATTAGCCCACTCCTCACATGACAGATTGGCAGATTTAGTTAGCATGTTTGGTAAAAAAATTCCAACTGAGATTGTATTCTTTGATATAAATTCATATAAACTTTGTTTCAACCTCTGTGAAAAAGTATTTTGCAGTCCATTCTTTGTTGAACACTCTGGATTCACTGTCAACTTTCTGCATCTTCAATCCACTTATTTTGGCGCAGGTTCCCTCACAGTATGATGGACCCACTCTAACTGGTGAATCAAACTGATAAAGCAGGGGTTCCCAAACTTTTTGGGTCCATGACCTGTCCAATTTTTCACATGCTTCCCCTCAAAAATAAGTTCTATGGCACTTCGATATTTTAAAAAAAGATTATAAATTTGAAAAAGAAATGATGGGTCAAAATAAAAACGAAGTTGATCCAAATTTTTATTATTTTTTATCATTTTCAAAACCAATAGGCTTGATCAAAATAGTTAAAATACTTGACAACACATTTTATTGTAATTATTTGAATGTGCAAACAATTTGAAAAAAATCAACATCTTTGTAAAATGCAAATAAAATGATTCATAAAAATGTAAAAATCTAACATCAATGTTTTTTTAAAAAGGGGGGAAAAATACAATGTATTTTTCTTTGTGCCTCTTAATGGGTAGGTGGGCTTGTTTAATAAATTATGTTAACATAATTCACCAAAAATATTGGGTAGCATTTCTGAAATGGCAACATGCATCTCCTTCTTAACATTGACTCTTGATCTGAACTTAAATTTGATAATCACAAGTGCTGAAAACACAGCCTCACAAAGGCGGGAAATTGCAAAGGGAAGCAGAATTCACAGACCTCCTTGCTACTCCAAAAGTATGAGGTTTTATGCAATGTGCTTCTCGGTACGCTACTTTGTATGATTGAAAAATAACTTTGCTGGGGATTGTAGTTTGGTGAAAAAAGGCAGCTTACTTTACATTCATTAAACTTGCATGAAAAATATGAGTCTTACTTATCAAACTGTGAACAGTTTCCAAATTATGTTTCAATTTATTAGGGAGCATGTTCTCAGCAGCCAACACTTTGAGGCATACAACACACTGAGGACATTCTTCAGTGTCCACAATTGTGCATGTGAAACCAAAATTCAAGTCATCATACTTTCTGTATTTGCATTTCCATTTCACTTTAGAACTAGGCCCCATGTTCTTCACATTTTTTACTCATATTTAAAACCTCTCAATTGCGATCATGTAACAAAAAACTCACAAAATGACTACACATAGAAACATGAAACACCGAAACCATGATCAACTGGTACGCTGCTTACAGACTGCTGACTCTTGTGACCAGTGTCATGTGACACTAGCTAAGTAGCGTCTGACTCGTTCATTCTGTGTACACGAACAGCGGGTTTTGCTCGTAATAAAAGTTTTGACTGGCGATACCTGACCGGCAATGGAGCCCCCCTTGGTGGCGTGATGCATAGTTTGGAATCACTGTGGTAAAACGTTAGTGTGCCATTTAACAGCATGAATAATGAAATGTAAGAAAAAACGGCACCAAACAAAGTTGGCGCACACGTAGATGCCTGCGGTACAGGTTTGTACCGTGTGCTTTGAATGGCAGCATCTGTAGAATATTTGAGTTATTAAGGAGAATTACCCCAGATTCTTGTTGTTCTTGATCTGCCCATGACTCTCCTTCTGCTGGCTCAAGCAGGTGCACATGGTCATGAAATTATGGAATTGTAATAATAGAAACAGTATTTGTTATCTTCATAAAATAGTTATATTAACATTATTCTATTTAGTTAATTAAATTGTCTTCTCTATTATAACCTAGAAAACCTATATCACTTTAGCATGGAAGAAGCAAATAGTTGCAGAAAATGGAGCGTATAACATATACCTGTTGACAACATTTTCTTCTCTTTGCAGTGTGTTGGTAACATATTTGTCTAGCCACAAATTAATATCTTAGGTTCAGTGAACACCTTCTGCTGCTTTTTGCTTTTCTTTCCATCATCATGCATTCTTTTACCGATGCTGGAGAAAAATTCTTCTTCTATTTGGTTATGTTATCATAAATATTTATTTTGATCAATCAAGGTTTTCTGCACAGTAAGGTTTTCTGCACATGTAAAATTTCAAAGTATTATATAGTAACAATTGACCATGAAGGACTGATTAGAGGAAAACAAAAACTCTCAATTAACATTAACGTCTAGTGAGTCTCACATATAGACAGGTTGAGTTAGCCAAATCTCTCTTGTACTGTATTTGCCCCAAGATACTACTCCAAGTATACAAATCCTAAGGTACAGATAAGTTACACCTAGGGGGCTGTTTCACACTCAGTAATGAAACAAGGACATAGTCATACAATTGGAAACTTATTAATTCAATTAGGACAGAATAGAAAACAGGAAACACCTCTTTTCTAAAAGACTAGTCTGGAACAGGCTTCCCAGATAAATGGTTGAAGTTCAAAGTCTGCGTGTCTTTTTAAGAAATGGCTGGATGAAATTTTAGATAACTTAGCTACTTATCAAATGAACAAAACAAGGCATGTGGATAAAGGTAGAGAACCACAATGTGTGCTGTGTATTCAAGACTGCTATGGTAATATCAGCAATGATGTATGCTTTCTTTGTGGACTACACTGAATTAGGAAATACACAAACTGAATGCCAGCCAATGACTAAGACTGCATCTGCTGCACTGGCTGAACAAATGGGCTAATTTGGACTGTGTGTTTGATACTCCTGATATAACTGATAAAATGAAACTAATCTATAAAAATGACTGTACTCTATAAATAGTTTGATTTCCTAGTAAGTCAGTATACAATAAAATGTTCTAACATTGAGAATCCACTTTTGTGAAAGTTATCTATTGAAATAAACATTCTACAGATCCAAACTGGGTCAGATTTGCAAAAGTATGTTACAATCTATGAAATAATTACGGGTACAACATAATGAAAACTAAAAACATTTAAAAATATTTGATGATAATTATTAGTCCTAATAATTATCAGTCTTATTCTCAATGATGCCCACATCAATTTGTCCAAAATAGCATAATCACAATTTACAATCAGTTTTTTACTGTGGGCTCTGTCACTCCAAAGAGATGACTCTTCTCTGGATACAATCTAAGGTGGTAAGGTTGCAATAATGCAGAAAACAATAATCCAATAAAATAACTACGATTTATATAATTTAAATAGGGCAATCCTTGTCTAAATTTCACACACTATTAAAAAATTAAAAGGGAGAGAAGGAGTTCCAGCTGCTGTTGATGTGACATGTATTGCATCCACTATTCATTAATACATTAATGAGATTATTTCTAAACCTTATTAAAATATTTTGGAAAATATGAAATTTAGTTTAATAAAATTTACTTGTATAGAAATCTCTGTCAGTTGACTGTTGATCTTTAAAATGTTACACAACTTCAACTTTATATTTGACCTGATTGGCTATTTGGTGATAGCATTTTAGTGTGTAGTATTGAGATTGCAGTATTGAGATGCTAATTTAATAATCAATAAGATTCATGAACAGATCTCCACAATAGAGAAATATTTATATAGTACCTGGTCTGCCTTTTCCAACAAAAAAATGTAACCAATAAAAAGCTAAACATCAACAAGGGACTATTGGATGGGTCATCAAATTTCTTATTTTTCAGAATGCTTAGGAGCATTCTGGAATCATCAACACTCCATGAGACATATAAGAAATGCTGATGAATGCCCTTGACTTAAATGATTAATTCTACAGTACTGTCATGCCCTCACACAATCAGACACAAGCCTCAACTAATCCCCGCAAATGGTGACGTCATCGCCCTCCCTGTACGTAGCAGGGACCTCAGCTGCCTTGGCTGAGGGAGGTCGCCTTTAGCTCATGTGGCTGGTTCCCTGTTGCTTTACGCCGGAGACTGGGGTTCGCACCCCAGGTGTTGTGGGACGAACCAGCGGGGTGGAGCAGCAGAGGGCATGAGCCCGCACGGAACCGTGACGGTCACACAATCAGTCACCATCGCACCAGAGTACCTAAGAACTCTTTCTCAACATCTCAGTGCTCAGTATTGGGTTTCTCACTGGAGCGCCTCATTTAAGAGTTTCTTGCTACCTGTCTGCTCTTTGTTCCTGACTCCAACTCTGACTTTGTTCCGACTCCACACAATGGCTGAAGACCTTTTTCCCCGCCTCAGAAGAGGACAATTTGTCTGGATCTCCACAAAAAAACTGCCTCTCCATCAACCATCTAATAAGATGGGATCTCGCTTTATTAGCCCACAAGCACTTCCAAGGGCTGAGAGCTGGGGACTGTGGTGACCAGGGAACGTGGATATTTTCCAATTTATGTTCCAAGATTAATTCTTTAACAGCTTAAATGGCTCTGTGTACTGTAGCTTTGTATTCCTAGAATATAGTGAACTGCACCTGGTTAGAGATAGTGATAATTTGTGTTAAAATACCATGCAAAATTAACATTACCAGTAGAACAACCCCATGTTATTATGCGCATGACAGTGGTCATGATGGTGTTTCATGTACTATCTATTATACCCCGATTATTCCATCACCATAGTTTTATAGATTTTGAATTGTATTTATATGCGGTATGTAGACTATACTAAATTATTATTAAATATTTAATCTCTGTTTTGTAAAATACATTGTCGTGAAAACTGTGTACATACTGTACCTAAACTGTGATATTGTCTTGTTTGTTGAAATCTTTTTTACATGTAAAGAAGCTGTTTCATTAAATCTCATGCCTTGACAATTGTAATCTGCATTCTTTTTACTTGGGGTTAATGTTTTGTAATAATTTTGAGGTTGTTTGCGACTGTTGCACACAGCAAGCTAATATATGCTGTGGTAGGCCAGAAAAAAACTGTGAAGTCATACATTACCTGTATGCCATTGAATGTACTGGGACATGCCATTAATTATCTCTTGAGAGATTCGTGTCATAAGTCCCAGGTTGAAACTAGAAAAGCACAAAAATATTACCATAAACTATAGCTAATAATAAAAATTATAATAATGGCTTAAAGTGCTTTTTATGCCAAATGATAGCTAATTGGAGGTAAACTAAGTTAATGTTTAATAACTACCTTTAGAAAACTATAATGCTTTAAAATTAGCTGGGCACTGTTTTGTTATATTTCAAATTTTTTTCCCATTAGTTAAGGGAATACAGTGACATTTAACCTCTGAAGTTAGTTAACATTTGGTCTAGTTTATGAAAACTAATTAAATTGTTTAAGAATTCTAGGGTTTCAAACGTTGCATATTTTTCATTATTTTTTATGATTGTGATTCTGTCATTCTACTTCTAATCACATACATGACATCTGTTTTGTTTCAGACCACCTTTTAAAATATAAAAAATATTCTAACACATTTTCAATTTATTAGAACAATCATGCGTTCGTGGAGAGTCTACATTTACAATGGAAATTAATGTATCAAGATTTGATGTTGTGCTTCATGTAATTTCTGAAACCATAATCTTATTTTCTGTATTCTTCCTTAATTAAGATATATTTTATCCTATACATTTAAAGGAGTAGACATTAGAATAATTTTCTTTTTTCTTGGAACCTCATTATTTAAAAATCTTGAAGGGAAATGCATATGTGGTAGTGAAATTCTGACATTTAATTAGATGTTAACAGAATAAAAAATGTAAGCTGAACTGTTGCACTGAATGACTTACTTCAGCTCCTTAAAGGCCATATGTTTAAGAATTTCCATTGAATATCAGGGATGAATTAAAGAAAGGATTTTGCTAACGTATAAATTCTGAACCTCAGAAATTAATGTAAAATCAAAGTATTCTAGTGTTGCCATATTGAGAAAATGATTTTAGCTCTTAGCTGGACATAACGGTAATTGTAGAAAAGCTCTGTGGCACTGAAAACTGTAATGAATTCTCTAATCCTGATCTGGATGTTATGAACTATGCAATTAAGTTCCAGAATACATAATCCATCTTTTGAAGTCTGTATGTTATAGGTTTTAGTAAAAGAACTCTGTTCAATTGCTGGATTATGAATAAATTCTGCATACACTTCATCCCAGTCTTTATTTCTTCACCAATCTTCAATTAAATACCGGTGTACATGTCTTTTATGAACAAGGGAACTTCAGGGGGACTTTAGATTTTTATGGCTCTATATTTTATTTTAGAAGTCAGCATTCCCATTACCACTGAACTGTTTCCCCACAGCAAGTTTTAAAAGTCAAATTATGTATACTGTTTATAGCCATGGCTCAATTGAGTTGAACCATGTGTATTATCAATTAAAATACATAATAGTGTGTTAATTGGGGTCACAACATCACATCGATTGTATACTTAATTTCAGTGCCCAATTCCCGGTTAAAACAAGTTTAAGATTCATTTTATTCTTTTGGCCATTTCTTAACTTATTCTACGGACATTAACAGCCTTTCTGCTCTTATTTGTGAAGTACCGTGGGTTGTTTTGGCATGGTATGGTGTTATATAAGCTTGTGTTGTTTTTGCGATTGGTGTTGTTTTCTTTTGTACTGTACAGTACACACCAGACTGTTGTTAGCTTTTTACCCATGTCCAGAATTTAATAATCAATCTGTCACTGTAGGAGCCTGGTTTCTGTTTTTTATATATATTTTGTCTCATATGTTATTGAAGTTAAATAAGTCACAATTGCAGGGAGAAATAAATAATTTAGGGCAAAATTAATGTTGTTTTACCTTAGGTCAAGCACAGCTTTGCTATTGAATTTGTAGATGTTTTATTTTTGTATTTTATCAATGCCAAAGGCACATGTTAGACAACAATGTAGACTGATATGACTTGCAGACATTTGCCATTCATGCAAAATATAAATTGTTATCTTTTTCTTTAAGCCAAATTGACATTTACAGTACATACTTTACTCAACGCATTGCTACAAAAACCTCTCTGTAAATGTACAGTACACTGCATAGATCTTAATTTCATTGTCTCTTCACACTAATCCAAAAATGCTTTCCCTGAAAGTTTTTAAAAACTTTAAATTCTGTATCATTACCATCGCATTTTCATTATGTTTTTTTTTTCTTTGCGGTAGTTCACTTCCACATGGTTGGCAAATATTATGCAGTATGTAGTGTCTCAATTTAAAAACAAGACAATTCAAAGGGCTGTACTGGGAAACATTACCAATAATTCCAAGATTTTTTCTGTCCCCAGTCTAATAATAATTTAACAAATACATTTAAACTCTTAATCAAAATCTGTGTCCTCAGTATGAAATCAGAAATCCATTTTTGCCATTAGCTTCTAGAGTATGGATGATGACAAATCATACTGAGTACCACAGGTCTCATTAAAGTAGCATATGGATAGTTCAATTATCAGATGGTATGGACCTTTACCTACTTCATGGGTAAATAAAATGTAAGGGATTGTTGTCTGCTTGTTTGCTATTGTGGCACAAATCTATGTGTAAGTCTTTAGTAACTCCTGTTTCAGCCTGTCTCACCTCGTGGACAGATGTCAGTAAAATCAGCAACAGTCGATCATGCTGATCCCTCTGTAATCATGTGCGATGATCCTGCAGTGGCACAGAGCTTTTGGAAAGATGTACATCAATACCTGTCCAACATAGACACTGGCAGGCAGTGGAAAATTTAAGCTACCACCACTTCCCCAATCACCCTTTAGCTGTTTTTGCAGAACCCCTTATGAGATATAAATATTCAAGGTATTCTGGACATTGTAATGACAAGGTTTTAAAATATTTTAATGTTTAAATGTTAAAAAGTACAGGAATGTGATTTTAAGAGTAAAGGATCAGGATATACATCCTTGTTATCAGTCAATATTTTGGAGACATTTGGTGATTTTTTTTTTATCAGGTAAGTCCATTGAACATACTGTAAGTGTTCATTGTGATATGTAGACCCATTTTCACAGCAGGACATTTACAGTAGTAATTTGAGTGAAGTAGCTTGTTCAAGAATGCAGTAGTATTTTTGTTCAGTTTAATTTTAAATTGAAAACATTCATTTTATTTTATTTATTAACAGTTTCAGCCAGAAGATGAAATAAATAGTATATTAATTATATTAATGTACATATTGGTGTGTGTTAGAGTATCCCAATATTTAAATTCCCCATCATAATTACTCTTTATTTTAAAGTTAAACAACTTCAGCCTTGAGAATATTTGCAGTCAATTAAGTGTATATACAATACTTCAGAGTATATATTGTGGCCAAACAATCATACTATTTTTTTAGCAATATCTAAACTAAGTCAGCCTTTAGACAAGACAGGCAAAACAGCCCTGGATAGACAGGATATAAATACCATAATGAAACAATGAGGACAGGGGGCAATAGAGAAAAGAAGAAAATGAAATCCACACATGAGACAGTTTTCTTCTTCTTCTTAGAACACAGTAGGACTCTATGCTTTAAGGGAGTGTTGTTTTTTTTATTTATTAAATTACTGATTTCCTGTTTAATGGATTCAGCAGGCTACAGCAGGTCTCCCATTGTGTTAGGGATACATTATTTTGAATAGGGAAATAGTTAACATTTGTTTAACCTTCGTCCAGGATAAGGAACAGATTCCCCCTTTTTCCTTTATGGTATTTATGATTCAGTTGCTGAATAGAGTTCTATGTTCCCATCTCTATATGGAAGGCAGCACACTGTTGCTGACAAAATTGAAAATATCTATACAGAGTATTAATGAAACATTATGTGTTGAGTATATAATAAATACTTAGCTTTTTTTTTTGTAAATATTATTATTTTGTTACCATGCTGTAAAGGAGAAACAAAACAAAAAGCATGACTGTGACAATTGGTTATTCACTGACAGTAAGGAGTACATAATGTAATTGTAACCTATCGTATATTTTTAGCATGATACAGTAAGCTGGTATCAGGACATGCTCCACCCATTAAATATATAACCATTTTATCTAATACAGGATCACAGGAGATCTGGAGTCTATGCAGGCAAGCAGCAGGTGGAAGGCAGGGTACACTCTGAACAGGAAGCCAGTTCAAATACTGTGCATGTAAATACCAGGCATTTTGCACTGCAACATTTGACCTTTGATCTCACCTTACGTAAATACCCACAGATGCAAAGACTAGTTCAAAGACCCCAAGACTAATTAACGGGTGCATAATTCTCAGCAAAACTGAGCAACACATTGTCCTTCATTTGCAACTTGTATGTTCTTATTACATTTAAAAGCCAGTATGAGCTTTTGTATGATAGGCTAGTTATGAACACATGAGCACATAAACATTTATTTTAGGACACTGTGGGAATTTTACAATTTTGCTGTTAAATAACTAATGGGGTATGACAAAGCATATAGTTGACTAGACTGCGATCGGTAGAACAATAAAATTATAGCATTTGTATGGCATTGCAAAGCTGAGGATGGTAAACAAGTTAGATTATGATAATAGAATCAGGAAGCACCTTGTAAGACCTTGTAAGACCGCCAGGTGGAGCTAATAAAGTGTCTCATGTACAGCATTCAAGTTGACAATCTCTTTCCAATTAAGAATTTAAGTTGAATACTATTTAGACTTTAAATAATTTTAAACTGTGTAAGTAGTATAAAGCGACACCTTTCGTCAAAATTTTTTGACAGGTACCACGCCCCCTTTTTTCAGCCAATGGGTGTCCGCGGTGTGTGGATGTCCAGCCCCCTTGCCAGCCAATGGTGTGTTGTTATGGGTGCATGTCCCACCCCCTCAGGAGCCAATGGTGCGTTGTTAAGGGTTGGAACTCCCGCCTTCCCCCTGCCAGTCGGTCCGGAGCCTCAGGTTCCAAAAGCCCCAGCCGCCGCATCCCTCGATTTATGTGTGTGAAAGCGTGTATTGGTTTGGAAGGGGACCATGTCTTCAGCGGGGTTGAGTGCCCTCTATTATAAACCTAGGGAATCGGGGAGTTACGGTGAAATGTGAACCACTTTATTTCATCAATAGGTTTTCAAACACAGAAACATTGTAGTACACACTTTTCACAAATGTTACAGACTCCTGTTTGCATGCATGTGAAATCTGAACCACTTTATTTCAACAGTAGGTTTTCAAACACAGAAACATCACAGTACACACGCGTTACCGGCTCCTGTTTGCAATCAACAATTAAATGTTGGTGCGGAAAATTAGTTCGGTACACGTAACCACCACCCCAACATTGCTGAGAAACTTTGAGGCATCTGAAAAAGCATTCATAATCCCCTTCCGCTCCCCATGTCTAAAACCATACGAACCACACTGGGTGATCCAATCTAGCAGAGCAAAATAATTTGCCTCCATAATCAGCGGGATGGTGTTACCACAGGTTCTGTGCAAAACACGCTGTATTTTGGAATACACACTGCAGAATCCCCCAGGCTTCTGTTTCTGAACTGAAAACATCAGATCCACAATAATTTCACTCATGTTCTTGACATACGCATCTATCTCTTTAACAAATTTAAGGACATTAGCATTCGACTCTTTGTTTTTCATTTTAAGCTTTGTAGAGATAGGTGTGTGAAACACTCTTTGTAAGAATTTAGACATATACATTTGAAATTCTTCATTCTTCAGACAATGGCACACCCGGGTCTGTAAAACAGAGTGAAAGCTGTATTCACACGCCGTGTATTTCACATTTTACATAGATCTTTTTTTTTGCGTCTGAAAAAATAAGAATAATGTTTCTTTTGCAATGCATCAAAAGTCACATCTATTAATTTTTCATCCAGCTGTTCAAGTATGGTGTGTACATGCTCGTATGGCGAGCGGTCATCAATTATGTTTTTCAGCAAGTGTTTTATGCCCCGCTCAGTGTCATTTGTAATGGTGTATGAACCCAGACACCTGGCAATGTACAGAACAGCCGATTAAATTCGGGCTAAACTGAGAGACTTATAAATTTCTAAAGCGGCAAACGTCACATCTTCAAACCCATCTGTGTAGCCGACAGACAGGCATGTGTGACCCCGCTGACCAGGATGGTCAATCAAACAGGCTGGGCATTCATTAATCAGAACCCCCTTTAAACAGTGTTTGAAGCTGCTATAAACTACTGCTTTAACAATCTGGGCCATAACATCGGGCTCATTAGGGACATTGTTAGCTAAACCTGGTTGGGCATCAGCTTTATTAACATTTGGACGAACACACAAGCATAGACACGAAACATTCAGGCGCGATGGTAGTTTGAAGATTGATGCGTCGACCTCCTCGTTATTCTATTAAAGGAAAAAGAAAAGGAAGGCTTAACAAAATAAATAGACATGCTTTGTACCTAAAATATCTATCATTTAACACCTCTTTTGAGCTCTTTTGAGCTTTTTGTTAATATTTACCATTTGTGGCGAGGTATCACCACCACCAGGCAGTTCTTCATTACCAGGTTCCCCATCTGAACTCACATGACAGCCGCTGTCACACGTCGCAGAGGGTGGGGTCGGGCTTTGCTAAAAAGAAGACCAAGCATTAAAATGACATACACTAAGCACCGATTGAAACAACAAGTCCACGATCAGAACAAATCTTTTAGCAGCCTACCTCTTCACTTTGTAGAGCAGAGGAACCCAATGTTTCTCCATACAAAGAAGCCATCTTCGCAGCTCCCAACACCAGGCGGTGTCTGACAGCTCCAGGGATGCACTGTGCCCCTGTCAAGCCCGTGCGTTTAAGAATACGCACCAATGGTGTAACCACGCCTACATAACACAAGACATTTTTCAATTGGTTGTGGTGTTTTAGAATGACCCTCCCAACCCCCCAAAGCCCCATGTGTTTTATCAATAGTGAAAAGTATTCAATTATTAGTTTATAAGTTTTAAACTTTAAAAGTATTTACACACACCACAAACACAAATGATGTGTTTGCCCTGAAAATAAATTTTTAAACAAGCGGGGTTGGTCTTAAAGTTTTAAAATAATGTAATAAGACACAGCTTATTTTTAATAACACATTTGCGACAGCTTTTTCAAAAGTGTGAAATGAATTTCCACGCACCGCATGCGTAAAAGTCTTTAAAGTATTAACAGGCAACAAATGATGTGGTGTTGTTCTTTGTATTTTAACGGACTGGTCTTTTTTAAAATAATGTATTAGAGATCTTTGGGAGGGGTATGTACAGTATATCTGGCTTATTGTGAGAAAAAATTACAACGTCACGGTGCATGTTGACGTGTTGTTACCTATAGTTGCAAAATGTTGTATAATATTTGTATACTATGCAATATTGAATTATTATAATGGAATTATCAGGGAGTTGTTCCGTAATGTGGCCGTGACTGTGTGTATCCATTCTTTTTCATTAGCACCGAAAACAGCAACTGTAAAAAGACCAGTTACGTCAACACACGCAACGCCAGTGAGTAATTACAACGATGGTTTGAATAACGCTTTACGGCCATGTCCGTCTTAAAGACACACGGGTACTTTCACTACATCAATACACGCATGTGTCTATTTCACAGACGCTGGGGAGGGAACGAGCTACACGTTTAAAAAACCTTGTTTGGGGTTTACAATACCCCCTCAAAACCTTGTGGAGACATATGCAGATGTTCATGTTATACCAGAGGGTGCGGAGCATATCACCAGATCGCCTGGGAGAAGAGGTCGGTATTAAGGATTGTCTGTGTCGTGTTATAAAACATTCTTTTAGCATGCACATTTAAAGGTGTCTTATAATAATAAAATTCACACCGTTTTCTATTTTTTGGTAATTTGGGGTGTTGAGTTCTTTCACTAATGGTATATTCCCTCTCTGTGCAGAACCCAAACCTTCAAAAAATAAACTATGATGCAACGCTAAGACTAAAACCACAAACTCAAAACGTCTCAAATCAACAAACAAAGGTTAATATCATTTAAGCATGGTCAGGATGTGTTATGATCCACTTACTGCAACAGTTACTTATTTTGTTAGAATGTTAATTCATTGAAAGATCCTAGTTCACGTAGTTTTCTGTTTGGGGTTATTAAAAAGCCTTATTTTAAAACTGCTTAGCCTTTAAAGTTAAAAGTGACTTGTCTGCGCCATGTGTTTATATGCCGTTAACCATACCGCTTGACCCAGTAGCGCTACCACTGTCTTAAAGGAAACCGGTGTAACAACATGTCCGGGTAACTTGTTCCATTCACCCGCAGCCCTTTGTGTAAGGATGAGCCACATGTGTGGCTTTTTTATCCTAGTTATCGTAGTTTTCTAATTTTGACTGTTTAGATTGCATTGATTGGTGTGTTGAAGATTCTTTTATTTTTATTTTTATCATAGTGTAGTTTTCTGATTTTGAGATATGGTACACTGGCGTGGTATTAAAAAGTATTTTATTTTTATTCACACAGCAGCTGTATCGACGAACGGTGAAAAAAGTGTGGAGGAAACGTCGGGCCCTAAAGTGGTGACAGCGTCGAAGACGGCAGTTAATACACTGACCGAAGCCAAACGTGTCAAGCCTTTGGAGAGAAATCATAACGCGACTAAAGACTTGGTGTTGTTGGTTGATCTGCTAGATTCAGTGCGCTGTATTACACAGTTACTATCAACTGTGATCACTAATGAGGTGGATAAAAAACAAGATTTAGAGCGTCTAAGAGCGGCTTTAGCAGGTGTACAGTCCTTGTTTCCAAAACCGTTCCGGGTTTCGCCGCTAACCTCTTAGATATCATTTCTACAGAGGATGCAGCTCTAAACTTAGGATTTCACAACCTGATGATGATATTTCATGCTTCATTGGTGAAGATCGCCAGTGATAAATGACTAAGCATGCGGTCTAAAAAGTGTTTAAAAGAACGACCTCTTGCCAACATCAAGCGTTTGTACATTAATAAAAGAATTAAACTGGCAACAGCATGTTTGTTGAGATGTAAAAGATCCAGAGAGAGGCCTCAGATTTCCCAAGGGCAGCCCGAACCAAACAACGATAATGCATTGGTGGAAAATAACTTAGCGCGCCGTGGTGCTGTAGCAGAATAGGATGGCTGTGTTTTTTTTACTTTGAATGCATGCAAGAAACGGGGACACACATACCAAATTACGGTGCAGACAGCCTTTGAGTTCAGCAGTTGCTTTTTTCACGGTTGTAGTGTTTGTTATTTTGAAAACGATTTTAAACCTCTGACAAACACTACTTTTGGTTGGTTGTACAGAAAGATGATGGTGAAAATTAATATTCAAAATGAGAGGTTTTAACGTTCGTGTTTTGTGGGAGCACGAGTTCAGAGACATGCTTCTTGAAAATGGAGACTTTGGTAAATTTCTAACAGCTGCGCAGTTACCAGAGCCTCTGCAACTGCACTATTCGTTTTTTGTGGGGAGAACAAATGCTATTTGTTTGCATTACCCAGCACAGCCCGGTGAAAAAATTCATTACTATGATTTCACCAGTCTCTATCCATTTGTGAACAAAACTAAAAAATACCCACTGGGGCACCCCCGAATAATTTTTAACAACTTTGGAGATTTAAAATGGTATTTCGGCTTAGCGAAGGTGAAAGTTTACCCACCCAGACGTTTGTACTTTCCAGTTCTTCCAACCAAAATTGACAAAAAAACAGTTTTTCACACTGTGTCGTATGTGTGCTGAAACAAAACAGACCACTCCCTGTGAGCACAGTGATAAAGATCGCGCCTTGACTGGTGTCTGGTGCACCCCGGAATTAAAGATGGCCTTAGATCTGGGGTATAGAGTGGGTAAAATTTACTAAATTTGGCATTTCGAAAAGTCCTCACACTATCTTTTTTCCGACTACATCAAACTGCATCTGAAAGGGAAACAGGAAGCTTCAGGGTTTCCAGAGTGGTGTACGGATGTCGCGAAACAACAAAGATATATCAGCGAATATTATGAAAAAGAGGGTGTCCGGCTGGACCCTGGCAACATTAAAAAGAATCCGGCCAAAAGACCGCTTTCAAAAATTGCCTTGAGCAGTTTGTGGGGCAACTATGGCCAAAGAGACAATTTACCACAGAACAGCATTGTGAGAAACCCCGATGAATTGTTCAGGTACTTATTTACACCATATCATGAGGTGTCAGCCTGCGAGTTTATCGATGAAAACACAGCCTGTGTTATGTGGCAACACACTAAAGACCGCTATACAGGCCATTCAAACACTAACATTTTCATCGGTAGCTTTACACGGCTTATGTATTAAAAAAATCTAAAAGTCGGTGATCTTGCATAGACTCAGTCGAAAAAACACGTTCGGGCCGTCGTCATGTCTTCACGCGTTTGGAGAAACCCGACACTTACATTTTCTGGTAAAAGCCGCCCCCAATCAGCAGAAAGCTATTCTCTGTGGGGCTTCAAATGATCTTGTACAGGCCATAGCTGAAATCGCCTTAAATACCTTGAAAGGGAACATACCATTATCTGCTAAGCAGTTTGGGACCCTGAAGAGAAAGCGTAAACTTATAAAGACTTTGAGTCGAAAGGGTCTTTCTCTTAAAAGAAAGAGACTCTTGGTAAACCAGTCCGGCGGTTTTATCGGGACCCTGTTGAGTATTGCCTCGAAAGCGATGTAAGAAAAATAACAACCCGCCGGTTGGATGATGAAATGAGAGCCATTCTTCAGAACTCACATCTGGCCGAATATGAAAAAGTGAAATTGTACAGTCAGGTGTTACAATGGTATTTGACATTAGTACGCCAGGAGGCTTCCGAAAAGGGGACTTTAACTGATGTACTACCAGAAAATGCACCCACCGAGCTATCACTCACGTTAGCACAACCACTGTCATCGAGCGACGCTGACTTTGGGTATATTTTGGACAGCGTGTCTTAGCGGTTCCGAAGAAATGTCAAGATATTGTTAAAGGCTATGGCCCACAATGAACTGATAATAGCCTGGAATGAAAAAGGAGAATTTATGTACAAGGGGGCACCCGTTGAGTGCTCTCACATGATTGATCTAGTCAGGGCTCTCACGCAGCAGCAAGCAGTTGCGGTCTGTAAGAAGCCAAAAGGTTGGGATGTGTTCATGGAGGCTATGCCAGAAATCAACGTGCCGGGCACCTTGCTAGCCAACGCTGAGAACTGAGAGCTACTTGAAAAACTGAAGGCTGCCCTGCTGGGCTGTGCAGCGTCGGTCAAACTTTAAAACAACCGGTAGAGATGTCGACGCCTGACCCGGTCTAAGATAACCGCGGAAAAGAGACGATCATTAATACCTAGACCCCAACATTTTTTCTTTGGGTATGTGTGTTTGTGATAAATGACTTGAAATGTATATTAAAAAGCGTGAGCAATATAGTTAAAAATGTTTGTAATAAAATAGCTTGGATGTAACGTATTAAAAAAGCTCGAGCAATATAACCGTGAATGTATAATAAAAATATTGTATTGATTTTAATTCATATTTTGTGTTCTTTTTTAAATAATAACCACACAGACAATGAAATGGTTCGATTTCATTTTTATTTTAGATGGTCGATTAACTTTTATGACATGTTTTAAATTAGCGTAAACACTTGCAAGAATCTTGCAATTGTCTGTTGTTGTAAAATATGGAATTAGTATTTCTGTTTAAGAAATCAATAATGTTCTTGGGAAAGAAAAAAGGCTTCAGGTGAAAATCTGTAATAGTAAAAAAAATCTGCTCCCTTGTCATCGGGTAAGTAAATAGCAAGCCAGTGTTCACTGGGGCGGTTGTGTGGGTAAGTATTAACTATTAAACTCAGAGGGCGCCGCGTCAGTCTCTCGCTCGGTAGGGCATCACTGGGGAACACGCCAAGAAAACTGTCTCGTGTGTAGCGGTGTCGGGTTAGAATGTCTTCCAGCTGTTTGGTGTTCATCTTTATGTGCAGGTTGTGTGGCCTCCCGTGCTTTTTAGCTGAAGTCGTAAATGACTTGACGTCTCATATCAAGCTCTATCACGTTGTCGAACAGCGCGTACACAACCATGTTAACTGTAGTGGGTAGCGGTAGTGTGAAGCGTATTTCAGCTCTCAGATTTGTAGCGGAGAGGCTTAATAATAAGGCAGAATTAAGTGTTTCTGAGCTTCCCAAATGAGGCCCCATTTCTCTGTTCATCTCTGTGGTGCAGCCACAGAGAAACTATTCATGCAAGATGTTTTCTTTTGATAAGGACAGCTCCCACAGGGGGATGCACTTAGCTTAGCCTGGCTATCATGATCAATGGTCATCCATTGGCGCCTATCTGTTTAGGGAGTGCCAGTTGGACATCTGGACTGCATTACTAAGTGTCAGGAGTAAGTGACTCATATCTCACCTTGATCAACCAATCAGGGACCGGTAGGGCCGAGTAACCCACGTGGGACTCTGATGCCCATGGAACTTTCAGCCAATCAATGAGCTGAAGTTCCTCCAGGTAAAAACAGGCAACACAGAGAGCCTGTAAGATTCAGATTGAGATTCAGATTCAGATTCAGATTCAGAACAAGATTCAACAAGATTCAGTAAGATTCTGAGGAGAATTCTAAAGGGAATTCAAAGGAGAATTCCAGGGCAGGACGGCCCAGGAGCAGAAGGCTCCCAAGGGCAGGACATTCTTGCAGCGCGCCTCCTGACCATCCTGAGACTCAGCCTGGACAATCACGGAACGGCCAGTGTGTCCGAGTGCCAGAACTTTCCTTTGTTCTAAGAGTCTAGAGTGGAGGTTGCCAGAGAGTAACCAGCAGCAGGCCTCGTGAACAGGTCGGAACTGTGGACAGCTGAATTACTATTCAGAACTAGCTCTTCATCAGGAACGAACCGGTCCTCTTCCTGACTTGCTGGGACCCACAGTCATCTTTTCTCCTGTGCACAAACTTTGCTAGTTAAAGCCAACACTAACTAGCCGGTCAGTGAGCAACAGCAGCGCACCGTCGCAAGCCGCACAGCACAGCCTGGCACGGAGCCAGAGAGCGCGGATTGGACAGCAACAGCCTGCAACTGTTTTGTTTGTGCCCGCAGGAGATCTGAATCCCCAGAGATTGGATGAGTATTCAACTTCACTGCATTACAGCTCGAGAATTCAATTGTTATCCCAACCAGTTGATATCAATTTAATTCCTAAGAGTTATGTACTTGTTTGAGTATCTAATGTAGAAGTTATAACCAAGTTCATTTACGAAACGGTCTTAATGAATGATATACTGAACGTATGTCCTCTTGATATGTGTAACACTTTGTAACTGATCGAATATATCTTTTGTATTCTGATAACCCTCTCGATAAGATCTGTTAGTTTTACATGCATATTCTATGTATTAATAAATGTATCCTCGTGTATTAGTACCTGTGTGTGCGCGTTGTTTGAGTTATGTCGCATGGTTGGATTCTAAAGCCATCAAAAGAATCAACTTTGTGATTTACTGCTACAATTAATAATTGTCTCAGTAAATGCCCAAACCCTACAGAACTGGTGCCTTCAGAGAGCCACTATGATTACATATTTGGCGTCCCTGAACCGGTTTTCCCTACATTATTTGGCGTCCCTGGGTCAGTTTAATCTACAGATTGCTCATTTTGATAAGTGAATAATGACCTGTGCACTCGTCGTCGGGGCTGAGATTGAAAGCGAACAATGTGTAACCGCGTGCGTACTCCTCGCGGTCCACCAGAAGTGGTTTGTCTTTCAGACGCTTCCCGGATGTTTCCAGCAGATTAAAATATTCACAGACGCAATGTCCATTCTGGAAGTCTGGTTGAAGCGGTTTAGTGGGGATTTGTTCACCGTCATCGTAGAGAGACAGAAAGTTAACGTTATAGTGTTTAAAATTGAAGGGGTTTTGTGTAAAACTGCCGCTGAATGCTGCGTTGTCCACAAACCCCAAAATTACCACTTTGGGTAACTGCCCGAGAAAGAGGTTTTCTTGGTTACACACACGGCTCCCTGCAGGCAAACTGAAGACTTTCATCTGTATGCGGTCTATAGGGTATTAAGTGTTGGCCGTCAGGAGTGCTTCGGCGTGTCCCAGCCTGACCCCTGGTGACACTCTGACCATTTTCATAAACAAAGATGCAGAGAGTACGCTCAGTGCTGAAAAAACAGGTCTGCGTGAATGTTACCGAGGAGCTCCAGTTTTCGGCTTTGCGTCGTGTATGATGCTCTTTTTCGGAACCCCTGATTGGGTCCATCCAAAATTGTGGACTAGTGTTGCCCAGCTGTGTCTTTGTAAAAGATCCCTGTTGAATACCGTGTCTTCAACGTCTCTTCACTGTAGTTCAGGACAGACTCTATAAAGTCTCCGTAAGGATAACAGTTGTTGCTATGGCTGATCAATCGGTCTCCTACAGTGATGTCAACCTGGCTGAAGATGGCAGCAATGGGGTAATTCACCAGACTCACACAGGCTGCCGCATCAATGTCCCGACCGTCTGCTTCCGTTATTTGACAGGTCAAATAGAGCAGTGTGTTGTTTAAATCTAAATAGTCTTCTACATTGCCTGCGATGTAGAACTCCAGAGGTTGCTTTTCTGTTAGGGTCTTGAGGGGTGGAACTTCTATGTAAAAGCTTTTCTCGATGCTTGTTTGGGTAGGCGCTAATTGAAATATGTCCAGCTCCGAATTTGCGCATTCTGCAGACCCGCCATGAACAAAAGCCATATTTAAAATATGTCTCGTTTCGTATCTCGTTGATTGCGTGTGTCACGGTCCTCTTCTTGGTCGACCTGAAGATTTTATGAGATGACTGTCTTCTCCTAGCTGTTCATTTATCAGGTTTCGGTGGCCCCCGACGGTGCGATGATGACGTCTGTCTTTTTCTCTTGACACCTCTGAGGAAGTATGCTAGACCCGAACCTTCCTGCTGATGTGCAGCCACCTTAGACATGACCGCACTTGTAACGTTGCTAACCACGTATTTGGCGATGTTTTTAGCCGCCGATGCCATGTGTGGCTTAGCTATTTCAAACCCTTGTTTCAGAAAAGGCACGGCTTTTCTAAATAGTGCTCTGAAAATACCCCCTATACCCGTGCAGTACTGAACCGGTAGCACAGAAAATCCTGGTAATCCATAACCAGCCTGTTGTTTGTAGTAGTGTATATACAAAGAAGGATCCCTCTAGCTCTTGATGACCGTCATCCTTTTAGATGTTTGTCGCTTTCACAGGTCTGAAATGCAGCTTGACAATGACCTTACCAAATGCAAATGACACGTGCTCGTTTTGATCTGTCTTTATTTCAATAGTGATGTTGTTAAAATGATCGATGCTCACCGTCACATAATGGGGTTTGTCGTACAATACTGTGACAAATTCACCATCCACGCCTCTGAAGGGCACACAACGCAAAAGCGGTGCGTAGACGTCACCTATGAACTGGTGTTCTATGATATCGGTGTATATATGCATGGTGTTAAATCCGCCAGTCATATCGACGAGGTGCGGTGATTTTACACTCCCGACACCCGATTTGAAACCCAACATCCTCGCCAGACAGTTATGCATATGTATAACAAACCGGTTATCACTAACAATCTTTAACGACCGGCTAATGGGGTTGTATTTAAGACTTACAGTCGTTAACTTTGATTTTTCCACAGCCTGTTTAATTTCATGCAAGAGCTGCTCGATGTTGCTGCAGTACCCTCTCGGTAAGGTACATGTCCATATAGTCTTGAGCTCTTTGCTGACGAACAGAAAAACTTCATCTTCATCAAACGTGTTTAGCGTATGCGGATAGTGTAGCTCGACCAGGC
This sequence comes from Lepisosteus oculatus, assembly GCF_040954835.1. Taxonomy (NCBI): domain Eukaryota; kingdom Metazoa; phylum Chordata; class Actinopteri; order Semionotiformes; family Lepisosteidae; genus Lepisosteus; species Lepisosteus oculatus. The sequence continues at coordinate 36,508,707 of NC_090698.1, read as the reverse complement.
CCACTTCCCAGCCCCCGTCCAGGTCAATCGCCTTTGCCAGATGCTCTGTGAAGCACGCACTGGTGTTCTTTGGAAACATATTTGAGGATGAATTACTGGCCAGTGTAACATAGAACCCATTGGGGTTCATTTTTCACCACCTCTGTATGTCTCTGACCTCGGAAGCCTTTACCCAATGATTGAATTTATCACTTCAGCCGCGCCACTTTACCAAAAGCTGTTTGTTTTTGCCATTACTTGAACTTGAACTTTATTGCCATATGTAACCGGTACTGGTACAATGGAATTCTTACTTACAGAAAGTCTCTCGTTTGTAAAACAAGTGTAAAAAACAAAACAAAGTGCAAACAGTTGTAGAGAAAACCGGTTCAGGGACGCCAAATAACGTAGATTATAGTGGCTCTCTGAAGGCACCAGTTCTGTAGGGTTTGGGCATTTACTGAGACAATTATTAATTGTAGCAGTAAATCACAAAGTTGATTCTTTTGGTGGCTTTAGAATCCAACCATGCGACATAACTCAAACAACGCACACACACAGGTACTAATACACGAGGATACATTTATTAATACATAGAATATGCATATAAACCTAACAGATCTTAGCAAGAGGGTTATCAGAATACAAAAGGTATATTCGGTCAGTTACAAAGTGTTACACATATCAAGAGGACATACGTTCAGTATATCATTCATTAAGACCGTTTCGTAAAGTGAACTTGGTTACAACTTCTACATTAGATACTCAAACAAGTACATAACTCTTAGGAATTAAATTGATATCAACTGGTTGGGATAACAATTGAATTCTCGAGCTGTAATGCATTGAAGTTGAATACTCATCCAATCTCTGGGGATTCAGATCTCCTGCAGGCACAAAGAAACAGTTGCAGGCTGTTGCTGTCCAATCCGCGCTCTCTGGCTCCGTGCCAGGCTGTGCTGTGCGGCTTGCGACGGTGCGCTGCTGATGCTCACTGTTGGCATTAACTAGCAAAGTTTGTGCACAGGAGAAAAGATGACTGTGGGTCCCAGCAAGTCAGGAAGAGGACCGGTTCGTTCCTAATGAAGAGCTAGTTCTGAATAGTGATTCAGCTGTCCACAGTTCCGACCTGTTCACGAGGCCTGCTGCTGGTTACTCTCTGGCAACCTCCACTCTAGACTCTTAGAACAAAGGAAAGTTCTGGCACTCGGACACACTGGCCGTTCCGTGGTTGTCCGGGCTGAGTCTCAGGATGGTCAGGAGGCGCGCTGCGAGAATGTCCTGCCCTTGGGAGCCTTCTGCTCCTGAGCCGTCCTGCCCTGGAATTCTCCTTTGAATTCCCTTTAGAATCTTGTCTGAATCTCAATCTGAATCTGAATCTGAATCTCCCAGGCTCTCTGTGTTGCCTGTTTTTACCTGGAGGAACTTTAGCTCATTGATTGGCTGAAAGTTCCATGGGCATCAGAGTCCCACGTGGGTTACTCGGCCCTACCAGTCCCTGATTGGTTGATCAAGGTGAGATATGAGTCACTTAGTCCTGACACTTAGGAATGCAATCCAGATGTCCAACTCGCACTCCCTAGACAGATAGGCACCAATGGATGACCATTGATCATGATAGCCAGGCTTAGCTAAGTGCATCCCCCTTTGGGAGCTGTCCTTGGACCTTAAATCACCTTGCATGAATGGTTTCTCTGTGGCTGCACCACAGAGATGAACAGAGAAATGAGGCCTAATTTGGGAAAGCTCAGAAACACTCAATTCTGCCTTATTATTAAGCCTCGCCGCTACATATCCCCCCTTTTTGAAGGCCACGAGGTCCCGAGGCATTGTTGCCTTCAAAACAAAACAGAGTTAAGTGATGTCCCTTGCCATTAGAACATTAACCTTAAATGTCTACATTACTCCTCGAGAATTCATACCGGAACCAGCATTGGATACAAACAGGATGAATAACATCTGGAGTATGTATAAACACGGTAGGAGACATTATCTAAGTCTAGGAATTACACATCAGGAAGCTCACTGTCAATATCTGATACCTCTGTAGTAGATATTTGGGGAGAAATCACTTCCTTTCTTTTGACATGCTACCTTTGACTCATTCATGCTACCCAGAGTACATCTTGATGTGAGAGTACATCATTCAGAGTACACTGTCAGTCATGATCCAGCTACCTGGCAGTAGTGTTACAATAACACCAGTTCCTGTTCCCAGCCCCCCGATAAACCACAACACCTGTGTTGGGTATCTGCTAGGGTGATTTGGAGGTTTGTTCCATTAAAGCAAACTCAACTACCTGTACCTCTTCAGGGCTTACTGTTTCTTGGATTTCTATCCAATTCAATAGTGTGGCACCTGAAGGCATCCATGACCTCAAGTTTGGTCTTATGTTGTCTGGTTCCAGACCGTACAGTGTTAAGTTCATGCTGTACTATGGCCTCCTCGGGAACTTACAGGAAAACTATTGGTTAGGTAGCTGCATTGTGGTAGCTGTATCATGCCCGTCACAAGTCATAGTGTCAGTTAAATGTGGTGTGCTGACCAGCCATTTACTTCCCACCTGCTCTTCATGGGGTTCATTAACCTCCCTCTGCTCGTTAGTAGCTTTACACCCTTCATTGGTGAATCGTTTAGACACAGCCAATGGATAGCTTTGGTAGCCATACCCATCTCAAGATTTGGAACCGAATTCAATCTTGGTTTGCCTTCTGGGTGAGCTATGAGCGATGGGGTTAATGTCACATACTCCTCTACTGAGAAGAGTGGAATCAAGTGGGTTGGGAATTGTGCCATGGCTAGACTGGCTACAGTGGCACTAAACTCCCTTAACAGGTCTTGTGTCAACATTCTGGCCTGTTGCACACAAGCATAAACCCACTGTATAACACCAACAATCATGGCCACTGTTTGGGGAATAAGGTTTAACCCTGTTGCATAGGAAGTTGCCTTTAGGGTTTTCCCTAAGCTTTCCAACTTTTGCTGCTGTTGATACAGTCTGTCACTACCCTCTGGCATCTCTGACACCTGCCTTCTTGGGGCAGTCAGGGTGAGAGTGCCAGTAGCACACAAACCTACCAGAAATAGCAAATGCACAACAGTGGTGGCAGCAATCAGTCCTCCCAAAAGTCTTTTCGGGTGGCTGATCCCAGTCATCTCCTTCTGAGTGACTGTTGCCTTTCTAAGCTGGCGCAGCATGTACATGGTGTCTTTCTCAGTATGCCCTGTGGCATCTTGGGCACCAACATCCTGGAAATCTGGGGAGATCTGACACAGCGGCTGATGCTGCTCCTCCGTTTCCAGGGTATCTGCTTTTTCGATTTGTTCATGCCTGTGCTCTAGGAACCCTGCAGGGGGCGGTGCAGCGGTGGAGCATGCCTGACCCTCGGCTGAGTGGTCATCTGGAGCACCTGAGTGATCTGGGATTGTTACCCCATTCTCACTGTTCAGGTCCACCCTGCACACTTCCTGATTGAGGAATCCCTCTATTGGCATGTTTACAATCGTTCGCTGGGCGTGGGTGTAGGACACCTGCTCGCTCCCCCCTTCCCTCGCTAAGGGTTCAGGGAGCTGCCCCAGCAGTGGGATAGCTAGTTCACTGTCTTTGAACTTACTATCACTCACCAGGCCCATGTCAGTGCAGGCGGGGATTCTGACACCTCTCTTTGCGATGTCCTGCACTGGCAGGCGGGTGACTTTACCATCCAGCTCCAGTCTGGCTGAACCACTGTTGGTCAGACTCAGACTGACAGACTGAGCTGGTGGCTGTAAGAAAACCGGCTCGGCTTTCATTCCCTGTCCCTTCTGGGGGACTGGGTGTGTAGGCAACCCTGCCGTTGAGGCAGGAACAATCAGGTCAGTCTCACTCACTACCTGGTAGTTGTGAGAAATAATGTTACCTGACTCCAGGTTCCCTGGGTCAAAGCAGAGGGAATCGGCATCTGGGAACAGGTGTGTCCACAGCGCAGTAGTCTCAGCGTCCAGCTGGACCTCCTGTCTAACCTGTGAATGTTGCACCAGGGGCACCTGGCGGTGGCCCTGTGACAGCTGCTCAAGCAGATCCTCACTAATAAAGGACCTCTCAGCGCAAAGGGTGAGGGCTACATCACCAACCTGCTCTCCTGCCCTCTGGATCCCTTCCACCACTGCAGGGTGGTGGTCCTGACCCCTCTTGGGTGCCAGGGTGTACAGGGAAAGCTCCTTTTCATCGCCAGGTGGGGAGATCTGCTCCTCTTTAGGGATGTAAAAGGTGTGTGCTTTACCTGGTGGATCAGGCGGCTGCTCGGAGCAGCGCTCCTGTGGCAGGGAGGCTGTTGGGACCTCAGCCGGGACAGGACTTCCCTGTATATCTGGGGAACAAGGAAATATTTTTATTTCTTGTCCAGAGGGAACAGAAGGAATCTCCGCATAGGCTTCTGTGTTCGGTGGGCACTGTGTGAGCACAGTCTGCCTCTTGGCCCCCCTTTCCTTCTGTACAGAAGGCTTAGGAGCCTTGACCTGTTTCCACACCTTGCCTTTCTGGTGATTCACCAAAGGTTCCTCTCTGAGTCGCATGCCCTTTTCCTTTTCTACCCGTTTGAGCTTGCCGTGTGACATCAAACACCTCTCAACCTCAGTGTCAATCAGTGTCTCACTGGGTAAGACATCACCCATGGCAGCCTTGAAGTAAAAGCTTCTTGCTTTTCCTCTGCGTTTTACTGCCTGCTCTGTGACTTCAGGGGTGGAGTCAGCACTCACTTGGGAGTGGCTGACCTTATCCAGGCAGGAACCCTTCCGCTCAATCAGATAGACTGAGGGAGGGAGAGGGGGCGGGTCTCCGCCTCCTCCAGTGGAGAGTATCAGCTCATTCACGCTTCCGGCAGCCTTGGGGAGCGGTTGTCCCTGTCCTAATAAAGCTTGTTCAAGCCTGGCCAGGCGGGCGGCTACTGAATCCTTTTGTTCAGCCTTTTCTAGCCCTTTCCCTCCCCCGGTGTTCTCATGGCACTTAGGACGCTGGGTGCGGTCCTGTGTGAGTGCTTTGGAACGGGGCTTAGCCAGCTCAGGAGCCTGTGCTCCTTCGAGCAGGGGGGAATTAACCCTGCTGGCTCTGACGGCGAACGCAGTCGCTTTAGCAACTTTTTGCTCAGAGCGACTTTGGACATCATACTCCCAGGCTTTCTGCACGAATCTCTTAATATCAGTCATTTTCATGGTCTGTGCATCTGTATGCATTAAGATCATCTTTCTGACTGACGGGTGGAGATTCGCAATGAATAAACCCTTGAAATGTGTGTTCTCTTCGCAACCCTCATCATTTCGCCCTGCAAAATAAGTTCGTCTAAGTCTCTCGTAATATTCGCGAGGGGACTCTGCTCTCTCGTGCTTAATGTTAAGAGCGGCGGCTATCGCAGCAGTCGGGTCAATAAACGCACTGTATTCTTCGATAAGTGCTTGACATAGCTGCTCAAAGTCATTACAGACTTCTTTCATCTGCCTAGCCATCCACTCATGTACAGCTCTGCTGGTAGTTTTTCTAACCAGAAAAACTTTCTCCTGTTCTGTGGCGTTTGGCAGGTACTGCAGGTAATACCTGAGGTCTTGAATATAACTCTCGATATTATTCTCTGACACTGCGGGGTCAAATCTCTCTATGTCCTTCGCTAGCTCTCTCAGAGAATGGAGATTTATTCTTCTAGCTTCTCCGCTGACGGAGATATGGAAGAGATCGTGGTCAGACTTGTCGCTGCTAGAGAGAGTGCGTAATAGCGACTCGAATTCAGACCTTTTAGCAACCATCGTTAAACTTAAAGAATATTACTTTTAAGTACGAAATCACAGTTTTACCACAGAAAACCACAAGATCAAGTATGCAATCAACCCGGTAGATCGCAAAAGATCACAAAACAATCAAGCACTGCTTAAAGAGCAAGGGGAACTTTTTCTTTCGGCTTTCAGCACACTGTATTGTCGTGTATGAAACCCGCGGCGTTTTATATTGAATTATTCCGCTTGGTTGACTCATTTCAGTCTTGCCATGCCCACCCAGGGACGCCAAATAAATGTAGAGAAAACCGGTTCAGGGACGCCAAATAACGTAGATTATAGTGGCTCTCTGAAGGCACCAGTTCTGTAGGGTTTGGGCATTTACTGAGACAATTATTAATTGTAGCAGTAAATCACAAAGTTGATTCTTTTGGTGGCTTTAGAATCCAACCATGCGACATAACTCAAACAACGCACACACACAGGTACTAATACACGAGGATACATTTATTAATACATAGAATATGCATATAAACCTAACAGATCTTAGCAAGAGGGTTATCAGAATACAAAAGGTATATTCGGTCAGTTACAAAGTGTTACACATATCAAGAGGACATACGTTCAGTATATCATTCATTAAGACCGTTTCGTAAAGTGAACTTGGTTACAACTTCTACATTAGATACTCAAACAAGTACATAACTCTTAGGAATTAAATTGATATCAACTGGTTGGGATAACAATTGAATTCTCGAGCTGTAATGCATTGAAGTTGAATACTCATCCAATCTCTGGGGATTCAGATCTCCTGCAGGCACAAAGAAACAGTTGCAGGCTGTTGCTGTCCAATCCGCGCTCTCTGGCTCCGTGCCAGGCTGTGCTGTGCGGCTTGCGACGGTGCGCTGCTGATGCTCACTGTTGGCATTAACTAGCAAAGTTTGTGCACAGGAGAAAAGATGACTGTGGGTCCCAGCAAGTCAGGAAGAGGACCGGTTCGTTCCTAATGAAGAGCTAGTTCTGAATAGTGATTCAGCTGTCCACAGTTCCGACCTGTTCACGAGGCCTGCTGCTGGTTACTCTCTGGCAACCTCCACTCTAGACTCTTAGAACAAAGGAAAGTTCTGGCACTCGGACACACTGGCCGTTCCGTGGTTGTCCGGGCTGAGTCTCAGGATGGTCAGGAGGCGCGCTGCGAGAATGTCCTGCCCTTGGGAGCCTTCTGCTCCTGAGCCGTCCTGCCCTGGAATTCTCCTTTGAATTCCCTTTAGAATCTTGTCTGAATCTCAATCTGAATCTGAATCTGAATCTCCCAGGCTCTCTGTGTTGCCTGTTTTTACCTGGAGGAACTTTAGCTCATTGATTGGCTGAAAGTTCCATGGGCATCAGAGTCCCACGTGGGTTACTCGGCCCTACCAGTCCCTGATTGGTTGATCAAGGTGAGATATGAGTCACTTAGTCCTGACACTTAGGAATGCAATCCAGATGTCCAACTCGCACTCCCTAGACAGATAGGCACCAATGGATGACCATTGATCATGATAGCCAGGCTTAGCTAAGTGCATCCCCCTTTGGGAGCTGTCCTTGGACCTTAAATCACCTTGCATGAATGGTTTCTCTGTGGCTGCACCACAGAGATGAACAGAGAAATGAGGCCTAATTTGGGAAAGCTCAGAAACACTCAATTCTGCCTTATTATTAAGCCTCGCCGCTACACAGTGCATCAAGACAATGTACAAACAAACAATAGACAATGTGCAAGTAAACATGCAGACAGTTTGAATGTAAACAATACAGACGTGTAAACAATGACTGGAGACGTACAATAAATAAATTACAATGAGGTAGATGGTAATGGTGTAGGTGTGGTCCGAGGGGGATGGGTAAATGTGTTCGCCAGTCTCACTGCTTGTGGATAGAAGCTATTGAAGAATCTAGTGGTAAGTGACCGTATGCTCTTATATCTCTTGCCTGAGGGCAGTGGGGTGAAGAGCTCATGCCCGGGGTGGTGACTGTCCTCTGTGATGGCCAGAATTCTACCACGGCAGCGGTCCTCATAGAGCTGTTTAATCTCGGTAAGACCGCAGCCGATGATCTTCTGGGCCATATTGACCATTCTCTGCAGTGCCTTTTTTTCTCGCGAAGAGGTGTTGCCATACCACATGGTGATCCCATTGGTGAGGACGCTCTCGATAGTGCAGTGGTAGAAGTTCACCAACACATGTATTGGCATCCCCCATCGCTTGAGGGACCTCAAGAAATAAAGGCGCTGCTGAGCCTTCTTCATGATAGAGTCAATGTTCACAGTCCAGGTTAGATCTTTAGAGATGTGAATTTCCAAAAACCTAAAGCTGGTGACTGTTTCCACTTCCGTTCCATCAATACTGAGTGGGCTGTGAGTGTGTGGCCTGTGTCTCCGAAAGTCCACTATTAGCTCTTTCGTTTTCTTTATGTTCAAGTCCAGTTTATTGCTATGACACCACCTAAGCAGCTGTACAACTTCATCCCTGTAAGTGGACTCGTCATCATCACTGATCAGTCCTATTATCATGGTGTCATCGGCAAACTTAATGATGCGTTTGTTGCTGTGTCTTGCTGTGCAGTCGTGAGTAAATAGGGAGTACAACCTTGGACTCAGACAGCAGCCTTGTGGGGTTCCAGTGCTCAGGGTGAGTGGTGTTGATGTTTTATTGCCTATCCACACCACCTGAGGTCTCTCGATAAGAAAGTCCAGCAGCCAGTTGCAGACAGAGTTGCACAGACCTAATCCCCTGAGCTTTGTCACCAGTTGACTGGGTATGATGGAATTGAATACTGAACTGTAGTCCACAAACAGCATTCTCACATACGAGTTCTTAGTGTCCAGGTGTTCCAAGGCTGTATGCAGAGCCAGGGAGACAGCATCATCCACTGATCTGTTGTTCTGGTAGGCGAACTGCAGGGGGTCCAGGGACTCTGTGATGGAGGAGTTGATGTGTGACAACACCAGCTTCTCCAGGCATTTCATCACCACAGATGTTAATGCCACTGGGCGGTGATCATTCAGGCATCTCACTTTTGTCTTTTCGGGGGTTGGAACAATAGTGGTTTTTTTAAAGCAGGTGGGGACTATGGACTGTGACAGGGAGGAGTTAAAGTGTCTGTAAACACTGTGGTCAGCTGGGCTGCACATGTCCTCAGGACGCGAGGTGGTATCCCATCAGGCCCTGCAGCCTTACAGATTTTCACCCTGCTCAGAGTCTTCTGCACGTCTTGCTCTGAGAGTTTCAGAACAAACTCGCCCTGCACACTTGGGGTCTTCTCAGCATTGCCCGTGTTCAGAGCATCAAAGCGGGCATAGAAGTGGTTCAGCTCGTCAGGCAGGGATGCGTTGTTCGTGTCAATCTCCTGGCTGCAGCCCTTGTAGCCTGTGATTGACTGTAATCCCTGCCACAGCCTCCGGGTGTCAGCGCACTGCATTTCAAGCCGCACTCTGTAGCTCCGTTTGGCGCGTTTTAAGGCTTCTTCTAATGCATACCGTGATTTCTTGTACAGCTCGTTATCCCCCGATTTGAACGCGGTGGACCTATCTTTTATTTTATTGCGAATGTCGTGGTTGAACCATGGTTTCTGATTGGGAAATGACCTAATTTTCATTTCTGGTACACAAACGTCGGTGCAGTATTTAATATAGCTGGTGACCGCATCCGTATACTCATTTAAATCTGTGTCGGGAGCTCTGAATGCGTCCCAGTCTGTACTATCAAAGCAGTCTATTAACTTGCTTTCCGCCTCCCCAGACCAACAACACACTGACCTGTTCGCAATGGGGGAGGTCTTCAGCTTCTGTTTGTACTCAGGAAGCAACAGGAGAGCGATGTGGTCCGAATTACCGAAACTCGGTTTGGGAAGCGCTTTGTATGCTCCTTTTATTGTTGTGTAGCAGTGGTCTAAAATATTGCCTCCTCTTGTCGGTACAGTGACATGCTGAATGTATTTTTGCAGAACTTTCCTCAGATTGCAGTGGTTGAAGTCCCCAACTACAATTGAGACGGCTTCTGGGTGGGAGTTTTCGTGCTTGTTGATAATGTCGTGGAGTTCGCTATTGTGCTGCTTCCACACAGGCTTGAGGTTGAATGTAAACGGTTGTGATAATAGAGGCGGAAAACTCCCTCGGCAAATAAAAGGGTCGACATTTTATGTTCAGGTGTTCTAGATTCGGCGAGCAGGATTTAGAGATTACCTTCACGCCGGTGCACCACTTGCTGTTGACCAGGAAGCAAACACCTCCGCCTTTGTGTTTGCCGGTTGCTTGGTGGAATCCCTGGCTGCTAAAATCTTTTGGATGCAGTAGACGTTCTCAACATCGGGGTTATCTTCTTTAGCTCATCTGCATAGAAGGAGCCCTTAATGTCGTCGCCTGCATAGTCCTGCAGTTTGTAATAGGGTCTCAGAGCCGAGGTCCACTCTTTGACAATGAAAATTTCATCTGTGAAGGTCTGTTCATGTCCCTTCTCAAACACTTTCTTTATTTTGGAAACCGCACGCGATCACCCACATTAAATGAAAACTTTGATGGTTTTTGCTTAAAGTGTTGGTCATAGACCGTTTTCCACACCTCAAGGGAGTTGTCGGACGTAACAGAAGCCGGGGTTCGTTTAATAGTCGTGTGGTAACTATGGTTATAAGAGTAAATAAGATCTGATAGGACGTTGATATATCAAAAGGTGTTTTTGTGTGTCAGGTACCTCCACATTTTTGCTTTAATAGTTCTGTTAAACCTCTCGACCACGCTAGCCTTCACATCACTGGCCATAATGAAATGTTCAGTATTCTCACGTTTGAGAAAATTTTGGAAGGTCCCGTTAAGAAATTCTTTACCCTCATCCATTTGTAGCTTTTTAGGAGCACGCCCCTCTTGCAGTATATTTCGGAAGGCGCCTGTCACGGCCCCTCCAGACTTGGTTTTCAGCGGCACGACCCAAGCGTATTTAGACAACATGTCTATACATGTTAAGATGTAACAGAAACTGTAGTTGAACTCGTGGTGTTCTCTCATGTCCACCAAGTCAGCCCGCCACAGCCAGTCCATTTCGGACACCAATGTCCTGTTTCTCTTAAAACGTACGCGTGCCGGCTTGTGCAGCGTATAAGCCGCCTGGCTGGACAACCACTCGGCCACCCGGCAGTGGCTGGCGCCGCTCACACCCTGGGATCTCGCAGCCCTCACAAGACTCCCCACGCCACCGTAACTTCCCTATTCCCTAGGTTTATAATAGAGCGCACTCAACCCCGAGGAAGACATGGTCCCCTTCCAAACCAATACACGCTTTCACACACATAAATTGAGGGATGCGGCGGCTGGGGCTTTTGGACCCTGAGGCTCCAGACCGACTAGCAGAGGGAAGGCGGGAGTTCCGACCCTTAACGACGTACCATTGGCTCCTGAGGGGGTGGGGATGGGTCATGCACCCATGACAACACACCACTGGCTGGCAAGGGGGCGGGGCATCCACACACTGCGGACGTTCATAGGCTGAATAAGGGGGCGTGGTACTTGTAAAAAAAGTTTGACGAAAGGTGTCGCTTTATACTATTTGTGTATTACAGTGTAGATTAAGCCGGTTCAGGGACGCCAAATAATGTAAGAAAAGTGACTCTCTGAAGGCACCAGTTCTGTAGGGTTTGGGCATTTACTTAGACAATTATTAATTGTAGCAGTAAATCACAAAGTTGATTCTTTTGATGGCTTTAGAATCCAACCATGCAATATAACTCAAACATCGCGCACACACAGGTACTAATACACGAGGATACATTTATTAATACATAGAATATGCATATAAACCTAACAGATCTTATCGAGAGGGTTATCAGAATACAAAAGATATATATTCAATCAGTTACAAAGAGTTACACATCAAGAGGACATACGTTCAGTATATCATTCATTAAGACCGTTTCGTAAAGTGAACTTGGTTACAACTTCTACATTAGATACTCAAACAAGTACATAACTCTTAGGAATTAAATTGATATCAACTGGTTGGGATAACAATTGATTTCTCGAGCTGTAATGCATTGAAGTTGAATACTCATCCAATCTCTGGGGATTCAGATCTCCTGCGGGCACAAAGAAACAGTTGCAGGCTGTTGCTGTCCAATCCGCGCTTTCTGGCTCGGTGCCAGGCTGTGCTGTGCTGCTTGCGACGGTGTGCTGCTGATGCTCACTGTTGGCTTTAACTAGCAAAGTTTGTGCACAGGAGAAAAGATGACTGTGGGTCCCAGCAAGTCAGGAAGAGGACCGGTTCATTCCTGATGAAGAGCTAGTTCTGAATAGTGATTCAGCTGTCCACAGTTCCGACCTGTTCACGAGGCCTGCTGCTGGTTACTCTCTGGCAACCTCCACTCTAGACTCTTAGAACAAAGGAAAGTTCTGGCACTCGGACACACTGGCCGTTCCGTGGTTGTCCGGGCTGAGTCTCAGGATGGTCAGGAGGCGCGCTGCGAGGATGTCCTGCCCTTGGGAGCCTTCTGCTCCTGGGCCGTCCTGCCCTGGAATTCTCCTTTGAATTCCCTTTAGAACAGTCCACAGAATCCTCTCCAGAATCCCTTCTGAATCTGAATCTGAATCTGAATCTGAATCTCAGAAACACTTAATTCTGCCTTATTATTAAGCCTCACCGCTACATATCCCCCCTTTTTGAAGGCCACGAGGTCCCGAGGCATTGTTGCCTTCAAAACAAAACAGAGTTAAGTGATGTCCCTTGCCATTAGAACATTAATCTTAAATGTCTACATTACTCCTCGAGAATTCATACCGGAACCAGCATTGGATACAAACAGGATGAATAACATCTGGAGTATGTATAAACACGGTAGGAGACATTATCTCAGTCTAGGAATTACACATGAGGAAGTTCACTGTCAATATCTGATACCTCTGTAGTAGATATTTGGGGAGAAGTCACTTCCTTTCTTTTGACATGCTACCTTTGACTCATTCATGCTACCCAGAGTACATCTTGATGTGAGACTACATCATTCAGAGTACACTGTCAGTCATGATCCAGCTACCTGGCAGTAGTGTTACAATAACAACAGTTCCTGTTCCCAGCCCCCCGATAAACCACAACACCTGTGTTGGGTATCTGCTAGGGTGATTTGGAGGTTTGTTCCATTAAAGCAAACTAACTACCTGTACCTCTTCAGGGCTTACTGTTTCTTGGATTTCTATCCAATTGAATAGTGTGGCACCTGAAGGCATCTTAGACCTCAAGTTTGGTCTTATATTGTCTGGTTCCAGACCGTACAGTGTTAAGTTACCATGCTGTACAATGGCCTCCTCGGGAACTTACAGGAAAACTATTGGTTAGGTAGCTGCATTGCGGTAGCTGTATCATGCCTGTCACAAGTCATAGTGTCAGTTAAATGTGGTGTGCTGACCAGCCATTTACTTCCCACCTGCTCTTCGTGGGGTTCATTAACCTCCCTCTGCTCGTCAGTAGCTTTACACCCTTCATTGGTGAATCGTTTAGACACAGCCAATGGATAGCTTTGGTAGCCATACCCATCTCAAGATTTGGAACCGAATTCAATCTTGGATTGCCTTCTGGGTGAGCTATGAGCGATGGGGTTAATGTCACATACTCCTCTACTGAGAAGAGTGGAATCAAGTGGGTTGGGATTTGTGCCGTGGTTAGACTGGCTACAGTGGCACTAAACTCCCTTAACAGGTCTTGTGTCAACATTCTGGCCTGTTGCACACAAGCATAAACCCACTGTATAACACCAACAATCATGTCCACTGGTTGGGGAATAAGATTTAACCCTGTTGCATAGGAAATTGCCTGTAGGGTTTTCCCTAAGCTTTCCAACTTTTGCTGCTGTCGATATAGTCTGTCACTACCCTCTGGCATCTCTGACCCCTGCCTTCTTGGGGCAGTCAGGGTGAGAGTGCCAGTAGCACACAAACCTACCAGAAATAGCAAATGCACAACAGTGGTGGCAGCAATCAGTCCTCCCAAAAGTCTTTTCGGGTGGCTGATCCCAGTCATCTCCTTCTGAGTGACTGATGCCTTTCTAAGCTGGCGCAGCGTGTACATGGTGTCTTTCTCAGTATGCCCTGTGGCATCTTGGGCACCAACATCCTGGAAATCTGGGGAGATCTGACGCAGCTGATGATGCTGCTCCTCCTTTTCCAGGGCATCTGCTTTTTCGATTTGTTCATGCCTGTGCTCTAGGAACCCTGCAGGGGGCGGTGCAGCGGTGGAGCATGCCTGACCCTCGGCTGAGTGGTCATCTGGAGCACCTGAGTGATCTGGGATTGTTATCCCATTCTCACTGTTCAGGTCCACCCTGCACACCTCCTGATTGAGGAATCCCTCTATCGGCATGTTTACAATCGTTCGCTGGGCATGGGTGTAGGACACCTGCTCGCTCCCCCCTTCCCTCGCTAGGGGTTCAGGGAGCTGCCCCAGCAGTGAGATAGCTAGTTCACTGTCTTTGAACTCACTATCACTCACCAGGCCCATGTCAGTGCAGGCGGGGATTCTGACACCCCTCTTTGCGATGTCCTGCACTGGCAGGCGGGTGGCTTGACCATCCAGCTCCAGTCTGGCTGAACCACTGTTGGTCAGACTCAGACTGACAGACTGAGCTGGTGGCTGTAAGAAAACCGGCTCGGCTTTCATTCCCTGTCCCTTCTGGGGGACTGGGTGTGTTGGCAACCCTGCCGTTGAGGCAGGAACAATCAGGTCAGTCTCACTCACTACCTGGTAGTTGTGAGAAATAATGTTACCTGACTGCAGGTTCCCTGGGTCACAGCAGAGGGAATCAGCATCTGGGATCAGGTGTGCCCACAGTGCAGTAGTCTCAGCATCCAGCTGGACCTCCTGTCTAACCTGTGAATGTTGCACCAGGGGCACCTGGCGGTGGCCCTGTGACAGCTGCTCAAGCAGATCCTCACTAATAGAGGACCTCTCAGGGCTAAGGGTGAGGGCTACATCACCAACCTGCTCTCCTGCCATCTGGATCCCTTCCACCACTGCAGGGTGGTGGTCCTGACCCCTCTTGGGTGCCAGGGTGCACAGGGAAAGCTCCTTTTCATCGCCAGGTGGGGAGATCTGCTCCTCTTTAGGGATGTAAAAGGGATGTGCTTTACCTGGTGGATCAGGCGGCTGCTTGGAGCACCGCTCCTGTGGCAGGGAGGCTGTTGGGACCTTGGCCGGGACACGACTTCCCTGTATATCCGGGGAACAAGAAAATATTTTTATTTCTTGTCCAGAGGGAACAGAAGGAATCTCCGCATAGGCTTCTGTGTTCGGTGGGCACTGTGTGAGCACAGTCTGCCTCTTGGCCCCCCTTTTCTTCTGTACAGAAGGCTTAGGAGCCTTGACCTGTTTCCACACCTTGCCTTTCTGGTGATCCACCAAAGGTTCCTCTCTGAGTCGCATGCCCTTTTCTTTTTCTACCCGTTTGAGCTTGCCGTGTGACATCAAACACCTTTCAACCTCAGTGTCAATCAGTGTCTCACTAGGTAAGACATCTCCCATGGCAGCCTTGAGGTAAAAGCTTCTTGCTTTTCCTCTGTGTTTTACTGCCTGCTCTGTGACTTCAGGGGTGGAGTCAGCACTCACTTGGGAGTGGCTGAATTCATCCAGGCAGGAACCCTTCCGCTCAATCAGATATACTGAGGGAGGGAGAGGGGGCGGGTCTCCGCCTCCTCCAGTGGATATCAGCTCATTCACGCTTCCGGCAGCCTTGGGGAGCGGTTGTCTCTGTCCTAATAAAGCTTGTTCAAGCCTGGCCAGGCGGGCAGCTACTGAATCCTTTTGTTCAGCTTTTTCTAGCCCTTTCCCTCCCCCGGTGTTCTCATGGCACTTAGGACGCTGGGTGCGGTCCTGTGTGAGTGCTTTGGAACGGGGCTTAGCCAGCTCAGGAGCCTGTGCTCCTTCGAGCAGGGGGGAATTAACCCTGCTGGCTCTGACGGCGAACGCAGTCGCTTTAGCAACTTTTTGCTCAGAGCGACTTTGGACATCATACTCCCAGGCTTTCTGCACGAATCTCTTAATATCAGTCATTTTCATGGTCTGTGCATCTATATGCATTAAGATCATCTTTCTGACTGACGGGTGGAGATTCGCAATGAATAAACCCTTGAAATGTGTGTTCTCTTCGCAACCCTCATCATTTCGCCCTGCAAAATAAGTTCGTCTAAGTCTCTCGTAATATTCGCGAGGGGACTCTGCTCTCTCGTGCTTAATGTTAAGAGCGGCGGCTATCGCAGCAGTCGGGTCAATAAACGCACTGTATTCTTCGATAAGTGCTTGACAAAGCTGCTCAAAATCATTACAGACTTCTTTCATCTGCCTAGCCATCCACTCATGTACAGCTCTGCTGGTAGTTTTCCTGACCAGAAACACTTTCTCCTGTTCTGTGGCGTTTGGCAGGTACTGCAGGTTATACCTGAGGTCCTGAATATAACTCTCGATATTATTCTCTGACACTGCGGGGTCAAATCTCTCTATGTCCTTCGCTAGCTCTCTCAGAGAATGGAGATTTATTCTACTAGCTTCTCCGCTGACAGAGATATGGAAGAGATCGTGGTCAGACCTGTCGCTGCTAGAGAGAGTGCTTAATAGCGACTCGAATTCAGACCTTTTAGCAACCATCATTAAACTTAAAGAGTATTACTTATAAGTACGAAATCACAGTTTTACCACAGAAAACCACAAGATCAAGTATGCAATCAACCTGGTAGATCGCAAAAGATCACAAAACAATCAAGCACTGCTTAAAGAGCAAGGGGAACTTTTTTCCTTTCGGCTTTCAGCACACTGTATTGTCGTGAGGGTTATCAGAATACAAAAGATATATATTCAATCAGTTACAAAGAGTTACACATCAAGAGGACATACGTTCAGTATATCATTCATTAAGACCGTTTCGTAAAGTGAACTTGGTTACAACTTCTACATTAGATACTCAAACAAGTACATAACTCTTAGGAATTAAATTGATATCAACTGGTTGGGATAACAATTGATTTCTCGAGCTGTAATGCATTGAAGTTGAATACTCATCCAATCTCTGGGGATTCAGATCTCCTGCGGGCACAAAGAAACAGTTGCAGGCTGTTGCTGTCCAATCCGCGCTCTCTGGCTCGGTGCCAGGCTGTGCTGTGCTGCTTGCGACGGTGTGCTGCTGATGCTCACTGTTGGCTTTAACTAGCAAAGTTTGTGCACAGGAGAAAAGATGACTGTGGGTCCCAGCAAGTCAGGAAGAGAACCGGTTCATTCCTGATGAAGAGCTAGTTCTGAATAGTGATTCAGCTGTCCACAGTTCCGACCTGTTCACGAGGCCTGCTGCTGGTTACTCTCTGGCAACCTCCACTCTAGACTCTTAGAACAAAGGAAAGTTCTGGCACTCGGACACACTGGCCGTTCCGTGATTGTCCGGGCTGAGTCTCAGGATGGTCAGGAGGCGCGCTGCGAGGATGTCCTGCCCTTGGGAGCCTTCTGCTCCTGGGCCGTCCTGCCCTGGAATTCTCCTTTGAATTCCCTTTAGAACAGTCCACAGAATCCTCTCCAGAATCCCTTCTGAATCTGAATCTGAATCTGAATCTCAGAAACACTTAATTCTGCCTTATTATTAAGCCTCACCGCTACAACAGTATGTTATAATAATAATTGCTTACACTTATATAGCGCTTTTTCTGGACACTCCACTCAAAGCGCTTTACAGGTAATGGGGACAGCAGCCATAGTGCGCCAGAACGCTCACCCCACATCAGTAATCAGTGGGGAGGAGAGCAGAGTAATGAAGCCAATTTATAGAGGGGGATTGTTAGGAGGCCATGATTGATAAAGGCCGATGGGGAAATTTGGGGAAATTTGGCCAGGATGCCGGGGTACACCCCTACTCTTTTCGAGAAACACCCTGGGATTTTTAATGACCACAGAGAGTCAGGACCTTGGTTTTACGTCTCATCCGAAGGACGGTGCCTGTTTACAGTATAGTGTCCCCGTCACTACACTGGGGCATTAGGACCCACATGAGCCGCAGGGTGAGCGCCCCCTGCTGGCCCCACTAACACCTCTTCCAGTAGCAACCTTAGTTTTTCCCAGGAGGTCTCCCATCCAGGTACTGACCAGGCTCACACCTGCTTAGCTTCAGTGGGTTGCCAGTTGTGAGTTGTAGGGTGATATGGCTGCTGGCCAATAAAGGCATTTAATTGAACATGCATTTGCGATTTTAATCAAAATGGGGGTAATGGGGTTAGACCATTAAACATGCAGCACACTTCCTTGTGATCATCTTAGAATCTTTGTGTAAGCTTTAAGTTAAGTTTATATCATTGATGACCTTCAGACACGTTATGCTCCTCTTCTTTTTATGCTCAGCTACCAAAATTTCCCTTTAGTTGTAAAATTACATGTAAATATTCAGTATTAAGCGGATTAAAACATGCACAGTAAAGAGATTAAATAATGAAATTCTTTCACTAACAACCTTAGTCATTTTGGCCAGCCAATCACGTACCGCGGTACAACGCAGTGACCTGTGGGTAATTGCAAATGCTACGAGGTTGTACCATCCATTTTGAATGGCTGCATCTGTATCCTGAACTAAGATAATACTGTCAAATATTCCTGAAAACCTCAGCTCTCTTTGGTTTTGCTTTTTTAAGGTCTTCAAAACAGAAGGTTTCAAACCAGTTTCATTTTTTATATAGGGTGAAAAAGATAATTTTGCATATTCAGTTCTGCTGCAGGCTAGTTCTGCTACTAGGGTTTTTGTCTTTAGTTAGCCCTTGACAAAGGTCACAAACAATTTGCCCATTCCTGTTATTAAAATAAAGATGGAAAGAAATGATGATAGCTGTGCCTAGCAGCTAACTTCATCATCTGTAGCAGTTTCAACATATGCTTGCAAGATAATAAAAAATGTAACATTAAATATGGTGGCAGATTGAATTTTGTTCCAGGGTAAATATAGCAAGTTAATTTTTCCCCTATTCCAGAAACCTTTTTAATACAGGGCTGTTAATGCCACCACTGATGGTTATGTTTTTTGCATAACATAATTTATTCGCTGAGTGAGGTCCATAAATGGGAAGCATTGTAAAATATTTCCATTATGAAGGGAATGTCAGTAGGTAATAAAGGCTTTATACCATTTTTATGGATCTCAATCTGTTGTTGTTGGAGGAGATTTTAAATCTGTTTAATTTTCTGGAATACTTTACAGAATATCATTAAGACCTAATAGAACTTCTTTGGGTCTGCTTTTACTAAATGTAAGTCTGGCTGCAGAATAAAGCAAGTGATACCACATCAGATGGACATTTTTTTCCTAATAGAAATTATATATCTTTATTTAACAGTGCTGTAAAGGTTGCACAGTCATTTAACCAGCAGTTCAGACAGATTGATGTTTATGCCATTACATTTACAAATGAAACGCGCCTTCCTTTGTAGCTCCCCATAAAGTTACAGTTACAGTTTATCCATCTTTGACATTGCAGATAAAGTCTAGGTTAGGTTATGTTAGGCTATTCAGTGTTTGTACTTTACTAAAGATAACAGTTTAATGATTGAATTGCAGTAGTACTACATTTTTAAAATCTGTTCTTCATTTAGCATCCTTTCCTTGTAAAAAGAAAGATGAAACAACAAATAATTTTAAAAATCCAATAATTGTTCCAGTTAAAGTGTTGTTTTTTAATACTTGGTTAAATGCTTAATTGATCAGATATGGTAAATTTATATTGTTATCGTAGAGGCGTGTAAAGAAGATTTTGTCTGGATGGGAGTTTTGTCCTATAAATACAATATAACCCTGACCTGAGCTCTCTTTCTCCAACCATCCCCTCTATGCAAGATGGTGAGCTCAAGAGAGGCTGCTTTCTGCAAGACCACAGGGCAGTGTTCAGGAGTAGCAGAGTGAAAGAGACATTAGCTACAGAACAGAAATACTGTGCTGAAGTTTTCTTTTCCTGTGTGCAAAGAACAAAAAAATGGTCCTGGAGACCCGACACTTAAGGAACAGACTGAGTGGAAACAGAATGAGGCTTTTCGGAAGATTTCTCATTATCTCCTGCCTTCAAAGAGACTGGGGAGATTGGACTGTGCAGAATTCTTTTCTTTATTGCTTCTTTTTCTTTTCCAGGGTTATTGTAGACAAATAGTTTCTCTGTCTTTTTTGTGTGTGTATAGATACGCTCATTAGTGTACAGAGTAAAAAGGACTTTCATTAACCTGTTTTTTCTCCCTTCAGTAGACAATGCTGACCCCCTAGCAATTGATTGTAAGAATGGAGAATAAATTTACCATATTGAATCTGTATTGTACTGATCTGTGGGGACACTGGTGGCTCTAGGAGATCCAACAGCCTGTGCAAGTAGTGGGGTTCTAGTACTTATACAAAAATTATCAGTGGCATTGTCAAATATCTTTGTCACTTTGGGGTGGGTCACTATCTATGTCTGTGACATAAGCATAACAAAAAATGCATCCACAATTTTTCAGAAGATTTGATTTTTCTTTTTGGTATGCAAAAAACAGACTCTGACGAAATGTCAGATAAGTTAACAACACAAAGAAAAAAAAATATATAAATACCACATTTGGTATTTATTGCATTCCCATTTTTAAGGGCACAGATATAATTTAAATTAAGAAAGGATTTCACTTTGCATGCCATAGAAACATAAATATAAGTAATCTGACTCTGTAATCATGCAGCTAATTATCCTGAATTAGTTTTTTGTCATTAAGGCTCAAAATGTAGTTGTGAAGAAGCTCTCTTTTGCTTTTGCAACAGACCTGAACAGGTGCATCCACAGGAGGAGAACACACAGCAGGAGCTGTGTACCAGTAAAGTGGCACAAGCAGACCTCAAATCATAATACTACCTTTAGAGTATACACTTACAATTCCCTTGCAGCATATGTACTCCTTAGCAGTTTTTGAAATAGCCACACACTAGTGATGTTTAAAAATGCTATACAGCTACATAGCTTTATTTTAAAGTATGTGTAAATATTTGAAAATACTGTATACTGTATATAAAGAAGATAATTTAAAATGGAACTTGAATAATATTCACAAGGTAGTTTTTTTGTATACTTTCATACTACACTTCTCTTTAATTTAATTAGAATTATACATATATGAAGCATAACAAAATGAAGCAAAATCCACATGCTACATATAAATCATTTTTACTGCTATACAGGCAATTTATATTGGTTATAATTTCTTTTTTGCACCATACTACCAAGTCTACCAAGTGTACCATCAATATAAAACCAAAACATAGTACACTGTACTCAATAGCTGTAGTGTCTGTGCTAGCCACACAGTATATCCTTTTTGGCCAGCCAATACCACTCTGTCATAGGTTGCCATTCTGTCAGTCAGGGGTAGGTATGCCCAGGGGATTGCAAAAGGGAACTCAGAGCAACAATCAGAGCTGATTGAGAACTGTCTGTATGCACTAGCACCACCAAAAACATCAATGTGCCAGCCTTTGCTGCATGGTAATTAAGTGGCATCTGGACAGATAGTGTTTCCTTCAATCTCTGTTGATTGGCACCTGCCCCAATATTTGCACTTAAATGCCTTAATTAAAGAAATTAGACACAAGGGTGAAAGATAAACACACCCATCCTGAAAAAACCACTGGCCATTATATCCAAAATTCAATTAATCATAGTCCCTAAGCCCTTACATTTCTTCAACTGTTGTCACTGTGACAATGACATTGTTTGCTGTAGCAGAGATTCTGAATATAATATTCTCTTTAAAATGAGGTAGACCACGAAAACACTGCATGTACATTAGGAAGTGTGAAGCAAATATTAATATTATGGGGACAGTATTGACTTTCATGTGCAATATTTCCTACAGATTTAGCCATTCAAAGTTCGCGGTACAAACACGTACCTCAGGCATTTCCCTACGTCATAACGCGTCATAACGCGTCATAATGCGGTACGTGATTGGCTGACCAAAGGGTGATGGTCAAACCGGTGTCGACGAGGGCCTGGCAGGGTCTTCCCTCGATGAGGCAGGGAAGAAAAAAGCCCCAGCTGTGGCTAACCCTTCCCATGGCAGCAGGCAGGGTGAAGCACTCCTTCTGGCTTTCCGGAGCGGGGTTAGCATCACTCAAGAGTGGTCTTCCCCCCCTTTAGGTCACCCAGCTCCCGTTTCCCGATGGCCTCCGGAGTCCCCGGGACTCCAGCGCTTGACATTCAGGCTGCTCAGCCAGAGCCAGGGCCTGCTCCAAGGAGACCGGCGTGGCCAGCATCACGTGGTGCTGCACCTCAGTTGCGCTCCGGGCCCTGGGAGAGTAGGGTAACCCTGGCAGGCTAAGTAGGCCACGTCTCCAGCAACCGGACCCAGTGGCTCACTTGCTAGGCAGCGGCGTTGGCCCAATCTTGCTCTTAGCAGTCCCGGCGCCTCCCGTCTCCCGCCGAAACGCCTCCAGAGGGCCGACACTAACGCCGCATAGTTGTACCGCTGGTCCCTGGGTACATTCAGCAACGCCTGACAGGCCATCCCCTCCAGGACCACGGCGATGTGGTATTATTTCTAAATATTTAAATATCACAACATGTGTACACAGCGATCCCCTCGGAATTTAGCTAGTGCATAATTATGCATCGATGAAAAACCGGAGGTTTAAAAAAAGATAATTAGCTCACTGATAGTTTTATGTGCAAGCTGAACACTTTCACAACTCGTGGTCTTTAAAATGCATTTATTGGTTTACAATCTGACAATGTAATGTAAATCATTATCTTTGCATTCTAAGTCCCTTAATTCACTTTAAGCATAGCTTTCTCACTATTTAGATTTATTTTTCATACCATCGTTAAACAAAGCAGGAGCGTATACTACTTCCTCATGGGATCAAACGTGGAAAGGTTAGAGTAATTGTTTTTATTTTTTGAAAAATTTTTAGAAAAGTCATTTATACAAAGAAGTTGCAGGTGCAAGGTCATTCATTATTAATACTATTAGTTATATCTTCGGTAAAGGCTTTGATGCATAACATATTTCTGCATAATTCAAATATTTATGATAAAGGTAGGTTGTGTACTTTTGCCCAACTGAGCAATCTTGCTTTCATAAAATATACCACCTTTTTAATGACTGATGATTAACATGCTGTAATACACAGTTTAAATTTAAAAGCTCAAATGCTGTATATGAGAGGTTAAGCTTTTATCGGCTCCTCCTGGCAGTTTACAAGGTGATTCTGGATACTTTCCGGTATGACATCAAATGACGTGATACACCCACCGCGGTCTACCGTGAAATACCCTAACCATTTTGAATGGCTGCATCTGTAATTTCATCCTAGAGCTGAGGGTTTTTCCAGGACACCTGAAATGAAATAATTTAGACACCGGCTATCCGCCCTCCTGTTGGGTCCTTTGATGTAAGATTTTTACTTAGACTTTATCCCCAATTTCTGGAAGACTAAGAGCAGAGACTGACTCTGCAATTCTCTGATATTCCAGTTTTTGTTGGCAGAGCCTAACCAGATATTGGTACAACCCGTCTCGGAAGGGGCCAGTTTCTCCTTGGGCTGTTAGAACACCTTCTGGAAGCCTTATGGCCCTACCTGTCATTAATTCAAATGGGGTGAGCTTAGTTATGCGGTTTGGGGTAGCTCTGAGTCGCATCAGGATGGCAAGCAGGGTGTCAACCCAACACTTGCCAGTTTCAGCAATGGTTTTAGCTAATGCTGTTTTCATGTGTTCTGTTCATGCGCTCCACCATCCCTGAACTCTGTGGATGGTATGGGACATGAGAACGCTGTTTGACCCCAAGCAACTGACAGGCTTGCTTCATCACTTTACAAGTGAAATGGGTGTCCTGATCTGAATCCATTTGAAGGGGGACACCCTAGCATGGAATTAGTTCCTCTACTAGAATTCTGGCAGCTGTTTGTGCAGTATAATCCCGTGTTGGGAAAGTTTCCACCTACCTTGTGAAATGATCTAGAATTACCAGACAATGTTTTCCCTTTATCCTTGGGTAGAGGACCCATAAAATCTATCTGAATATTTTTCCATGGTCCCTGAGGACGTGGTTGGTGTGCTAATTTGATTTTAATAGGTTTCCCAGGGTTATGCTAAGCACACATTAGACATGCTTGGCAAAATTTTGCCACATCCCGCCCCATCCCTGGCCACCACCGCTCCTGTTTGATCCTGTTAATCAAGGCTGCTCTCCCCTGATGGCCAGGTCCATGATAAACATCTAAGACTCCCCATCTGATGCATTTGTGAGCCACGACCCCGTTGCTGACCTTGTTTTGATAGATTCCCTGAGAATCCTGGATAGCTCCTTTAGCTTTCCACTCCTGTTGTTCTTCATTCCCTACTTGTTGTTGCATGTCTCTTATGTTGATTTCCTCAGCCTCTATGACAGAGGCTAGAGGTATGCTCCCAGGTGAGGCAGCTGTTTTAGCGGCTTCATCAGTGTGTGTATTCCTTTGCTGTATCCAACTGTCTGACTTTTGGTGAGCCTTTACTTTAATGACAGCTACCTCAGAAGGGAGACGGGTTGCTTCAGTAAAAGCCTGGATTATTTCTAGATGTTTAATGGCTCCCCCTCCTGTTGTCAGGAACCCTCGCCATTCCCACGCTCTCATGTAGTCATGCACTACTCCAAAGGCATAACGACTGTCAGTATATATATTTATTCTTTTCTCTTTTCCTTCCCTCAGTGCTTCAGTCAACGCCACAAGTTCTGCCACTTGTGCGGAGTAAGAGCTGGGTAGAGACCCTTGTTGAAGGATTTTGCCTTCGGGGCTCAAGACTGCCCATCCAGAATATGGAGACCCATTTATATAGTGTCGTGACCCATCAACAAACAAGGTTTGGTCCAGATTGTCTAAGGGTATCTCTTTGATATAATTCTTGGGTTCCTCCTCTAGTGATATTAGACAATCGTGAGGTTCTCCCTGGTCTAGTAATCCTGCAGCTGGATTTGTTCCTGTATCTCTGACTATTTTAACTGATTTATCCTTTGGGATGAGCAGAGCTTCCCATTTTGCTCTCCGGCTGTCTGAGACCGTCCGTAGCCTTCCGTTATTCAGCAGCTCTACGAGTGTGTGTGGTGTATGGAGGATGATTTCTCCAGACATTGTGACAGGTTCACACACCTGTACAGTCCATGCTGCACAATCTACTGCAGTTAGGCATTAGGGCATTCCTCCTGCTACCACAGGACGGGTGGTTGAGTAATAAGCTACTGGTCTCTTACGATCCCCATGCTCCTGTGCTACTACAGCACTATAGTGGTTGCCTTCACTATGGCAGTACAGATGGAAAGGTTTCTGAGGATCGGGGAGCCCTAGGGCAGGTGCCCTGGCTAATGCATTCTTTATTGTAGTGTAAGCTTCCTCTTGTTCTGATTCCCATTCTATTTTATCAAGTGGGGCTGGGCTGCCCTTTATTAATTACTGAATTGGGGCAATGACCTATGAGAAGTTTGGTACAAAGTTTCTACAATAGTTTAATAGTCCCATAACCTTCCTTACACCCTGAACATTTACAGGCTGTAAACTGTAAATAGTTAATGTTTTAGTCCCAGATTGTTAAGAATAGTTGTGGGGCTAGCTACAATGGGGTGAAGCCGTGGGGTTACTTAATTGAAGGTAGTGTAGTCTATAGTAAGCCTCCAAGAACCATCAGGTTCTTTACTGGCCACACAGGAGAGTTTGTCATGGACTCAACAAGTCGGAGTTTGCCCTGCTCTAATAAAGATGTGATCGCATCTGCCACTCCTGCCTGAGCCTCAGGCTTCAGGGAATATTGTTTGTGTGGCTTGTGCAGTGGGCCTGCAACCACCAAAGGTTCCATGTCAATTAAACCACAATCCTGTTTATGCTGTGCCCATACCTGGAGAACCTGGGCGCAAACCAATCCGAGTGGACCCTCCACTGCCCAGTTCCTACTGAGGGGGGCCGCAGAGGCCACGCAGGCCATATTCTGTACCAGTTTTTTAGCTACAGTGTTTTTTGTATTGCCGTGAGCATTACGCCACTCTGTCCCTGAGCCATTCACAAGTATGACAGCACCAGCCCCAAAGCAGATCAATCCCCATAATCGTCGCTTCACTACTGGGACATACCCAGAAACGTGTAACCAGGTATAAGCCTTCTAATTCTAATAATTTGCCACAATAGTTCCCCCTCACCCCTGTGATCGGAAGCTGTCTTTTAGTGATGGGAAGGGGTAGGTCTGTGATCGATACTGAAGCTCCTGTGTCCACTAGTATGTTGCACTGCCGGCCCCCTAACAGTGCTTTAATGTGGATACGAGGATCTGTACCTAGGCCGGGGGCTGATGCTACCTATTCACCATCTTTAGTCACTGAAGGAGTTGCGACTTGGTTAGTCCAGTCTCTTTAGAATCTGGGGATGATTTAGGGAATGCCTTTAGTGGGGGGCCCTGTCCTTCCATTCCCCCTCCTTTTGACCAACACTGTGATTTACTGTGCCCTATCCTTTTGCAATTAAGGCATTTTACTTGGCCTTTTCCTGGGCAGTCTTTCTTGAGATGCCTGTGTTCTCTGCACTGGAAACAGAACAGTCCTCTCCATAGGGGCGCTGCCTGTACTGCTGTCACTTTTACACGAGGCTTTATTTTGGATCCACATCACTTGCCCATCTAATGACATCTCCGTAAGTATCTCCTACAGGAATGCCCATTTCTAACACCTCTTGGTGTTTTTTGTTCAGACCCTCCTTGAATAGTTTTAAAAATATTTGATTATCTCGGGCAGGGTTTGGTAGACCTTAGTATTCCCTGAAGGCAACATACTTCTGCTCTCCATACTCTAGTGCGCTTTCTCCCGGTCGCTGGTTGACTTGCATTATAGCCCCCCAGTTTCCTTGGCCAGCACCCAGAGCAGCAGAAATGGCATTCTAAAATGTATTTAATTTCTGGTTTTTCTGGTTCATAGTCTGGTCCGGGACTTCAAGCCATACCCCAATACGTATGTTGATAGGCAGGGTTTCCCATATATCCTGGGGACATTTTGCTTTTACTAAAACATGCACGTCTCTGAGATGCATAATGTGAAGTGCTCGTAACTCCTCAAGTATTTCCCAAAAGTCTGTATCCCACATTAGCCTGGGAAGGTCTTATAATATTGCTTGTTTCTCCCCAGGGGTGAATGGTCTGTGGACCCGGGTATTGAGAACTATCACAGGCCCTGTGTTTGTACGGAAATCACGTTCCCGAATTTCCACTGGGGCCATCGGTACTTCCACCTGCATGCCCCTGTCTGGATTATACGGAGGCGGGTGACAGTCTCCGGAGTGTTCATTTTCGTACTCTTGTGCTTTCCTGTCAGTAGTAGTATAAAGCGACACCTTTCGTCAAACTTTTGACAGGTACCACGCCCCCTTTTCCAGCCAATGGCCGTCCGCGGTGTTTGGTTGTCCCACCCCCTTGCCATCCAATGGCGTGTTGTTATTTGTGCATGTCCCGCCCCCTCAGGAGCCAATGGTGTGGGTCGGAACCCCCGCCTCCCCCCGGCCAGTCAGTCCGGCGCCTCAGGGTCCCAAAGCCCCAAGACGGCGCATCCCTCGCTTTAGGTGTGTGCAAGTGTGTATTGGTTTGGAAGGGGACCATGTCTGCCGCGGGGTTGAGTGCGCTCTATTATAACCCTAGGAAATCGGGCAGTTACGGCGGCGCGGGGAATCTGTTGCGGGCCGCGAGATCCCGGGGTGTGAGCGGCGCCAGCCGCGGCCGGGTGGGCGAGTGGTTGTCTGGCCAGGCTGCTTATATGCTTCACAAGCTGTGTCTCAAAAACAGCAGGGGTGCAAGCACACACACACACACACACACACACACACACACACACACACACACACTGACAGCGTAAAGTCTCACGGAAAGAATTCGCAGGACAAACACCATGTGAAATGTGAACCGCTTTATTTCAACAGTGGGTTTTCAAACACAGAAACAGCGCAGCAGCACTTTTTACACAAGTTACAGACTCTAGTTTGCACGTATGTGAAATGTGATCCGCTTTATTTCAACAGTGAGTTTTCAAACAGTGAAACAACGCAGCTGCACTTTTTACACAAGTTACAGACTCCAGTTTGCAAGTATGTGAAATGTGAACCGCTTTATTTCAACAGGGGGTTTTCAAACAGTGAAACAACGCAGCACACATGCGTTACCGGCTCTTGTTTGCATTCAACAATTAAATGTTGGTGTGGAAAATTAGTTCGGTACGCGTAACCACCACCCCCACATTGCTGAGAAACTTTGCGGCATCTGAAAAAGCATTCATAAAAATTTGCCTGCGTAATCAGCGGGATGGTGTTACCACAGGTTCTGTGCAAAACACGCTGTATTTTGGAATACACACTGTAGAACCCCCCAGGCTTCCTTTTCTGATCTGAAAACATCAGATCTGTAATAATTTCACTCAAGTTCTCGACATACACATCTATCTCTTTAACAAATTTAAGGACATTAGCATTCGACTCTTTGTTTTGCATATCAAGCTTTGTAGAGAGAAGTGTGTAAAGCACTCTTAGTAAGAATTCAGACGTATACATTCGAAATTCTTCATTCTTCGGACGATGGCCTGGGTCTGTAAAACAGAGTGAAATCTGTATTCACATTTTACATAGATCTTTTTTTTTTGCATCTGTAAAAATAAGAATAGTGTTTCTTTTGCAACTCAACAAAAGTCACGTCTACTAATTTTTCATCCAGCTGTTCAAGGGTGGCGTGTACATGCTCGTATGGGGAGCAGTCTTCAATTATATTTTTTAGCAACTGTTTTATGCACCGCTCAGTGTCATTTGTAATGGTGTACGAACCCAGACACCGGGCGGTGTACAGAACAGCCGATAAAATTCGGGCTAAGCTGAGAGACATAAATTTCTAAAGCGGCAAACGTCACGTCTTCACACCCATCTGCGTAGCCGCCAGACAGGCATGTGTGACCCCGCTGCCCGGGGTGGTCAATCAAACAGGCCGGGCAGTCATCAACCAGGACCCCCTTTAAACAGTGTTTGAAGATGCAATAAACTACTGCTTTCACAATCTGGGGCATAACATCGGGCTCATTAGGGACATGGGCATCAGCTTTATTAACATTTGGGCGAACACACAAGCATAGACACGAGACATTCACTTGTGTCGGTAGGCTGAAGATTGACCCGTCCACATCCTCTTTATTCTATTAAAGGTAAAAGAAAAGGAAGGCTTAACAAAATAGACATGCTTTGTACCTAAAATATCGAGCATTTAACGCACTTTTGAGCTAAGGTTTTTCATTAATATTTACCACTTGTAGCGTGGTATCATCGCTAGCACCCAGCTGTTCTTCAACATCTGGTACCCCCGCTGAACTCACACCCCCGCCGCTGTCACAAGGCGCAGAGGGTGGGGTCGGGTTTTGCTAAAAAGAATACCAAGTATTAAAATGACATACGCTAAGCACCGATACAACAATTCCACGATCAGAAAAAAATATTTTAGCCGCCTACCTCTTCACTTTGTAGAGTAGCGGACCCCGTTGTTTCTCCACACAAAGAAGCCATCTCAGCAGCTCCGCCGTGTCTGACAGCTCCAAGCACGCACTGCGGCCCTGTCAGGCAGGAGCGTTTAAGAATATGCGCCAATGGTGTAACACGCCTACATAACACAAGACATTTTTCAATTGGTTGTGATGACCCTCCTGATTTATCGAGAGCGAAGAGTATTCACATATCAGTTTATAAGTTTTAAAGTATTAACACACAACGCAAACACAAATGATGTGTTTCACCCGAAAATAAATTTTAAACACGCGGGGTTGGTCTTAAAGTTTTTAAAATAACGTAGTAAGACACAGTTTATTTTTAATAACACATTTGCGACAGCTTTTTCGAACGTTTGAGATAAATTTTCACACAGCGCAAGCATAAAAGTCTTTAAGGTATTAACAGGCAACAAATGATGGGGTGTTGTTCTTCAGACTTTAACGGATTGGTCTTAAAGTTTTAAAATTGTTTCCCAGTAGAGATAATTTGTGATGTTATTGGAGACGGGCGGTGTGTGTGGGGGATTAGTTAAAGGCTCTGGAATGCAGAGTGGGGGAGGGGGGCTAAAAATGACCCCAGGGAAAGTTTACAAACATTTTAAATTCATGTAAAGTTTTCTAATTTACAAGCACCACATATATTTCACGCAAAAATGTTCTTAACAGCGCAGCGCGAAAAAATAAAACCTCAAAACGTTAAGCTTGGTTTGTGAACACATCCCTATAAAGAACAGATACATTTTCTTATAGCGTTAATAAAGAACATTTTGCTTGATAATATTCTTAGCGGTCTGTTGGTGAATCAAACAAAGACACCGCGGCACATTTTCGCCACTTTTAACAGCTAAGAAATTTAGACACCGTTGTATGTCTTAAAATAATATAGATTTAACATTATAATAATCTATATTCGCTTATCAGTTTATAAGTTTTAAAGTATTAACACACAACACAAACACAAATGATGTGTTTGCCCATAAAAGAAATTTTAAACACGCGGGGTTGGTCTTAAAGTTTTTAAAATAACGTAATAAGACACATTTTATTTTTAATAACACATTCGCAACAGCTTTTTCGAAAGTTTGAGATAAATTTCCACACAGCGCAAGCATAAAAGTCTTTAAGGTATTAACAGACAACTGATGATGGGGTGTTGTTCTACATACTTTAACGGATTGGTCTTAAAGTTTTAAAATCACGAGGTAGAGATAATTTGAGATGTTATTGGAGACGGGCGGTGTGTGGGGGGTTAGTTATAGGCTCTGGTATGCAGAGTGGGGGGGAACCCAGGGAAAGTTTACAAACATTTTAAATTCACGTAAAGTTTTCTAATTTACAAGCACCACATGTATTTCACGCAAAAATGTTCTTAACAGCGCAGCGCGAAAAAATAAAACCTCAAAACGTCAAGCTTGGTTTGTGAACACGTCCCTATAAAGAACAGATACATAATAAAAAACATTTTGCTTGATAATATTCTTAGCAATCTGTTGGTGAATCAAACAAAGACACCGCGGCACATTTTCGCCACGTTTTAACAGCTATGAAATTTAGACACCGTTGTATGCCTTAAAATAATGTAGAATTTAACATTATAACGGTCTAAAACGTTTTCTAAAATGTTTCTTAAAATAATTTCTACAGACCAGTACGTGCACCCCCAACGATACCTAAGATTAATGGTTTTATGGGGGGGCCATGTGTGTTTCTTAGAAGAGAATGTTTATCGGATTGAGTATAAGTACCAGCGGTTTAACAGGTGAAGTTTTGGCTGGATTCCAATTCCTACAGTCTCACGTTATCGCCTAACTCGTCAGAATGGATCACGCCGATCAATTACAACAGTCTGAAGATAGTCTATTTACAGACTTAACACTGTTCGACTTGATAGATGAAGACGAGGATTCCACGAATTTCAGCGGTATGTATATCTGGCTTATTGTGAGACAATTACAACGTCACGGTTCATGTCCCGTGTTAGCTATAGTAACAAAACGTTGTATAATATTTGTATACTAGGCAATATTGAATGATTATAATGGAATTACCGGGGAGTTGTGCCGTAATGTGGTCGTGACTGTGTGTATCCATTCATTTCCATTAGCCCCGAAAACCACAGCTGTAAAAAGACCAGTTACGGCGCAGCACAACACTGGTGAGTAATTACGACAATGTTTTGAATAACGCTTTACGACCATGTGAGTCTTAAAGACACAGGGGTATATACTCCACACCAAAACTCGTATGTGTCTATTCCGCAGATGCGGGCGAAGGGACAAGTCGCTACACATTTAAAAAACCTTGTTTGGGGTTTGCATTACCAACCCAAAACCTTGTGGAGACACATGCAGATGTTCACGTCATACCAGACGGTGTGGGGGATATTATCAGATCGCCTGAGAGAAGAGGCCGGTATTATATAAAACATTCTTTTAGCATGGCCATTTAAACGTGTCAACTGGGGCAACGAGCTCAAAACGTCTGATATCAACAAGCAAAGGTTAATATAATTTAAGTGTGGTCAAGATGTTTTATGATCCACTTACGGTAAATGTTACTTCTTTTGTTAGGATGTTAATTCGCTGAAAGATCCTATCAGAAAACTATTTCGTGTAGTTTTCTGTTTGGGAGTGTTAAAAAACCTTATTTTAAAACTGCTTAGCTTTTAAAGTTTAAAGCGACTGGTCTGTGAGAGGGTCTACAGGCCGTTAACCATGCCGCTTGACCCAGTAGCGCCACCACAGCTGTCAAGGAAACCGGTGTAACAACATGTCCGGGTAACTTGTTCCATTCACCCGCAGCCCTTTGTGTAAGGATGCGCCACATGTGTGGCGTTTTTATCATAGTTATCGTAGTTTTTTTACTTTGACAGTTTAGATTGCATTGATTGTTGTGTTGAAAAGTCTTTTATTTTTATCACAGTGTAGTTTTTAGATTTTGAGATGTGGAGCATTGACGTGGTAATAAAAAGTCTTATTTTTTCACACAGCAGCTGTATCGACGCACGGCGAAACAAATGTGGCGGAAACGTCGGACCCTAAGGTGGTGACTGCATCGGAGACGGCTGTTAAGACGCTGACCAAAGCCAGATGTGTCAAGCCTGCAAAGCGAAATAATAACGCGCCTAAAGACTTGGTGTTGGGTGATGTGCTAGATTCAGTGCGCGGTATTACACAGTCACTATCAACGGTGATCACTAATGAGGTGGCCAAAAAACGAGCTTTAAAGCGTCTAAGAGCGGTTTTAGCCGGTGTACAGACCTTGTTTCCAAAACAGATCCAGGTTTTCACCGCTAACCTCTTAGATATAATTTCTACAGAAGATGCCGCTCTAAACTCAGGATTTCAGACCATGATGATGATATTTCATGCTTCATTGGTGCAAATCCCCGGTGATAAATGACTAAACATGTGGTCTAAAAAGTGCTTAAAAAACCGACCGCTTGCCAACCGCAATCGTTTGTACATAAATAAAAGAATTAAACTGGCAAAAGCATGTTTGTTGCGTCGTCAAAGATTCAGAGAGAGGCATCAGATTTCCCAAGGGTCGCCCGAACCACGCAATGAAAATGCAGTGGTAGAAAATAACTTAAGGCCCGAGCTTGTTGTAGCAGAACAGGATGACGGAAACCGAGAACCGGTTGTACTGAACGATCTGAATCAGGTTGGTGGCGGTGCAGGGGCGAATAGAGACCCCATAGTTTTCCTGGAGCGCATACGTAGTTATAAGAGGTCTTATAATAATTTTAGAGCAACAGAGCACCATGAAGTATTTCGTTTTGTTAATCTCGACAGAATAACTTCGTATGTACAGGCTATAGACGCTGTGCATGGCACAGTCCAGAGAATATTGGATGAATTTTTTCCAAACATCGGGGCGAATGATTTTGTACAGCTGCGTTTGACTGCAGGTGGTTTTAACAAACCCTTGTTCTCACGCAGGAGACACCCCGGAGAATTAAATGCTGCCGATTTTTTAAGCCACATCTCGGACCTCTTACAGAGCCACACAGAGGTTCTCACCGATGACAGCCTCCGCTTAGTGGTGACGATAGTTAGGAATATGCAGGGGGGTGCCCACCGAAGATTTAAATCCGTTCTGTACAGCCAGGTAATTGCTCAGAAAAAAGCGCACCTTATCGACTTACATTACACGGGCAGTAATCTGTGTTTCGCCGGGAGTGTGTACGGTTTGTTGAATGAGGATTGTACCGATGGGGAAATGTTACAGGGCGCTAAACGAATGCACAAAGAGTTGGGTTTTCCAGAGAATCGGAAAATTAGTTTATCAGACATTAACGCTTTTGAAAAACATTTAAAGGTGGTCATTATAATTTTGTACCACGACCAGGGTGATTGGAAATATTTTACAACGGGGCCCACACCACCAAATTCTAAAATACTTTTTGTTCTAATGCATGAAGAGCATTTTTATGGGGTTTTAAATATTAAAGCTTTTGTGGGGGCGGCGTATTTTTGCACTAACTGCCATGCGGCGTATAGCCACAAGAACGCACACGCCTGTGTTAAAGCTTGTAAAACCTGTTTAGATCCCCAGTGTTGCGAAATTGATGCAGAAATTCAGAATTGCCCGGCCTGTAAGGTCTTTTATCGTAGCTCTCAGTGTTTGGCGAGACACTTGCGGAATACGGTGACGGGTGTGAGTAAGTGTGAGCGCAGGGTCTTTTGTGAGAAATGTGGGGTTTATAACTTCGCAAGTCACAAATGTAAAGAGAAACTGTGCTCACGTTGTAACAACGTGATCGACACCCCTGACACACATTTGTGCTACATACCGCCTTTGGACAACCCCAAAATTTCAAACAAGTACATTTTTTTCGACTTTGAATGCATGCAAGAAACGGGGACACACATACCAAATTACGTCCACGCCCTTCATATTGACAATAAACGAAGCTGGGAATTTTATGGTGAAACTTGTCTAAAGGATTTTGTGTGTAAATTTATCGATAGACGTTTCAAAAACCATAAGTTCCAATCGCACAATGGCAAGGGATATGACAATTACCTAGTGATCAGACAGTTGTTAGCTGAAAAGATGGACGTTGAACTAATTAATCAGGGTGGTAAGATAATGTGTATGACCGTAAAAGCTCTGAACATCAGATTTATCGATTCTTTAAACTTTCTGCCTATGAAATTAAGCAAACTGCCGGCCGCCATGGGGTTCCCCGGGTGTAAGGGTCATTTTCCACACTTGATGAACACTTCAGAAAACCAAAATTATGTCGGACTGATGCCTCCGCCAGAAATTTACAGCGTTAACTACATGCTGCCGAGCGAGAAAGGCGAGGTTTTGGTTTGGTATGAAGAATGCAGGGGAAGTGTGTTTAACTTACAGAGAGAGTTGAAACTTTACTGCCAGTTGGATGTGGCAATTTTAAGAGAAGGCTGTATCAGGTTTCAGGACGAGGCCATGAATATGACCAGACAAACACGCGTGACTGAGTCAGGGGCCACCTGCGTTGTGTGCATCGACCCCTTTCAGTTTGTGACCATCGCTAGTGTCTGCATGGCCATGTTCATACTTATGTTTTTACAGGAAGAGACGATTGCGTTGCTACCCCATGACAATTACCACCGCCAGCAAGAACGATTTTCTACACCCAGCATTCAATGGCTTATGTACATCAAACACACAGAGCGCGTTAAAATCCAACACGCGTTAACCACGGCCGGTGAGTTCAAGGTTGGCCCATATTTTCTGGATGGTTATGCTGTAATTGACGGCGTGCCGACAGCCTTTGAGTTAAACGGTTGCTTTTTTCACGGTTGTAGGGTTTGTTATTGTGAAAACGATTTTAATCCGCTGACAAACACTACTTTTGGTTGGTTGTACAGAAAGACGATGGTGAAAATTAATTTTCTCAAAATGAGAGGTTTTAACGTGCGTGTTTTGTGGGAGCACGAGTTCAGAGACACGCTTGTTAAAAATGGGGGTTTGGCTAAATTTCTAACAGCTGCGCAATTACCAGAGCCTCTGCAACCTCGCGAGTCGCTTTTTGGGGGGAGAACAAATGCGATTTGTTTGCATTACACAGCGCAGCCCGGTGAAAAAATGCATTACTATGATTTCACCAGTCTCTATCCGTTTGTGAACAAAACTAAAAAATACCCACTGGGGCACCCCCAAATAATATATAACAACTTTGGAGATTTAAAACGGTATTTCGGTTTAGCGAAGGTGCAAGTTTACCCACCCAGACATTTGTACTTTCCAGTTCTTCCAACCAAAATTGACACGTGTCGTACGTGTGCTGAAACAAAACAGACCACCCACTGTGAGCACGGTGATGAAGATCGCGCCTTGACTGGTGTCTGGTGCACCCCTGAATTACAGATGGCCTTAGATCTGGGGTGTAGAGTGTGTAAAATTTATGAAATTTGGCATTTCGAAAAGGCCTCACACGATCTTTTTACCGACTACATCAAACTGCATCTGAAAGGGAAACAGGAAGTTTCGGGGTTTCCAGAGTGGTGTACAGATGTCGCGAAACAACAAAGATATATCAGCGAATATTATGAAAAAGAGGGTGTCCGGCTGGACCCCGGCAACATTAAAAAGAATCCGGCCAAAAGACAGCTTTCAAAAATTGCCTTGAACAGTTTGTGGGGCAAGTATGGGCAAAGAGACAATTTACCACTGTAGGAAAACCGGCTCAGGGACGCCAAATATGTAATCATAGCCAAAATGTAATGTAGTGGCTCTCTGAAGGCACCAGTTCTGTAGGGTTTGGGCATTTACTGAGACAATTATTAATTGTAGCAGTAAATCACAAAGTTGATTCTTTTGATGGCTTTAGAGTCCAACCATGCGACATAACTCAAACAACGCACACACACAGGTACTAATACACGAGGATACATTTATTAATACATAAAATATGCATATAAACCTAACAGATCTTATCGAGAGGGTTATCAGAATACAAAAGGTATATATTCAGTCAGTTACAAAGTGTTACACATATCAAGAGGACATACGTTCAGTATATCATTCATTAAGACTGTTTCGTAAATGCACTTGGTTATAACTTCTACATTAGATACTCAAAACAAGTACATAACTCTTAGGAATTAAATTGATATCAACTGGTTTGGATAACAATTAAATTCTTTAGCTGTAATGCATTGAAGTTGAATACTCATCCAATCTTTGGGGATTCAGATCTCCTGCGGGCACAAAGAAACAGTTGCAGGCTGTTGCTGTCTAATCCGCGCTCTCTGGCTCAGTGCCAGGCTGTGCTGTGCAGCTTGCGACGGTGCGCTGCTTTAACTAGCAGAGTTTGCGCACAGGAGAAAAGATGACTGTGGATCCCAGCAAGTCAGGAAGAGGACCGGTTCGTTCCTGATGAAGAGCTAGTTCTGAATAGTGATTCAGCTGTCCACAGTTCCGACCTGTTTACGAGGCCTGCTGCTGGTGCTAACCTCGAGTGGATCCTCTGGTTATTCTCTGGCAACCTCCGCTCTAGACTCTTAGAACAAAGGAAAGTCCTGGCACTCGGACACACTGGCCGTTCCGTGGTTGTCCGGGCTGAGTCTCAGGATGGTCAGGAGGCGCGCTGCGAGAATGTCCTGCCCTTGGGAGCCTTCTGCCCTGGAATTCTCCTTTGAATTCCCTTTAGAATAGTCTCAGAATTCCCTCTGAATCTTACTGAATCTTACTGAAAAACCCTTTCTGAATCTCCCAGGCTCTCTGTGTTGCCTGTTTTTACCTGGAGGAACTTCAGCTCGTTGATTGGCTGAAAGTTCCATGGGCATCAGAGTCCCACGTGGGTTACTCGGCCCTACCAGTCCCTGATTGGTTGATCAAGGTGAGATATGAGTCACTTACTCCTGACACTTAGGAATGCAGTCCAGATGTCCAACTGGCACTCCCTAGACAGATAGGCACCAATGGATGACCATTGATCATGATAGCCAGGCTTAGCTAAGTGCACCCCCTTTGGGAGCTTGTTTCTTATCAAAAGAAAACATCTTAAATCAGCCTGCATGAATAGTTTCTCTGTGTCTGCACCACAGAGATGAACAGAGAGATGAGGCCTAATTTGGGAAAGCTCAGAAACACTTAATTCTTTCTTATTAATAAGCCTCGCCGCTACACCACAGACCATCATTGTGAGAAACCCCGATGAATTGTTCAGGTACTTATTTACGCCTATCATGAGGTATCAGCCTGCGAGTTTATCGATGAAAACACAGCCTGTGTTACGTGGAAACACACTAAACACCACTATACGGGCCATTCAAACACTAACATTTTCATCGCTAGCTTTACAACCGCCTATGCCCGCTTGGAGTTATACAATCTGCTAAATGCTTTGCAAGGCCGCTGTCTCTTCCACGACACAGATTCCGTTATCTTTGTGAGCCGGGAGGGTGAGTGGAATCCGGAACTGGGTGACTACTTGGGTGAGCTGACCAGCGAAATCGATGCTGGTCAACACATCACCGAGTTTGTATCAACAGGACCCAAGTCGTACGGGTACAAACTGTCTGGAGGGAAAGCCTGTTTAAAGGTAAAAGGCATTACGCTCAATGTGAAAAAGTTAACTTTGAGAGTCTGCGGGACTTGGTTTTTGACTATGGCGTTAACCCTTATGCAGAGTGCCCGGAATTGAAACACATTTCTATTCAACAGCCGATGATCGTGCGTGTTAAAAAGGATTGGCGCATTGAGACCCGGACCTTAAAGAAAACCCAGAAGGTGGTGTACGACAAGCGGGTGCTGCAAGAAAATTTGACATCGTTGCCCTACGGATATTAACACGATGGATGTCAGGTTAAAACACCCTTTTTCATGCATTTTGTCCAGACCCTCGAATTGCAGTAAAAGTTATTTTATAAAACAGCTCTTGGAGAGCGGTGATACCGTTATGACTCGTAAACCCAAAAACATAGTCTGGTGTTACAGCTGCTGGCAACCTCTATACGACGAGTTGCTTGTGAAATTTCCATACATTCAGTTTATAGAAGGACTACTGACGTCGTTTTCCGACGACCAGCTACTGCCGCCGGGTAGTGTAAATTTGATTATAGTTGATGATTTGATGGAGTCTGCGTGTGAAAATAATGAGATAGAAAAAGCTTTTACCAAATACGTACACCACGGAAACCTCAGCATCATGTATATCGTCCAAAATGTGTTTTGTCAAGGCCGGAAAAGTAGAACCATCGGGTTAAATACAAAATACATGGTGCTGTTTAAAAACCCTAGAGATAAACTACAGATTACAACCCTGTCCCGGCATATGTACCCCGGTAAAGCCAAATTTTTTTTGGAAGCGTTCGATGATGCTACTAAAAAAACTTTCGGTTACTTGTTGGTGGATTTAAATGGAGACACCCCAGATGACTATCGCTTGCGAACAGGTCTTTTCCCCACAGATGTACCCACGGCTTATGTATTTAAAAAATCTAAAAGTCGGTGATCTCACAACCACAGACTCAGTCGAAAAATCACGTTCGGGGCGTCGTCATGTCTTCACGCGTTCGAAGAAACCTGACTCTCTTAAATTTTCTGGTAAAAGCCGCCCCCAAGCAGCGGAAAGCTATTCTCTGCGGAGCTACAAATGATCTTGTACAGGCCATAGCTGAAATCGCCTTGAATACCTTGAAAGGGAACATACCGTTATCTGCTAAGCAGTTTGGGACCCTGAGTCAAAAGGGTCTTTCTCTTAAAAGAAAGAGACTCTTGGTGAACCAGTCTGGTGGTTTTATCGGGGCCCTGTTGAGTATTGCAGTACCACTGATTACAGGGCTTCTACAACGTCGATAATTGAGCACGCTGAAAAAATG
This sequence comes from Lepisosteus oculatus, assembly GCF_040954835.1. Taxonomy (NCBI): domain Eukaryota; kingdom Metazoa; phylum Chordata; class Actinopteri; order Semionotiformes; family Lepisosteidae; genus Lepisosteus; species Lepisosteus oculatus. Next base: position 36,469,609 of record NC_090698.1, on the reverse strand, counting down.
TACCTGGTACCTCAGAAACAGCTTGATCGACTCCGAGAGCAGTCTGGGTTCGAAAGTGATGTAAGAAAAATAACCGCCCGTCGGTTGGATGATGAAATGCATGACATTCTGCAGAACTCGCATCTGGCCGAATATGAAAAAGTGAAATTGTACAGCCAGGTGTTACAACGGTATTTGACATTAGTACGCCAGGAGACTTCCGAAAAGGGGACTTTAACTGATGTACTACCAGAAAATGCACCCACCGAGCTATCACGCACGTTAGCACAACCACCGTCATCGAGCGACGCTGACTTTGGGTATATTTTGGACAGCGTGTCTTAGCGGTTCCTGAGAAATGCCGAGATATTGTTAAAGACCATGGCCCGCAATGAACCATTAATAGCCTGGAATGAAAAAGGGGAATTTGTGTAAAAGGGGGCACCCGTTGAGGGCTCTCACGCAGCAGCAAGCAGTTGCTGTCGTTAAGAAGCCAAAAGGTTGGGATGTGTTCATGGAGGCTATGGCAGAAATCAACGTGCCGGGCACCCTGCTAGCCAACGCTGGTAACCGAGAGCTACTTGAAAAACTCAAGGCTGCCCCGCCGGGGTGTGCAGCATCGGTCAAAACTTTAAAACAACGGGTATAGTTGTCGACGGTCGACCCGGTCTCTAAGATAACCGCTGAAAGGAGACGCTCATTAATACCTAGACCCACATGGTTGTCTTTGTAACATTTTTTCTCTGGGTATGTGTGTTTCTGTTAAATGACTTGAAATGTATATTAAAAAGCGTGCGTAATATGTTTAAAAATGGTTTGTCTGTAACATGTATTAAAAAATGCTTGAGCGCTATAACAGCGAATGTATAATAAAAATATTGTGTTGATTTTCATTCATGTTTTGTGTTCTTTTTAAATAATAACCACACAGACGTCGAAATGGTTCGATTTAATTTTTATTTTAGACGATCGATTAACATTTATGACATGTTTTAAATTGTCGTAAACACCCGCATAATTGAACATTCGTATTTTCAAAGGGCTTGAAAGGTTACAGGGGTCGCCGTCTCACACGACGTCGGTTTTTCAGAAACATTTCCACCAGGCGGTCATTCTGGATTGCATTCGTAGAATAAAGTTCTAAAATGTTTCTAAAAGATAAACCTTTACATCTATGGTATAAAAAAAAGACGCAATGTAGACCGCAGGTCACTGCAAAAGAATCTTGCAATTGTCTGTTGTTGTAAAATATGGAGTTAGCATTTCTGTTTAAGAAATCAATAATGTTCTTGGGAAAGAAGAAGGCTTCGGGTGAAAATCCGTAGGAGTCGAAAAATTCTGTGCCCTCGTCGTCAGGTAAGTAAATAGCCAGCCAGTGTTCACCGGGATGGTCGTGTGGGTGAGTATTAACTATTAAACACAACGGGTGCCGCGCCAGTCTCTCGCGTGGTAGGGCATCACTGGGGAACACGTCTAGAAAACTGTCTCGGGTGTGGCGGTCTCGGGTTAGAATGTCTTCCAGCTGTTTGGTGTTCATCTTTATGTGCAGGTTGTGTGGCCTCCCGTGCTTTTTAGCTGAAGTCGTAAATGACTTGACGTCTCATATCCAGCTCTATCACGTTGTCGAACAGCGCATACACAACCATGTTAACTGTAGTGGGTAGCGGTAGCGCGAAGCGTATTTCAGCTCTCAGATTACCCATTTTGATAAGTGAATAATGGCCTGTACACTCGTCGTCGGGGCTGAGGTTGAAAGCGAACAATGTGTAACCGCGTGCGTACTCCTCGCGGTCCACCAGAAGTGGTTTGTCTTTTAGACGCTTCCCGGCTGTTTCCACCAGATTAAAATATTCACGGACGCAATGTCCATTCTGGAAGTCTGGTTGAAGCGGTTTAGTGGGGATTTGTTCACCGTCCGCGTAGAGAGCCAGAAAGTTAACGTTGTAGTGTTTAAAATTGAAGGGGTTTTGGGTAAAACTGCCGCTGAATGCCGCATTGTCCGTCCACAAACCCCAAAATGACCACTTTGGGTAACTGTCCGAGAAAGAGGTTTTCATGGTTACACACACAGCTCCCTGCTGGGAGGCTGAAGACTTTCATATGTACGCGGTCTATGGGGTATTTAGCGTTGGCCATCAGGAGTGCTTCGGCGTGTCCCAGTCTGACCCCGGGTGACACTCTGACTCTTTTAACAAACAAAGATGCAGAGAGTACGCTCAGTTTGTGTTCCTCGGCGTTGTTCATTAAGCAGAAAACATCTCTGTTTCGCATGAGTTTTATTTTCAGGTCTACACCATTCAGTAGTAGTTTGTCCTGAAAAAACAGGTCGGCGTGAATGTGACCCAGGAGCTCCAGTTTTCGGCTTTGCATCGTGTATGATTCGGAACCCCTGATTGGGACCATCCAAAATTGTGGACTCGTGTTCTTTGTGTCTTTGTAAAAGAGCCCTGTTGAATACTGTGTAGTGGTTTGATTGGTTTACTGAGACAATTATTAATTGTAGCAGTAATCACGAGGTTGTTCGTTGGGGCTTTTAGAAAATCAATAGTCAGAACAACTAACAATGCACACACACGGGTTCAATACACGAGATACATTTATTAATATAGACTGTGCACCAAACGTATACTAGTCTGCCTGGATACGAGCGGCAGACCTTACTGTGAGGGTTATCAATATACAAGGTATATAATCTCGAAGAGATGCAAACACAAAAAGATACACAACAGAGAATATATGTCAATATATATCGTTCGGTTACCAAATCGCTAATCATTGTTATTACCCACTGTTACTCTACTCGGAAGTAAATACATTACTCATGAATTAAATTGATAACAACTTGTGTTGAGGTACAATTGAATTCTCGAGACGCAATGTAGAACATGGGGTTTACTTATCCATTGTGTTTGGATTTGGAATTTCCCGGCACGAACACCAAACCAGCTGACAGGCTCTGTTGCAGCCTCTGTTCCAGCGGTTGTCCAATGGGCGTTGTGTCGGCGTCCTCTGGCTACCGGCCAACCAGTCAAGGTGCAGCTTGGAGTAGGACGGGCGGAGGAATCTGACTGCGGCGCGCAGGGCAGTCGTTGCTCCGGGGGGATCTACCAGCAGTCCGGCTGGCTAGTAGAAAGTCTCTATGCACAGAGTGTGACCGCGAGTCCTCACAAGTCACTCTTTTGCCTGGGAAGAAGCTGGTTCGTTCCCGGTCCAGCGCTGCTTCTGAATAAGCTATTCAGGTTGTCGACGAGGGTCCAACTGTAGGCTGCCGTTGATCAAGCGGAGCATTCACGTTGGTAGAATTCTGAGTACGTACGGGATCCTCAGCCTTGCGCTTAGAACAAAGTCCAAGTCCATTTGCAGACAACAGCAGTTGTCATGTGATTGTCTCTGAGGATGCGCGAAAATGGCCAAGGAGAGCTCAGAACTGAGCTTGCGCTCTGTTTTTGATCAAGACCCAGATGTGTGCTGATTGGTTGAGAGTTTGGCGGGCATTGGAGACCCACGTGGTATTACCACGCCCTGCCAGTCCCTGATTGGTTGGTCAAGGTGAGATATAAGTCACTTACTCTTGACACTTAGGAATGCAGTCCAGATGTCCATTCGGCACTCCCTAGACTGATAGGCGCCAATGGATGACCATTGATCATGATAGCCAGGCTTAGCTAATTGCATCCCCGTCTGGGAGCTTGTTTCTTATCAAAAGAAAACATCTTAAATCAGCCTACATGAATTCTTTCTCTGTGGCTGCACCACAGAGATGGAGGGTGAGATGGGGCCTCTTTTAGGAGCATACCAACGCTTAATTCTGTCTTATTAACAAGCATTGCCGCTACAACTGCGTCTTCAGCGTCTCTTCACTGTAGTTCAGGACAGACTCTATAAAGGCTCTGTAAGGATAGCAGTTATTGCTCTGGCTGATCAATCGGTCTCCTACGGTGATGTCAACCTGGCTGAAGATGGGTGCGATGGGGTAGTTCACCAGGCTCACACGGGCTGCCGCATCAATGTCCCGACCGTCTGCTTCTGTTATTTTACAGGTCAAATAGAGCAGGGTGTTGTTTAAATCTAAATAATCTTCTCCGTTGCCTGCGACGTAGAACTCCAGAGGTGCGTTTTCCTTTAGGGCTGTGAGGGGTGGAACTTCTATGTAAAAGCTTTTCTCGACGCTTGTTTGGGTAGGTACTAATTGAAATATGTCCAGCTCCGACTTGGCGCATTCTGCAGACCCGCCGTGAACAAAAGCCATGTTTAAAATATGTTTCGTTTCGTGTCTCGTTGATTGCGGTGTGTCACGCTCTTCTTGGTCGACCTGAAGCTTTTATGAGTTGCCTGTCTGCGCTTAGCCGTTCTTTTATCAGGTTTTGGCGGCCCCCGACGGTGAGATGATGACGTCTGTCTTTTTCTCTTGACACCCCTTCGGATGTATTGTCACAATTATAGTCCCCCCTCCTTAAGGGTGCTCCAGCCCTTTCACTCAAGACTTTATTCTGTGCACCTGTTTCCCATTTCCAGCCCACCTTAAAAGCCAGACGCTGACGCTCATCCGGGCTCTGCATCTGATTTCCATATCGTGCGAGTCCGGGACCTGGTAGCGCCTGGTCCCGTTAAGGTTTTAACCTCTGTTCCCGTTCCTGTTCCCTGTCCGCCGGTTCCGACCCGGCCTTCGGGGTTTTTAATCCCTTCTTCTGATGGATCTTCTGGTTTTGGACTTACCCTTGTGTTTTGGATATTCCCTAAGGACTACTCTCTCGGATTGTTCGCCTCGGCCACACCTCCCCCGTGCACCAGCGCACCTTGGACAGCGCACCCTGTCTTCAGCCCCGTTTTCCTGCATGACGTTTCCCCAGTGTTTCCCCACTCTGTCGGACTGTGTCGTCCGCATAGGGTCCGGAAAGAACTGTTCGTTACATGTATGCTAGACCCGAACCCTCCTGCTGATGTGCAGCCACCTTAGACATGACCACGCTTGTAACGTTGCCGACCACGTCTTTGGCGATGTTTTTAGCTGTCGATGCCATGTGTGGCTTAGCTATTTCAAACCCGCGTTTCAGAAAAGGCACGGCTTTTCTAAATAGCGCTCTGAAAATACCCCCGATACCAGCGCCGTACTGAACCGGTAGCCCTGAAAATCCTGGTAATCCATAACCAGCCTGTTGTTTGTAGTAGTGCGTATACAAAGAAGGATCCCCGTAGCTCTTGATGACCGTCATCCTTTTAGATGTTTGTCGCTTTCACAGGTCTGAAATGCAGCTTGACGATGACCTTTCCAAATGCAAATGACACGTGTTCGTTTTGATCCGTCTTTATTTCAATAGTGATGTTGTTAAAATGGTCGATGCTCACCGGCATGTAATGGGGTTTGTCGTACAATACTGTGAAGAAATCACCATCCACGCCTCTGAAGGGCACACAACGCAAAAGCGGTGCGTAGACGTCGCCTATTAACTGGTGTTCTATGATATCGGTGTATATATACATGGTGTTAAATCCGCCAGTCATATCGACGGGGTGTGGTGATTTTATACCCGTGACACCCGAATTGAAACCCAACATCCGCACTAGGCGGTTACGCACCTGCATAACAAACCGTTTATCACTAACAATCCTTACCGACCGGCTAATGGGGTTGTATTTAAGACTTACAGCCGTTAACTTGGATTTTTCAGCAGCCCGTTTCATTTCATGCAAGAGCTGCTCGATGTTGCCGTAGTACCCTCTCGGTAAGGTACAGGTCCAGATAGTCTTGAGCTCCTCGCTGACGAACAGAAAAACTTCGTGTTCATCAAAAGTGTTTAGTGTATGTGGATAGTGCAGCTCTACCAGGCCCACTTCCCAGCCCCCGTCCAGGTCAATCGCCTTTGCCAGATGCTCTGTGAAGCATGCGTTAGTGTTCTTTGGAAACATCTTTGAGGATGAATTACTAGCCAGCATCACATAGAAACCATTGGGGTTCATTTTTCACCACCTCTATATGTCTCGGACCTCAGAAGCCTTCACCCAACTAATGAATTTATTGCTCCAGCCGCGCCACTTTACCAAAAGCTGTTTGTTTTTGCCACGACCCCTGGCTGCTAAAATCGTTTGGATGTGGTAGACGTTCTCAACATCTGGGTTTATCTTCTGTAGCTCTTCGGCATAGAAGGAGCCCTTAATGTCGTCGCCTGCGTAGTCCTGCAGTTTGTAATAGGGTCTCAGAGCCGCGGTCCGCTCTTTGACAATGAAAATTTCATCTGTGAAGGTCTGTTCATATCCCTTCTCAAACACTCCCTTTATTTTGGACACCCGCACGCGATCACCCACATTAAATGAAAACTTTGACGGTTTTCTCTTAAAGTGCTCATCATAGACCGTTCTCCACACCTCAAGGGAGTTGTCGGGCGTAACAGAAACCGGGGTTCGTTTAATAGTCGTGTGGTAACTATGGTTATAAGCGTAAATAAGATCTGAAAGGACGTCAATATATCGAAAGGTGTTTTTGTGTGTCAGGTACCTCCACATTTTTGTTTTAATAGTTCTGTTAAACCTCTCGACCATGCTAGCCTTCACATCGCTGGCCGTAACGAAATGTTCAATATTCTCACGTTTGAGAAAATTTTGGAAGGTCCTGTTCTGAAATCTTTACCCTCGTCTGTTTGTAGCTTTTTAGGAGCACGCCCCTCTTGCAGTATATTTCGGAAGGCGCCTGTCACGGCCCCACCAGTCTTGGTTTTCAGCGGCATGGCGCAAGCATATTTAGACAGCATGTCTATACACAGTAAGATGTAACAGAAACCGTCGTTGAACTCGTGGTGTTCTCTCATGTCCACCAAGTCGGCCTGCCACTGCCAGTCCATTTCGGACACCAGCGTCCTGTTTCTCTTAAAACGTACGTGCGCAGGCTTGTGCAGCGTATAAGCAGCCTGGCCGGACAACCACTCGGCCACCCGGCCGCAGCTGGCGCCGCTCACACCCCGGGATCTCGTGGCCCGCAACAGATTCCCCGCGCCGCAGTAACTGCCCGATTTCCTAGGGTTATAATAGAGAGCACTCAACCCTGTGGCAGACATGGTCCCCTTCCAAACCAATACACACTTGCACACACTTAAAGCGAGGGATGCGCCGTCTTGGGGCTTTGGGACCCTGAGGCGCCGGCCCGACTGGCCGGGGGGGGTTCCGACCCACACCATTGGCTCCTGAGGGGGCGGGACATGCACAAATAACAACACGCAATTGGATGGCAATGGGGCGGGACAACCAAACACCACGGACGACCATTGGCTGGAAAAGGGGGGCGTGGTACTTGTCAAAAGTTTGATAAAAGGTGTCGCTTTATACTACTCCTGTCTAAATCATCCCATTCTAATTCTTCCCCATCATTGCCACTAATCGTAGCCCAATCCTACTTGCCCTTTCTCCTTCTTTTATTAATCGCATCATCTCTTCCTTTAACTTTCTTTCTTAAAATGCTCAACTTCATTCTCTTTCTGGCTAAGCATCCCCTGTGACTTTATATATTTTTCTTGTTCGCTTCTCATTACTTTTTCCATATTTTCGAAACAACTCAGCAATACTACTACTGCTTTTCCTGTTCTATTCTTACTTTCTTTATTCCACCACTCTCTGTGTTCTCGAACAGAAACTTCTGGCTTCCATTCTCCTTGAATCATCTTTTCTCTAGTCTTTGAGTATTTCTTCTTAAGGTAATCTAAAATGGATCTCGTTCTATTCGGACAAGATGCCATTTCCCTATCTATTAATGCTACCGGTGCCGGCAGACTTGCAAATACCTCGGCCGAAACGATCAGTCACTTCTCGTGACACTAACTCTGGCATAAGCGTACGGAGTCAATTCTCCGCTTAGATTAATTTAATATCAGCTCAGCAGTCACGAGAGATCGGACCTTTAACACTGTAGTGGCAATGCTTATTAATAAGACAGAATTAAGTGTTGCAGTGCTTTCCCAAATGAGGCCCCATCTCTCTGTTCATCTCTGTGGTGCAGCCACAGAGAAACTATTCATGCAGGCTGATTTAAGGTTTCCTTTGATAAGGGACAGCTCCCAAAGGGGGATGCACTTAGCTAAGCCTGGCTATCATGATCAATGGTCATCCATTGGCGCCTATCTGTCTAGGGAGTGCCAGATGGACATCTGGACTGCATTCCTAAGTGTCAGGAGTAAGTGACTCATATCTCACCTTGATATCTCACCAATCAGGGACTGGTAGGGCCGAGTAACCCACGTGGGACTCTGATGCCCATGGAACTTTCAGCCAATGAACGAGCTGAAGTTCCTCCAGGTAAAAACAGGCAACACAGAGGGCCTGAGACTATTCAGGAGAATTCTGTCGACTATTCTAAAGGGAATTCAAAGGAGAATTCCAGGGCAGGACGGCCCAGGAACAGAAAGGCTCCCAAGGGCAGGACATTCTCGCAGCGCGCCTCCTGACCATCCTGAGACTCAGCCACGGAATGGCCAGTGTGTCCGAGTGCCAGAACTTTCCTTTGTTCTAAGAGTCGAGAGCGGAGGTTGCCAGAGAGTAACCAGAGGATCCACCCAAGGTTAGCACCAGCAGCAGGCCTCGTGAACAGGTCAGAACTGTGGACAGCTGAATCACTATTCAGAACTAGCTCTTCATCAGGAACGAACCGGTCCTCTTCCTGACTTGCTGGGACCCACAGTCATCTTTTCTCCTGTGTGCAAACTTTGCTAGTTAAAGCCAACACTAACTAGCCGGTCAGTGAGCTTCAGCAGCGCACCATCGGAAGCCGCATAGCACAGCCTGGCACGGAGCCAGAGAGCCCGCAGGAGATCAGAATCCCCAGAGATTGGATGAGTATTCAACTTCACTGCATTACTGCTCGAGAATTCAATTGTTTTCCCAACCAGTTGATATCAATTTAATTCATAAGAGTTATGTACTTGTTTTGAGTATCTAATGTAGAAGTTGTAACCAAGTTCAATTATGAAACGGTCTAAATGAATGATATACTGAACGTATGTCCTCTTGATATATGTAACTCTTCGTAACTGACTGAATATATATCTTTTGTATTCTGATAACCCTCTCGATAAGATCTGTTAGGTTTATATGCATATTCTATGTATTAATAAATGTATCCTCGTGTATTAGTACCTGTGTGTGCGTTGTTTGAGTTATATCGCATGGTTGGATTCTAAAGCCATCAAAAGAATCAATTTTGTGATTTACTGCTACAATTAATAATTGTCCCAGTAAATGCCCAAATCCTACAGAACTGGTGCCTTCAGAGAGCACACTACAACACTCAAGGATTATACTTTTTATTATTATTATTAGCTTTTCCTTAATTTGCCAGCCCAGACTCAGAGGGAATCTTGCTGGCACAATACCGTCGCTCAGCTCACCTTGTTCCGTTTAGAGACTTTGCCTCGCCCCAGAGGGAAAGTGCCCTGGTTTAGAGACCCATCCTGAGCTCAGAGGAACTATGTCTTGTATTGGTTTCGTAACCAAGCTCAGAGGAATCGTGTCTTGTCTCGGTTTAGGGATTTTTAAATTTATTTATTTATTTTTCTGAATCTCACACAGACATATCCTTGCTCGTTTCCCTTTAAACGATTATTTAATTCTCCCTGTAATCTGGTCCTTCCCTTACGGCTACCTAATTGGGTGGTAAGGATAGTGATATAGTGATATACTGTGATATAGACGTGGGTAATGTCATCCAGATTAAACAATGTGCTTATCGCGCAAATACTGCTAAACTAGAAATTAGACACAAGAAGAGTATTATTGGACAATGTTGTGTGGCTCTTGTGGAATTTCTCTGTAAACTGAAGAGTTATAGAGGAGACTCATTGTGCATCGCCTCTTTACGCTTGTAAAAACATTCCAATGTTAATGCAACACGGAAAGTATCATTAATAACCTTTTAGATCTGAAGCTGTTAACTCTACTTCACACCTGCATGTCAAGATCATGGTTTCAAAATAAAAAAAACATCAAACTTTAGATTTTGGTAACAAACTATTACAGTAACCATCAGGAGGGAAAAAAAGGTTTATTTTTATTTATCTGTGGCTGCTGCAGTGGCTTGCAATAGCTTGATAGTTAACACTTCAAAATTGCTTTATCAGTCTGTCTGTGGGGGGAAGCTCTAGATGACAACTTGCACTCTTCCATACGCTTAAGTGAATAATAAAAACACCAATGTAAACATCATATTTACAATTTGTTGAAAATAAAAATGGTTGTAGAGGTCTCTAAAATGTTCTCAGTCAAGAACGAGAATTCATGTAGGGAGCTGTGTAAGCATGCTTAGGGTGCAAAAGATCAGTTAAAGAGTGAAGAAAATACCTTCAGAGAAAACAATGATTCAGATGTGAAAATACAGAAGCCCCCATTCAATTACAGCCTAAACCTTTTCCCACACACCCTGCCCCCGCTGCAATTGGAATATGCACAAAGCACTGAAAGCTTGGTCGGGTGTTATGGAGGGATAGTACATAATTCTGGCTTTTTGAACTCACATCTGGGATTCAATTAATTCAAAATAAGTTTTTATTTTAATCGAACCAGGTATTAGATCTTGTTTATATTAAAGTTAGATCACTGGGCAGAATGATGGAGACTTAAATGACAAGAACTACCAGCTTTTTCCCTTCTCTCTGGTGCAAGATGATAATGTGCTGACTGGCATGAAACATTCCCTCCAATTTTTAATCATTCTGTGTCCAAATCAAAGCGGGTTAGAGAGAGTAGGAAGAGACACGGAAAAAAGGAAATCCTGTCTTAATTTCAAATTATATTTTACCATCAGTTTTATAATTCATAAATTTGTATTTTACTATTTTCTAATAGTCAGATTCAAAGTATATTTAAACAAATAATTGTAAACTCATGTTTTTAATTTCTGAAACGATTCCATGTTTTAATCTTTTCTATGAATACCTGTGCTCGTTATTGCAGTAAAAAAACTCATACTTTTTAGAATCCGCTAAATAGGGAGTATAATATGGAATCGCTTATCTAAAGAAATTAATAATGATATTAATTTAAGGATAAAAATGTATGTATTTATATAGTGGTATTTATGGTATTATTACTGTAATCCACTTTCTTTATAAACATGTTTTATATTTAATTTGACTCGTTCATGCATGACTATATTAGAAACATTTTTAAGCTGTTGGTCTCAGCTCTGTTACTGAACAGCCTGTTGGTGCAGGGGATTTGTCAATAGATGTTCTTTCTAGGTGATCTGGGTTCAATACCCACTTACAGAAACTTTTCTTCTAACAAATATTTGTTTCAAAATAAAATAGTAAATAGTTATGCACACTGTATAAACATCTTTTTTGGTATATATATTATAACATATTCAATGTTAAGTTAGATAAATAATGAAATAAAAATGTGAATTAGCAAACGTGAATTCTGTCAACTGTTCAAGTGGTTTAATTCAGAACACCTAATTCACTGGAGCAATTAACAAATGCCTCAAGACTTAAAACAAAATCGTATATATATTGTAATTAGAATAGAGAATAACAAAGCGGTATTAAAATTACCACTTAAATTACAATAATGTGTCTGGTCATTATTAACAGTATCAATTTAATAATAATAATTTCAAGCTTCTTGTATCTTTTTCAGAGTAATTTTTGTCTTCGGTTTTCATAAGCTTCGCTTTTTATGAGACACAGTTTCAGATGTAAATAACGTTGTGAACAAATGACACAGAGCCTGCAACCTAAAGGTTTAAAGATCACGATTTGTGAAAAAATTCACAGCTTTTATTTAAACAATATCTAGTACCTGATTGCATTTTTAGAAATGAGCAATAGTTTGAAATAAGCAGATCCCAAGTGCAAGTGACTTCATAACGCGAGAAGGCATTATGCTATATTTTTTAGGCAGCATTTGAAGCCTTGTGAAGTCTCTCAAAAACATAAAATGTAACATAATATTGTGTGTTACGATGGGCAACCGATTCTTTTAATTGTAAAGAAAATAAAAAATAGGAAACAATAACATGTGTGCCTCAAATAGACATTGCATGGTTTTAAAATGCATAAAAATGGGTTTAGTTAAAAACACGAAATCCCTGAAAGATTGGTGCTTTTTCTTTCTTGTGATCAGCTTAGAATCTTTGTGTAAACTGTATGTTTTATTAACTTTTTAATTAAACATTTTAAACACATTAATTTTGTAAACGCAACACACATTTCATACAAATACAGTACACACATATTCTCCGGTTTCCCGTATTGTGAAAACAATTAGCTGGTGAAAGAGAAATCAGTGAAATCAGCCCACTGAGCTCAGTCAGAGAAATGGCAGCGCCATAAGGACACTGTTCTTCAGCGCAGTGTTTATGAAGTGCTTTCTCATCAATTAGTTTTATATTTTAAAACCATTGTTAAACAAAGCAGGGGCTCTTTTACTTTCTAATGACATTACACATGGAAAGATTATACATTTTAATCTTTTTAATTTTAAAAAAATAAATTTTAGAAAAGTTTCATCTGCACAAATATCACAGACTATTTTCTATTGTATTTCTGACGGTTATGTCACAATTCAATATTTTATATAAATCTAAATAAAGTCAGGCATCAGGTGCTTAAACTATTAGTAATCAATAATAAGTATTAAAATGTGCACTGTGATAAGTTTTTGCACTTCCACATCTTGTAAAAACATTAATTTGCAAGACTGTGTTCAAACATACAGATGCAGCCATTCAAAGTGCGTTTTACAGACACGTACCGGAGGTAATTGGCTACGGCGTCGCGCATTGTGACGCACGATGACGCAAAATACCGCGGTACGTGATTGGTTGACCGACAGGGGTACTCATGGTCCGTTGGTCTGTCGTAGAAAGATTTTCAGTATATGTCTTTACTGTGCCCGTTTTAGTATTGAATATTTATATGGAATTTTACCACTGAAGGGAAATCTTAGTAGCTGAGCATAAAAAGAATAAGATCATACTGTAACGTGTGTGAAGGCCATAAATGATATTGATTTTGGAACATAAACATACAGTATATGGCTGGTCTTGGTACTTTAAAGAAAAAAAAACACACCAGTATTCCATTTCTCCCTAAACATTTTAAGCATTGAAGTCTTTAACTAACGTGATACCGGATACTTTTAGAATTTGATTAAAAGGGAATATAATATGGAATCGCATCTAAAGAAATTAATAACGATATAATTATATTCATGTACTGCAACTCTTTTTCAGCACTCTGCATGTGACCTTGCCGGTGGTGCTGTGGGTTAGGTTCCTGACTCCTAAGTCACACATTCTGTGATCGAATCCCGATGGAGCCAGGACTTTTTTTTTAACAAACATTTCTTTGAAAAAATTAAATGTTTCCCTTGGTCAGAGATTAAATAAAACCTCACTCGCACCAAACAAATTTATATTTCTAAATATCACAACATGATAGAATTTAAGTCATTTTAATAACAATGAATAGTCACCTATGCGTTACAATATAAACATTTATATTGATTTAAATCACGTTTTGATTTAAATCATAAACGCGTGTTTAAATATATGTTCTTTTTGATTCACAATCAGACAAATGCAACATAAATTGATATCTTTGTCTTCCAAGTAGCTTAATAAACTTTCAGCATAACTTTCTCCCCGTTTAGATTTATTTTTCTTGGGATCAAACGTGGAAAGATTAGATTGTAATCGTTTTTATTTTTCAAATACATTTTATAAAAGTATAATCTATGCTAAAAAGTTGTAAATCACCTGCTATAAAGATACATATTGTAATACTTTCGAGTTTGGATAGGACAGACACAAGAACTCAGACTTGCGGAGTTAATGCAAGTTAAAGCCTTGATTTTATATATCACCTTTAAAAGTGGAATCTCAAAGCAAAGTAAATACCCAACACTGATTGTACCCATCTGTCATGCTAATAAAGCACTTGAATTGAATTGAATTGAGGGAGAGAGGGGGGGAGGGCAAGCGAGAAAGCACAGCCAGGACAGACAGGCAAATAAGATACACTCCACAGACATTCACAACAGCGACATATCATAAAACGTTTGCACATATAGTTAGGTTATTACTTGGTTTTCAAAGTGCAATGAATACAATGTTGTTGTTGCTGTTATTGTTGTTTTTATCCTGTAAAGCGTTTTGAGAAGCCACCTTTAAAGGCGATATATAAAAGCGCTGATTCTTATGGAATGTGTTCCGCCGGGGATTCAAAACATTTTTTTTTTATCGCGTATCTAAGGAAATAGCAGTATAACCTTGTTCATGCACAAACAGTGGCATGGTACATTATTAATTTGGGTGTCTCCTCTTGCCAGAAAGCTCTAAATTGCATTTTGAGTGTGGTTTTTGACTTTTTTAAAATTGCAACCCATAAATAAAGCTGATACTGTTTAGACTTTGAATTATTTTAAACTGTATTACAATGCAACGTAAATTGCAAAAATGCACTTGGAATCTGTCCAAGCCCTACTTTGTCAGGCATTTTCTTTTACTGCAAGGGACATAAAAACTCCCTTGCTTTTAACAGAGCGTTTCATAATTTCTAACTACGAAAATTATTTAAACTGCGACACTTATCATTCAACCAGAGCTCGAAATATCACAAGGATCCTCAAGATCACAGCAAGGACTGTATTAAAAGAATCGTGTATCTAAAGAAATTAATAAGATATAATTATATTCTTATACTGGGACAGGGCTGTGTAAAACTAAAATTCACCACATCCGAAACTATAATTATTCTGCAGCTAGGATCACACATTCTCCCTTCTCTTAACGACAGACTACTGTTCTTTTAAATTTTCTCCATTCATTCAAAGTTTCATTTCACACCTCTCTGCACCCATTTTGACTTTACACCTCTTGATTGGCCTCTCTTTCTGTCCCCTGCTCCCGCCTCTCACTCCTCCTCCCTCCCAACCTTTGTTCTCCCGCTACTTTACCTTTGCCTACTGCCCTGTCTCTCTCACACCTGAAGAAGGTTCCACACCCGAAACGTTGTGTTCTCTTTCTTCTTTTTTTTAGCATGGAATAAACCTATTGTTCCTTTGCAGCCTACGCATGCTAATGCAGCTACCCACCTGAATTATTTTACATATCACCTTTATGTGATATCACCTTAAGGACACCGCATACAAGGGTTAATTGCACAATGAACCGTGCCAAGAAATTTAAAATACTTTAGGTGTGAGGGTAGGAGTGGATCGCAGCAGGTATAATCAGCAAATTAGGAAAACAAAGAACAGGACAGGTGAGACGTGTATCCAGAGTGCGAGTGATCAGAAAAAGGGACAGCTGTTACGCCCAGGTTTTCGACGCAATTGTTTTAACTTGCTAATGCATCAGACAGATTTCATGGCGTATTGTGTTTTAAATAAAATAGGAGTGTCTTTCCCTGGTATTAGCTCAACGGTATGGTGTAAGTTTTATCTGTACCATACCATACAGTATATAGGTACAGAATTCAAGCTTCACCACTGTATTGCTTTGGTAAGGAGACGGACAATGGCCAAAATCACGAAGACTCTCTCACACCAAATAATGAAGATGAAAAGAAACGGGAAGTCAACACGGGACATTGTAAAGCATTTGGCTTCGATGGACATCTTCGTTTCAGAAAGCACAGTGAGACGACATTATAAAGGGGAGAGGAGGCAAAGAGAATCTAAACCGAGGACGATTCAAAAGTAAATAACTTTCTAAAAATACTTTTGTTGCATGTAAATACAACTACGCACATAATTTTAAAACTAACTGTTGATCTCTTTTTTTCAATTCCTATTGTGCGAGCTATCGACAAAGTGACTGATGAAAATGATGAGCTACCGGCGATACAAGTCCAAAGACGGCTATGGGCTAACCTCGGTGCGACTGTTAGTCCGACATCGATAAGAAGAGTGCTTCGATGGAGATACAGAAAAACAAACACATGCCCCATGATAAGGCTAAAAAACAAAGAGGAAAGACTCAAACAAGCGCTGCAATGGATTAAACAGGGGGAGGCATTTCAGGATGTACTTTTCACCGACGAAACAACAGTGGCTCTGGAACAATTTTCAACAATGTCATTTTGCAAAAAGGGGAGATATGTGGACAAGCCAAAGCACAAACATCCACTGAAGGTTCACGTCTGGGGGGGTATATCTAGAAGAGGCCCGGGACCACTTCTTATTTTTTAAGGAATTATGGACCGTGAATTCTTCGAGGAAGTCGTGGTTACACAGCATGCCGCCCCATATATCAGGGAGCACTTTGGATCAAGGCACCCTCTCTTTCAAGACAACGATCCCAAACACACAGCAGCAAGGGCGAGGCTTGTAGCAGAAGGAGTGAACTGGGTGAAAACTCCAGCCGAATCCCCAGATCTAAATCCGATAGAGATGGTTTGGCATTCGCTGAAAGACTACATTCAGAAAACTGCTAAACTGCTAAACCCGTCACAAAGCAGGAACTGATCGATGCGATCTATAAATTCTGGGAGGAAGAACTGACCGAACAAAATTGTACCAATTTTATTAACAGGCTGTTTCGTGTTCTTCCTAGGATTGTTGACCGGGGCGGGGGACATTTCGAGAATGTGAGTCTGAGAAAGACAGTCTCACGTGTTTGTATAGATGAAACTTATAACGTAACAAAATTAAAGACGATTAAAATCTGTAATCTTTCCACTTATACTGTATGTCATCGGAAAATCTGCTTTGTGTAAGGATCAAAAAGTAATCTAAGTGGTGAGAAAGCTGTGCTCAATGTATTTAAGGGACTTAAAAGTAAAAGGAGATGCTTCATATTGCTTGACTAATTTTAAAAACTAAGTTATAAATGCAGACGCTCTCTCGGTGCCACGCCGGGTGTAAATATCTAAATATACATTCGCCCCGGGCAGAGACGTTAGAGCGCCCGGCTGGGGTTCGCGGGGAAGAGCAGGACAGGAGTGAAAGTGGTCAGGGCGGGGTTTAGGAAGGCCGCCGACCAGTGCGGCTGTCCCACAGTGAAGTGGGCGTACAGTCTGGGCAGATATCCGTTTTCCTTGTTAATAGTTCCCTGCTTCTGCAGCCTTTGGTCTTACTCTCTCTCTCTTTTCTCTTTCTCTCGGGCGCGCGGGCGGTGTGTTGGCTCGCGCTGTTGGCAGGTGGGGGCGCGGGAGAGCCGGACTAGCAGGTGGTGATGTAGAAGAAAAATAAAGGCTTTAACTTGCTTTAACTCTGCAAGTCTGAGTTCTTGTGTCCGTCTTATCCAAACCCGAAAGTATTACAATATGTATCTGTATAGCAGGTGGTGAACAGCTTTTTAGTATAGATTACACTTTTCTAAAACATATTTGAACAATAAAAAAATGATTACAATCTAATCCTTCCACGTTTGATCCCAAAATCCCAAGAAAAATAAATCCAAATGGGGAGAAAGCTATGCTGAAAGTTTATTAAGATACTTAGAAGACTAAGATACTGTATCAATTTATGTTGCATTTGTCTGATTATGATTAAAAAAAACACGCGTTTGTGATTTAAATCAAAACTCGATTAAAATCAATATAGATGTTTATATTGTAACGCATACTGTACAGCCTCCATTTCTCTATAAAAAATTACTCTATTACAAATTTACAATTTGTTGATAATAGAAATTTTAGGTTCTCTAAAGCTTTGTGATAGTTGACCCACCCAGGCAGCAAAAGATCAGCTGCACTGGTAAGATGCGACACCGAAGATATGATTAATAACCTTTTAAATCTGAAAGGAGATCTGAAGAGATCCCCCCACACACACACACAATAGAAGCAGGAAGCAGAAGCAGGGACCGTTGTCAGAAGGGAAGAAGGTGACTATTCATTGTTATCAAAAATGACTTAGATTCGATCATGGTGTGATATTTAGAAATATAAAAGTCAATTGATTGTCCATAATATTGCTATTCTATTTTTTCAAAGAAATGTTTGTTAAAAGAAAAGTCACAGCACCAGCTGGATTTGAACACACATCCTGTAGGTTAGTAATCAGGCATGTAGACCAGTGGACTACTAGGGAAGTCGCATGAAGAGAGAGGCGAAACAGCCCTACACAGCTCTGTCACAGTACACGAATATAATCATATCGTTATAAATTTCTTTAGATACGCGATTCCATATTATATTAGCAGACCACTTTTTTACATGCTATTTCACATTAGTTAAATACTTCGATGCTTAAAATGTTTAGGGAGAAATGGAATACCGGTGTGTATTTTTTCTTTAAAGTACTGATTCCTGGAATCTGACTGGCTGACACCCTTTTGAAGTGGTTCCATAATATCTGGTATACGGAAAAGAAAGCGTTGATAAAAAAGCCTGGATTCTCATGTATCTGATACAAGTATCTTTTAATACAGTCTTTGCTGTGCTCTTGAGGATCCTTATGATATTTTAAGCTCTAGTTGAATGATAAGTGTCACAGTTTAAATAATTTTCGTAGTTAGAAATTATGAAACGCCCTGTTAAAAGCAAGGGAGTTTTTATGTCCGTTGAAGTAAAAGAAATTGCCTGACAAAGTAGGGCTTGGACAGATTCCAAGTGCTTGTGCTAAAGAAATTATACTTTGAGTTTTCAGCTTGTCCAAAGTCATTCCTTATTAATACCATTAGTAATATCTTCGGTAAAGGCTTTGATGCATAAATATTTCTGATGAAGGTAGGTTGTGTACTTTTGTCCAACTGAGCAATCTTGCTTTCATAAAATATACCAACATTTTTATGACTGATGATTAACATGCTGTAATACACAGTTTAAATTTAAAAGCTCAAATGCTGTACATGAGAGGTTAAGCTTTATTGGCTCCTCCTGGCAGTTTTACAAGGTGATGCCGGATACTTTCCGGCATGACGTCAAATGACGCGATTAACCCCATGATACTGCGACACGCCCACCAGGGTATACCGTGAAATACCCCACCCATTTTGAATGGCTGCATCTGTATGTTAAATCTGACTATCAAAAAACCAGGGTTGACTTTTTTTCTGTCTCTCCCTACTCTATCTCAGGTCAGGCAGGTGAGGGAAGGGGGAGGGGAGAGGCATCTTCCCACCTCTATAACTAAAGAAAGTGTCAAAGAGGAATGGCTTAAGTGACATACAGAGCTGAAAAAGTTTGGTGCGATCTTCTCTGCTTTAAAGATACACTCCTTGTGGATTTTGCACCTTAAACGTTTGCCCACCAGTTGACAGAAGCAAACTGAATACAAATACGTACTTGCAGAATAGCGATTACAAATATTAAAAAAACTCAATTAAATAAAGCTACAGTAGATACAGATTTTAAATTCTTCAAGTAAAATTAGCTGTTTATCAAAATCTGCTACTTTGGAAGCAGTACATGACTTCCCTTACCAGTTCTCAAAGGGTACCTTTTGTCTCTCGTGCAAACTCAACAAAGGTTTATTTTTTTATAATTCCGAAATTTGAACAGTATGCCTCAGGGACTCATTATAGTATTGTAGAGAATACGGTTCGCACAGGAAAGTCAAAATACCACCTCTCACCCCAGCTGGGTCTTGCTGCCCACTGTTCCAAAGCTGTATGGTTTCAAAGTATGTGTGAAATATTTTTTCTTACTCCGGTTATTAATCCAATCTATTTTTACTCATCTGGCTATGTAAACAATATAGGCAAAAAGAATGCTGTAAAGGTTAAATTCAAAGCTGAAAAGACAAGACTCAACGTGTCTTCTCTAACTCTTCAGTTTACAGCTTGTCCATGGTCATTCATTATTAATATTGTAACGAACGGCAGGCATACAGATGGTACAAGCCGATGGTACATCAACCTTTTTATTAGGTGATAGACAAAAAACAGGGCAATGACTTTGTCAATGAAAAAATAAAATATTTTCGTGTCAATTTACAGATGCAGCCATTCAAAACAAGCGGGGTATGCTGCGGTATAACCCGGTGTGTATGTCGCATCAAAACGTGGTGTAACGTGTCATTTGGCGTCATACCGTAAATTACCAAATTATTACCAAATTATCTGGAATCACCTTGTAAAACCGCCAGGAGGAGCTAATAAAGCTTAACCTCTCATGTACAGCATTTGAGCTTTTAAATTTAAACTGTGTATTACAGCATGTTAATCATCATACATTAAAAAGTTGGTATATTTTATGAAAGCAATATTGCTCAGTTGGGCAAAAGTACACAACCTACCTTTATCATAAATATTTTAATTATGCAGAAAGATTTTATGCATCAAAGTCTTTATCGAAGATATTACTAATAATATTAATAATGAATGACCTTGGACAAGCTGTAAACTCAAAGTATTACCCTGGTCCACATTCTTTGTAACGGCAAGTTTCTAATGTCTCCTGACTTGGGCAAAAGGAACCTGTCTTTCATTGGAAAGAAATGAATCTAATATAAATACACCAAGGGAATGGGTTGAGTTCCCATCACAAAAAAATCTGCGAGCCTTCACTACAGCGACCATAGTATGGAGACAAAGACCTTTTACGGGAAGAGACATGGTGCTTCAGCTGCCTCAGCATGCAAAGTGCGAAGGTTAAGCAAATACAGCAGACTTCATCTGAAATATGCGATTATAGTGCATATTTCAAGATATTATTGCTCTATTGAATTATACATTCTATTATAAATATTTCTTCGCAGCCTGTTCTGCAGGTAAACACCGCACACACGAAACAATCTTCGAAGACTACTAGGACAGTAAAACAGAAAGTGGTTAGACGGATGAAAAGAAAAGTTTATTTTGACATCTGTTCTGCAACTGATGAATACTACTCTGTGACTTTATTTCTTACATGGATTCTGTTATTTTGCCATAGGCTGTGGGTCAGCTTTCGGCCACTGGCCAGGCTGCCAACCTGTGTGGAGACTTTTTTGCAGCAGCAGGAGCAGTACGACTCATTGCTGGGGAGGATTTGGAGATGAGAGACACTCCTGAAGATGCAGAAGCCGGAGACAGTATGTTCCAGCAGTCAAACGCTAGGGCAGCTGTCTCTGCACAGACCTTCGTCTCCCGATAAGTGCCTCACCCCGCTGTGCAGGTTGCAGTGCTTGGCGGAAGGCGTATCTCCACACAGCCCTCTGTGGCCCTCTGAGACGGGAAAAAGGCCCGGGCTCATTAGTGCAAAGAGTTCAGGAATGCCGTATAGAAACCTATGCCCTCAGGGAGTGGACGTGGGGCGCCCTGGTGCTAGGCGGGTCTCAGGACATCCGAACGTCAATGCTGAGCGAGGACAGAGTGCAAGACCCGGAAATATATAGCCCAAGGGAAAGAGAGGAACCGGAAGGACAGCAGACCGGAAACTAGGGACAGGATAGAGAAGCAGCGCCCTCTGGCTGCAGAGGACATGACAGTACCCCCCCCCCTTCATGGGCGGCTCCCGACGCCCATACAAATACATGAGCTGCCCAGCACTGGGGGGAGGAAAAACCTCATTTAACTGAAAGGAAACCTCCGGGAGTCCACAGGTGAGACCTACCCCCTCCTCCGGGGTATAAACCTTTATTGGGTGGAGGAAGGGGGGGTAGAGTAGAGCTCAGGTGACTTAAAAACAAAAAAAGTACACAAGCACAAACACAACAGACAAAAACCTGGGAAAGACCATGGAGACAAACCACACGAAACAGATAGCAACCGAAAACAGGTAGGAACCAAAAAAGTTCTGAGACACAGAGAGCAGGAGGGACCAAAAAGGAGGGGAAACCAGGAAGAAAAACAAATCAAAACAAAGGCAAAAAACCACAAAAAACCCCGGGGAAAAATACCACAGACTGGGCAAATGGCCTGTTCACATTCTAATGCTGATATCGGAGTGGAAAGCCAGACCGAAGTCCGCTCACAGCCACAGATGCCCGGAGTGATATCCAGCGAAAGGAATGGAGGAACGGCAGAAAGCTTACCATTCTATCACTGATATCGGAGAGAGCAAGACCAGGAAGAGCCAGGCATGAGAACCCACTCCAGACACAGAAGCTCGGAGTGATATCCAGTAATAAGAATAGGCAAGCCAGCTCAACATTCAATCACTGATATCAGAGTGATCTACCCGAGGAAACCCAGGTACAGGACCCGCTCACAGGCACGGAAGATCGGAGTGATATCCAGTGATTAGAATAGAGGAACTGAAAAAAAAAAACAGCCCAGAGAACAAGAAAAAAAAAACTGCGGCAAGACAAAAAGAGCCGCTTGCGGGGTCAGTAGGTGGCTCAGAATTCTGTCACGGACGTCCAAAGGGACTAACCGTGGGGAGCAGGAGAGTGGAAAAAGACCCATATGCGTAGCGGCGAGACGGGAAAAAGGCCCGGGCTCATTAGTGCAAAGAGTTCAGGAATGCCATATAGAAACCTATGCCCTCAGGGAGCGGACGTGGGGCGCCCTGGTGCTAGGCTGGTCTCAGGACATCCGAACGTCAATGCTGAGCGAGGACAGAGTGCAAGACCCGGAATTATATAGCCCAAGGGAAAGAGAGGAACCGGAAGGACAGCAGACCGGAAACTAGGGACAGGATAGAGAAGGAGCGCCCTCTGGCTGCAGAGGGCGTGACACCTCTGCCCCCCCCCCCAGAGCACACACCGCCTCAGGACACTCCATCCCTGCCTCTATGCTCACCACCGCCCAGGAATTGGCTGATGCTGTCCCCGCTGTCAACCTCCCCTCAGGAAGCACTGTTTACACAGCGGAATTCACAGATGCCAGTGCAACATACAGTTCTCCCAGATATCCAACTGTTGCCCGTTAGTCAAGAGAAGGAGGGGGGATTGTACTTGCAGATCGGGAAAGCCAGAGCTGACCGCTATGCTGCCCTTGTGTTTCGAAATCTTGTGACTTTTGAAATTTACTTGGGATGGACCACATTAGTAAATTTCGATGGGTCCAGAGGCAAAAGTGCCTTGCCTTGCAATCTCCGGGAAACCATTAGTAGCACGGTGAATCGGAGATTCTCAAAACGTACTTTGTGCGATTGGAAAAGAATACATGATCGGATCAATGGAATGCTTTGAAGAAGGAGGCACTCTTTTACTCTAGTTTAAGAGTCTGTCCAGAAACAAAACAATTCAAATCAATTCAACTTTATTGTCATTATACTTACACAGGTTCATAATATAATGAAAAGTTTTTCTCATTAGTCACTCAGGTGCAGTATATAAATAGGACAGAAGGTAAGACAATAGATAGTAACACAATAGCAATAACAGTAACGTAATAACATAACATAAATAACATCTAATCAAGTAATCAAAACTGTGCAAAATTCCGCAAACAGAGAAAATATAACAGGACAAAAACAGTGCAAGGTAATTCTTGGAACAGTGCAAAAATATTATGGTTAAAAGTAGTATGGTTAATTAATAAATATTAAATATTACGACCGGTACAGTTTACTGGGCTATCGAGGGGACAGTACAATTTCGGCTCACGTGTGTGTAATGGTGTAGGAGTACAGTGATTGTGGGTACAGGAAGACATTAGGAGAGATCATGATATGATGGGAGGGTGTGGGGTGTCACCAACTTGACAGCTTTGGGGAAGAAGCTATTTTGGAGTCTAGTTGTGTGTGATTGGAGTGACAGGAACCTTCTGCCAGATGGTAGGGGAACAAACAAGTTATGACTGGGTTGAGTGGGGTCAGACATAATTTTGGTGGCTTTTTTCAGACTACTGGTGTTGTATATTTCCTGGATGGATGGTAAGGCACTGCCGATGATGTGTTGGGCAGTTTTGACCACCCGCTGTAGTGCCTTACGGTCGGATGCGGTGCAGTTGCCGTACCAGACTGTGATGCAGCTGGTCAGTATGCTCTCCACCGTACATCTGTAGAAGTTGGTGAAGTTGGCCTTCTTGATGAGACTGGAGGTGTTCAGTGTCTATGTAAGGTCCTTAGAGATTTAAACACCTACGAATTTGAAGTTATTCACCATCTCCACCGCAGACCCTTCAATGTAGATGGGGGAGTGGACTTTTCCTTGTCTCCTGAAGTCAACAATCAGCTCTTTGGTTTTGCTGATGTTGAGACATAGGTTGTTGGTTCGGCACCAGTCTGCAAGTTGTTTTATCTCCTCCCTGTAGGCAGTCTCATCATTGTCAGTGATCAGGCCCACGACTGTGGTATCGTCAGCATACTTGGTGATGGTGTTTGTACTGAACTTGGCAGTACAGTCGTGGGTGAACAGGGAGTAAAGCAGTGGGCTGAGCACACAGCCTTGAGGGGCACCAGTGTTAAGGGTGAGTGTGTTGGAGGTGAGGTTGCCAATCCTGACAGTCTGGAGTCTACTGGTGAGGAAGTCTAGGATCCAGTTGCAGAGGGTTGTATCTAAACCTATAGCCCTGAGTTTGGTAGAAAGTTTTATGGGTATGATGGTGTTAAATGCTGAGCTAAAGTCAATGAACAGCATTCTTGTATAGGTGTTCCTTTTATCCAGGTTGGTTAGTGTGGTGCGTAAAGCTATAGAGATAGCATCCTCCGTGAAGTGGTTTGTGCAATAGGCAAACTGGAGAGGATCCAGTGTTTTTGGAATGCTGGCTTTAATGTGTGGAACAAGTAATTTTTCAAAGCACTCATTATGATGGGGGTGAGTGCAATAGGGCGGTAGTCGTTTAGGCATGTGGGGGCTGATTTTTTTGGTACAAGCACGATGGTGGTCGTCTTGAAGCAACTAGGTACAGTGGCCTGGGCCAAGATAAGGTTGAAGATGTTAGTACAGACATCAGCTCTGCCAGGCACATGTTCTGAGTACCAGGCCAGGGATATCATCAGGTCCATAGTGTATTCACTCTACTTAGTGACTTCCACACATCTAGCTTGGATAGTGTGGGGGGTGGGGTGGCAGGGGCGTCAGTGGTCCAGGTGGTTGGTTCAGGGTTTTGAGCTTTGAAGCGTGCATAGAAGGTGTTAAGCTTGTTTGGAAGAGAGGGCTCAGTAGCGCTTACAGGGCTTGTTTTGCTCTTGTAGCTTTTGATTGTATTTATGTCTTGCCACATGCGTCATGGGTTAGCGTTGGTGTTGTAGTGGTGTTCTATCTGGGATTTGTACTGTTTCTCAGCAGATTTTATGCCAGCTATTATTCCTAACCCCTCTCAGTTCTTCCTCATTACCAGATTTGAAGGCTGCATCACGGGCTTTGAGCAGGGAGCAGATCTCACTGTTGATCCAAGGTTTTTGATTTGGGAGTTTGCATATCTTTTTAACGCACATTTGCTGATGTAGCTGGTGACTGCTGATGCATACATGTCAATATCTGTGTGGGATCCGTGGGAGGCTGCATCTTTGAACACACTCCAGTCTGTGCACTCAAAACAGTCCTGAAGCATTGATTCTGCCTCTTTGGTCCATGTTTTTACAGTTATAACTGGAGCCTTGGTGCGTTTGAGAAGTCGTCTGTAGGCTGGGAGTAGGAACAGGGAGATGTGGTCAGATTGTCCAAGAGGGGGGTGAGGTACTGCTTAGTAAGCACCGGGTACATTAGTATAAACAAGGTCAAGTGTGTTGTTTCCCCTGGTGGGGCAGTCGACGTGTTAGTTGTAGCTAGGCAGGACTGATTTCAGATTTCCCTGATTAAAATCACCTGCAATATTAAAAACACCATCAGGGTGTGCTGATACTTGTTTCCTAATAGCTTTGGATAGCGTTTTGACTGCTTCCTTAGCATTAGCGTTAGGAGGTATGTATACAGCGGTAATAATGACTGACGTGAATTCCCTAGGTACAGATGCAGCCATTCAAAATGAGCGGTAAAAACCCGCGGTACAGTAACCAACCCGCAGGGCACCAAAGGGCACCGCAGGGCAAGTGATTGGCTGGCCAAAATGACCGACAGGGGCACTCGTGGTGCATTGGTTGTTAGTGAAAAGATTTAATCATTTAATGTCTTTACTGTGCACATTTCAATCCGCTTAGTTTTGAATATTTATATGGATTTTTACCACTAAAGGGAAATTTTAGTAGCTGAGCATAAAAAGAAGAGGAGCATAACGCATCTCAAGGTCATAAACGATATTAATTTTGGAACATAAACATACAGTATATAGCTGGTCTTGGTACTTTAAAGAAAAAAATACACACCAGTATTCCATTTCTCCCTAAACATTTTAAGCATCGAAGTCTTTAACTAACTTGATACCGGAGTCAACAAGCATACTTTTAGAATTTGATTAAAAGGGAATATAATATGGAATGGCGTATCTCAAGAAATTAATAACGTTATAATTATATTCATGTTGCAAAAGAACTGCAACGGACATAAAAACTCCCTTGCTTTTAACAGAGCGTTCCATAATTTCTAACTACGAAAATGCCAGGTGAAAGGATTTGTAAACATATTTTGTTAAAGCAAGTCAGTTTTTTCCACAACACATAAAATACATTTTTCCAAGAAAGTTTAGCCTTTGTCACTAATTAAACCACTAAATAAAGACATAAATATAGAAATCTTAAGATTTGTTTTATTTAATGTTGGTAGCAGGATGAACTGTCAGAGTGTATATTTTGTCGCAGAGTTGCTGCAAGATGTTAACAGTGAAAAAGGTATTTAGAAATGAGTTATTTCAAGATGAAAATTTTCAGAATAATTGCAAATCTAGCAGGATAGAGAAAGCACAGAAAACTGGCAGATAGATTGATCAGATTAGTATGAAAAGTCATTTAGCAAAGGGAATGAGAAGAGTGACAAACTAGTATACTTTAGATCTTTTTTTCTGAACCAGGGAAAATCTGATCATGTTTCCCTATAACAATAATAAAAAACTTTATTTGATATATCACCATTAAAGGTGGCATCTCAAAGCAATACAGTAGATGTAAAAACAGATAAAAGGACCACAGATTACAAAGTAAATGCATATAAGAAAGACAAGCAGTTAGAGGTGCTACCAAAATTAGAAAATGAAGCAGATACAGACACTAAGTCTTCTGAAAAGAAAGGTTCTGAGGTTAGATTTAAACTGGCCCTGGTGTGTGTGTGTGTGTGTGTGTGTGTGTGTGTGTGTGTGTGTGTGTGTGTGTGTGTGTGTGTGTTTGTGTCTGTCTGTCCTGTGATGGACTGGCGCTATGTCCAGGGTGTATTCTGCCTTGTGTCTGTCGCTTACTGGGATAGGCACCAAATACTCTGTACTGGATAAAGAGATTAGAAATGGATGGAAGTAAAGGCACTGTGTGGATGGAACTATACACAGTGTTAGAAACCCACTATGAAATGGCAGCATCTCACTGAGAATAAAACATTTTATAGTGCTGGCTTAAGGAAACAGCCTTTCCACCTCTCTTGCACATCAGTATCCATACCTAGTTATTTAAACAAATTGCCTCTAATTATAAACATCTTAATATGCTGGCTCTGTGGATCCACATCAGCTATGTTTGCCCATTCCTTCAATTCATGTGCATCCAACACACAGTTCAACGCTAGCAACTACACAAAATCTAAACTATGAGCTCTACTTGCCACTTACAATACCAACAGTGCCAGCTAACTTTAGTAGTGACATTTTCATGGATCTTTTTAACAATAAAATTTACAACATCAGACTTCAGACACAATTAAACAGGCCTCCAAAAAGTCTGGTACAAACATTTTCAGCATGGAATAAACCGTTACTTTAATGGTATAAACCTTAAATGGATTCATATTCTCAATAAGATTTGGTGCTCAGTAACATGACTTAGAAAATGACAAAAGACATAAGTATCATGCTTATCCTTCTATTTTTCATAATCGTAAACTCCTTAAGGCAGTTACATTTTCTCTGTTCTGACCTGAAGTTACAGAGAAATTTAAATTCTAATAAGAGATTTGTAATGAGGAAAGTCATACCAATCACTCATACAGTACCAGGATTTGCAATTACAATACAAATACTTTCTTTCTGTATGTGTTTATTTTGCAGTTTGAGTCTATGGCATTCCTTTGGGGGTCTATACTCCAAGGCATGACTTTTTATGTATAAACATCAGTATTTACTGCTATTAATTACTGTACGATTTATAGTTGAAATCTGAGCCTGGATATAAAGTTAGATATAAAGTTAAAATCTCGACAAAGCAATGTAGGAAATACAGAGAAAATAAATCCTTTCTGACATCTAAAATCAGTTTCGATCAAGGTCTCAAAAACGAACAAGAAAAAGAGGATTTTCGGAGGGCAATTACGCTGTGTTTATATAGAATAAGTGATTTATGAGCAATCTAATTTCTTGTTCATTTAAAACAGTGAAATGTCAGCTGCAAAAGATCGCACCAGAAACAGCACTCTCTCTGCCTGTCATAGACATTCAGGAAAGGCTGAATGAAGTCATGTCAAGTACAATAATTCGGAGATCAATAATAACAGTTGTAGGACAGTATATAAGGAGGATAAGGATTTTGAAGTTGACTCTAAATCTGATAGGTAACCAGTGCAAGGACTTGAAAACAGCTGTAATGCATCCCTGATCATAATTGAACCCATTCAGAGCCTACATTACATTTTAGCGTTTCATTCTGAGCAGAAGACCCTCACACCTGAAGAAGGGGGTGGTGTTTTTCGCTGGAAATCTCGCCTGCTTCTACTTTACAACCGGAGTGCTGGCTGTGACGAATTAAACCGGTTTTACAGGTTTCAATCACAGACCATGTGACATGGGAGTCCGGAAACTAACACACAGCGCCACCGTATTTGATAACGCTATAAAAACGCTATAAAATAATGTGACTTGGCACAGAACAAGTTTACAGCACAGTACAATAATAAATGCTGACCATGAATTTAGAAGCATAAATTGCCTTACACTCAATTTAAACACAAGCTGTCTTTAGCCCTCTAAGCTGGTTCATACAGAAATGTAGAGATCCAGGCTCAGAACACACAGCTTCATTAGCGAATACATATGCAGGACAACTAGAGAAGACGTTTTACAGAGGATGGAGTTTTAGAAACATCCCATCAGTGACATCACTGAAGTCAACTCTTAGGTACTGTAACTGTCGTGTGGATAGTTTCACAAGAATCAGACAAAGGTTTAAGCATCGCTTGTTCTAGATAAAACTGCAAAAAAAAAACAACAACCCATAATTTACTTCTTTGCGGCTCTGTTTGCCCAAATCATATATTCACAACGTGAAATCTAGAAAATAATATTACGTAACCAAAATCCGCAATATGGAAACAGAACCTGTGTAATTGTTGATAGATGATGTACTCGTAACATTTTTTCAAGACGAACTACAACATTTAAAAAATGACTTGTATGTACTTGATATCTCTAATCAATCCACGGGTCCCAGCACAAAACGAAACTAAAACGCATACCGTTTCGCGCTTCTTATTTGTTGCTCAAAAGTAATTTGACCGTATGAAATGCATAATATAAACCTAGAAACATATACGAGAGCAGTACTTAAGCACTGTAGTATCGGTGTTAAGACATACCTCTCAAATACTGTAAATCAAGTTAAAAATATCTCAAGACCGATTCTGGTCATAATTCGTGTATGTTTTCTTTAAAGTACCGAGACCAGCCATATACTGTATGTTTATGTTCCAAAATTAATATCGTTTATGGCCTTCACACGCGTTGCAGTATGCTCCTATTCTTTTTATGCTCAGCTACTAAGATTTCCCTTCAGTGGTAAAATTAGATATGAATATTCAATACTTAAACGGGCACAGTTAAGACATTAAATATACATATACATACTGTATACAGTACAGTTTTCATACGGTAATATGTTTACGTTCCTAAATCAATCTCTTTTATGAGCATGTGAAAGGCATGGTGAATCGATTCTCAAAAATTAATGTACTTTGCATGATTGGAAACAAATGCGTGATTGCGAAATGCTGTGGTGTTACTTTTACAAAGACGGTCAATGAAAAAAAGAATTTTGACCAGGGAAATACTTTGAGTTTACACTTACAGCTTGTCCAAGGTCATTCATTATTAATACTATTAGTAATATCTTCGTTAAAGACTTTGATGGCCACAGCTCAAACATGAGAGGTTGAGCTTTATTAGCTCCACCTTGCGGAAATTCCGGATACTATTATTTTGCTTGTTGTATTATAGGAGAATTTACGGTAACTAGCGGTATTTACCGGTAGCTTGCGGTAGACTAATAATGCGGTATCGCCCGCGCATTTTGAATGGCTGCATCTGTAGGTAGAAGGGTCGGCATTTTACCATTAAATTTTCTAAGTCGGGTGTACAGTGGATCGCGATTTCTGTAGTATCCCTGCACCATGCTTGGTTAACATAAATACACAGACCTCCTCCTTTATTTTTACTAGAGGCAGCTGTTCTGTCTGATCGGAGAGTTAAAAAATCATCCAGCTGAATGGTGGAGTCCGGTATGTTGTTGTGAAGCCACGTTTCCATAAACACAAGAGTGCAGCAGTCTTTTATTTCCTGGTGAGTAGTGAGCCTGAGTTTTATTTCGTCAAGTTTGTTGTCTAGGGACCATACATTAGCGAGGAACAGGCTGGGTATAGGTAGTCTGTTTCGCTGTTCTTTTAGTCTTATTTGCAGCCCAGCTCTCTTACAGCGTTTCTGTTTGCGCTCGCACCGTTTGCGCCGTCTGATCTCCTGGCGGTCACGGTCAGGTGGCTCCATGGCTTCTGGGTCTGCGGTGTAGAGGATGGACGAGCTGATGTAATCCAGGTCGAGCAAACTAAAGGAGAAATCCCTGAAGTTGTTTCTGATGTCCAGTAATGTTTTCCGGTCGTAGGAGAAGTAAGCTTCAGTGTTTTGAGTAAATAATTTGACAAAAAACATAAGAATAACGAACAAAAAGCACCATTGTTTGAGAGCTAATGAAGCCGCTGCGTCCATACGCGCCGCCATCTGCATTTTCAAACAATCCTGTTAAACAAGAGTATGGCGTTACTTTTTGTCAATGAAAAAGTGTGTGTATGTGTCTCTCTCTCTCTGCTGGTGCACGGGCACTGGGGGTGCTGTACCAGCTGTACCAAAAAATAAAGTGCCCTTTTTCATTCAACGAGTCCTGTGTCCATCCTATATAATAATGCCACAATATGTCTTTTATGTGTCGCAATAAACTGATTTGCTTTAACAAAATATATTTACTAATCCTTTCACCTGGCAATCTACCTGTATGCCCAACTATCTGAGAAGCCCTCCGTGAAACCAAAGGAACCACAATTGAACAAATGTTGATAATAAGAGAGAGAGAGTCCCCGTTACCCCCATTTTGATTTAAATCGTAAACACTTGTTTAATTAAATGTCTTTATTGATTCACAATCTGAAAAATGCAACGTAAATCATTAATCTTTGTCTTCTATGTACCTTAATAAACTTTCAGCATAGCTTTCTCCCTGTTTAGATTTATTTTTCTTTGGATC
This sequence comes from Lepisosteus oculatus, assembly GCF_040954835.1. Taxonomy (NCBI): domain Eukaryota; kingdom Metazoa; phylum Chordata; class Actinopteri; order Semionotiformes; family Lepisosteidae; genus Lepisosteus; species Lepisosteus oculatus. The sequence goes on along the minus strand of NC_090698.1, from coordinate 36,438,314 downwards.
TTGGGATCAAACGTGGAAAGATTAGATTGTAATCGTTTTTATTTTTTAAATACATTTTAGAAAAGTGTAATCTATACTAAAAAGCTGTATTTATTTAATACCACTTGATAGTTATATTAATAGAGATAAGGATTCAAGTTGATACTGTTTAGACTTTTAATTATTTTAAACTGTATTACAACATCATACACATGCTCAAAAGAGAAGAGAGAAAATGCAATGTTTTGGCTGTGAAGCCTTCTTCAGGTGTTAGGGTCTTCAGCTCAAAATGAAACGTTAAAATGTAGTGTAGGCTCTGAACGTGTTAAACTATGATTTAGGCTTGCTTGACGTCACTGCCTTTCATCTGAAATCCTGTTTGAATCCTGCTGAACCAAAAATTAGATACAAGAAGAGAAGAGGTTCTGGTGAAATTTTTCTGTGAACTGAAGAGTTAAAGTGTAAAGTGTCTTCTCCTTTTAACAGGAAGAGACAAGGTGCTTTAAACAAGAGGGTGTGGTGTTACTTTTTGTCAATGAAAAAGTGTGTGTGTGTGTCTCTCTTTACTCAGCTGTATTGAAAAATAAAGCACCGTGAGTCACTGTGTCCGTCCTATATAATAATGCCACAATATTATAAACGCCCCTTGGGCTGGGCAATCACATTTTTTAATTTAAAAAAATAATAAGAAATGATATATAATGATGTGTTCCTGCTTAACGTAGAAATTGCATGACTTTAAAAGTGATAAAAACAGGTTTCGATAGTTAATAACCACTTTTTGTGCATAAAAAATGGGTGATTTTTCTTCCTCGTCATCAGATCTTTCTTGGAAAAATGTCCTAACCCTGCTGCAATTTGGGCACAGAGGGGTTAAAAAGAAAGTCAGACAGGCAGGGGGGAGGATGAGTTGTGAAACTGTTACCTGTCCTGGATAAAGCAGTTAGAAAAAAGGTGGATTTACACCTGTGAAAAGCGTTCCAATTTGAATTCAATACAGAATACATTATTCATAAAAAATGATCTTGTAAGGTCTGTAAAATGAAAATGTATGAAGGAGTGAAATGGAAATCTAATGAGTAAATTGATTCTTAAAAATGTAGAGAGCTTTGCAAAAAATATATTGGTGCTTTTAGATAATTTCAAGGATATAACTGCTATGCTACAGTAAGTGCAGAATTTTAGAAAACAGTTCGTCAACAAAGTACACTGTTTAGGTTAGTTTAGAAGACAATGTACCAAAACAATATATGCTGTCTGGGTCATTAGAATTAGCTGAAAGTAACTGATAAGCTTTGAATAACAAATCTAGTGCCTTTTCTCTCGCTCTATGATGTAATTTGTTTTCTTTTAGAGAAAGGGGAAGTTTTAGAAGGGACCAAGTGCTGAACTTTTTTACAGCGCAACGTCTTATAAAAACTCTGTACTGCTTGTAACAAATTGAGTCCCTGGTTGCACTTTGCAAAGTGGCAGCAGGGCTCCCAATATTGCAATATTGAAATAAAGACCTTACTCAGATGAGAACTCTCTCTTGTGGCTTCCTTGATAGTTAAATTTCCACGACAGGAGACACATTGCGTATCGCCTTTTTTACACTTGGAAGAACATTCCAATGTTAATGCAACACTGAAGATATTGTTAATAACCTTTTAAATCTGAAGGGAGATCTAAAAGGATCCACACTGTACAGGTTCCTGCTACTGTAGCTATTCAGAGGGAAAGATGGTGATGTCACTGCGCCGGCGAGCAGACACACCCTCTAATGTCAGGTGTATGCATTAAATATATTTAGATCTTTGAATTAATATCATTATTGATTTCTTTAGCCTCACAACATTGTCAATAATACTCTTCTGGTGTCTAATTTTTAGTTAAGCAGGATTTCAGCCACAGACCATAAAAACAGGATTTATTTTTTTCACATATTGATGATAATGATATCATTAGCAGTTTGAAACTATTCATTATTATTAATAAATGACTTAGATTCGAACATGTTATGATATTTAGAAATATAAAAAAGTCAATAGAGTGTCCATAATATTGCTATTTTAGTTTTTCAAAGAAATGCTTGTTAAAAGAAAACTCATGGCAATAACTGGATATGAACACCCAACCTCTCACTTATGTCAGTCACTTAAACAATCACTCCACTGACGTAGTCATGTGACAACCAGTGGAACAGCCATACACATATACTACTGTTTTTGTTATAGTGCATGAATATTATTATATTGTTATTAATTTCTTTGGATACACGATTCCATATTATATTCCCTATTAATCAAATTCTGAAAGTATGCTTTGTTTACTCCGATAACGAGCTTATTCTCAGAAAAGGTTAAAACGATCACTTTTCACAAAGTGTATAAAAGTACAATAATATGGTCAGAAGGAGCATGTAAAAACGTTTCCAAAATAACCACATGTAAGACTTTGATGCTTAAAATGTTTAGGGAGAAATGGAATGCTAGTGTATATTTTTTCTTTAAAATACCAATACCAGCAATATACAGTTAACATAATATGTTCATGTTCCTAAATTAATATAGTTTATGACCTTCAGATGCATTATGCTCCTCTTCTTTTTATGCTCAGCTACTAAAAGTTCCCTTTAGTGGTAAAATTCCATATAAATATTCAATATTAAGTGGATTAAAATGTGCACAGTAAAGAGATTAAATTATTAAATCTTTTCACTACCGACCAATGCACCAGGAGTGCCTCTGTCAATCATTCTGGCCAGCCAATCACATACCGTGGTATGGCACGTTGGCGCACGCATAGTTGCCCGCGGTACGTGTTTGTACCGTGCATTTTAAATGGCCGCATCTGTGAGTGTCCTTCTTTCAGTTGGGTATACATGATTAGCAACACGGGGTCATTGTTATGATTTCTCTATTATTATAAAATCCCTCAACTCATTAACTTGTGGTTATTTTGGAAACATTTTGACATGTTCTTTTTAACTACATTGCTGTCGATATTGTAGCAATAGACAAATGAAACACTTGGGAGTTTGTTATGTAGGGCACTCTGAACGAGTTCAACTTTGATGCAGGACAAATAAATGTATTCCCCACAAGCTATACTATAGTGGCTTTAAAACTATACAACATGCTCTGTATGAATGTGGCACGTCTTTGTTCAGGTTTTAAAGCTACAGTACGAAAAAAAAACAGTGTTAAGAAAAAGCAGGACATCTGAATGCTGGTTGCCTTATGTTAAAGAGCAACAATGACAACAGAGCATGCTGCTGAAAATGTATCCCATCCCCCAAGCAGAACTGTCTATTTTACATAACAAACAGCGGGGTGTAACAGTTTTAACCTGTGAGAAGTACAGATCTAAGTTAATTCCAAGCTGAAAAGAAAAAACTCATTTTGTCTTGTTATAAATTGAAGGTTGTGAAAACAGTGAGTGACAAATCATCCCAAACAAAATACAATTTTAAAATACAAGCAATTTGAAATTATTTGTTATTATTGATAAACATGCTGTGATATTTAGAAATATCAAAAATGTCAACATAGTGTCCATAATGTTTGCTATTTTAGTTTTTCAAAGAAATGCTTATGTGTCAAAAGAAAGCTAATGCCAGCTCAGTCACGTAATCACAGGTGAATGAGTTAAACTGATTCAGACGTTTACAAAGAAAGTGGACCATGGTAATACTTTGAGCTTACAGCCTGTCCAAGGTCATTCACTATTAATATTATTAATAATATCTTCCATATCGCATCAAAATTGGAACATTTTAACAAATGTATGAGGTGATATACAATGTGTCTGCTGTATAACTCTTCAGTGTATCCTCGTCTCAACATAGTAAACAACAGTCACAGGCTTTTTATGAAGTACACAATATAAGCTTAATAATGTTAGAAAAAGCACATTAAAACCAGAACCCATGTAAGTTACCAAGTTAAAGACTTTGATGCATTAAATATGTATGCATAATTTAATTTTGAAGGTGGAAGGTTTTGTACTTTTGTCCAACTGAGCAATCTTGCTTTTATAAAATATACTGACTTTTTAATGTTTAATGATTAACATGCTGTTATACACAGTTTAAAATTATTAAAAGTCTTAAGAGTATACAACTTAAATTCTTAATTGGAAAAAGATTGCCCTTCAGCAGTGACTGGGTTTTGAAACCAGATGTTTTCTGGCGACAGCTAGCTCCACCTGGCAGTTTTACAAGGTGGATCCGGATACTATTTTCATAATTGCGGTATGACGCATTATGACGTGTTGTGATGCGCCACGCTTACTCCGTTTTACCGCAGCATACTTTGTGCATTTTGAATGGATGCATCTGTATATATTTACATTTATTTACATTCACAATCTCTTAAACCTATAGCGGTACTAGGGATCTATCAATTCAAGTAGGTAGCTGCGTCAGCATGCATAGGTTGCAAAGGAACAAGTAAAGATTTACTCCATACTGAAAAGAGAAAAAGAGAAACACAATGTTTCAGTCGTGAAGCCTTCTTCGGATCAAAGACACGTTTTCTTTTCTGCATGTAGTAAGCCTTTACTTGTTCCCGGGGATGTATCAGATGTTAAACTGAGGAAGGGAGACAATAATTTCAGCCCCAACCCCCATCCCCCATACAGACTGAGAAAGGTGTTATATTGAGTCAAAAGGGTATCACAGAGTGCATTTGTACATAAATGAAAGGCTATGAACTGCAGAACCACCAGTTCATGTGTACTTTGTTGATGTTAGTGGTTTTAAAATAAATCAAATGCCATTCAACTACAAAACGTGTTCTTTTTCTTTTTCAGCTAAATAAGGAAAATTGAAATTCAAATTAGTCAAGATTTCTGAGTTTAATAAGTGGCCATATGGGTCTAAAACATTTTGTTTGTCAAATTCTGCTCCTTTGCAAGCAGTACACAACGTCTCAAAAGATACCACTTTCTCTTGTGCAAACTCAACAAAGTTTTGATAGTTTTATAGTTTCAAAAACTTTGACTGTATTCACCAGGGACTAAGCATTGTATAATCAAAACCAAACACCTGCTGGGCACACCGTGATCTGACATGCGCATGTGAAAACAGTAAGGTTAATAACTTCTGTTTTAAAAGGTTTCAGATTTGTTTTAAGATTTATATCTGTTGTAACTGTTAATGCAATGGTGAATATAATTGTGGATCTACTGTTGATCACTTAATATTGTGATTGTCATACATGTGTGTTATACCACTGATTTGGTAGTTAAGGTTACTCTTTAAGTTTTTGTCTTAGCATTTTCACATTAAAAACATGCATGTGCTTTGTTGATGTTAGTGGTTTTATAATAATTTGAATACACTTTTTTATTTATTTGTGGAATAGTCTTACATATTGTTATGTCACACTTAGACTAAATATATTGCTATGAGGAAAAAAATATTTTTTACTCTCAATCAGGACTTTTTAACTTGTTAAAACACCTTCTCACAACTTGCAGTGGTGGTGTAAATGTAACAGCTTGTAATATATTTTTGAAACATCAGCCACCTGAATTGATTACAAAAACAAAGCTGACAATTCCTGATTTGCCATTGGGGTGAAGCGAATCACATGAAGTCATATCCACAGATATACTGAAACAGTACTATACACATCAATGAACTGTAGTATGATCGGCATACTTTATAAGTGTACTTTATATAAAGTATGATACCGTATGGTTTGAAAGCCACTACAGTACAGTATGTGTGAAATATATATTTTAATTATCAAAATTTAAAGTAAAATTAATTCCTTGTTGGTGAAATTTGCATTAATACAAAATATAGGTTATTTTAATGCAGATGGAAACCTGAAAGAAGCACATCACATATACAACAACCTATAATTTATATTTTTTATACCGTATATCCAGCTGAGTAATTTTGTTTTTCTAAAATAGCCTTACTTTCTTAATATTATTTCTTAATATTAATTAAATATTATTTTGCTGCAATATATAATATAAAATTAACAAAATTCTAAACAATATCTAACTCAAATTCTATAATTGGAAAAAGATTTTCCCAGGAATCATTGACCAGGATTTGAAACCAGGCATTTTCTGGCAATACCCACATGCCACATTAAGGATTCACCAAGCCGCCTAGCAGTTTTAGAAAATAGTGCAGTCCCACAACAGAATAAGTACAGTGTGGTGGGGTGTGGTATGTAATCTGCAATCTGCTGAATTTTTTGGCATACATTCTGAATGGCTGAATCTGTAAGAGACTATTTAGCCTGATGTTTCCACAAAAAAGTAAATCAGAATTTTGTAAAATAAAGAATGGATGGCAAGCAAGTACCTAACTGCTAGTAACTAATCTGGACTTCAGGACTGATATGCACAAGGTCCTGTTGCATGGCATGCATCTCTCTCTACTTTTTTTCTCTCTGTCCTTGTCCTCTCTCTTCCATCCTTCTCTGTTGTTTCTCTCCTTTACCAGTCTTTTATCCTATGTTTCTGGACTGAAGAAGACTCTAATGATTTACAATAGAGTAATTAACTAGAGTAAATCAACAGTTTCCCCATGATCCTCTGTGTTTACCAGTCTTGTTTTTTAGACACCAATAACTGCAAACATTAGGTTTTATGAACATCTCCAGAAATAGAATTAAGATCTACAAGCAATAAAAGCCTGACAACGGCAGACTTGCTGATGTAAGGCTTATATAGAATATATAATTACAAAAGGACATAGGATGACTAAATTTATGTAAAACAATTTAATGTTTTGCACAAAATCTTCCTAATTCCCACTTTCTACATAATATGAATACACAATGTCTTCTAATAAGGTGTAGCGTATAGCATGTATAACTGATTCACCCAATAATATGTTTCTCTTTTTTCTTTTTATTTACAATTCTGGTACAGTACATAATAAACATATTGATGCACATAATCTAAAATCTTGAAATCTTCAAAGTTACTTTCAAACATGACCAAACAAAAGACATATTCATAAGTATTTTATTGATGAAGATTATAGAGTTTAGACGTAAATTGAAACAGGAACAAATTCAAAGCTTATACGTTTAAGCTTGGTCAAGGCCACCTGGGTCAAGTCTTCTCTTTTATCCCCTTAACTGATAACAGTGAGACATATTGAAAAAGATCTCAAGGAACTTCATAATTTCATCTGTCAGATTATACAGTGAGTAAACAGATGTTTGGGAGCTGTAGTATTTTAAAAAAATAAACAAGCAAACATACATAATGGAGGGATTTTCTTGAAGGGGCTGAAGCTATTATTGAAAAGCAGATTACATTTAAGAATACCAAAGAGGTGTATTAGACACCTTATTACCAATAAAAATAATCAAGTCTCTAATACATGTAATAAATATCTCATTCATTATGATATTCAAATAGTATCCTCACAACAGTTTATTCATAGAATCAGATGGTTGTATCACAAAAAAGCATTGAGCATTTATTGTATTTATTATTGTGTAAATGTTCAGAAAGCCTCAGTTTTGAATTAAGTGTATGCATTTGTGGCATTTTGATCTCAAAATTAAAGATACCAGTGATATATTGTTTTTAAGTGTGCTGCATATCTAGATTCTATTCTTGTAAATTTATCTGCCACAGTCAGAAGGATATTCTGGATTAGGTTTTAAATCCAGAGTTTCCCAGATTTAGTTCAGATTATGTTGAATTTGAATATCTGTTTAAATTATGCAGTTTTATGTTATATATTATTACAAAAAGGGGGTTATGAACTTAGAGAAATATCAGATATAGCTGAGCAGATGAATAAATAAGTAAATTAAATAATCATAACCCCAATTTGTAAGAATATTAAGAATATACATGAGTGGTAAGTATCATTAGAGGCACCTGCGTTCTTTGTTCTCTGGCACAGCCTTAGTGAAAAGTGTAATAATTCAAGCACACTGGGTTAATTAAATATTTAGTACTATGGAAATTACACACACTACACAACACATAGCATAAATATACAACACACAAGTTATACACACAAGTATTACAAACAAGGCATCCTAGAGGTCTACATCCTGACCACCCAGAAAAATCCCAGACTGCTACCAAGTATTTAAAAGTGACTACAAAAGGCAAAAATAAGATGAAGCAATCTTCTAAAATAAACAGAATATGACCTTCAGTTAAATTTCTCTCTCTGTAAACCTGGATACTACAAAATGAATGGGAACCTATCTCCTGATTCTTTAAATGCATCCATGAACAGAGAGGCCATTATTAACTGACAGATTCTTTCCCAGGATTTCAGTTTCCTAAAAAGAACAGAATAGCAAGCTCTTTTAAAATGGTTCAAATACTTAACTCGTACAGATGCAGCCATTCAAAGTGCACGGTACAGACACGTACCGGAGGTAATTGGCTACGGCGTCGCGCATCGTGACGCAAGATGACGCAGGGTACCGCGTTACGTATTGGTTGACCGACAGGGGCACTCGTGGTCCGTTGGTCTGTCGTAGAAAGATTTACAGTAAACGTCTTTACTGTGTCCATTGTAGTATTTAATATTTATATGGAATTTACCTCTGAAGGGAAATCTTAGTGCCTGAGCATAAAAAGAATAGGAGCATACTGCAAAGCTTGTGAAGTCCATAAACGATATTAATTTTGGAACTTAAACATACAGTATATGGCTGGTCTCAGTACTTTAAAGAAAACATACACACCAGTATTCCATTTCTCCCTAAACATTTTAAGCATCGAAGTCTTTAACTAACGTGATACCGGAGTCAACAAGCATACTTTTAGAATTTGATTAATAGGGAATATAATATGGAATCGTGTATCTAAAGAATTTAATAACGGTATGATTATATTTGTGTACTGCGACAGGGCTGTGTAGGGCTGTTTCGCCTCCCTGTTCATGCGAGTTGTCTTGTAGCCTACTGGTCTAGGTGTGTGACTAACAACTGGCAGGTTGTGTGTTCGAACCCAGCTGGTGCTGGACTTTTCTTTTAACAAACATTTCTTCGAAAAAATAGAATAGCGATATTATGGACAATCAATTGACTTTTATATTTCAAAATATCGCAACATGATCGATTCTAAGTCATTTTTTATAACAATGAATAGTCACCTTCTTCCCTTCTGACAACGGTCCCTGCTTCTGCTTCCTGCTTCTATTGTGTGTGTGTGTGCAACAGAGTACATTTTTATAGAGAAATGGAGGCTGGACAGTATGCGTTACAATATAAACATTTATATTGATTTAAATCGTGTTCTGATTTAAATCGCAAATGTGTGTTTAATTATATGTGTTTTTTAATCATAATCAGGCTAATGAAACATAAATTGATATAGTATCTTTGTCTAAGTATCTTAATAAACTTTCAGCATAGCTTTCTACCCGTCAAGTTTTATATTTTTTGGGGATTTTGGGATCAAATGTGGAAGGATTAGATTGTAATCGTTTTTATTTGTCAAATACGTGATTGTATTTCTGAATGTTATGTGACACCTACAGTAGTTCACTGCTTTAAATACATCGAATTAAGAAAGTTATGTGTAGCACTTTAGATCTTTTTTCTGAACCAGGGAAAATCTGATCATGTTTCTCTATAACAATAATAAGGGCAGACCAGAGTTATGGTTTTCCAGAAAAAAAGCCAGATCCCCATTAGTCTTCCTGAGATCGTCGGATTATGAACGAATAAAAGCATCTTATTAAAAACGCGTTTGCTTTTGTCTGGGTATTTACTTTGTAATCTGTGGTTTATAGAGAAACATGATCAGATTTTCCCTGGTTCAGAAAAAGGACGATTAAAATCTGTAATCTTTCCAAGAAGTTTCTGCTTTGTGCTAAGACATTAACGAGTACAACCCCCCTCTCTGCGGGAGGGCTGGCTGTGACGAATTAAACCGGTTTCACGGGTATGTTCAATGTAGGAAGTACAGTAGGACAGCACAAAAAAAACAGACATTATGTGGTACAGCACGGAGCTCAGTCAATTCAAACAAGTTCAGTTTCAAAAGAACTGCAACGGACATAAAAACTCCCTTGCTTTTAATAGAGCGTTCCATAATTTCTAACTACGAAAATGATTTAAACTGCGACACTTATCATTCACCAAGAGCTAGAAATATCACAAGGATCCTCTAGAGCACAGCAAAGACTGTATTAAAAGAATTGCGCATCTCAAGAAATTAATAAGATATAATTATATTCGTGTAATTCGTATAATTATATAATGCCAGCGAACTCTTGTTTTTATGTCCACTATAACAGACAATCTCCTTTGCTTTTAACCGAGCGTTTAATAATTTCCTAAAATGAAGATGATTTACTTTATTTCCCTCACGGGATCAATAAAAGTATCTATCATCTGTCTAAACTATGGGACAGAATTCTGGGGTCTCCCCATACCAGAGATTATGGTAGGGCTTCAGAATGGTGATTGGCTGACACCATCTGACACCCCTCTGATTGGAGAAAAAAAGATGTGCTGGTTTGCTATACATACAGTACTGTACCAGGAAGAGGATTTCTTTCTGTTCGAAACGTGTATTTTAAAAGTTTAAGAAGTAAAAACCTTACAGAATACACAGATTTAGTTATCTTTGTCTTATGCATAATAATGTTCACCGCTCTGTCTAGCAAATTAATAATAAACTTTATTTTATATAGCGTTTTAAACGAATAAGTAATTCGATTGCTCATAAACCTAACCACTAGCTTTTTATTTTGGCTCATATTTCTACTATACTTTGTATTATAAATAACCATAATAACAACTAAACAACAAAAACAACCATATAAACATAATTGAAGTCAACTCCTAGGTAACTGTCGTGTGGATAGTTTCACAAGAATCAGACAAAGGTTTAAGCATCGCTTGTTCTAGATAAAACTGCAAAAAAAAAAAAAACAACAACCCATAATGTACTTCTTTGCGGCTCTGTTTGCCCAAACCATATATTCACAGCGTGAAATCTAGAAAATAATATTACGTAACCAAAATCCGCAATATGGAAACAGAACCTGTGTAATTGTTGACAGATGATGTACTTGTAACATTTTTACAAGACGAACTACAACATTTAAAAAATGACTTGTATGTACTTGATATCTCTAATCAATCCACGGCCACATTGTTAAAAGCAGAGTCCCAGCACATAACGAAACTAAAACGCATACCGTTTCGCGCTTCTTATTAGTTGCTCAAAAGTAATTTGACCATATGAAATGCACAACATAAACCTAGAAACATATACGTGAGCAGTATTTACGCACTGTAATATCGGTGTTAAGACATACCTCTCAAATACTGTAAATCAAGTTAAAAATATCTCAAGACCGATTCTGGTCATAATGAAACAATGTTTTGTGTGTGTTTTCTTTAAAGTACCGAGACCAGCCATATACTGTATGTTTATGTTCCAAAATTAATATCGTTTATAGCCTTCACACGCGTTGCAGTATGCTCCTATTCTTTTTTATGCTCAGCTACTGAGATTTCCCTTCAGTGGTAAAATTAAATATGAATATTCAATACTTAAACGGGCACAGTTAAGACATTAAATAGACATATACATACTGCATACAGTACAGTTTTCATATGGTTATATGTTTATATTCCTAAATCAATCTCTGTTATGAGCATGTGAAAGGCATGGTGAATCGATTTTCAAAAATAACTGTACTTTGCATGATTGGAAACAAATGCGTGATTGCGAAATGCTGTGGTGTTACTTTTACAAAGACGGTCAATGAAAAAATGAATGTTGACCAGGGCAATACTTTGAGTTTACAGCTTGTCCAAGGTCATTCATTATTAATACTATTAGTAATATCTTCGTTAAAGACTTTGATGGCCACAGCTCAAACATGAGAGGTTGAGCTTTATTAGCTCCACCTTGCGGAAATTCCTGATACTATTATTTTGCTTGTCGTATTATAGGAGAATTTACGGTAACTCGCGGTATTTACCGGTAGCTTGCGGTAGACTGCGTACAGCGTACCGCAAAATAATGCGGTATCGCCCGCGCATTTTGAATGGCTGCATCTGTATTTGGTCTTTCTGGATGATAAAGGACAAGGATATCTTGCCTTCTGTACTTCTCTTCCTTTAGTCTGTTCCTGTGTCTCCTCTTCTGACTTTTTCTCTTGCCTCTTGTCCTCCTGTCTCCCTCTGTACCCACCTGTTTACGTGCTGTGCTCCTGGACTGTTGACAACACTCTTAATGATTTACCAAGGACTTAATTAAGCAAGGTAAACCAAGGTAAACCTTACAATTGCTTTGATCAGTGAATCCTAGACCTCTACATCTCAGCAAACATCTCCATGCTTTGAAGCTACTGAGAACTGGAAATGTTGACACACGCCAGGTGCTGACCATTGTCCCTTAGATTTTGACTTCTTAAAAGCCACTTCCAAATCAATTACCAGAACAACATGTATTTCTTAATATCTCAAAATAGTTTAAGGAGACTTGATATTTAACGTAAATAGTACTTTTCATGAGTAGATCTTTCACAATATTGCAATGCTCACAATTTAACTTTGTGTACAGTGTAGTGTGCTCTCAAGAGGCACCAGTTCTGTAGGGGTTTGGGCATTTACGGCGACAATTATTAATTGTAGCCGTAAATCACAAAATGATTCTTTTAATGGCTTTAGAATCCAACCTTGCGATATAACTCAAACAACGCACACACACAGGTACTAATACACGAGGATACATTTATGAAAACATAAAATATGCATATAAACCTAACAGATCTTATTGTGAGGGTTATCAGAATACAAAAGATATATATTCATTCAGTTACAAAGAGTTACACATATCAAGAGAACATACGTTCGGTATATCATTCATTTAGACCGTTTTGTAAATGAACTTGGTCACAACTTCTACTTCTACTTTTGAGTATTAGATACTCAAAACAAGTACATAACTCTTGCAGTGAAGTTGAATACTCATCCAATCTCTGGGGATTCAGATCTCCTGCGGGCACAAAGAAGCAGTTGCAGGCTTGTTGCTGTCCAATCCGCGCTCCCTGGCTCCGTGCCAGGCTGTGCTGTGCGGCTTGCGACGGTGCGCTTCTGGTGCTCACCGACCGGCTAGTTAGTGTTGGTTTTAACTAGCAAAGGTTGCGCACAGGAGAAACAATGACTGTGGGTCCCAGCGGGTCAGGAAGAAGACTGGTTCTGATACTGATTCAGCTGTCCACAGTTCCGACCTGTTCACGAGGCTTGCTGCTGGTGCTAACCTTGGGTGGATCTTTTGGTTACTCTCTGGCGACCTCCGCTCTAGACTCTTAGAACAGAGGAAAGTTCTGGCACTCGGACACACTGGCCATTCCGTGGTTGTCCGGGCTGAGTCTCAGGATGGTCAGGAGGCGTGCTGTGAGAATGTCCTGCCCTTGGGAGCCTTTCTGCTCCTGGGCCATCCTGCCCTGGAATTGTCTCGCACCCCTGGAATTCTCCTTAGAATAGTTTTCCTACTCCAAGCTCTCTGTGTTGCCGGTTTTTACCTGGAGGAACTTCAGCTCGTTCATTGGCTGAAAGTTCCATGGGCATCAGAGACCCACGTGGGTTACTCGGCCCTACCAGTCCCTGATTGGTTGATCAAGGTAAGATATGAGTCACTTACTCCTGACACTTAGGAATGCAGTGCAGATGTCCATCTGGCACTCACTAGACAGGTAGGCGCCAATGGATGACCATTGATCATGATAGCCAGGCTTAGCTAAGTGCATCCCCATTTGGGAGCTGTCCCTTATCAAAAGAAAACATATTTAAATCAGCCAGCATGAATAGTTTCTCTGTGGCTGAACCACAGAGATGAAGAGAGGCCTCATTTGGGAAAGCAAAGCAACACTTAATTCTATCTTATTAACAAGCATTGCCGCTACAACAGTCGTGATGCATTTTAGGGATATACAGATGCAGCCATTCAAAATCGTGAGGGGAAGGCCACGCTAAAACGCGGTGGGCGTGTCGCATCAAAACGAGGTATGACACGATATAACGCGTCAATTGGCGTCATACCGGAAATTACCATATGCAAATTAGATTATGTTAATAGTATTCGGAATCACCTTGTTAAACCACCAGGAGGAGCCAAAAAAGCTTAACCTCTCATGTACAGCATTTGAGCTTTTAAATTTAAACTGTGTATTACAGCATGGTAATCATCAGTCTTTCAAGAGTTGGTATATTTTATGAAAGCAAGATTGCTCAGTTGGGCAAAAGTACACAACCTACCTTTGTCATAAATATTTTAATTATGCAGAAATATTTTATGCATCAAAGCCTTTACCGAAGATATTACTAATAATATTGATAATGAATGACCTTGGACAAGCTGAAAACTCTAAGTATTACAGTGGTCCACATTATTTGTAACCGTCATTTTAAATGAAAATACTTTATTTTTTCATTGACAAAAAGTAACACCGCAGCATTTCGTTGATCTAACTAACAAGGACAGGACATTAGCTAGCCAATAGGATAAAGGAATAAATTACTTTTTTTGTTTATTTCTTTATCACATTTATTTGAACATTTCCATCGATTGTACAAGCACTGAAAAACTGTCCAATCCCTAGTTCGTCGGGCATTTTCTTTTAGTATAACAGGCATAAAAGCTTCCTTGCTTTTAACAGAGCGTTTCATAATTTCTAACAACAAAAATTATTTAAACTGTGACACTTATCATTCAACCAGAGCTCAAAATATCACAAGGATCCTCAGAGTGTACAAAGACTGTATTAAAACATACTTGTATCAGATACATGAGAATCCAAGCTTTTTTATCTACGCTTTCTTATCTATGCTAAGAAGTATTCTTTAAAATTTATCACACAGTAAAAAGTCAAATTTCTGGGGCATCCGTATACCAGAGATTATGGTACCGCTCAAGAAGGGTGTCAGCCAGTCAGATTCCAGGACCGAAATTATCTGTTTTATAATCAAGAATATGTAATCACATATCTAAATTAATTAATAATTATATTAATTTAAGGATCTAAATATCTAAATCTATGTATCTATATAGCTGGTAGCATTACTGTATTTCACTTTCTTTGTAAACACGTTTTGTTCACACCCGAATCGCAGGTGGATTCTGTTTTTTGGTCTGTTATGGTCTGTTGCTCAAATCCTGCTTAACTAAAAATTAGACACTATAAGAGTTTTATTGGACAATCTTGTGAGGCTCTGGCAGAGTTTCTCTGTAAACTGAAGAGTTATAGAGGAGACAGGTTGTGTATCGCTTCTTTTTACACTTGTAAAAAAAACATTCCAATTTTAATGCGACACGGAAGATAATGTGGTGTATTGGTCGTTAGTGAAAAGATTTAATCATTTAATCTTTTTACTGTGCACATTTTAATTTGCTTAGTATTGAATATTAATATGGAATTTTACCACTAAAGGGAAATTTTAGTAGCTAAGCATAAAACGCAGAGGAGCATAATGAAGGTCATAAAGGTCATAAACGATATTAATTTAGGAACATGTATGTATGTAAACTGTATGTTGAGATTATTGTTATTTTAAAGAAAAAATACACACCAATACTCGATTTCTCCCTAAACATTTTAAGCAGTTTTACATGTGGTTGACCTGAGCCCAAAAGCCCAACATATTAATGTGCATTCGCCTGGCACGGCGCTGCACTGTTTTCATCACTCTCTGCGGGAGTGCTGGCTGTGACGAATTAAACCGGTTTCACAGCTATTTTCAAAGTAGAAGGGGGAAAGGCTTCCAGCCAAAAACACCTCCCCCTCCTCCAAAACCCCTTTTTTTTGCTTACAGTAGTAGTAGTTAAGTACAGTACAGTAAGTACAGTAAGTACTTACTGTACAGAACTTACTTCCGGTAGTACTTCTCGCGTTAAGAAATCTAGCATAAACTATTAGTAATCAATAATATTTAGCACTATTATAAATTGTGCTAATAATAAATTCTATTCTACTCCGAGAATGTAGGGGGGAAGAAGAATGCCTGTGGTCTTTTCATCGATAAATTTGTGTCAAGCTGTCAACAAAAACCAGCTGTCAAAAAAAAGTTGTTTTTTTTAAGTCAATTGTGTGTCCAAAATATTGCTTATTGCTATTGCAACTGAGTCTCTGTGTCTACAGTACATTGTTTGTAAACCAACCCATTTCACAGGTATTTTCAACCCCCAGCCACTGTTGTTTCATCAGTTGTTATCCTGTAAAGCGCTTTGAGGAGCCACCTTTAAAGGCGCTATATAAAATAAAGTTTATTATTATTATTAATATTGATGATATTTTTCCTCCCAGGACTTGTAAAATTGTTGTTGTTATTGTTGTTATCTCGTAAAGTACTTTGAGAAGCATACTGTCCAGCATATTGTATTTAATTGCACTTTGACAGATCGTCTTATAATCACTTGTTGTTAGAATATCCCCCAAGAGGATATTCCCCCCAAGAGGATATAGAGGATATCCCCCAAGAGGTATCCAGGTAACAGTGAAACGGGTGTACAGTCTGGGGAGATCACCTGTTTTCCATGTAAATAGTTCCCTGGTTCCGCACCCCTTGGTCTCTCTCTCTCTCTCGGGCCCGCACTCTTGGCGGGCTTGTCTTGTGTCTATTTCTCGTCTGGGTGCGGGAGTGCTGCTAGGCGGGTGGTGACGGAGAAGGTATAAAACACAGTTTTTTTAGAGTCTGAGTCTCTGTGTTCATCCTCAACGAACCCAAATTTATTACATTGGTGTCAGAGCGGGAGGATGGACAGTGAACGGCCAATGATGTTGGACTCAGAGAACTGAGTTCCCCCAGCCCTGGGGACTCCGGAGGCCATTGGGAAACAACGCTACCCCTGCTCCGGAAAGCCAGAAGGAGCGCTTCACCCCGCCTGCTGTGGGCCACAGCCGGATACCTTCCCTGGTGTCCTAGTGCATATTCCTCTAAATACAACGCACACCAGGTCCTGCTAGGGTACAGATTCTTCCCAAATAGACCAATGTGCCAACTGCAATTCCTGGACCTAGATGTGGAAATGCAACCATGATGGAATATACTGCCAGAGCCGTAGGAGCTCCACTGACGGACAGTATTACAAAGACATTCCATCCAATGTTGATGGGTGTATTACTTGTGGCCCCCATAAACTTTCCGAGTGCCCCTCGCAAGTCCCATTACCCGACCATGGGATTATTATAGAACACACAAGGAAGCAAATGATTCAAAACTCCCACTTGGTAACACAGAGGACTGTATATAATGTATCTACTATTTTGTCTGTTTTAAATATTGAATGTGGTAACGTGTCCGATGCTAGAGACTGGGCCAAGTCTCAGCTACAGATAAGCTTGGACAGCGCTAGCAGACAGACACCAAGACGTAAGAAAAGAGACCTCCTGCATACATTTCTAGGTGGTTTTGATACTGCAAATTCTATATGTAACTCTTTTGTGTTGTGGAGTGAAAGGGTTATTCTGAATGGATTGCCAAAGCCGCCGCACAGGGCATCCAAAAATTAGCAAATGGTGGTGACTCTACATTAGCCGCCCTTACACTCAGTCCAAATCAGTGCTTAGTTTAGCCACCACAGTCTATCAGCATTCCAGGTATATCAATCACCATCAGGCCTGCTTAGATTATGCTCAAGATTTAGTCTCTAGTGTTAATCAGGATCTGATGGAACTTAAGCTTGGCCAAGTTCCCTATCATGCTTTACAAGATGTGTGAGCTATAGTTTCAGAGTGGTTCAACTCTCCTGAAGCTCAATCACCCCATTACGATGAATTAATAACTGCCGGGTTGGTGCTAAACAAACCTTCTTTACCTGGGACTGTCACCTTTCACCTAATCTGGTCACAATTTCTCCCAAGTATGACTTTTGCGGTCTCCCGATTCCAGTCCATGGGCAGAGTAATATGTGATCACATATTGCGATTGGGTAGAAAGGGATACATCAGACAGACCCCCAACATCACCTACATGTCGATCTCCGACTGCTGTCATGAGAGTCCCTCATGGGTGTTATGTACCTGTTCTACAATGAGACCGGTCCATCTCAATGAAAAGGAGACATGGGAC
Source organism: Lepisosteus oculatus (assembly GCF_040954835.1). Classification (NCBI taxonomy): domain Eukaryota; kingdom Metazoa; phylum Chordata; class Actinopteri; order Semionotiformes; family Lepisosteidae; genus Lepisosteus; species Lepisosteus oculatus. The sequence continues at coordinate 36,420,306 of NC_090698.1, read as the reverse complement.
TGGATACCACTAGCCGAGGGTGAAGGTATGTGGCAAGTCGGTGGAACACGGTCTCCCGATTCCAGTCTCCCGATCTTAAGCAGCTCCAACAATTACAGCTAAACATCAAACGACATGACAAACTGGTCAACTCATGCTACATATCAAAGGACAGCTACACATCAAAGGACAGGACTTGGGACAGGACTTAGCAGGTCTACTCATGCCACATATCAAAGGACAACTACATATCAAAGGACAGGACTTGGGACAGGACCAACTGGTCAACTCATGCTACATATCAAAAGGGCAAGACAAATACCCATGTAGCGGTGAAACAAAACTTCTTCCTGAGATCATACTGTATATAAGAGCTGGGAAACCCTTGCAGTTTTGTCTGTCCTGCATTGATGCCATTATTGAGCTCAATAAAACAACTGAATCCATGCAAGACTGTGTCCTGCTCCTTTGATGAAGGATTTCCCACAACATACTGCATGATTTTTTTATCTATTTCAGCTAAATGAGGGGAATTAAATCAGTCAGAATCTCGGAGTGCCAATTGTAAACCCATCAAAGCGATTTACAAGTTCTGGGAGGAAGAGCTGACAGACAAAGTTTCAACAATTTTATTAACAGGCTGTTTCATGTTCTTCCTAAGATCGTTGAACACAGTGGGGGATATTCAAGAATGTGATTTCACAGATGCTTTTGTTGTGTCTTGCATTGTCAGATTGTGAATCAATAAAAAGTTACTGGCTCGCTCAGGGTAATGGGGACTCTCCGTTACAAATGTAAATGTAAAGCCCTAAAATAAATACAAAGTAATAAATAACAAATTGATCATTTATTAAGAGATAGACAAAAAGCAGGGCAATAACTTTCTCTGCAAAGCTAGTCAAAGAAGTAAATGGGTGACTTAAAGCTCAAAGCCCATCAGCAACAATAATTAATACAGTGTTTATTCTCCTGTCACAGTATAAAATAGAACAATGTAGAGTACATTGTACATACGTGGTTATGTATCAGGAATGTTTGCAAAAGGCTTGGAGTTTGTAATGTAGGGTGCTCTGAATGAGTTAAACTTTGAAGCAGGACAAATAAATGTATTCTCCACATTTGATTGCTGGTTGCCTTAAAAAGCAGTAATGACAACAGTTCATGTGGGTAGCTGCGTCAGCATGCGTAGTCTGCAAGAGAGAGGGTTTTATCTGTTAATACCATAACATTTAATGTTGTATGTTGTGTAATGCCCTGTGCTGTTAAGTTTGTCCTATTTGTCCTAGGTTGCCTCTTATTTATTACTCTTTCGTCAGAGTCAGAGAATAAAAATCTCAAGTGCTGTAATGGGAGCTAATCCAGGCTCCCGTGATGTGCGTAGTTAGGACCCTATGCAAACGGTATAATCTGGAAGTGACTGGAGAAGGACAAAAGGGAAAAGACGTTGAGGATCAGGACAGGTTGACAAGGGGGCATGACGACAGTGAACTGGTGCTCGGGGGGCGTGGCACAGGCAAATACAGATGCAGCCATTCAAAACAGGCGGGTGATACCGCATTAAAATGCGGTGCGCTTGTTGCAGTATGACTCAAGTTACCGTATAATGCCATATATTCCCGCATAATACTGCATGATACTGCAAGTAAGGAGCTTATAAAGCTCAACCTCTCATGTACAGCGTTTGAGCTGTCGCCATCAAAGTCTAGGATTTACTGATCAAAGCAATCGTAAGGTTTACCTTGGTTTACCTTGCTTAATTAATTCCTTGGTAAATCATTAAGAGTGTTGTCAACAGTCCAGGAGCACAGCACGTAAACAGGTGGGTACAGAGGGAGACAGGAGGACAAGAGGCAAGAGAAAAAGTCAGAAGAGGAGACACAGGAACAGACTAAAGGAAGAGAAGTACAGAAGGCAAGATATCCTTGTCCTTTATCATCCAGAAAGACCAAATACAGATGCAGCCATTCAAAATGCACGGGCGATACCGCATTATTTTGCGGTACGCTGTACGCAGTCTACCGCAAGGTACCGGTAAATACCGCGAGTTACCTTAAATTCTCCTATAATACGACAAGCAAAATAATAGTATCCGGAATTTCTGCAAGGTGGAGCTAATAAAGCTCAACCTCTCATGTTTGAGCTGTGGCCATCAAAGTCTTTAACGAAGATATTACTAATAGTATTAATAATGAATGACCTTGGACAAGCTGTAAACTCAAAGTATTACCCTGGTCCACATTCTTTGTAACCGTCTTTGTAAACGAAAAGATTTTATTTTTTCATTGACCGTCTTTGTAAACAAAAAGACTTTATTTTTTCATTGACAAAAAGTAACACCACAGCATTTTGTTGATCCAATTACGCATTTGTTTCCAATCATGCAAAGTAAATCTTGAGAATCTCCTATTCACCATGCCTTTCACATAAACTATATTAATTTAGGAACATAGACATATTATGTAAACTGTACTGTATATTGCTGGTCTTGGTATTTTAAAGAACAAATATACTCCAGTATTCCATTTCTCCCTAAACATTTTAAGCATCAAAGTCTTACATGTGGTTATTTCGGAAACGTTTTTATGTGCTCCTTGCTCCTTCTGACCATGTCACTGTACATTTAAAAGCATACTTTTAGAATTTCATTAATAGGGAATATAATATGGAATTGTGTATCTAAAGAAATTAACAACGGTATAACTATATTAATGTACTGTTGCACAAACAGTAGTATAACTTTCCATTGAGATGTGCTTGTCATATGACTGATATGTGCTTGTCATATGGCTTAAGTGACGGAGTTGTAATCCTGAGGTTGAGTGTTCAAACGCAGGTATCCCCATCAGTTTTCTTTTAACAAATAAAAATTTATTTGAAAAACTAAAATAGCTCCCGTTTCTGCCAGGGAGTAAAAAAAAACCACACCACACCGGAGGTTTATAAAAAGAGAATTAGCTCACTGAGGCTGTGAACATTTTCACAAGTCGTGGTCTTTAAATTGCATTTGGTTTGAAGGCTTTCTGTTTCCTTTCCAAAGATATGGACAGAAAAATATTCCAGTGTGGTAAAAAAAAAATGACTTAAAAATGACATGGTCAAGGCTGTGAAAACAGTCACAATGTGCTTTGTGCTTTGTGCTAGTGTTTTCTCTAGGAGGTTTTGTGAAAACGCTACAGTCGTGCCAATTGTAATTGTTTTTACTTTTAAATACATTTTAGCAAAGTCATCTATACAAAAAAGTTGTATTTAATACCACTCGACAGCCGGCTGGCTGTGCCGAAAAATATATAAAATCCGGTTTAACAACTCTTAAGCAAACTTGTGTTTTTGTTAACACAAGTTTATCAGTGAAAAGCCCACGGGCATTCTCAGAGCCCTTGTTTGTTTGGAGGCCGGGAAATTCTGACAACAATTGATTTAAAGACGATCTGTCAAAGTGCAGTGAAATACAATGTTGTTGTTGTTATTGTTGTTTTTATCCTGCAAAGCACTTTGAGAAGCCACCGTTAAAGGTGCTATATAAAATAAAGTTTATTATTATTATTACTGTTATTATTTTGCTGGACAGAGAGGTGAATATTATTATGCAGAAGACAAAGGTAGCGATTTACGTTGCATTGTCAGATTGTGAATCTACAGTATAAAGACATTTAATTAAACACATTGTGATTTAAATGGAAATCTCTCTCTCGATGCTGTACTACAGTTTAAAATAATTAAAAGTCTAAACAGTATCATCTTAAATTCTTATATCTATTAATGTAACTATCAAGTGATATTGAATAAATACTTTATTTCAGTATAGATTATACTTTTCCCCTGCCGGCGTGGCAAAAGGACTAGTAAATATATTTTGTTAAAGCAGGTCAGTTTTTTGTGACACATGAAAGACATATTGTGGCATTATTATATAGGACGGACACAGTGACTCAGAATACAGACATATTCCTTCCTTAGTCTTCATAAAATTGTTAAGCGGGGTGAGGGGCATTCGGGAATGTGAGTTATGTGAGTCAGATCACGAATGAATAAAATAATTTTATTAAAAACACGTTTGCGTTTGTTTGGGTGCTATATTATATATTTTTCATATATAAGATATAATGATGTGTTCCTGCTTAGACATTGCATGACTTTAAAAGCTATAAAAACAGGTTTGGATAGTTAATAACCACTTTTTATGCACGAAACAGGTGATTTTTCTTCCTCCTGATCAGTTTAGAAATCTGTGTATTCTGTAAGGTTTTTACTTCTTAATTAAATATTTACACGTTTCGAATAGATAAAGTCATATTCTGTTGTCTTCCTGATATGTAGAACAGATCAGCAGGCATTTTGTCCCCAATCAGAGGCATACCACAATTCACACTCAACCACATCACAGATCTGCCACACACGCCTCAAGACAGTGACATCACTGCCTTTCATATGAATCTTTTCATATGGAAACATTTTGACACTGCACTTAACAATCTTAGGAAGATCACAAAACAAGCCTGGTTTTTGCCTAAAAAAATCACGCCAGAGAAAGTGAAGTACTATACCATTAACTAGCAAAGGTGTTTCGCAGACGTAGGCACAGTATGTAATTCAGGCTTGATGAACTCTAATAATTAATAACCCTAATTAATCAAATCCCAGCTGTGAGTTCATAAAGCCTGAATTACGTACAGTGCCTACATCTGCGAAACACCTGATCATCAGCTTGAATGATTTCAGTGCTTTGTGTATATTCTAATCACAGTGGGGGCAGGGTGTGTGGGGACAGGTTTAGTTGAAATTGCATTGGGAATCTGTGTTCTTCACACCTGAAACATTTTCTCTGAAAGTGTTTTCTTCCCAGTTTAGCTGATCTTGTTACAGCATGTTACTGTTTACTGTTACTGACCATATTAAGTTTAAGTGCTTAATGCCATTTTTGTACCACATACGAATGTTCTTATATCTATATCTTCGCAAGGGGATCAGTGTGAATTTAATACTAATTAAATGATCGCAGGCACTTCCCACCCCCTCTACATTCTCAGAGTACAATAGGCTAACCTAATTAAAGACCGTCCACCCTCCCCTATGGACAGGAAAAGTGCCCGCAGGCAGGGCAGGTAATATGATCAGTAACAGTAAACAGTAACGTGCTCAGAAGGAGTATGTAAAAATGTTTCCAAAATAACCACATGTAAGACTTTGATGCTTAAAATGTTTAGGGAGAAATGGAATACTGGTGTGTAGTTTTCCTTTAAACTACCAAGATCAGCAATATACAGTACAGTTTACATAATATGTTTATGTTCCTAAATTAATATAGTTTATGTGAAAGGCATGATGAATAGGAGATTCTCAAGAATTACTTTGCATGATTGGAAACAAATGCGTAATTGGATCAACAAAATGCTGTGGTGTTACTTTTTGTTAATGAAAAAATAAAGTCTTTTCGTTTACAAAGACGGTCAATGAAAAAAAAAAAAATTTTGTTTACAAAGACGGTTACAAAGAATGTGGACCAGGGTAATACCTTGAGTTTACAGCTTGTCCAAGGTCATTCATTGTTAATACTATTAGTGATATCTTCAGTAAAGACTGACAGCAGGAAAATTGTATCTTATTTTTAGTTTTTGTTTTGTTTCACGTTAATTTTATAAGGGAGAGTGTCATAGAGAAGACTCCCTTTCCCCCATCTTGAATAAAATACTTTTAGTTTTTCACAATCTGGCAGACAGAATTCACATTAGCTGTAGCCAAATGGCCTTGCAGATCAGAATTATCATGCCCCGCTTTTCAACGGATTCGCTTTAACTTGCAAATGCATCAAACATTTCCTGGCGTATTGTGTTTTAAAGAAGATGGGAGTTTTTTTTTAAATACATTTTAGGAAAGTGTAATCTATACTGAAAAGCTGTATTTATTCAATACCACTTGATAGTTACATTAATAGAGATAAGAATTCAAGTTGATACTGTTTAGACTTTTAATTTTTTTAGAGAGAGAGAGATTTCCATTTAAATCGCAACACGTGTTTAATTAAATGTCTTTATGGATTCACAATATGTCAATGTAATGTAAATTGTAAATTTCTCCTGCATAGTAATGTTCACCTCTCTGTCCAGCAAATTAACAATAGTAATAATAATTAACTTTATTGTATATAGCGCCTTTAAAGGTGGCTTCTCAAAGCGCTTTACAGGATGAAAACAACAATAACAACAACAATATTGTATTTCATTGCACTTTGACAGATTATCTTTAAATCAATTGTTGATTTAAAGTTTGACAGTAAATGTTTATATTGTAATGTATACAGCCTCCATTGCTCTTGAGAGCCGGCTTACCAGTGCGGTGACGTCACCGCCCTTCCCTGGTTCTAGCATGGATTGCAGCCACCGGGCTGAGGAGAGATTCCCCTTTGGCTGAAGAGGCTGGGTCCCTGTTGAGTGAAACCAGAGGTTTGAGTCCCTGATGGTGGGGGACTGACCTGATATGGCAGTGGTGAGGGTGCCCATGTGAACCCTGTAGTGTTCCAATATCATTATATCTAATTTTTTATTTCTTAATAACAATTTAAGAAATCGTTTGCACAGCCTAAGTGGGGGGGTCTGCTCTCATTGACAGCTGACACTCCTCCATACACTCAAGTGAAAAATTAATAACGCCAATGTAAATGTCGTATTTACAATCTGTTGATAATAAAAATGTTAAGTTCTCTAAAGCTTTCTCAGTCAAATATGATAGTTTACCCATGGAGCTGTGTAAGCATGCGTAGGCAACAAAAGACCAGCTAAACTGGGAAGATGCGACACCAAAGATATTATTAATAACCTTTTAAATCTGAAGGGAGATCTAAAGGGATCCCCACATGATACAGGTTCCTGCTACTGGAGCGATTCAGAGGGAAAGACGGTGACTATTCATTGTTATTAAAAAATGACTTAGATTTGAACATGTTGTGATATTTAGAAATATAAAAAAGTCCATTAATTGTCCATAATATTTAAATTTTTTGTTCAAAGAAATGTTAAAAGAAAATTTGTGGCGCTAGCTGAATTTGAATAGCCAACCTCTTGCTTATAAGTCAAGCACTTAAACCATCGCGCCACTTGCACAGTCACATGATGAGTGGTGAAACAGCCCTACAAATATCAATAGACACTGTATGTGTACAGTATAATGTATACAACTGTTTGTGTTGCAGAACATGAATATAATTATATCGTTATTAATTTCTTTAGATACACAATTCCATATTATATTCCCTATTAATCAAATTCTAAAAGTATGCTTGTTTACTCCGGTATCGAGTGTATTCACAGAAAAGCTTAAAACTACCACTTTTCTCACAGAGTACTGTATACTGTATAAACGTCCAGTAACATGATCAGAGGGAGCAAGGAGCACATAAAAACATTTCCAAAATAACCACATGTAAGACTTTGATGCTTAAAATGTTTAGGGAGAAATGGAATACTGGTTTGTATTTTTTCTTTAAAGTACCGAGACCAGCCATATACAGTTTACATAATACTGTATGTTTATGTTCCAAAATTATATGTTTATGACCTTTACATGCATTATGCTCCTATTCTTTTTATGCTCAGCTACTAAAATTTCCCTTCAGTGGTAAAATTCAATATAAATATTCATTACTAAAACGTGCACAGTAAAGACATTAAATGATTAAATCTTTCCATGACCGACCAACGCACCACGACTGCCCCTGTCGGTAATTTTGGCCAGCCAATCCTGTACCACAGTAAGATGCGTTATGACGTAGGAAATTGCCTGTGGTACGTGTTTGTGCTGCACACTTTGAATGGCTGCATGAAAGTCCAAACAGTACAAGGGGGAATCTGGAGCACAGTCTGGATCTCCAGGTTCTGGGAGATTCATCCAAGACAAACGAAGGTTAAAATCCGAAATGAGATCTGGAACAGGAACAAGGAGTTAAAACCAGGGTAATGAGGCCAGACGCTCCGAGCCCCGGTCTCAGACAGTCAGGACGCTATTCTGAAGCCTATGCTGTCAGGTCTCCCCTGGACCTGCTGGTAGGCAGGCTTCCAGGCATCCATCTTCCAATACTAAGCCAGAAATGGCGGGAGCGCCAGGCTTATATACAGATGCAACCATTCAAAGTGCATGGTACAAACCCGTACCGCAGCAATTACCTACGTCATACCATGGTACGTGATTGCTGTCCAAAATGACCAACAGGGGCACTCACGGTGCATTGGTTGGTACTGAAAAGATTTAATAATTTAATCTCTTTACTTATCCGCTTAGTATTGAATATTTATATGGAATTTTACAACTAGAGGGAAATTTTAGTAGCTGAGCATAAAAAGAAGAGGAGCATAACACATCTGATGATCATAAACTATTGATTTAGGAAGATAAACATAGTATGTAAACTGTATATGGCTGGTATCGGTAGTTTAAAGAAAAAATACACACCAGTATTCCACTTTCTTCCTAAACATTTTAAGCATCAAAGTCTTACATGTGGTTATCTTGGAAACAGTTTTAGATGCTCCTTTTGACTATACTAAGTTTATATACGTTGTAAAAAGTAATAATATTTTAACCTTTTCTGCAAATACGCTCATTATCACTGTAAACAAAAGCACACTTTTAGAATTTGATTATAGCGAATATAATACGGAAAATCATATCTAAAGAACTTAATAACAATATAATTATATTAATGTACTGTAGCTCAAATTATCACAGTAGTACACTGTCTTTGGATATGTCTTCTTCAGTTTCACTCTACTACATGTGATTACATCTGTGGTGTGATGGCTTATGTGTGTGCCTTATATGCCTGAAGTTGGCAGTTCAAGCCTAGCTGTCACCATGAGTTTTCTTTTAACAAATAAACATTTCTGAAAAACTAAAACAGCAAATATTATAGACACCATATTGACATTTTTTATATTTCTAAATATGACAACATGTTCGAAGGTAATTAATTTATTAATAGCAACAATAATTTTAAACTATATAAGGGCGTATCTAAAGGAATAAATAACGACATAATTATATTCATATACTGTCTGGCGGAATAAACTGTTAGTTAATGAGACACGAAAGATAGTATTAATAATGTAGCACTTGCAGGCTCACATGGGTATGCACCCTACCAGCTGGGGAACTGAACCCAGACCTCCAGCGTCACTCAACAGGGAAGCAGCCAGTCGAGCTACAGTGAGAAATGATCTGAACCTTGGCGGACCAGGTCTATCTATTCATATGAAAGGCAGTGACGTCACCACGCTGGCAAGCCCTCAGTCATCTGACCAGCGGATGCACTGCATCAGAGAGAGTCAGTATAGCTTCTGGGAAATACATTTTTCTTGCATTAAAGTTTAACTTGTTCAGAGCGCCCTACATTACAAACTCCAAGCGTTTCATTTTGAGCTGAAGACCCTCACACCTGAAGAAGACTTCACAGCTTGAAACATTGTGTTTTCTATCTTTTCTCATCAGCATGGAATAAACCTATTAATTGTTCCTTTGCAGACTATGCAGGTTGACGCAGCCACCCACCTTAAGTAGTGTTGTACAGTGATAATAGACGTGGGTAATGTCATCCCCATTAAACAATGTGCTTATTGCGCAAATTCTGCTAAACCAAAAATTAGACACAAGAAGAGTATTATTGGACAATGTTGTGTGGGTCTGGTGGAATTTCTTTGTAAGCTGAAGAGTTATAGAGGAGACACGTATCACCTCTTTTTACTCTGTTTTACACCACGGGAAGACAGGAGAATGTGATTGAACTGTATCTGTCTGGAATGTGTGTTGCATTTACAAAATTAAAGTGTTTAAAATGTATAATTAAAAACTAAAAAATTACAGCTTACAGAAAGATTCTAAGATGATCACGAGGAAGTGTATTGCATGTGTAATGGTCCTACCCCATTACCCCCATTTTGATTAAATTAAATGTGTTTATTGATTCACAATCTGACAATCCAATGTAAATCATCATCTTTGTCTTCTTAGTCCTTTAATTAACTTTAAGCATAGCTTTCTCACCATTTAGATTTATTTTTCATACCATCGTTGAACAAAGCAGGAGCATATTGTATTTCCTCATGGGATCACACGTGGAAAGATTAGATAATAATCATTTTATTTTTTTAATAAATTATCTGTCATCTGTACCAAAAAGTTTTATTTATTTAATACCACTCGATAGTTATATTAATAGAAATAAGCTCTCTATTAAAGCTCACAACAAAGATCAAACACAGATTAAACAGCATTATCTCACACACTGGGACTGATGTGTGATCTGTGATGTGGTTGAGTGTGAGTTGTGGTGCTCTAGCAGACTAGCTGGTGACTGTGTAGTTCGGGCCAGCTGGCTGTGCTGTAAAATAAATAGAACATTAAATAGAACCGATTTTACAGCTCTTAAGCATAGTGTCATTTTTGTTAACACAACTTTGTCAGTAAAAAAAAAAGACCACGGGCACTTTTCCTCCCCCCTACATTCTCAGAGTAGAATAGGAAAACATATCAATGAAAGACAGTCCCCTTTCCCCCCACGGACAGACAGACAGACAAATGTTTTCACTGCCTATTATTTGAGGCTGAGGTCCCTGCTAGCTATTCAGAGGGAAAGGCTGTAATGTCACCGTGCTGGCAAGCATGCACTTTAGATACGCGATTCCATATTATATTCCTTGTTAATCAAATGCTTTTGTTTACTCTGATAACGAGCGTATTCATAGAAATACAGAAATAATTTTTAGAATCCTCTAAATAGAGAATATAATATGGAATCGATTATCTAAAGAAATTAATACCAATATTAATTTAAGGATCTAAATATATTTATATAGTTGGTAGTATTGCTGTAATCCTCTTTCTTTGTAAACATGTTTTATGTTTAATTTTTCATTTTAATCAATAATTAGTATAAAAATATGAGTGTTTGCGTGTCTGTGCCCTGTATTGGAATGGTGAACTGTCCAAGTTGCCTTACACCTGTTGCTAGCCAGGTTAGGCCACCTCACCCAACTCTGTACTGAATACAGGGGTTAGAAAATTAATAGATACCCTTCATATTTGGGAGAAACAGTTGTTAATTAATTTGGTTTAGCCATCCTAGCATGGTACTGCAAAATGAACATGAGGACCTGTGCACATACCCCCCTGAATCCCCATCTTATAGAATAATTAAACTTTCAGCAAGCTGTGCAACCCTCAGAGCATAACAGGAGAGTCATCATACCCGAAAGTGCAATGTATGATGTCTCTTAAAGACATCACTTTCTCCTGCTTTCAGGTGCAAAAATGCCTCCATTACTCGAAACATCCAAGGATAACCTGATAAACTCAAGCTCCCTTGACCCTGACCCCATTTGTACAATTGTGTGTTAATGCTTACACTTTTGGCACAGTGCAAAGGGTGGACTTCTGGACTAGAGGGATGCAAAGCAGGAGTCTTTACTGCCTTACACTTTATTACAAGAAACTACACAAGTGCAAAGGTGGTATTAACACAATGAAAAGAGTTTATGTAATTTAACCCCTACAATTTATGACTTAACCAGGAAGTCAAAATTTCTCTGCAAAAGTTCTAAATATGAGTTATATAATGTGTAATATCCCAGATTTCTGTTACACATCCTGTTACACACTGAGGCACCTTGTGAGAGGTGACAGTAATGTTAAATTAAAATAGGACGCAAGAGGTAATAAACTGTGCCTTCTCCATTTACTACTTTTGTTATAATATTTATAATAAAATACATATATATATATTGTACCATGAAGTTGCTACCAATACAGAACAAGTAGTTATGGCATGGAAAATGCCAAAGTAGAAAGGAAGAGTATAACAGAGGTATGTGCAGTTTAGTGCATACAAATCTCCTTATTATTTCAGTATGTATTTCTCTGTGTTTATTGCATATTATAATGGTCTTAAATATTTAAAAAGATAAATAACACATTGAGTAGAGTAGTTTATTGCCATATGTACACATACATTGGAATTATTAATTGTGCTGATCTCTCAGGACATACACAGTAGAATAGACAACACCACATAATATAGACAGTACATTACAAACATAATAAATAATAACAATAGGAACAATCAATATGTTGTGGAACAATAAATATGTAGTAGTGAGATAAGAACATCATAGATCATTCAAAAAGTGTGTAGTGCAGATGTGTGTTGAGTCTGAGGCAATGCAGTTAGCTATTGAGAATGCGTACTGCAATGGGACACAAGCTGTTCTTGAGTCTAGTGGTCCATTCTTTAATAGTGGGGTACCATTTACTTGCAAGAGTGCAGGGTGGAGAACAGTTTGTGGCTGGGGTGGTTGGGATCCTGAATGATGGATTGGGCTTTATTGCAACAGCGGATGGTGTGAATCTCACCGATTGATGGTAAATCACATTCTACAATCCTCTCTACAGTTGCCACAACACTGCAGTGCACCTCTGCTTTGTTAAGTGCCTTGGGGCAACATTGGTGTGAACTTTTGTCATGCATGGTAATATACTGTACCACACAGTGATGCCACTAGTGAGGACACTTACTATGGTGCTGCAGTAAAAGTTTATGAGGAACTGCTTCCCTATATCTCATTTCTTTAAGCACTGCAGAAAGTGCAAGCGATGTTGTGCCTTTTTCAGATTGGCTACAGTGTTGATAGACCAAGCCAAGTCAGTGGAGATCTGCAGGCAGAGGAATCAGTGTTTCCACTGCTGTGCCACTGATGTTGATGAAGGCGTGACTCCCTCTGGGTCTCCTGAAGTCCACAATGAGTTATTTTGTCTTGCTGACATTCAGGGCCAGACTGTTGTCAAGGTACATCCTTGTAAGATGCTCCACCTCACTCCTGTATATGGACTCATCGTTGTTGTTCAACCCAATAGTCATCTGTGTCATCTGCAAATTTAATAATGTGGTTGCTGCTGTAAGTGGTTATACAGTGAACAAGGAATATAGCCTAAGACTGAGACAGCAGCCTTGGGAAGCTCCATTGTTTAGGATCACTGTAGAAGAGATACTGTTACCAATCTTCACCACCTGAGGTCTGCCCATCAGGAAAACCAGCATCCAGCTGCAGATAGAGTTGCATAAACCCAGATTCCTGAGTTCTGGGACCAGCTTGGCAGGAAATATTGTGTTAAATGCCGAGCTGTAATCTTACAAACAGCATCGTAACATAGGTGCCCTGCCTGTCTAAATGTTCTAGGGCAGTATGTAGTGCTAGGGATAAGGCATCATCAACTGACCTATTTGGCTGGTTAGAGAACTGAAGTGGGTCAAGGGATTCTAGGATAGTACAATTTATATTACTTATATACTAATTAATTATACTGATGAAAAAAGAAACACAACATTTTTCTGGAAAGAGAATACTATAGTTATAGCTTATGTAATTTCACAAAAAAAGTTGTCAATTTGTTTGAAGCCCTCTGACCATCAATACAGCATGCAAGGTGAGGAATTACAATGTCGTATCCTCTCACGAGGCACCAGTAAAGTAGGGGTTGTGCATTTACTGGGACAATTTTTAATTGTAGCAGTAAGTCACAAAATTATTATTTTCATAGTATTAGAATCCAACCTGGCGGGATAACTCAAACAACACACACACACAGGTACTAATACACGAGAATACATTTATTAATACATAAAATGTGCATATAAACATAACAGATCTTATCGAGAGTGTTAGCAGAATAAAAAAGGCATATATTCAATCACGAAGAGTTACACATACGAAGAGGACATACATTCAGTATATCATTCATTTAGACTGTTTCTTAAATGAACTTGGATACAACTTCTACACTAGATACTCAAACAAGTACATCACTCATAGGAATTAAATTGATATGAACTGGTTGGGATAACAATTGAATTTCCGAGCGGTAATGCAGAATGTTGAATACTCATCCAATCTGTGGGGATTCAGATCTCCTGCAGGCACAAAGAACAGTGGGAGGCATGTTGTCCAATCCGCGCTCTCTGGCTTGGTGCCAAGCAGTGTTGCTGTGACGTGGTGGAAGAGATTCCTGCTGCTGATGCTCTCTGAAGACAGGCTACTTAGTTTTTGCTGAAACTAGTGTAAGAAAACCGGCTCAGGGACGCCAAATATGTGACTGTAGTGGCTCTCTGAAGGCACCAGTTCTGTAGGGTTTGGGCATTTACTGAGACAATTATTAATTGTAGCAGTAAATCACAAAGTTGATTCTTTTGATGGCTTTAGAATCCAACCATGCGACATAACTCAAACAACGCACACACACAGGTACTAATGCACGAGGATACATTTATTAATACATAGAATATGCATGTAAACCTAACAGATCTTATTGTGAGGGTTATCAGAATACAAAAGGTATATATTCAGTCAGTTACAAAGTGTTACACATATCAAGAGGACATACGTTCAGTATATCATTCATTTAGACCATTTCATAAATGATACTGGTTATAACTTCTACATTAGATACTCAAAACAAGTACATAACTCTTAGGAATTAAATTGATATCAACTGGTTTGGATAACAATTGAATTCTCGATCTGTAATGCATTGAAGTTGAATACTCATCCAATTTCTGGGGATTCAGATCTTCCTGCGGACTCAAAGAAACATTTGCAGGCTATTGCTGTCCAATCCGCGCTCTCTGGCTCCGTGCCAGGCTCTGCTGTGCGGCTTGCGACGGTGCGCTGCTGATGCTCACTGTTGGCTTTAACTAGCAAACTTTGTGCACAGGAGAAAAGATGACTGTGGGTCCCAGCAAGTCAGGAAGAGGACCGGTTCGTTCCTGATGAAGAGCTAGTTCTGAATAGTGATTCAGCTGTCCACAGCTCCGACCTATTCACGAGGCCTGCTGCTGGTGCTAACCTCGAGTGGATCCTCTGGTTACTCTCTGGCAACCTCCGCTCTAGACTCTTAGAACAAAGGAAAGTTCTGGCACTCGGACACACTGGCCGTTCTGTGGTTGTCCGGGCTGAGTCTCAGGATGGTCAGGAGGCGTGCTGCGAGAATGTCCTGCCCTTGGGAGCCTTCTGCTCCTGGGCCGTCCTGCCCTGGAATTCTCCTTTGAACAGTCCACAGAATCCTCTCCAGAATCTTACTGAATCTTACTGAATCTCCCCTTCTGAATCTCTCAGGCTCTCTGTGTTGCCTGTTTTTACCTGGAGGAACTTCAGCTCATTGATTGGCTGAAAGTTCCATTGGCATCAGAGTCCCACGTGGGTTACTCGGCCCTACCAGTCCCTGATTGGTTGATCAAGGTGAGATATGAGTCACTTACTCCTGACACTTAGTAATGCAGTCCAGATGTCCATCTGGCACTCCCTAGACAGATAGGCGCCAATGGATGACCATTGATCATGATAGCCAGGCTTAGCTAAGTGCATCCCCCTTTGGGAGCTGTCCTTATCAAACCTTAAATCAGCCTGCATGAATAGTTTCTCTGTGGCTGCACCACAGAGATGAACAGAGAAATGGGGCCTCATTCGGGAAAGCTCAGAAACACTTAATTCTGCCTTATTTATAAGCCTCGCCGCTACACTAGCAAGAGTCTGTACGCAGGAGAAAAATGACTGTGGGTCCCAGCAGGTCAGAAAGAAGACCGGTTCGTTCCTGATGAAGTGCTAGTTCTGAATAATGATTCAGCTATGACCTGTTCACGAGGCTTGCTGCTGATGCTAACCTCGAGTGGATCCTTTGGTTATGCGCTGGCAACCTCCATCCTCAACTCTTAGAACAAAGGAAAGTCCTGCACTCGGACACACTGGCCGTTACGTGGTGGTCTGGGCTGAGTCTGAGGATGCTCAGGTGGAACCCCGAGGCTGAAAGTCCAGGAGGCGTGCTGCGAAAATGTTCTGCACTTGGGAACTGTTCTGCGCTTCCCACATGTTCTGCCCCTGGGAACTGTCCTGCCCTGCGAACCGTGCTGTGTTGCCTGTTTTTACCTGGAGGAATTGCAGGTCGCTCATTGGTTGAAAGTTTCATGGGCATCAGAGACCTACATGGGGTTAACCTGCCCTACCAGTTCCTGATTGGCTGATGATGATTAACCATGCACTCTGACCTTAGGGTTGTAAACCAACTTTGAATAACACTTTCCCTTGGAATCTCAGATTTTTAGGTGCCAAAATGAATATTTATTAAGGTTGCTGGAGAATATCAGAAATTGGGAGTTGCTCCATATCAAGACACTCTATCAGCTAGAAAAACCTTAATTGTAAACCAAATGGAACAGCCTCTCTGACAAGCACCACTGAGATGAAGGAGAGAGGGACTGGCAAGGGAGCAGAAAACTTAATTCCTGTATTTTAATAAGCCTCGCCGCAACAACTTGCCAAGCTCGTTAGGTGCACTTTTAACCAACGAGGTGCAGGTGGAACAATGCCTGATCAAGTCACCTTTAAAAAGGCGTTAATTCAAAGCTTAGGTCACTGCAAGAAAAAGGCCTCACTTAGTCAGTTTTCTGTGCATTCCATAATGCCTCAAATGTCACCAGAAGCAAGGGAGAGGGCCATTGGCATGCGGCAGGCAGGCATGTCATGTGCCACCATTGCCAGACACAATGGAGTAAGCAATGTGTTCCGACCACAGAGAAGGTTTCAGCAGACCAGCCGGACAGATGCCTGTTCAAGACCCAGTCGCCCTCAAGTGACTACACCAGAGCAGGACTGACACATCAGACTGGTCCATCCGAGAGATCATTTTAGATCTGCCACCTGTACTGATGCTGAAACTGCCGGCAGACACAATGACCACATCAGTGACAGTGACAGTGAGGCTCCATGTTGCTGGCCTTAGAGCAAGACGACCTGTCAAAGGCCCTTTGCTCCTCTGCTCCTGTCTGGCCCATGCTCTCACAGAGGCTGCGATGGACTTGTCGGCAGTGGCATCAGGTCCTTTTCACGGATGAGTCACTCTTCAGCCTGTTCCATGCAGACGGGAGGGCCAGAGTGTGGAGGAGGCTAAAAGTGTTCGTCAGTCTCACTGCTTGTGGATAGAAGCTGTTGAAGAATCTAGTGGTAAGTGTCTGTATGCTCTTATATCTCTTGCCTGAGGGCAGTGGGGTGAAGAGCTCATGCCCGGGGTGGTGACTGTCCTCTGTGATGGCCAGAATTCTACCACAGCAGCGGTCCTCATAGAGCTGTTTAATCTCGGTGAGACCGCAGCCAATGATTTTCTGGGCCATATTGACCATTCTTTGCAGTGGCTTTCTTTCTCGCGAAGAGGTGTTGCCATACCACATGGTGATCCCGTTGGTGAGGACGCTCTCGATGGTGCAGCGGTAGAAGTTCACCAACACATGTATTGGCATCCCCCATCGCTTGAGACACCTCAAGAAATAAAGGCGCTGCTGAGCCTTCTTCATGATAGAGTCAGTGTGCACAGTCCAGGTTAGATCTTTAGAGATGTGAATTCCCAAAAACCTAAGCTGGTGACTGTTTCCACTTCCGTTCCATCAATACTGAGTGGGCTGTGAGTGTATGGCCTGTGTCTCCGAAAGTCCACTATTAGCTCTTTCGTTTTCTTTATGTTCAAGTCCAGTTTATTGCTATGACACCACCTAAGCAGCTGTACAACTTCATCCATGTAAGTGGACTCGTCATCATCACTGATCAGTCCTATTATAGTGGTGTCATCAGCAAACTTAATGATGCGGTTGTTGCTGTGTCTTGCTGTGCAGTCGTGAGTAAATAGGGAGTACAACCTTGGACTCAGACAGCAGCCTTGTGGGGTTCCAGTGCTCAGGGTGAGTGGTGTTGATGTTTTATTGCCTATCCGCACCACCTGTGGTCTCTCGATAAGAAAGTCCAGCAGCCAGTTGCAGACAGAGTTGCACAGACCTAATCCCCTGAGCTTTGTCACCAGTTGACTGGGTATGATGGAATTGAATGCTGAACTGTAGTCCACAAACAGCATTCTCACATACGAGTTCTTAGTGTCCAGGTGTTCCAAGGCTGTATGCAGAGCCAGGGAGACAGCATCATCCACTGATCTGTTGTTCTGGTAGGCGAACTGCAAGGGGTCCAGGGACTCTGTGATGGAGGAGTTGATGTGTGACAACACCAGCTTCTCAAGGCATTTCATCACCACAGATGTTAATGCCACTGGGTGGTAATCATTCAGGAATGTCACTTTTGTCTTTTTGGGGTTTGGAACAATAGTGTTTTTTTTAAAGCAGGTGGGGACCATGGACTGTGACAGGGAGGAGTTAAAGATGTCCGTAAACACTGTGGTCAGCTGGGCTGCACATGTCCTTAGGACTCGAGGTGGTATCCCATCAGGCCCTGCAGCCTTACAGATTTTCATCCTGCTCAGAGTCTTCTGCATGTCCTGCTCTGAGACTTTCAGAACAAACTCACCCTGCACACTTGGGGTCTTCTCACCATTGCCCGTGTTCAGAGCATCAAAGCGGGCATAGAAGTGGTTCAGCTCGTCAGGCAGGGATGCGTTGTTCGTGTCAATCTCCTGGCTGCAGCCCTTGTAGCCTGTGATTGACTGTAATCCCTGCTACAGCCTCCGGGTGTCAGCGCACTGCGTTTCAAGCCGCACTCTGTAGCTCCGTTTGGCGCGTTTTATGGCTTCCTCTAATGCATACCGTGATTTCTTGTACAGCTCTTTGTCCCCCGATTTGAACGCGGTGGATCTATCTTTTATTTTATTGCGAATGTCGTTGCTGAACCACTGTTTCTGATTGGGAAATGACCTAATTTTCATTTCTGGTACACAAATGTCGGTGCAGTATTTAATATAGCTGGTGACCGTGTCCGTATACTCATTTAAATCTGTGTCGGGAGCTCTGAATGCGTCCCAGTCTGTACTATCAAAGCAGTCTATTAACTTGCTTTCCGCCTCCTCAGACCAACAACGCACTGACCTGTTCGCAATGGGGGAGGTCTTCAGCTTCTGTTTGTACTCAGGAAGCAACGGGAGAGCGATGTGGTCCGACTTACCGAAACTCGGTTTGGGAAGCACTTTGTATGCTCCTTTTATTGTTGTGTAGCAGTGGTCCAAAATATTGCCTCCTCTTGTCGGTACAGTGACATGCTGAATGTATTTTTGCAGTACTTAACTTGGATTGCAGTGGTTGAAGACCCCAACTACAATTGAGACGGCTTCTGGGTGGGAGTTTTCGTGCTTGTTGATATTGTCGTGGAGTTCGCTGTGTGCTGCTTCCACGCAGGCTTGAGGTTGAATGTAAACGGTTGTGATAATAGTGGTGGAAAACTCCCTCGGCAAATAAAAGGGTCGACATTTTATGGTCAGGTGTTCTAGATTCGGCGAGCAGGATATAGAGATTACCTTCACGTTGGTGCACCACTTGCTGTTGACCAGGAAGCAAACGCCTCCGCCTTTGTGTTTGCCAGTTGCTTGGTGGTTTCTGTCCATGCGGTAAATGGTGAACCCCTTTGGCTGGATGGCGGTGTCCAG
The DNA here is from genome assembly GCF_040954835.1 of Lepisosteus oculatus. Classification (NCBI taxonomy): domain Eukaryota; kingdom Metazoa; phylum Chordata; class Actinopteri; order Semionotiformes; family Lepisosteidae; genus Lepisosteus; species Lepisosteus oculatus. Next base: position 36,400,887 of record NC_090698.1, on the reverse strand, counting down.
GACGCATGCATTCAGCCAGGTTTCAGTGAAGGCATAAACACAGCAGTCCCTCAGGTCCCTTTCCGCATTGATCCGACAATGTAGCTCATCTATCTTATTGTCCAGTGACTGAACATTAGCTTACAAAATAGACGGCAGCGGTGGTCTGTGCGGACGCCTTCGTAGTCGCGCTAGTACGCCGTGTCGTCTCCCCCAGCGTCTGCCCACCTGTTGTTGTTGTTCGCCGCATCTTTGTCTGATCCAGCAGGTGGGGTCTGGTACCAAAGTATCAAAGTTTTTTGATGACATTAAGGAGTCTGTCCTCAGGTTTAAAAGCGTTTGTCTATCATAAGTAATGACAGACATTGAGCCCATATATCAGGGAGCACTTTGGATCAAGGCACAGTCTCTTTCAAGACAACGATCCGAAACACACAGCAGCAAGGGCAAGGCTTGTAGCAGAAGGAGTGAAAACTCCAGCCGAATCCCCAGATCTAAATCCGATAGAGATGGTTTGGCATTCGCGGAAAGACTGTGTTCGGAAAACTGCTAAACCCGTCACAAAGCAGGAACTGATCGATGCGATCTATAAATTCTGGGAGGAAGAACTGACCGAACAAAATTGCAACAATTTTATTAACAGGCTGTTTCATGTTCTTCCTAGGATTGTTGACCGGGGCGGGTGACATTCGGGAATGTAAGTCTGATAAAGACAGTTTCACATTTGTGGACAGTCTCTCCACAAACAAAACATTCCTGTTAGACAAGAGGAATTAAAAAAAACAGTCACTTTTTGTCAATGAAAACCGGTGTGTGTGTCTCCCTCTCTGTCTGCTGAATTTTATTAAAAACTCATTTGCGTTCGTCTGGGTATTTACTTTGTAATCTGTGGTCCTTTTAACTGTTTTTACATCTACTGTATTGTTTTGTGATGCCACTTTTAAAGGTGATATATATAAATAAAGTTTTTTATTATTGTTATAGAGAAACATGATCAGATTTTCCCTGGTTCAAAAAAAAGATCTAAAGTATACTAATTTGTTACTCTTCTCATTCCCTCTTTGCTTAATGGTTTTTCATACTAATCTGATCAATCTAACTGCCTGTTTTCTGTGCTTTCTCTATCCTTTAAAATAAACTATTAATCCACAATGCAGGGTATTACATGGCCAGTATCACAGGCCAGTTCACAGGTTTGCATGCATAATTAATTTTGAAAGCCACTGAGACATCAGGTACTACTGTTGTATTTATGAAAAAGAAACAAAACAAAAAGCATACTAACAACTGTGCCATCCTACTCCTTAGTTAATACATTTTATTATTTACAGTGCCTTGCGAAAGTATTCGGCCCCCTTGAACTTTTCAACCTTTTGCCACATTTCAGGCTTCAAACATAAAGATATAAATTTTTTATTTTATGTGAAGAATCACCAACAAGTGGGACACAATTGTGAAGTGGAACGAAATCTATTGGATTTTTGAAACTTTTTTAACTAATAAAAAAATGAAAAGTGGGGCGTGCAAAATTATTCGGCCCCCTTGCGTTAATACTTTGTAGAGCCACCTTTTGCTGCGATTACAGCTGCAAGTCGCTTGGGGTATGTCTCTATCAGTTTTGCACATCGAGAGACTGAAATTCTTGCCCATTCTTCCTTGCAAAACAGCTCGAGCTCAGTGAGGTTGGATGGAGAGCGTTTGTGAACAGCAGTTTTCAGCTCTTTCCACAGATTCTCGATTGGATTCAGGTCTGGACTTTGACTTGGCCATTCAAACACCTGGATACGTTTATTTGTGAACCATTCCTTTGTAGATTTTGCTGTATGTTTGGGATCATTGTCTTGTTGGAAGATAAATCTCCGTCCCAGTTTCAGGTCTTTTGCAGACTCCAACAGGTTTTCATCCAGAATGGTCCTGTATTTGGCTGCATCCATCTTCCCCTCAATTGTAACCATCTTCCCTGTCACTGCTGAAGAAAAGCAGGCCCAAACCATGATGCTGCCACCACCATGTTTGACAGTGGGGATGGTGTGTTGAGGGTGATGAGCTGTGTTGCTTTTACGCCAAACATATCGTTTTGCATTGTGGCCAAAAAGTTCGATTTTGGTTTCATCTGACCAGAGCACCTTCTTCCACATGTTTGGGGTGTCTCCCAGGTGGCTTGTGGCAAACTTTAGACGAGACTTTTTATGGATATCTTTGAGAAATGGCTTTCTTCTTGCCACTCTTCCATAAAGGCCAGATTTGTGCAGTGTAAGACTGATTGTTGTCCTATGGACAGACTCTCCCACCTCAGCTGTAGTTCTCTGCAGTTCATCCAGAGTGATCATGGGCCTCTTGGCTGCATCTCTGATCAGTCTTCTCCTTGTCTGAGCTGAAAGTTTAGAGGGACGGCCAGGTCTTGGTAGATTTGCAGTGGTCTGATACTCCTTCCATTTCAAGATGATCGCTTGCACAGTGCTCCTTGGGATGTTTGAAGCTTGGGAAATCTTTTTGTATCCAAATCCGGCTTTAAACTTCTCCACAACAGTATTACGGACCTGCCTGGTGTGTTCCTTGGTCTTCATGATGCTCTCTGCGCTTTCAACAGAACCTTGAGACTATCACAGAGCAGGTGCATTTATACAGAGACTTGATTACACACAGGTGGATTCTATTTATCACCATCAGTCATTTAGGACAACATTGGATCATTCAGAGATCCTCGCTGAACTTCTGGAGTGAGTTTGCTGCACTGAAAGTAAAGGGGCCGAATAATTTTGCACGCCCCACTTTTCATTTTTTTATTAGTTAAAAAAGTTTCAAAAATCCAATAGATTTCGTTCCACTTCACAATTGTGTCCCACTTGTTGGTGATTCTTCACATAAAATAAAAAATGTATATCTTTATGTTTGAAGCCTGAAATGTGGCAAAAGGTTGAAAAGTTCAAGGGGGCCGAATACTTTGGCAAGGCACTGTAATTTATGGTCTTCACATGCGTTATGCTCCTATTCTTTTTATGCTCAGCTACTAAGATTTCCCTTCAGTGGTAAAATTCCATATAAATATTCAATACTAAAACGGGCACAGTAAAGACATTTAAATCTTTCTATAACCGACCAACGCACCACGAGTGCCCGTCGGTCAACCAATCACGTACCGCAGTATTTTGCGTCATCGCACGTCACGATGCGCAAGGCCGTAGCCAATTACCTCCAGTACGTGTCTGTGCCGCGCACTTTGAATGGCTGCATCTGTATATGCAACTGACTAATCAATGAGGATGTAAAAGTGCCTAATCATCTTAAAATTCATTACTTCCCTATAGAGCTCATCCAGACTGGTGCCATTCCTTTGGGCTCATCCTGATGTGTCAGTATTTCTGCAGAAGAACAGAAATCCTCATCCTGCTCATTTAACATTGACTTTTAATAATAATAATGACTCTTGTTGGTCAGGGATTTGTTGTTGGGTGACTAAGTATACCCTCTCCCCAGGTTATATAAAACTTAACTTGCTTAAATTTAACTTTTGCAAAAACTTCCCATGGGTCCTATAATATTAGTTTCGAGTTATGGAAAGGTTGTGTAAGATAACCTAAAGAGGTAGAATTGATGCTTTAGGACTGTTTTGAGTGCACAGACTAGAGTGCGTTCAAAGATGCAGCCACCCACGGATTCTACACCAATATCGACATATATGCATCATCGGTCCACCAGCTACATCAGCAAATGTGCTGATGATGTTGCGAGTGTTGAAAAGATACACAAACTCCAAATCAAAAACCCTGGATGAACACTGAGATCCACTCCCTGCTCAAAGCCTGTGATGCAGCCTTTAAATCTGGTGTATCTGGTATAAAATCTGCCAAGAAACACTACACATCCCAGATAGAACACCACTTCAACACCAACACTAACCCACGACGCATGTGGCAAGACATACATACAATCACAAACCACAAAAAAACAAGCCCTGTAAGCACTACTGACCCCTCCCTTCCAAACAAGCTTAACACCTTCCATGCACGCTTTGAAGCTCAAAACCATGAACTAGCCTATCCAAGGTAGATGTCTGGAAATCACCAAGAAGAATGAACGAATACATGAAAAGCTGCTGGACCTGACAGAATCCCTGGCCAGGTAATCAGAACATGTGCCTGTCAGATAGCTGATGTCTCTACTGATATCTTCAACCTATCCTTGGCCCAGGCTAATGTACCTTTCTGCTTCAAAACAACCACCATTGTACCAAAATAATCTGCACCCATATACCTGAATGACTACTGCCCTATTGCACTCACTCCCATCATAATGAAATGCTTTGGAAGATTTCTTGGATATCACAGCATCCCCAAAACACTTGATCCTCACCAGTTTGCGTATCACCCAAACCGCTCCACGGAGGATGCAATCTCTATAGCTTTACACAGCACACTAACCCACCTTGATAAAAGGAACACCTATACTCTTGTCAATACTATACTATAGTCAATGAATATACTATACTATATACTATATGAACAGCATTCATTGACTTCAGCTCAGCATTTAACACCATCATACACACCCTCTGTAGCTGGATCCTGGACTTTCTCACCAGCAGACCCCAGACTGTCAGGATTGGCAACCTTACCTCCAACACACTCTCCCTTAACACCGGTGCCCCTCAAGGCTGTGTGCTCAGCCCACTGCTATACTCCCTGTTCACCCACGACTGTACTGCCAAGTTCAGCACGACACTATCATCAAGTATGCTGACGATACCACAGCCGTGGGTCTGATCACTGACAATGATAAGACTGCCTATGGGAAGGAGATAAAACAACTAGCAGATTGGTGCAGAATCAACAACCTATGTCTCAACATCAACAAAACCAAAGAGCTGATCGTTCACTTTAGGAGACAAGGAAAAGTACACTCCCCCATCTACATCAAAGGGACTATGGTGGAGGTGGTGAAAAACTTCAAATTCCTAGGTGTTCACATCTCTGAGGATCTCACAAATGGCACTCAACACCTCCAATCTCATCAACAAGGCACAGCAGCAGCTGTACTCTCTGAGAAGGTGGAAGAAAATACGCCTGCATCCATGGATCCTCACCAACTTCTACAGATGTACGGTGGAGAGCATACTGATCATCTGCATCACAGTCTGGTACAGCAACTACACCATATCCGACCGCAAGGCTCTGCAGCAGGTGGTCAAAACTGTCCAACACATCATCGGCAATGCCTTACCATCCATCCAAGAAATCTACAACACCAGGTGTCTAAAAAAGCCACCAAAATTTTGACTGACCCCACTCACCCCAGTCACAACTTGTTCATCCCCCCACCATCTGGTAGAAGGTTCTGGACGTTCCAGTCACTAACAAAAAGACTCTGAAATAGAGTCTTTTTCTCAGAGCCATCAAGCTGGTGAACGCCCACTCCCACCCACCAAACTATGATGTCTCCTCACTTCTTTCTGTACCCATAACGATTGTACTCCTACACCACTAAATACACCTGGAAATTAGCCTGCAAAATTTTTCACACACCGTTCACTTAAGCCTTGCTCCCATTGAGTTCCAAAGACTCCGAAAGCATCACTTAACCCTGCACTTGGAACTAGGCTTGTAAATCTCCATGGCCTTGTTTATACAGGAGCTGCTTCTTGACAGTATCATCTTGCACTTTGTCTCTGAAAAGTGTGAGTAATCTGTATGGCAATGTAATTATTTTTATTATTAACTGTGTATTTTATTTATTCTAGTGTATATTTTAAAATGTATTCTATATTTGGTATTAAATTATTCCAATTACAGAAATACTTAGAATATTAAAACACTTTTTTCCATTTAGTTTTATTTAATTTCTCTCCCTATCTATTGTACAGATGCTGCCATTCAAAATGGGTGAGGTATTTCGCGGCATACCGCGACACGCCCACCGGGGTATCACGCAGGTCACGTGTGTCACGTGACTAACTATCCGGCGTCGCCTTGTAAAACCGCCAGGGGGAACTTAACCTCTCATGTACAGCATTTGAGCCTTTAATTTTGAACTGTGTATTACAGCAAGTTAATCATCAGTCATTAAAATGTTGGTATATTTTATGAAAGCAAGATTGCTCAGTTGGACAAAAGTACAATACCTACCTTTATCAGAAATATTTATGCATCAAAGCCTTTACTGAAGATATTACTAATAGTATTAATAATGGATGACTTTGGACAAGCTGTATACTCAAAGTATAATTTCTTTAGCACATTTGTACAAGCACTTGGAATCTGTCCAAGCCATACTTTGTCAGGCATTTTGTTTTACTTCAACGGGCATAAAAAACTTCCTTGCTTTTAACAGGGCGTTTCATAATTTCTAACTACGAAAATGATTTAAAATGTGACACCTATCATGAAAAGAAAAAAAAAACACACCAGTATTCCATTTCTCCCTAAACATTGTAAGCTTCGAAGTCTTTAACTAACGTGATACCGGAGTCAACAAGCATACTTTTAGAATTTGATTAAAAGGGAATATAATATGGAATCGCGTATCTCAAGAATTTAATAACGGTATGATTATATCCGTGTACTGCGGCAGGGCTGTGTAGGGCTGTTTCCCCTGCCTGTTCATGCGAGCTGTCTTCTAGCCTACTGGTCTAGGTGTGTGACAACCAACTGGCAGGTTGTGTGTTCGAATCCAGCTGGTGCTGGACCTTTCAGTTTTATTTATTTATTTTTTAATCGCGTAACATAAACATATTACCATATGCAAACTGTACTGTATACAATATGTATATGTATATTTAATGTCTTAACTGTGCCCGTTTAAGTATTGAATATTCATATCTAATTTTACCACTGAAGGGAAATCTTAACATAAACATACAGTATATGGCTGGTCTCGGTACTTTAAAGAAAAAAAACACACCAGTATTCCATTTCTCCCTAAACATTGTAAGCTTCGAAGTCTTTAACTAACGTGATACCGGAGTCAACAAGCATACTTTTAGAATTTGATTAAAAGGGAATATAATATGGAATCGCGTATCTCAAGAATTTAATAACGGTATGATTATATCCGTGTACTGCGGCAGGGCTGTGTAGGGCTGTTTCCCCTGCCTGTTCATGCGAGCTGTCTTCTAGCCTACTGGTCTAGGTGTGTGACAACCAACTGGCAGGTTGTGTGTTCGAATCCAGCTGGTGCTGGACCTTTCAGTTTTATTTATTTATTTTTTAATCGCGTAACATAAACATATTACCGTATGCAAACTGTACTGTATACAATATGTATATGTATATTTAATGTCTTAACTGTGCCCGTTTAAGTATTGAATATTCATATCTAATTTTACCACTGAAGGGAAATCTTAACATAAACATACAGTATATGGCTGGTCTCGGTACTTTAAAGAAAAAAAACACACCAGTATTCCATTTCTCCCTAAACATTGTAAGCTTCGAAGTCTTTAACTAATGTGAAACCGGAGTCAACAAGCATACCTTTTAGAATTTGATTAAAAGGGAATATAATATGGAATCGCGTATCTCAAGAAATTAATAACGATATAATTATATTCATGTTGCAAAAGAACTGCAACAGACATAAAAACTCCCTTGCTTTTAACAGAGCGTTCCATAATTTCTAACTACGAAAATGTCAGGTGAAAGGATTTGTAAACATATTTTGTTAAAGCAAGTCAGCTTTTTTGTTTAGCCTTTGTCACTAATGAAACCACTAAATAAAGACATAAATATAGAAATCTTAAGATTTGTTTTATTTAATGTTGGTAGCAGGATGAACTGTCAGAGTGTATATTTTGTTGCAAAGTTGCTGCAAGATGTTAACAGTAAAAAAGGTATTTAGAAATGAGTTATTTCAAGATGAAAAAGAAAACATACACGAAACATGGTTTCATTACGACCAGAATCGGTCTTGAGATATTTTTAACTTGATTTACAGTATTTGAGAGGTATGTGTATGTTTCTAGGTTTATATTATGCATTTCATACGGTCAAATTACTTTTGAGCAACTAATAAGAAGCGTGAAACGGTATGCGTTTTAGTTTCGTTTTGTGCTGGAACCCGTGGATTGATTAGAGATATCAAGTACATACAAGTCATTTTTTAAATGTTGTAGTTCGTCTTGAAAAAATGTTACGAGTACATCATCTATCAACAATTACACAGGTTCTGTTTCCATATTGCGGATTTTGGTTAGGTATTATCAAATCCAGTAGCACTGTGTGTTAGTTTACTGAGTCCCATGTCACATGGTCTGTGATTGAAACCTGTAAGACCGGTTTAATTCGTCACAGCCAGCACTCTTCAGGTGTGAGGGTCTTCTGCTCAGAATGAAACGCTAAAATGTTTGTGTATATTCTAATGGTAGTGGGGGCAGGGTGTGTGGGAACAGGTTTGGTTGAAATTGCATTGGAGATCTATGTTCTTCACACCTGAAACATTTTCTCTGAAAGCATTTTCTTCGCAGTTTAACCGATCTGTTACAGCATGTTACAGTTTACTATTATTAACCATATTAATTTTAAGTGCTTAATGTAAAATCTTGTAAAAATATATTTATATTTTCATTGTTCAAATATACATTAAGTCTGACTATCATATAATCAGTTAAATACAAAACTAAAGAAAAAATAGGGTTACATATAATTCAAAATATTTTGCTAACAATGTTAACTGTTTATGAATAATAAAATGTATTAACTAAGGAGTAGGATGGCACAGTTGTTAGTATGTTTTTTGTTTTGTTTCTTTTTCATAAATACAACAGTAGTACCTGATGCCTCAGTGGCTTTCAAAATTAAATTATGCATGCAAACCTGTGAACTAGAAAGATAACTAAGATATCAATCCATTATATCCCATAATATCCATGAAATATATGGCGCTGAAATATGTGTGACGCAGTGGTGGCCTGACACGGTGAGGTGCCCTGGCAGCTTTTATTTTAATAACAATGAATAGTCACCTATGCGTTACAATATAAACATTTATATTGATTTAAATCGCGTTTAAATCACCTTTATTTAAAACCCATAAATAAAGCTGATACTGTTTAGACTTTCAATTATTTAAAACTGTATTAAAGCAGCACGATACACAATGTAACGTAAATCGCTATCTTTGTCTTCTGTGTAATAATGTTCACCTCTCTGTCCAGCACATTTACAATAGTAATAATAATGAACTTTATTGTATATGGCGCCTTTAAAGGTGGCTCCTTAAAGCGCTTTACAGGTTAAAAACAATACTGTTAGGCTGGGAAAACGATTTTTTTTAAGAAATACAAAATGAGATATAATGATATGTTCCGGCTTAGACATTAACGAAGAGCATAACGCATGTACTGTATACACTGCAAGTACAACCCCCCTCTCTGCAGGAGTGCTGGCTGTGAAGAATTGAACCGGTTTCACGGGTATTTTAAGTAGGAGGCGAGATTTCCAGCGGAAGACACCTCCCCCCCCTCAAAAACGCAGTAAGTACAGTACTTACTAGTTAAAGGCTAGGCTCCCGACTACGGCGAAAGGAACCCTTCTTTCATTAGAAGACAATGAACATATTTTAGCCCTGAATGAATTAATAGCAAACATGGTTTACATAAAAGACATTTTTCCAAGAAAGTTTAGCCTTTGTCACTAATGAAACCACTAAATAAAGACATAAATATAAACATCTTAAGATTTTTAAAATACATGACTTTGCTAAAATTTATTTGAAAATAAAAACAATTACAACCACCAGGGGAGAGAGAGAACAGGGGAGGGATGTTGGTTTTGCATAAGGGGCGGGGCTATGGAAATGAGGTCTGTTTGGGAATGTGTAGTTACATGTTCTGGCTGTTTGTGAATTATCGTTGTTGAGTATGGAGTGTTGAGGTATTGATTTTGTGTAATGCTTTATGTTGAAAATTGAGGTGGATTTTGTTTATGATAAACAGGATAAACTGGGATGGGAGGATGGTTTGGTTTTGCATAAGGGGCGGGATTATGATAATTGGAGGACTTTGCGAGAGTAAAATGGTTTGATATATTTGATTTTGTATTGTGGTTGTTATCCATGTTTTGGGTTGGTATTATGTTTATATGGTTGTTTTTGTTGGTTGGTTGTTATTATGGTTATTAATAATACGATTTATAGTTGAAATCTGAGCCTAAATAAAAAGAAAAAGCAAGTGATTAGGTTTATGAGCAATCTAATTACTTATTCGTTTAAAACGCTATATAAAATAAAGTTTATTATTAATTTGCTGGACAGAGCGGTGAACATTATTATGCATAAGACAAAGATAACGATCCTGATCAGTTTAGAAATCTGTGTACGCTGTAAACTTTTAAAATACACGTTTTGCATAGAAAGAAATCCTCTTCCTGGTACAGTATGTATAGCAAACCAGCACGTCTTTTTTCTCCAATCAGAGGGGTGTCAGATGGTGTCAGCCAATCACCATTCTGCATTGGGTAGCAACGGGTGACTGTTCTCAGGCGGAAGATGTAAATAGCTTAATGTTCATGTTAAATAATTTTTTTAAATTCAATTAAACGGGCACAGTTAAGACATTAAATATACATATACATACTGTATACAGTACAGTTTGCATACGGTAATATGTTTATGTTACGCGATTAAAAAATAAATAAATAAAACTGAAAGGTCCAGCACCAGCTGGATTCGAACACACAACCTGCCAGTTGGTAGTCACTCACCTAGACCAGTAGGCTACAAGACAGCTCGCATGAACAGGCAGGCGAAACACCCCTACACAGCCCTGTCGCAGCACACGGATGTAATCATACCGTTATTAAATTCTTGAGATACGCGATTCCATATAATATTCCCTTTTAATCACATTCTAAAAGTATGCTTGTTGACTCTGGTATCACGTTAAAGACTTCGAAGCTTACAATGTTTAGGGAGAAATGGAATACTGGTGTGTATTTTTCTTTAAAGTACCAAGACCAGCTATATACTGTATGTTTATGTTCCAAAATTAATATCGTTTATGGCTTTCACACGCTACAGTATGCTCCTATTCTTTTTATGCTCAGCTACTAAGATTTCCCTTCAGTGGTAAAATTCAATATCTACAATGGGCACAGTAAAGATGTTTACAGTAAGTCTTTCTACGACAGACCAACGGACCACGAGTGCCCCTGTCGGTCAACCAATCACGTACCGCGCGTCACGATGCACGACGCCGTAGCCAATTACCTCCGGTACGTGTCTGTACCGGGCACTTTGAATGGCTGCATCTGTATATAGGAGGGAAGCTTCCTTTCTCTTTTTTTATACTTCATAGACAGCTAGCAGCTTATACATTCTCTCTTTTGAAATCTTTCCCCCTCTGTGATTACAACACACACCTGTTAACCATTCATTAAGCAATAAGGCACGAGAGGCCATGCTATATCATGAATATAGTCACAATTAAAACCCTTTTAACTGTAATTATATTCATGATAAAGCACAGGCCCTGAGTGCCTTGTTGCTTTTATTAAATGGTTACCAAATATTCGATTGCTTTATTGAATGAATTATAATTAAAAAAATTATTTAACATGAAAATTAAGCTGTTTACATTCCTCCACTGGAAAAATATAGTCTCTCGTTGCTACGCAATGCAGAAACATAGACAAAAGTAACATTAACTAGCAAAGAGAGGACATTAGCTAGCCAATATAATAAAGGAATTAATTACTTGTTTTTTGATTATTTTTTTGTGCACATTAATTTGAACATTTCCAATCATTGTACAAGCATTGAAAAACTGTTCAACCCTAGTTCGTCAGGCATTTTCTTTTTCACTGGGGGAGCACTCCCATTGCCGCTGGTCTCAGTGCCTGCCAGGATATAACTCCAGCGTTCTCTGTCTTTAAAATTGGGTTTCCAATAACTTCTTAGTAAACTTTCATTTTATATCCACTAACAGAAATAATCTCTTTTGTAAACCAAGAAGCTAAGGATTACAAAGGCTCAGTCAAGTCTGTTGTTAATTAAGAGAGCAGATCCTCTGTTATCAGAGCCAGCCCCGGGCATAGGCAAACAAGACAACTGCTACAGGCCCTGGGGCCACCAGGAGCCCCCTCAATGTGCAACACAAAATATTTTTAATCAGCACGTTCAAATGTAAGAAAACAATTTCCTGTTGTATTTTGCATTGCATCTTATGTTGCTGCTGTGGATTATCCTTTTGGAAGCTCAGTCAAAAATAACCAATCATAACAGAGAATGTAGTATGTTTATGAAGCACACAAAAGAAGAGTGAAATAAGCAATCTCAAAACAAAGGTATGCCAAATCAAGTAACTGTAATAATGCACATGTATTTAATGTGATTTTGACTTTGTCAGATCCATGTAACTAATGAGTGGTAAGACATGCTACATTTTCAAGCTAGACTCAAAGACTACTGGAGGTGCTTTACTAGAAGTTAACAGATTAACATTTCCGCAGTTATACCCACGACCCATGGGTTGTCTGCTAAAAATTGTCACTGCCCAGCCAAACAAAAGTGTGAAAGTACAGGCAAAGTAATAAAGACTGTTCAGCAATTATATGTAAACAACATTAAAACACTTCTAACCCTTGCAGTTTCTCCTGTATTTCATTAAATGGGAGTAATGTGAACTCTACCTGTAGCCCTTAGGATTGCAGTCACTCTGCCAGTGACAGCGGTAAAAGCAGAGCACCTTTTATGAAGCTCTAGTTAATTAAAACAAAACTTAGGTCAGCCATGGCACAAGACTGGCTCAGTGGACTTTCTGTCATGAGCATAATCACACAAATGTATCACAAATACTGTTGTATGAAGATTGATTGATGATTGTGCTTATTGGTCTCATTTCCCTTGTTTTTGAGTGCACTTATTTCTACAAAGTTTTCAAATACAGTAATTTGAAAGTTATGATTAGTTATAATTTTGAAGTAACAGATTCTGTTTATTGTTATTAATGTTTTTATTTATTGCTTTCAATGTTAAAATACGTTATCCTTGTAAAAAGTGTGTTTCTTGTTCTGGTTTGTAACTTATTTATTTTTTGTTCTTCAAAACTGGTAAATAGGTTTTATAGTTATAAAATTAATTTAATCGTTCTAAGTAGTGAAATAAGTTTGGGGTGGGAGCTGATAATAGTTGTGTATGTGCAAATCAGGATCAGGAAGGGACCCTTTTCAAGATCTTCCCTAGGACCCCCAAAAAGCTAGGGCCATCTGAGGGAAGGAAGCAACCCTCTTGATAATACCAAGTACTATCCAGCATGTGTTATTTTATTCTCCAGCACAGCTTGATTATACTGTAAGTTATAATCAGGCCCAAATAATAAAATTATCAGCAATAAATAACACAACTATACAACACACAATGGTTATGCTACAGAAAAATACACTGTATCAGGAATAAGTCTCTCTCTCTAAAACATGGATGACCACTACTGATATTTATCTTTAATTAAGATCAGTGACTGGTACTCTTTTCAGCATTCAGATTACCTTGAGAGAACCTGGTTCCAAGTCTGACTGGCAAGAGGAGCTCTCCCAGGACACAGATTTGGAGGAAGAAGAAGATGATGTATGTTGATGTTCCTTTTCTATTCCTATTTCAACTTCTTCTCTTATTTCTTCTCTCTCTTTCCTATTTCTCTGGTCATAAATACTGTATATGATTTTGTCCATTCCTGTGGAGGCCAGATACAATTTCTCACTAGGTCACTGTTGAATGCTCTTTCATATGGTGGTTTCAATTATTTACACTGAAGTTAATTAATGTGAATAAATAATTAAATTTTGTTTTGATCTTCTTTCTCCTCTGCCATATTAACTTTCCTGTTGGTACAAGGACAGCCAAACAACCCATTTTTCTAAACCTTCAGAGTAAGGCAATCATGCTTTGAGTACAAACCCAGCAGAAAACCAGCTGCCCTTAAAACATATTGGAAAATATTTGGTAGAAAAACTATAACAAACAACAAACGTTTTTCAAAATATTTCAAACATAATTTAAACAGAAGGGATGTGGCTGGTATTAAAAGCTTGTCATTTGATGACACACCAGCTTTTTGACTTTACAATAGTTCAGTGTATTTTATATTCAAGTAACATTTAATTGTTTTTTTAATTATTCAGATTTTTATATGTAAGTATTTTGGGGTTTTATAATTTCATTTAATGATATAATTGTGCAAGCACTTAATCTTCCAAAATGTAATTTTGCTGTAGTAATATATTCATCTTGTGATTCTATTTGTTTATATTTTAGGTTTTAAATTATTGCACCCTAGACTGTCCTTTTCACATTGCTCATAGCAATTGACAGCACGGACTTTTTTCATTTTTTCTGTCGGGAACATTTATTTCTGCCAAGTCATCGCCTTACTATTTTCAGACATATTTTGAATGCCTCTGGTGCACAAATCAGCATGAAACATGCCAAGCCAATCTTTAATATACTTACAAATTAGTCTGCTGTCCACTGGCATGTGCTGTCTAATTGTCAATATACTGTATAAGAATATATGAATTATTAAATATCGATATTTAAATAGTTTTAGTTCTGAGTTTTGCAATATGGTCATTCCAGTGAGTAGCAAATTCAATTAATACATTAAAATTTAAATAGAAAAATATGTTTTCCTCCGTTGCTACTTCCCACCATTTATTGAAAGTGAAGGCAAGGGTCCTTGCTGTCTCTTGAGAACAAAATCAGAGTGTATATTTTACCTGCCAATGGCGTATTTATCATTTACAATTTACAAATCCTACTTTAAATTTACCCCTCACACGAATATAATAACCAGTATTATTCTAATTGATAGAACGGAAGCCTTTAGTGCTCTAAAATAGAAAGTCATATGATATCAAAATAGGCAACACGGAATGAACATATACGCTGTATATAGTACCTATTGAAAGTATTCACCCTCTTAATAACTGCAAATATTGTTAAAACCATGATTTTGAATGCATTAAATTATTTTATTTGGTGGACACAACATCTGCAACAATTTAAAGGGGCAAAACTATTTTTATTATGTAACAATAATTGATGAAAAATGAGAAAGAGAAATATCTTGTTTATGAAGGTATTCACCCCTCTTGAGTCAATACTTTGTAGAAGCACCTTATACAGCAAGTATACTTTGAGTCTACCTGTGTATATGTACCTTGTACAGTTGCATATTTGCTCCAGCTGTGTGAAGAAGGATAAGGTATAGATGCAGCCATTCAAAATGGGCGGTACAAACCCGCAGTATGGTAAACTACCCACAAGCCACCGCAGGGCACCGCGGTAAGTGATTGGCTGGCCAAAATGACCGACAGGGGCACTCGTGGTGCATTGGTTGGTAGTGAAAAGATTTAATCATTTAATGTCTTTACTGTGCACATTTTAATCCGCTTAGTTTTGAATATGTATATGGAATTTTACCACTAAACGGAAATTTTAGTAGCTGAGCATAAAAAGAAGAGGAGCATAACGCATCTGAAGGTCATAAACGATATTAATTTAGGAACATAAACATTACTGTATGTACGTAAACTGTACTGTGTATGGCTGGTCTTGGTAGTTTAAAGAAAAAATACACACCAGTCTTCCATTTCTCCCTAAACATTTTAAGCATGAAAGTTTTATGAAACGGTACCCAAATATGCGATTGCTGTATAGAATGAATTTTAATTAAAAAAAATTATTTAACACGAAAATTAAGCTGTTTACCTCTTCCGCCTGAGAACATAGTCACCCGTTGCTACCCAAGGCAGAAACACAGCCACTAAGTAGGAAAGAGAGGACATTAGCTAGCCAATATGATAAAGAAATAAATGATAATTTTGTTTATTTCTTTTGCACATTTATTTGAACATTTCCATCGATTGTACAAGCACTTGGAAATCCATGTAAATAGTTCCCTGTTTCCGCACCCCGCATCAAACAAATTTAAATTTCTAAATAACACAACATGATCGAATTTAAGTCATTTTAACAACAAAGTCACCTAAGCATTACAATATAAACATTTATATTGATTTAAATCGCGTTTTGATTTAAATTGCAAACGCGGGTTTAAATATATGTGTTTTTTGATTCACAATCGGACAAATGCAACATAAATTAATATCTTTGTCTTCTAAGTATCTTAATAAACTTTCAGCATAGCTTTCTCCCCGTTCAGATTTATTTTTCTTAACTAGTATACTTTAGATCTTTTTTTCTGAACCTGGGAAAATCTGATCATGTTTCTCTATAACAATAATAAAAACATTTTACATATCACGTTTATGTGATATCACCTGAAGGACAGCACATACAAAGGTTAATTGCACAATGGACCGCGCAAAGAAATTTAAAATAGTCTTCTTTAGTTGTGAGGGCAGGAGTGGATCGCAGAAGGCATAATCAGCAAATTAGGAAAACAAAGAACAGGACAGGTGAGACGTTTATCCAGAGAGTGAGTGATCAGGAAAAGGAACAGCTGTTACGCCCAGGTTTTACGCGTTCTCTCTGCTGAATTAATAAAAGCATTTTGTATGGGTATTTACTTTGTAATCTGTGGTTTACATCTACTGTATTGTTTTGAGATGCCACTTTTAAAGGTGATATGTAAAATAAAGTTTTTTATTATTGTTATAGAGAAACATGATCAGATTTTCCCTGGTTCAGAAAAAAGACAATTAAAATCTGTAATCTTTCCCCTTGTATGTCATTGGAAAATACAAGAAGTTTCTGCTTTGTGTAATCAAAGGTATCAAAAAGTAATCTAAGTGGTGAGAAAGCTGTGCTCCTCAAAGCGCTTTAGAGGATAAAAACAATAACAACAATTTTTTTAGAGAAATACAAAATGAGATATAATGATGTGTTCCAGCTAAGACATTAACGAGTACAACCCTCCTCTCTGCGGGAGTGCTGGCTGTGATGAATTAAACCGGTTTCACAGGTATTTTCAAAGTAGAAGGGGGCGAGATTTCCAGCGAAAGACACCTCCCCCCTCCAAAACCAAGGAAGTACAGTACTTACTAGTTAAGAAAGCTAGGCTCCTCAATGAAATCGCTTTAACATGCTAATGTGTTGGTGTAACAGTCCGTGCGTGGCAAGCTTCTAATGTCAACTCAACTCGATTGGAAGACAATGAACATATTCTAGCCCTAAATGAATTAATAGCAAACATGGTTTACATAAAATACATTTTTCCAAGAAAGTTTATAATAATACGATCTATAGTTGAAATCTGAGCCTAAATAAAAAGAAAAAGCATTTTCAGAGAGCAATTACGCTGTGTTTATGTAGAATAAGTGATTAGGTTTATGAGCAATCTAATTACTTATTCGTTTAAAACGCTATATAAAATAAAGTTTATTACTAATTTGCTGGACAGAGCGGAGAACATTATTATGGATAAGACAAAGATAACAATCCTGATCAGTTAAGAAATCTGTGTACACTGTAAGGTTTTTACTTCTTAAACTTTTAAAATACACGTTTCGAATAGAAAGAAATCAACTTCCTGGTACAGTACTGTATGTATAGCAAAACAGCACGTCTTTTTTCTCCAATCAGAGGGGTGTCAGATGGTGTCAGCCAATCACCATTCTGAAGCCCTACCATAATCTCTGGTATGGGGAGACCCCAGAATTCTGTCCCATAGTTTAGACAGATGATGGATACTTTTATTGATCCCATGAGGGAAATAAAGTAAATCATTTTCATTTTAGGAAATTATTAAACGCTCGGTTAAAAGCAAAGGAGATTGTCTGTTATAGTGGACATAAAAACAAGAGTTCGCTGGCATTATATCCTAGAAGACACAGACCGCGCCAGACTGGGAGAATGCCCGCAGCGAAAAAGAAAATGCCTGATGAACTAGGGATTGGACAGTTTCCAAGTGCTTGTACAATCGATGGAAATGTTCAAATAAATGTGCAAAAGAAATAAACAAAATTATCATTTATTTCTTTATCATATTGGCTAGCTAATGTCCTCTCTTTGCTACTAAGTGGCTGTGTTTCTGCCTTGGGTAGCAACGGGTGACTATGTTCTCAGGTGGAAGATGTAAACAGCTTAATTTTCGTTTTAAATATTTTTTTTACATTAAAATTCATTCTATACAGCAATCGCATATTTGGGTACCGTTTCATAAAACTTTCATGCTTAAAATGTTTAGGGAGAAATGGAAGACTGGTGTGTATTTTTTCTTTAAACTACCAAGACCAGCCATACACAGTACAGTTTACGTACATACAGTAATGTTTATGTTCCTAAATTAATATCGTTTATGACCTTCAGATGCGTTATGCTCCTCTTCTTTTTATGCTCAGCTACTAAAATTTCCTTTTAGTGGTAAAATTCCATATACATATTCAAAACTAAGCGGATTAAAATGTGCACAGTAAAGACATTAAATGATTAAATTTTTTCACTAACAACCAATGCACCACGAGTGCCCCTGTCAGTCATTTTGGCCAGCCAGTCACTTACCACGGTGCCTCGCGGTGGCTTGTGGGTAGGTTACCCTACCGCGGGTTTGTACCGCGCATTTTGAATGGCTGCATCTGTATAAGTCTAAACAGTATCAGCTTTATTTACGGGTTGCAATTTAAAAAAAGTCAAAAACCGCACTCAAAATGCAATTTAGAGCTTTCTGGCAAGAGGAAACACCCAAATTAATAATGTAACATGCCACTGTTTCTGCATGAACAAGGTTATACTGCTATTTCCTTAGATACGCGATGCCTGTCTGTCCTGACTGTGCTCGCTCGCTCTCTCTCTCTCTCTTCAATTCAATTCAAGGTGCTTTATTAGCATGACAGATGGGTACAATCAGTGTGGGGTATTTACTTTGCTTTGAGATGCCACTTTTAAAGGTGATATATAAAATCAAGGCTTTAACTTGCTTTAACTCCGCAAGTCTGAGTTCTTGTGTCTGTCCTATCTGAACCCGATAGTATTACAATATGTATCTTTATAGAAGGTGGTGTGCAGCTTTTTAGTATAGATTTTAAATGTATTTAAAAAAGAAAAACGATTACAATCTAATCTTTCCACGTTTGATCCCAAGATCCCAAGAAAAATAAATCTAAACGGGGAGAAAGCTATACTGAAAGTTTATTAAGATACTTAGAAGACAAAGATATCAATTTATGTTGCATTTGTCTGATTGTGAATCAAAAAACACACATATTTAAACCCGCGTTTGCGATTTAAATCAAAATGCGATTTAAATCAATATAAATGTTGTAAATATTGTAACGCCTAAGTGACTATTCATTGTTATTAAAATGACTTAAATTCAATCATGTTGTGATATTTAGAAATATAAATTTGTTTGGTGCGAGTGAGGTTTTATTTAATCTCTGACTCAGGGAAACGTTTCATTTTTTCAACGAAATGTTAAAAAAAATTCCAGCAGGATTCGATCACAGACCGTGTGACATGGGAGTCAGGAACCTAACCCACAGCACCACTGGCAAGGTCACATGCAGAGTGCTGAAAAAGCACTACAGAAACATTACCAACAGACAATGTACAGCGTGTACTATTCTTGTGTTGCGGTACATGAAGATAATTATATCGTATTTAATGTCTTTAGATATGCGATTCCATTTCATATTCCCTTTTAATCAAATTCTAAAAGTATGCTTGTTGACTCCGGTATCACGTTAGTTAAAGACTTCGATGCTTAAAATGTTTAGGGAGAAATGGAATATTGGTGTGTATGTTTTCTTTAAAGTACCGAGACCAGCAATATACTGTATGTTTAAGTTCCAAAATTAATATAATTTATGGCCTTCACACGTGTTGCAGTATGCTCCTATTCTTTTTATGCTCAGCTACTAAGATTTCCCTTCAGTGGTAAAATTCCATATAAATATTCAATACTTAAACGGGCACAGTTAAGACATTAAATATACATATACATACTGTATACATTACAGTTTGCATACGGTAATATGTTTATGTTCCTAAATCAATCTCTTTTATGAGCATGTGAAAGGCATGGTGAATCGATTCTCAAAAATTACTGTACTTTGCATGATTGGAAACAAATGCGTGATTGCGAAATGCTGTGGTGTTACTTTTACAAAGACGGTCAATGAAAAAAAGAATGTGGACCAGGGCAATACTTTGAGTTTACAGCTTGTCCAAGGTCATTCATTATTAAAACTATTAGTAATATCTTCGTTAAAGACTTTGATGGTGACAGTTCAAACATGAGAGGTTGAGCTTTATTAGCTCCACCTTGCGGAAATTCCGGATACTATTATTTTACTTGTGGTAATATAGGAAAATTTATGGTAACTCGCGGTAGACTGCGTAAAGCGCACCGCAAAATAATGCGGTATCGCCCGCTCGTTTTGAATGGCTGCATCTGTACTTTGGTGAACAGCAATCTTATAGACCTTCCACAAACTTTTATTAGGATTCAAGTCTGAGCTTGGTTGGACCATTCACCTTTATCTTTTTGTGCTAAAGCCGCTGCAGTGTTACTTTGACTGTATGCTTGGGGGGCACTGTTCTGTTGTAATATGAATTTTCAATCCAGTCTAAAGGCTTTTCTGACTAAAGCATGTTCTCATCACCTGCATTTAGTTCCATTCATTGCTCCCTTTTAATCTGACATGTGCCCCTCCCACATTGTAAAGCATCCCCATAGGATGATTCGATGATACAATGAGCTACTACCAACACTTTTGTTTAATCAGACCAAAGGGTCTTTGCGAAATGGTCTCCGGCTCTGCCTTGTGCCGCATTGCATTCTGTCTAGACATTCTCCTGTGTAAACTAAATCTGTATAATGAAGCAAAGATTATTGTCCTTAAACAGATTCTCCAATCTCAGCCATAAAACTGTAGTTCTCTTGGGGTGGTCATTGGGCTCCTTGCCCTGTTGTTTTGGGAGGATGCCCTGCTCTAGGAACAGTCTAGGTGGTTCTGTACTCTTTCCACTTCCTAATAATGGACCTCACTTTACACCTGGGAATTTTCAACAACCTATTGTTTGTTTTTATACTCCTCCTCAGATCTATGCCTCATTACAATTCTATCACATCTATGGTCAGTTTTTTTGTTCTTCATGGCAAACGTTCTGCTCTGTCATGCACTGTCAACTGAGGGACCTCATAATGAAAGGCATGTTTCTTCTGAAATAATGTCAACCAATTGAACTGACCAAAGATAGACTCCATTAAAGTTTAAGAGTGATTTCTGTAAAGCTGCTGCAGAACAGAGCAGCAGCAAAATGACAGGCCAAAGTCCAACACAGTACGGGCTCTTAGGGGGTTGCAAAAGAGCAAGTCATTGGTAGTGTAACGGCAAGACTTATTAAAAATACAGCAATTAAGTTTGCTGCTCCCATGCCAGTCTCTCTCTCTCATTTAAGTGGTGCTGGATACAGAGAGGCCATTCCATTTGGTTCACATTTAAGGTGTTTTTCTAGCTGATAGAGTGTCCTGATAAGGAACAACTCCCAATGCTGAGATTCTCCAGCAACCCTAATAAATGGCCATCTCTGGCGCCTTACTGTCTGGGTGATTCCACTTGATCAACAAGTGAACTACTGTCGGAACTGTGGACAGCTGAATCTCAGCATTCAGAACTAGTGCTACATCAGGAAAGAACCGGTCTTCTTCCTGTCTAAAGAGTGTGACCTGCTTGGACCCGCAGTCACTTTTCTCCTGTGCACAAACTCTGTTAGTAAAGCCAGAACTAACTAGCCTGTCTTTAGAGAGCATCAGCAGCATGTCGCAGCAGAAATCTCTCCCTCCTTCTCCCACATCGCACGCTGAACCAGCACTGCCTGGCACCATGCCAGGGAACGTCGATTGGACACAGCAACAGCCTGCCACTGCTTCTTTGTGTACATGGGAGATCTGAATCCCCACAGATTGGATGAGTATTCAACATTCTGCATTACAGCTCAGGAATTCAATTGTTACCTCAACCTGAGTTGATATCAATTTAATTCCTATGAGTGATGTACTTGCTTTTGAGTATCTAGTGTAGAAGTCGTAACCAAGTTCAGTTACGAAACAGTCTAAATGAATGGTATACTGAATGTATGTCCCTCTTGGTTTGTAACTTTTCGTGATTGAATATATACCTTTTGTGTTCTGCTAACCCTCACAATAAGATCTGTTATGTTTATATGCACATTTTATGCATTAATAAATGTATTGCAGTGTATTAATATCCGTGTGTGTGCGTTGCTGAGTATCCCGCTGGGTCGGTCTTCTAATAGCCATCAAAGAATCATTTTGTGACTTACTGCTACAATTAATAATTGTCCCAGTAAATGCACAAAACCCCTACATTTACTGGTGCCTTGTGAGAGAATGGCTACAGTAGGGTGAAAGAGAGAGGAACCAGGCAGGCTAAATATGTGAGTATGAACTGAATGGATAGAAAGCAGCATAAAGGCTATCTGGAAAAAAATGCATTGGCAGGACAGAAGCTTCCTGAATAGCAACGGGGATGGTGGAGACGGAGATGTCTCAGGGAGACTAACAGCTGCTTTATCTGGAACGTGGCAGAGTGGATAGTGGATAAAGACTTTGGAAGGCAAGCAGTAGCTTGTCTCAAGGGGCTTCATTGGATGCACGGATCCTTGACAGTCCATCATCCATATTGTATTCAGCTTCCAGTTAATATATGATGGTAAAATCAAACCAGGAAAAAAAGCTATGACCATTGTGTCTGATGGGGAATCAGGCATCTAGCCTTCCTACGATATTCAACGTTCTTATATTGGTGAAGACCACAAAAGTTTGTTGAGCCCATTTGAGGAGTTGCCTCAATTCTTCAAGATCCATATTCACTGCTAGTAGGTTATGGTTGCCCAAGTCATAGTTTTGCTCTGCTGGAGACATCTTACAGGAAAATTGTACGGGTGGAGTTTTGTTGGCGATCAAGAGTATTAAAATGGGACTGCTCCCACACCGCTGTCTGAAGCATCAACTTCAATTTAGAAAGACCATATGGGATCCAGATTATGGAGAATCAGAGAGAATGTGATTCACCTCTTCAGATACTAAAAGGCCTATAGTGCTTAAGGGGTCCACTTGCATTGAATGGGTCCCTTTTCAGTCAGATTTTTAATGGGAGACAAAACCATACTGAAATGTTGGATGAAGCAATAGTGAAAATATTAACTGATGAAACCCACAAAGCACTCAAATTGTTTGAGATTGGTGGGTGTGGGCCAGTCTTTGACAGCCTCAACTTTACCAAAAACCATTTGGATGCCCACCTAGGAGAGGATAAAGCCCAGGAAAGCCATCTCAGGTTGGTAAAACTCGCATTTTTCGAGTTTGGTGAAGAGGTGATGTTTTCTGAGCCATTGAAACACCTGACAGACTAATAAGCTGATTGAGAGAAAGGTTGGCTGCCTATCTGGAAGGTAGCCAGTCTAATAGAGACCTGGTCCCAATCTCAGCCTTCCTCTGACCCCATTCAAATGTTCAGGTTGTCCCTGGCAGCTGCAGGACGCATGCTGCTCCCAGCCCAGGCATAACAATTCCACAAGGAAATTAGAAGCACGTTGGCTTAATTTGGAGTCTCATTACAAAGGGGTGAATATTTATCACATCTTCAGTGTTTTTCTAAAAACAGAAATTTCATGCCATTGACATTTTGACATTTTGACTTTGATTTGTGTTGATCAGTGAAAAAAAATCCATATAAATGTATTTCTGTTTCAGTTTACAACATAACAAATGATGAAATAAATACAAGTGTGGTGAACACTTTCTACAAATACATGATTCTCAAGCATTTTGGGATTAATACACATTGTAAAATGCCCATAAACAGCATTCTGATTGTTTTACGAGTGAGGAAGAAAAAATCTTAAACCTTATAACAAGGATACAGATCAAAGGTGAATTAACACAGCAAGAGCTATTGGACTGTGGATATCATTTACGTAAGATAACCAGGACAAAGACAAATAAGATCGCCTTTAGTGTATCTAGTAAATCACATGGGTAAAAAAACTTAATATCTCAGCTTCTTCTGAGTAAGCTGTGTGCATAAAACAGCTGCTTCCATAAGTACAGTAGTAATGAAAAGAACCATAATCCTTAATACTTACGCATCAAAATGAATTCCAGTGAGAAAATTAAAATGCCAACAAGATTTATATTTAATGACATTGAAGGTCTGAGACCTGAAGTGCCTTGGAACCTGTCATCAATGGAAAAAGTGTGGCTGCAAGTAGCTATAAAAGTCAAGATTAATGACAGTGTGGTCCTTTCTTTGAATGGTTTAAGATATGGTAGCCCATGTATAAATACAAAGTTAGGACTAATGTAAAGCATTAACATAGGCACTTTATTATTTCTTAAGAATATTTCCATGTCTTTAATATAAGTATAAACTTGGTTTTGTGTTTGATTTTTTTAAGTCAAAATGACAAATGTAAATAATTCTATCACAATGGAGTTTTTAGAAGGATAAAATGTTAATGATTTAAAGTATATTTGGTTATCATACAATAAAACAAAACTAATACATTTTTCACATTTATGCTTCTCCTGATAGATGGCTTTTGTTTTAGCTACAATGGAAGTTACCTTAATGTTTTCAATTATTTTTATTGTGACTCAGCTTTATGGTTTCAACTCTTGTACCATTCAGTAGGGAATAAGACATTGACATATTCCTCTGTCATGACCTCCAACAAAGCCATTTATCTTTTGATACATTGCAAACTCTACAGCTTCTGCAAAAAGTAAACTCTGGTTTTAAGGATGTTGAACTGAAGTTCAGGAGGAGGTCCCAGTCTCACATTGGCTCTAATTTTGCCCACATTTGCTCTTCTACATATAATTGTCCCACCTTCCAAGAACTCCTTTCTGCACCTTTTCTTTTAGTGCACATTTATTCACACTTGGTGTTTGTTCTTGCCAGAGACTACCTTTTAATTCTCAATCTCTAACTTTAACTCTGAACAAGCCTGCCCACAGAACCAGAACACTTTTCAAATTACATAAAGTAATATTGCTAATTGCCGCATTAATGAAATTACAGTTTCCACACAATTATATCAAATGCCTCTCCCCATTTTAATGCCTGACCAGAAAGTTGGTACCAGTTGAAGGCACATTACTTTTTGACACCAGCCAGTAAGTCCCAAGACATCATCGGAGTTACTGGTTTGTAGAGTAATGAGAGAATATCAGAGTAATCCCAACTTTACCTTGGGAAAAAAACAATGTGCCTTATTACTTCAGACATCCCAATCACAGAGTGCTGCTGACATAATCTAGACTTCAAATGGCAATGGTAGGACAATGTGTCCTGACACTTAACAAGTGTCTTTACTGGTTGAAGCTTTACCCCTTTATGTAACGTATTCAGACCCCTGCACAATTTTCACATTTTGTTACTTTAAAGTTTGCAGTCATGACACTTTGATATAACAATTAATATTTTTTATATAAACAACTTTCTCCAGAAAGACACAGTGGCAAATTAGTTAGAATGGCAATGTTGGGGCCCTGGAGTTTGTATGTTGCATTTCCTCTGGGTGCTCAAGTTTCTACCAACAGTACAAATGCATATTGATATGTTAATTGGCTTCTGGTAAAATTGGCTCTGGTGTGTGCATCGATATTTGTGTGTTCCCTGCAATGGACAGGTGTCCCATCCACGAAGTATCCTGCCTTGCGACCTTGCTTGCCGGGATTGGCTCTGGCTTCCCCATGACCTCGTATTGCATAAAGTGGTAAGAAAATGGATGGATGGATTAAGGTTTTGTTGTTTTACAAGTAAAAGTTGAACCAAGACAGGTTCTTTACTACCATGTGATGTATACAATAATAGCAAAATGCATAATTAAGCTAATGAATTGGTCAAATTTATTAGCTGGATTAAACAATTTAACTCTAAAAAGTATTTTTCTTATCCTCTCACATTTCTTTAGTGTCTCTGTTTAGAATCTAATGTAAAAATGAAATAAATAAATACTAAAGTCCTTTTTCGTATGAGTTAATAAGGAATCTTCAATCACTTTAGTAAGTAAAAGGTAACAGACAAGCACACAACACTTTTTCAGAGTGACTGGGTTTGCTTATTGAAACAGTCGCGGAGAGTTAATCTGTAATTAATGTCAGCTAGTTAAACCTTTAGTCCAAAATACATGGCATTGAGATCCAACTTGCTGACTTCCACTGAAACTTTATTTAGCAATTCGCACAGGAAACTTTAGACCACAGAGAGAGAATCGGGAGATCATAGGGGCTGCCTAGAGGGACGGTAGTGTGTACTACACCCTCAGAGCCTCCTGGATCCAACAGTTGTTCTAACAGGACTTACCGCTGCCAGGCAGTGACAGAAATGGACAAGAATGGGAGGCCTGAAGGAGTCCATGGAACCAATGAACCAGCTCTCCCCATTAAAAGGAAATAGTTATAATGATGAGCACTACAGTATTTTGTGTATGTGAGAAAGAGTTTAAAACTGCTGTCCATAAGCGATCCCCAACCAAATATTATCATACTCAGTATATATCGATATTGTGTAGGTCTGAATACTCTAAAATGAAGTTTAAACAATGTGTATGCATAATTTTGAAATTTCACATTATGAGACACCATTAGAAATATATTAATATTTTTCAAGGAACTGTAGCTTACTCCGAGTGGCATTGGCATCCAATTATCATTGAGTGGGCATTTATAAGCACAGTATGTATTACTACAGATAAGTTCAGATCTCACTGGCTAAACAATTCTTTAAAAATAGTTTTTAGCAGCAAAATGCATTTCACCGAGTTGGTGATAACCTGTTGTAGGTATTAAACATGTTGCTGCAACATGTGAGTTGCAGAGATAATTTTGGTGTGCTCAGGCAGCCAGCTTGGTTGAAGATGAAAATTGTGGTTTTCTGTGAAGAAAATTGTGGTTTTGTAATAATTGTAATTCATAAAGGACCCCCATTTCACCATATGGCTTTGTTGTTACTGGATTTACCACTACCAATTCTGGGGTTAATTGGTCAAATAGGTCATTTTTTGAAGAGGAAGGTGTAGTGCTTACTAAGATAGTGGCAGCTTGATGTGTGACAAAATGGTGGCAGTGCGGCCATCTTCTTATATGCAGAAACAATTATGTGTCAGTTGTTAGTAGTATGCTCAGTAAAATGGGTAAGCCAAATGGTTGGCTAAATATTTACTGTTGCAGGCTGTGCATTATAGGATGTTAAATTCTCATAGCAAATCTTCTGGTGCAAAATTGAAAAGGCTCTAGTTTTAGTACGACATACACATAGTTTAAATTCAGTTCATTTTGTTAGAACAAAAGGATTTTATAGATATTTTTATTTTTTAAATACATTACTATTGTTATTGTTACTATTGTTATGAACTCCAATAAAACAGATTATGTAGTGCTTTAACATTGTAAAATATAACAACGAAGTGCAGCAACACGTAACATGACATGTTAGACCAACTTAGGTTTCTTTAGACAGAACAACAGAATGGCAAATATTTCACCTCAAGTGAAAGCTAAATTTACAGTAGAAGATGGCGTGTGGCATTGGTACTAATCATTTATGTGTTTTAATAATTTTTCAAGTAGCTTTGGCAACTAAAACTGTAAGACATGACCATACCCTGAAGTGATTCCTTTCTGGTAGTTTATTTAGCTGTGCTTCTGGCAATAGCTATTTTTGCTGCTCTAATAAAATGAATTTGAGCACTTTGATCTTTAGTTTGTCTACAATGGTCTGTGTCATCGTAATTAAACTTTAGGAATACTTAAATATTACTTAAACCTAAAAACAAAAGAC
The DNA here is from genome assembly GCF_040954835.1 of Lepisosteus oculatus. Taxonomy (NCBI): domain Eukaryota; kingdom Metazoa; phylum Chordata; class Actinopteri; order Semionotiformes; family Lepisosteidae; genus Lepisosteus; species Lepisosteus oculatus. The sequence goes on along the minus strand of NC_090698.1, from coordinate 36,373,147 downwards.
ATATGAACTGGTATAAACCACATACAGGCAATGTATGAGGAGTGAGAACAGTTCTTTGCTTATAAACTTATAATCCTTATATGAGTTCCTTCATCTCAGCTATTAATTCAGCTTTGGGATACTTGTCTGCTGCCTTGATGATAAACTACTGTAGTTACTCCTTTTATTTAATTCTAATACAGCTGTATAGGATGCTTTAAATGTTGGATAATCATATCTACAGTACCCAAATTACTAAGGAAAATTATATTGCATTCTATAATAATAAATCACTGACATGCACCATCCAAAACTAAATAGTTTCCAGGGCATTTCTAGATGAGATTTAATGAAAGTGGTGTTTCTTTGATTATTTGCCTTATGTTTAATGATTTTTTGTTTTGTATGTGTTACGTTAACTATTTTAACTTTTTTAAATGTCCTGAAAATTATATTAGTTAAGTTAGCAGAGTTTATGTGCCACAGTAATTTATGTGAATATTATGTAGAATATTTTTATCTGTCCTGTGAGAACTGTGAATAGACCATCTGCCAGTGAACATCTTACAAGTGAAATTTAGCACAACATGCAGGTCCTGACTTGTTTCCTTTATCATTTTATGTTAGACCTTACTGTAACATTCCTAAATGTTTACATCATATTTGTATTTCCAAATACCTGATATTGGTACAGTTAGCAAACAAGATACTATAAGGACTTTTGATATCTTAATGATTGAAACTTCGGTACAACTGATCATTTTTTTTGTTGAACTGAATTTAATTATCTAACATTCATAATTAAGGTATTTATTCAGTAAAATAAATTAAAATTAAATGGCAATCATGGAAAACATTGTCTTTAAAAATATGTATTTGAACCCATTTCAGTGTGATGTTTGTAAAATGACTGTTTTTAATGACAAATAAATTATAGTGTCATTTTTCTACTTTTTTAGCAAATCAAGAAAGAAGAAAAAATACTAACAATGGCTTTTCACACTTTGTTTCTTAAGCTGCCTGCAGTGGAATTTCACAATAGATTTCTCTTCTTCTTTATTCATTTTTTTTTCACTAACAATAGTGATATTTCCATACAGAGCACAACTGTACTAATGCCTTTTCTCCTTTGTTCTTGGTTTTGTTTTATTTGTATACTAAGTGTGTATTTGTTTAGTTTAGTGTGTGGTGTATTAGCTAAGAAACAAAAAACATATGCAAATTATTAGTAAGTAGAGCTATAATACATTAATTTAAGAATTAACATGAATGGTTAAGAGGTTCTCCCTTCACTGTTCTTGATGTAATTATTTCATGTTTTTTTATTCTGCATATAATATTTTTGTATTGTTATAACAGTAATCTGATATTACAGTATATACATATTTAAAACTACACTTTGAACTTTGGGCGCAATTACTTTTCTATATTAAGATACTGAAAACAGCCTGATTTGTTTAAATAAAGGATGACGAAGTAGATATTTGGTATTTGTCAAATGAGATTAATTGTATCTACAATTAGCACTTCTTGATGCCTAGGCACAGGCCAGATAAGTCTAAAAATGTTAAACCACTAAATCTTTTTTTTCAACACTGTAATTGCACTGATATCAAACTGGATAAATTGCAAGTTACTTGTATGATATTTAAACTTTATAATTTATATATATGATTGATATTCCACAATATATAAGTACTGTATATAGAATATTTTCTGGTTTTCTGTTGCTCCCTTAACACAGGAGAATAATTTAATTTCATTTTTTTAATTATCTGTTGCAATTCAGGAAATAATGTAAAATCAGCATCCATACCAAAGAGGTTGTGATTTTTGGATAAGATGAAATGCTCACTTTCAGGCCAATTTTCAAAATAGCATGTGAAACAAGTATTCTTTTATTATTTTTTTATTTTTCTTCTGGTTTTATAATGAATGCATAAAAACTAAATATAATATAGTCTGATAAATCTCTCTACAGATGTTGTTATGCATGTTATCTAGTTTATAATAAAATATCTTGATGATCAACAGTCACATTGTAATCTGGCATTTGGAGGAAAAAATAGATATGCTTATCCAACCTATTTATTTAAGAACTGTATAAATGATATAATCCTCTAATATGTTATTAAACGGGTGGGATTTTCAATCTGTGTATTTCAGGTACATCAGCCTTGAAGTCAAGAGATTAGTAAAAAAGGTTACTGTTTTTTCTTTAAATAATACAAAAGCAGATTCTATGAAAAAAATGTCCTAAACTGCCATCTGGGATAATCATTTTTTACTTCATTACTGTTTTTTTCATTGACTCAGCTGATGTTGCTTAGATATTTGGAATGGAATAGTCATAAATTAGACTGATGACATGATTCACTTATCTGTAATGAATATATTAACAGAATTGTACTTTCTTTTAGACAGAATTTGTCTTTTCATTCATGACCTTAAACATTCAACAAAAGTAAGAAAGATGTTTAAATTTGTATCTATTTCAACCATTGATGTACACATTACATACATACATTTAGTTCACATCTTTCCACCTGGACAGAGGTTAGCATTGTTTCCTCTAAGCTCTAGGGCCATGTGTACAATTCCTGGGGTGCTGTCTGGATGGAGTTTTAATTTTTTCCTGTGCTCATGTGAGATCCTCCAGGTGCTCTGGTTTTCTCCCACAGTCCAAAGACATACTAGTAGGATAATTGGCTTCTGGGAAAACTAGTTCTAGTATGAATGTATACAGTATCTCTCTCTCGCTCTTTTGCTCTCTCGCTCTCTGGCTCTGTTCCTTTTTTCCTCGCAGTTTCCTTTTTTAAGATACAGAATCTGGAATCAATATACAGATGCCAGTCAGAAAATGGGTTTGTACTTAATTTTCCTGTGTCACTTTAAAATACCTCAAAATTACTTCCTGATCATTTTGTACACCAGAAACTAGGTTCACGACATCTTAGAATGAATCCAAAGTATGCTCAAATGAAACATATCAAAATTACGTAAAGATATCCTAATTATTATCTAGGTATCTAAAGATTCCTGGAAGGGAGATCTCTAAATATTTAAAGATACAAGGTATGAATAATAATTTGGCTTTCCAGCAGCCACATTAGACTTACAAAGAGACACAAATAAGTGCAAAGAGACTACATTTAAAACTCGTGACTTTTATTCCTTTGCTGACATTTGTGACACCAGTTTTTAACTTTGAATGCATCTTTCAGTGACAGGTGTAGCGACGAGGCTTATTAAAATACAGGAATTAAGTTTTCTGCTCCCTTGCCAGTCCCTCTCTCTTTCATCTCATTGGTGCTTGATACAGAGATGTCACTCCATTTGGTTCATAATTAAGGTGTTTTTCTAGCTAATAGAGGGTCCTGATAAGGAACAGCTCCCCAATGCTGAGATTTTCCAGCAACCTTAACAAATGGTTATCTGGCGCCTTAATATCTGGGAGATTCCAAGGGAGTCTGATTCAAAGTTTGTTTACAACTTTGAGGTCAGAGGGCATGGTTACTCATCATCAGCCAATCAGGAAGTGGTAGGGCAGGTTAACCCCACGTGGGTCTCAGATGCCCATGAAACTTTCAACCAATGAACGACCTGTATTTCCTCCAGGAAAAACAGGCAACACAGAGAGCCTGTAGTGCAGTTCCGAAGGGCAGAACAGTTCCCAAGGGCAGGACATGCTCGCAGCGCACCTGCTGGATATTCAGCCTCAGGGCTCCTCTTGAACATCCTCAGACTCAGTCCGGACCATCACGTAACGGCCAGTGTGTCCGAGTGCAGGACTTTCCTTTGTGCTAAGAGTCGAGGACGGAGGTTGCCAGCGCGTAACCAAAGGATCCACCCTAGGTTAGCATCAGCAGCAAGCCTCCTGAACAGGTTAAAACTGTGGACAGCTGAATCAGCATTCAGAACTAGCGCTTCATTAGGGACAAACCGGTCTTCTTCCTTACCTGCTGGGACTAACTAGCCGGTTTTCAGAGAGCATCAGCAGTGCATCGCAGGAATCTCTTCCACCAAGTCGCAAGCAGAAACAACACTGCTTACCACAGAGTGCAGTGCTGATTGGACAGCAACAAGCTTGCCACTGGTTCTTTGTGTCTGCAGGAGATCTGACTCCACACAGATTGGATGAGTATTCAACATTCTGCATTACCCCTCTAGAATTCAATTGTTACCTCAACCAAAGTTGATATCAATTTAATTCCTATGAGTGATATACTTGTTTTGAGTATCTAGTGTAGAAGTTGTAACCAAGTTCATTTACGAAACGGTCTGAATGAATGATATACTGAACGTATGTCCCTCTTGGTATTTGTAACTCTTCGTGATTGAATATATACAGATGCAGCCATTCAAAGTGCGCGGTACGGACACGTACCGGAGGTAATTGGCTACGGCGTCGTGCATCCTGACGCGCGATGACGCAAAATACCGCGGTACGTGATTGGTTGACCGACAGGGTCCGTTGGTCTGTCGTAGAAAGACTTACTGTAAACGTCTTTACTGTGCCCGTTGTGGATATTGAATTTTACCACTGAAGGGAAATCTTAGTAGCTGAGCATAAAAAGAATAGGAGCATACTGTAATGCGTGTGAAGGCCATAAACGATATTAATTTTGGAACATAAACATACAGTATATAGCTGGTCTTGGTACTTTAAAGAAAAAATACACACCAGTATTCCATTTCTCCCTAAACATTTTAAGCTTCGAAGTCTTTAACTAACGTGATACCGGAGTCAACAAGCATACTTTTAGAATTTGATTAAAAGGGAATATAATATGGAATCGCGTATCTAAAGAATTTAATAACGGTATGATTATATTCGTGTGCTGCGACAGGGCTATGTAGGGCTGTTTCGCCTGCCTATTCATGCAAGCTGTCTTGTAGCCTACTGGTCTAGGTGTGTGACTAACACTGCACAGGTTGTGTGTTTGAATCCAGCTGGTGCTGGACTTTTCATTTTTATTTATTTATTTTTTAATCGCGTAATATAAACATATTACCGTATGCAAACTGTACTGTATACAGTATGTATATGTATATTTAATGTCTTAACTGTGCCCGTTTAAGTATTGAATATTCATATCTAATTTTTTTTAACTTGATTTACAGTATTTGAGAGGTATGTCTTAACACCGATACTACAGTGCTTAAGTACTGCTCACGTATATGTTTCTAGGTTTATATTATGCATTTCATACGGTCAAATTACTTTTGAGCAACTAATAAGAAGCGCGAAACGGTATGCGTTTTAGTTTCGTTTTGTGCTGGGACCCGTGGATTGATTAGAGATATCAAGTACATACAAGTCATTTTTTAAATGTTGTAGTTCGTCTTGAAAAAATGTTACGAGTACATCATCTATCAACAATTACACAGGTTCTGTTTCCATATTTTGGTTACGTAATATTATTTTCTAGATTTCACGTTGTGAATATATGATTTGGGCAAACAGAGCCACAAAGAAGTACATTATTGGTTGTTGTTTTTTTTTTTGCAGTTTTACCTAGAACAAGCGATGCTTAAACCTTTGTCTGATGCTTGTGAAACTATCCACACGACAGTTACAGTACCTAGGAGTTGACTTCAGTGATGTCACTGATGGGATGTTTCTAAAAATCCATCCTCTGTAAAACGTCTTCTCTAGTTGTCCTGCATATGTATTCGCTAATGAAGCTGTGTGTTCTGAGCCTGGATCTCTACATTTCTGTATGAACCAGCTTAGAGGGCTAAAGACAGCTTGTGTTTAAATTGAGTGTAAGGCAATTTATGCTTCTAAGGTCATGGTCAGCATTTATTTTTGTACTGTGCTGTAAACTTGTTCTGTGCCAAGTCACATTATTTTATAGCGTTTTTATAGCGTTATCAAATCCGGTGGTGCTGTGTGTTAGTTTCCTGACTCCCATGTCACATGGTCTGTGATTGAAACCTGTAAAACCGGTTTAATTCGTCACAGCCAGCACTCTTCAGGTGTGAGGGTCTTCTGCTCAGAATGAAACGCTAAAATGTTTGTGTATATTCTAATGGTAGTGGGGGCAGGGTGTGTGGGAACAGGTTTGGTTGAAATTGCATTGGAGATCTATGTTCTTCACACCTGAAACATTTTCTCTGAAAGCATTTTCTTCGCAGTTTAACCGATCTTGTTACAGCATGTTACAGTTTACTATTATTAACCATATTAATTTTAAGTGCTTAATGTAAAATCTTGTAAAAATATATTTTCATTGTTCAAATATACATTAAGTCTGACTATCATATAATAAGTTAAATACAAAACTAAAGAAAAAATAGGGTTAAATATAATTCAAAATATTTTGCTAACAATGTTAACTGTTTATGAATAATAAAATGTATTAACTAAGGAGTAGGATGGCACAGTTGTTAGTATGTTTTTTGTTTTGTTTCTTTTTCATAAATACAACAGTAGTACCTGATGTCTCAGTGGCTTTCAAAATTACTACGGTGAGGTGCGCTGACAGCTGTGTGGTGTGGCGCAGTGGTGGCCGGGCACGGTGAGGTGCGCTTGCAGCTATGTGACGCAGTGGTGGCCTGGCACGGTGAGGTGCGCTGGCAGCTGTGTGATGCAGTGGTGGTTGGGTACCGACCACGCACTTCACCGTGCCAGGCCACAACTGCGCCACACCACACAGCTGTCAGCGCACCTCACCGTGCCCGGCCACCACTGCATCACACAGCTGCCAGCGCACTTCACCGTGCCAGGCCACAACTGCGCCACACCACACAGCTGTCAGCGCACCTCACCGTAGAGACGGGGTGCTTCTGCCGCCCCAGATTCCAAAGAGCGAAGGGTAAGCAAATACAGCAGACTTCATCTGAAATACGCGATTACAGCGCATATTACAAGGTATTATTGCCGTTCTGAATTTTAAATTCAATTATAATTCTTTCTTCGTAGCCTGTTCTTCAAGAAAACACCGCACGGGCGAAACGATCTACCACCAGGACAGTAAAAAAGAAAGCGGTAAGACGGAAAAAAAGAAAAGTTTATTTTGACTTCTGTTCCTCGACTGATGAATACTACTGTGTGACTTTATTTCTTACATGAATTATGTTATTTTGCCACAGGCCATGGGTCTCTGCTCTCGGCCACTGGCCAGGGTGCCAACCTGTAGAAGCAGCACCTGTATGGAGACATTTCGGCAGCAGCGGGAGCAGTACGATGCATTACTGGGGAGGATTGGGAGGCTAGAGACACTCCTGAAAATGCAGAGGAAGGAGACAGTATGTTCCAGCAGTCAAACAGTTGAGCAGCTGTCTCCCGAAAAGTGCCTCTCCCCGCCGCGCAGGTTGCAATGCCTGGCGGAAGCTCTGCCCCCCGCAGAGCACACATCGCCTCAGGACACTCCATCCCGGCCTCTCAGTTCACCACCGCGCAGGAATCTGTTGATGCTGTCCCCGCCGCCTGTCTCCCCCCAGGAAGCACAGCGGAATTCACAGACGCCAGTGGGACGAATAATTCTCCCAGATGTCCAACTGCTACCCATCACCCAGGAAATGGAGGAGGGGTTGTACTTGCAGTGCATCGGTATAGACGGGAAAGCAAGAGCCGACCGCTACGCCGCCCTCGTGTTTCGAAATCTTGTGACTTTTGAAATTTACTGGGGGTGGACCACGTCTGTAAATTTCAATGGGTCCAGAGGCAAAAGTGCCTTGCCTTGCAATCTCCGGGAAACCATTAGCACGATGGTGAATCGGAGATTCTCAACCCTTGCTGCGTACGACTGGAAAAGAATTCGTGATCGGATCAACGAAATGCTTCGTAGGAGGAGGCGGTCTTTTCCTCTTGTCTAACAGTCTGTCCACAAACAAAACATTCCTGTTAGACAAGAGGAATTGAAAAAAAACAATTTTGTCAATGAAAACCGGTGTGTGTGTCTCTCCCTGCTGGATGTCCCTCTCACAAACTGCTGAATGAATAAAATAATTTTATTGAAAACGAGTTTGCGATTGTCTGGTCTTTAAATTCTTGAGATACGCGATTCCATATTATATTGTGTATATATTTTTTCTTTAAAGTACCGAGACCAGCCATATACTGTATGTTTAAGTTCCAAAATTAATATCGTTTATGGACTTCACACGCGTTGCAGTATGCTCAGGTATTAAGTAAAAGGAGATGCTTCGTATTGCTTGACTAATTTTAAAAACTAAGTTATAAATGCAGACGCTCCCTCGGTGCACTGCTCTGGTGCGTCGGCTCTTACACAGTGCCTGTCTGCCGTAAGCGTTACAATATACATACCCAACACTGCTTGTACCCATCTGTCATGCAAATAAAACACCTTGAATTGAATTGAATTGAGGGGAGAAGGGGGGAATACTAAAGCCAATACTGGCTCAATGGGCTTTGACGTGCTAATGCGTTGGTTTAACAGTCCGGGTGTGGCAGGCTTCCAATGTCAACTCGACTCGATTGGAAGACAATGAACATATTTTAGCCCTAAATGAATTAATAGCAAACATGGTTTACATAAAATACATTTTTCCAAGAAAGTTTATAATAATACGATCTATAGTTGAAATCTGAGCCTACTTTAAAAATAAAGGAAATGCATTTTCAGAGAGCAATCACGCTGTGTTTATGTAGAAAAAGCGATTAGGTTTATGAGCAATCTAATTACCTATTCGCTTAAAACGCTATATAAAATAAAGTTTATTTAGAGATGAATGATCAGTGTCGCAGTTTAAATAATGTGAGTCAGGAAACTAACACAGCGCCGCCGGATTTAATAACACAATAAAAACGCTATAAAATAATGTGACTAGGCACAGAAAACGTTTACAGCACAGTACAATAATAAATACTGACCATGACTTTAGAAGCATAAATTACCTTACACTCAATTTAAACACAAGCTGTCTTTCTGTATGAACCTCTAAGCTGGTTCATACAGAAAATGTAGAAATGCATTAGCCTGATTATGATTAAAAAACACATATAATTAAACACGCGTTTGCGATTTAAATCAGAACACGATTTAAATCAATATAAATGTTTATATTGTAACGCATACTGTCCAGGCTCCATTTCTCTATAAAAATTTACTCTGTTGCACACACACACACAATTGTCCATAATATCGCTTACCTATTTTTTCGAAGAAATGTTTGTTAAAATAAAAGTCCAGCACCAGCTGGATTCGAACACGCAACCTGCCAGTTGGTAGTCACGCACCTAGACCAGTAGGCTACAAAACAGCTCGCATGATCAGGGAGGCGAAACAGCCCTACACAGCACTGTCGCAGTACACGGATATAATCATACCGTTATTAAATTCTTTAGATACGTGATTCCATATTATATTCCCTTTTAATAAAATTCTAAAAGTATGCTTGTTGACTCCAGTATCACGTTAGTTAAAGACTTCTAAGCTTACAATGTTTAGGGAGAAATGGAATACCGGTGTGTATTTTTCCTTGTGATATTTTAAGCTCTAGTTGAATGATAGGTGTCACATTTTAAATCATTTTCGTAGCTAGAAATTATGAAACGCCCTGTTAAAAGCAAGGAAGTTTTTATGCCCGTTGAAGTAAAACAAAATGCCTGACAAAGTATGGCTTGGACAGATTCCAAGTGCTTGTACAAATGTGCTAAAGAAATTATACTTTGAGTATACAGCTTGTCCAAAGTCATCCATTATTAATACTATTAGTAATATCTTCAGTAAAGGCTTTGATGCATAAATATTTCTGATAAAGGTAGGTTGTGTACTTTTGTCCAACTGAGCAATCTTGCTTTCATAAAATATACCAACATTTTAATGACTGATGATTAACATGCTGTAATACACAGTTCAAAATTAAAGGCTCAAATGCTGTACATGAGAGCTTAAGCTCCCCCTGGCGGTTTTACAAGGCGACGCCGGATAGTTAGTCAAGTGACACACGTGAACTGCGTGATACCGCGACACGCCCACCGGGGTATGCCGCGAAATACCTCACCCATTTTGAATGGCTGCATCTGTATTTGTTGTATTCTGCTAACCCTCACGATAAGATCTGTTATGTTTATATACACATTTTATGTATTAATAAATGTATTATCGTGTATTAGTACCTGTGTGTGTGTATTGTTTGAGTTATCCTGCAAGGTTGGATTCTAATACCATCAAAATAATCATTTTGTGACTTACTGCCACAATTAATAATTGTCCCAGTTAAGCACAACCCCTACATTTACTGGTGTCTCATGAGAGGATACTACACAGGTATGCCAGCTAATATCAACATACCCTAGCCAAACAGACTTATCATTAAGCTTTTATCCTTATTTGCAATGATGAAAATTTTCTGCTTGTTGCCTCAGGGTTAACAAAATGGATGGAAATGGCACAAACATAATAGTTTGTGCTACAGCTGCTGTATCTTTTTGTAAAGAAGACTTGAGAACAGCACATAGTTTAGAAAATCAAAAAGTATGTTGTCCATCTCCTAGTTTCAAGATCAATTGCTTTTGTATTCCTCACTAGCTGCACGGGGTTATCCAGAAGTGGGTGTGAAGTCTTACAGACTTAAACCCTTTTCAGGAGCAGAGATATGATGAAACAAATTCAATATTATATTGCAGAAATTACTACGGGCTTTAAAAGTCTCTTTCATATTCATTGCCTCTGGTGAATGTACTAAACATATACATGTATTTTGTCAAGTCTTAAGGCACTTCGAAGGGTAGTCCTTTAGCCTTTCCTGGCTTGTCCTTAGACTAAGGTTTAAATAAAAGCTGTAAAAAGGTTAATTACAGACAGGGTGTTTTCTGCTAAATACTTATTTTTATATATAATATAATATTTTAAGCTTTTATGTTCTAAATACTATCATTAATATAAATATTTAAGAAGGTATATATTTGATCAATAGTCAATGAATTGGTCTACTGACCTTGCACATGCAAAAGCTTATTTCTTTTCCACATTAATTTCTGAGTGTTCTATAAGACCGTTGGTGCATGACATTTGTCTGTGAAAAGTAATAATTCAAGATTTATGTATTCATTGCTTTTACTGTGCTATATAATGTTCTCTATAACTAGAAGTTTCATTTACGTTGTTGTATATTTCAAATGTACTGGAAATGGAAACATTTAATTTTCCTAGAATATCACCTAGAAAAATATACAGGTGAAGCATGCAGTTAATTATACTGCAAAAAGCCATACTGTTTTAACAGATCATTAGAAAATACTGTATATAAAGAGCTGTTTAAATGTTTTGCACTAGAAAATATTTTATTGAGAATGTCAGAAATGTATTATGCCTCAAAAATCTTAGCTTCAGAACCCATGTTAATTTGTTTGAAGTACATATGGCAAGTTTTATTGTGTGTAGGTGTTTTTTTAGCTGTAGAATTTAACACTACTTTCCTAGTGCTATTTTCTCACATTTTCTCTCTCTGTTCCAAATAATTCTACGCTTTTTTTTAAATGGATTTCTTATTTAGTACAGTCATAAGATGAAACATTTATTATGTGTGCTACTAGTTTTAAACATAAAGCAAATAAAATTACATAGATATAGCTATAACCCTCAACAGGAAAGCAGATGGAAAATGAATAGATGGATAAATGATATACTAAACATATGATATCAAAAATTGCATAAATCACTGTACTCAAGCAATTTTTCTGGGATTTACATACTGTATATCATTTTCACTGTTAGTTGAATACAAGATCATGTTAACCCAAAGACTAATCTGATGGGCCTAATCCAATGGGCGCAAAACAGGAGAGTCCATTAAACTCCACACAGAAGGTGTCAATTCCCATACCACCATGCCGCCTGGACTTATATTTTCTTTTTAAAAAATAGTTGTTTCAAGTTTTTGTTAAATATGGTAAATAACTTATCTGAAAATGAAGAAAAGTTATTTCATTAAATTAATTAGAAAGAACCAATTTAAATTGTACAGATGCAGCCATTCAAAGTGCGCGGTACAGACACGTACCGGAGGTAATTGGCTACGGCGTCGCACATCGTGACGCAAGATGACGCAGGGTACCGTGGTACATGATTGGTTGACCGACAGGGGCACTCATGGTCCGTTGGTCTGTCGTAGAAAGATTTACAGTAAACGTCTTTACTGTGTCCGTTTAAGTATTGAATATTCATATGGAATTTTACCACTGAAGGGAAATCTTAGTAGCCGAGCATAAAAAGAATAGGAGCATACTGCAACGCGTGTGAAGGCCATAAACTATATTAATTTTGGAACATAAACATACAGTATATGGCTGGTCTCGGTACTTTAAAGAAAACATACACGAAACATGGTTTCATTATGACCAGAATCGGTCTTGAGATATTTTTAACTTGATTTATAGTATTTGAGAGGTACATACAGTCTTGACACTGATACTACGTTTTTGTATCACAAAAAAATTACTTTTTTAAGTAATCAGTGCTCAGCTTTTTTATTTTGTAAATAAAATAAATGGTTATTAACAATTAATAAATTATTTTCCCAGTACCATTAAAATAGATTTAACTTGAATTTCCAATTAATTAAAAATCACTAGTATCACAAACAGACCAGCCCCTAAAATTATAATAATGCAGTTGTCATCTTAAACATTATATGAGCTATAAAAAGCATTTAAATTTCCTTCAGAGCCAGCATAGGGATTAAGAGGTCAGATCAAATACTGTAGCTGACTTCATGTTGAGTGGGGAAGAGTAGGGCTTTAACACCATTACACACCGAAAAATGGTCCCACAATTGAAACATTGTTTTCTTCTTCTAATTTCCACTTATGCATTGAATTAATGTCTACTTTTCCTTTTTCTTTTGCTTACCTTACCCCTTTTTGTTCAGCAATTTCTTGAGGGTGCCAGAGTGTAGGTCTTTAGCATGTGTAAAGCCTGTGATCAGCATAACAAAGTCTTATTCCTCTTAGGATTTTAGATAGATCAAATCTCCTTTCATATTCCTTCATTCCAGATAACAGTTTAACCTGTCTGTATATGTCAATTCCCTGAGACCAAAAATATTTTTTGTTACTTTCCTTTGATCATAAGGCTAGAATATTGATTTTCTGATATGGTGACAAACTCCTAACATAATAAGGTTTAATAATGCATACAAAGCTTGATTATAACTTCCCTTTATTTAACATTTTGCAGTTTCTCATTGTTTCTCCACATTGACTTGAGGATGATATTAAAGATATGTATATAATCACCCAGATCTCTTTCATGAATAGCTTCTAATTCAGAATCGGCCACTATATTTATATTGCATTTTTCTACATTCTATGTGGATATCTTTATACTTATACAACATACAATATTAGATTTTATTTGCAAAATGGATGCTGATGTTTTCCAGGTCTTGTTTACGTTGATAGGATGCTTTTTCTGTTTTGGCTGCTTTAGATTTTCCAAAATTGAAATCTTTGCTATAAGATCAGGAAGGGACAGTTCTAAAAAAAATGGATACCAGTAGCCTGTCAGTATTAATTTTGGCTAAATTAGACATTATGTCCCTAAAGGTGATGTTTTATTCCTGTTTTTAATCAGTTTTCAAACCACGTGCATAGATTACCTTGGTTTTTATTTGATGAGGGACTTTTTTCTAAGTCTAATAATTAAGTCTAAATATATAACTTCATATGCTTTATATTCTTGGCTGTGTTCTAGTTAGCTAGTTAATATCTTCCTGTTTTTTATCCATGTTGGATGTTTTGTTAAATGCTATTTTTTGTAAATTTATCATCATGCTTAATTTTATTAAAGCTAAATAAATTGAAAAAAATGAAAGTAACAGTTATTTTGTCTTTTTTGAATAAATTGTTGTCCAGCACTTTTTTCATGCTTTGTAAACTGGCAAACAGATATTGGACTTGAAAGATACAGTACTGTACCTGCATTCATATACAGTACCAGTTCTTGAGCAGTACAACCACTACTTGAGATTTGAACAAGTATGTTTTGGCTCTGAATCTTTCCCTTTGATTTGTCCTTGGCTCAAAAGCAGAGGTTTTAGTGCATGCATGTGCTGAATTACTTAACCTCAGCCGGTCTCAGCTGCAGCTCCTCTCACACCAATGGGTTTTCTTGCAACACGTAACTAACCTTAGCCTGGTAGTGAGAAGAATTTCTATATTTTTCCTTGGCATCCAGCTAAATTTGATGGACATGAGACCACATGTCTCCTATATCCATTCCTTTTGGTGATGACTGCATTCTTTGGCCAACTTCACAAACCAGTTTCAGGTCTCTAACAGCTAACTGTCCTGTTTTTAATTGCATGGCACATAGCAAGCACTGTCATCCTGAGAGAAGGATGGAACAGAGAAGGAGGGTGAACCCCCATTATTATGTGATACGATCCCTAAAGACTGATTTGGTATAGGTCTCAATAATAATAATAATAATTATTATTATTATTACTATTACTATTATTATTATTATTATTTAAATGGCACTTTTCTGGATACTCCGCTCAAAGTGCTATACAGGTAAGGGGGACTTCAGTCCACCACCACTACCAAAGTAGTGATGCCAATTCATAGAAGAAATTTAGGAGGCATTAATGGTAAAGACCAAGGGGAAATTTGGCCAGGACACAGGGATAACAACCCTACTCTTCGAGAAAGGCCTTTTATTTTTAATTACTATGGGGAGTCAGGATCTTGGCTCTATGTCGCATCCAAAGAATAATGCCTTTTATACAGTATAGTGATCCCATCACTATACTGGTAGATTAGGGCCCACACAAACTGCAGGATTAGCACTACTTACTGGTCCCACTAACACCTATTTCAAAAGCAAATTTAGCTTCCCCAGGAGTTTCCCATTCAGGTACTGGCCAGGTTCACATCTGCTTAGTTTTCGGGGGGCTGCCAGTTGTGAGTTGCTGGTTGATATAGTTGCTGGTCTGTATTAAGTCACTTCGTGGTTAACAATTACTTTATTTAGCCATTACAAGAATTTTAGTTAAGCCTATGGAATTGACACTCAAAGAGTGTCTTATTTTTTAATAGATTTTGGTTTCTCACTTGTAAGATCATATAAAGCCCCAACAATATGTACAAATGTCCTGTTCTGTACGCATTGAACCTATCTTTTGTGACCCTGGAATACTCTTACATTTAAAAAGTCTTCAAAGCAGGAGTTACTTTATATATTTCAGTTTGGTCCAAACTAATTAAGAAATTGGGCATCTCTAGTTAAAATAAAAGATACAAGTATAAATGTATAAGGGTAGCAGGCATTGATGTTTCACTATACACCTAGAAGCTGAAATGGGAACCAGAAGGATGGGAGAGGTCATCAACAATAAGCTAAGCTTTTCTCTGTGCTCTTTAAGATGTTTCTGTTGTCGGCCATTTTTTTTACTAACAAAATATGCAGACTGTATTTTGCCTGAAGGAATTAGGGAACTCATCTTAAGGGTAAGTATGGCTTACCCTGCCCAGACTCAACTTCTAAATTGCAAGGATTGAGCCAGGGAGTTGCTGCAGGGAAGGAAGGGGTGCAAGAGAGATGCTTCATGTACAGATGCAGCCATTCAAAGTGAGAGGTACAGACACGTTCCGGAGGTAATTGGCTGCGGTGTCGCGCATCATGACGCAAGATGACGCGGGGTACCGAGGTACGTGATTGGTTGACCGACAGGGGCACTCGTGGTCCGTTGGTTTGTCGTAGAAAGATTTACAGTACAGTAAACGTCTTTACTGTGCCTGTTGTAGATATTGAATTTTACTACTGAAGGGAAATCTTAGTAGCTGAGCATAAAAAGAATAGGAGCATGTAACGCGTGTGAAGGCCATAAACGATATTAATTTTGGAACATAAACATACAGTACTGTATATGGCTGGTCTTGGTACTTTAAAGTAAAAAATACACACCAGTATTCCATTTCTCCCTAAACATTTTAAGCATCAAAGTCTTTAACTAAAGAGATACCTTAGTCAACAAGCATACTTTTAGAATTTGATTAATAGGGAATATAATATGGAATCGCGTATCTAAAGAAATTAATAACGATATGATTATATTCGTGTACTGCGACAGGGCTGTGTAGGGCTGTTTCGCCTCCCTCTTCATGCGAGTTTCCCTGTAGCCTACTGGTCTACAGGCCTGACTACCAACTCACAGGTTGTGTGTTCAAATCCAGCTGGTGCTGGACTTTTCTTTTAACAAACATTTCTTCGAAAAAATAGAATAGCGATATTATAGACAATCAATTGACTTTTATATTTCAAAATATCACAACATGATCGATTCTAAGTCATTTTTGATAACAATGAATAGTCACCTTCTTCCCTTCTGACAACGGTCCCTGCTTCTGCTTCCTGCTTCTATTGTGTGTGTGTGTGCAATAGAGTAAATTTTTATAGAGAAATGGAGGCTGGACAGTATGCATTACAATATAAACATTTATATTGATTTAAATCGTGTTCTGATTTAAATCGCAAATTAATTATCTGTTTTTTTATCGTAATCAGGCTAATGCATTTCTACATTTCTGTATGAACCAGCTTAGAGGGCTAAAGACAGCTTGTGTTTAAATTGAGTGTAAGGTAATTTATGCTTCTAAAGTCATGGTCAGCATTTATTATTGTACTGTGCTGTAAACTTGTTCTGTGCCTAGTCACATTATTTTATAGCGTTTTTATAGCGTTATCAAATCTGGTGGCGCTGTGTGTTAGTTTCCTGACTCCCATGTCACATGGTCTGTGATTGAATCCCATGGAACTATGACTTTATTTTTTAACAAACATTTCTTTGAAAAAATGAAACGTTTCCCTTGGTCAGAGATTAAATAAAACCTCACTCGCACCAAACAAATTTATATTTCTAAATATTACAACATGATCAAATTTAAGTCTTTTTAATAACAATGAATAGTCGCCTATGCGTTACAAAATAAACATTTATATTGATTTGAATCGCGTTTTGATTTAAATCGTAAACGCGTGTTTAAATATATGTGTTTAAAGGCGATACACTGTATAAAAGCGCTGATTCTTATGGAATGTGTTCCACCGGGGATTCAAAAAATTTATTTTAAATAAGCTGATAAAGCTTAGACTAACTGTATTCTAAACTGTATTACAACAGCACATTGGACAATGCAACGTAAATTGCAAAAATATACTTGGAATCTGTCCAAGCCCTCCTACAAAAATTATTTAAACTGCGACACTGATCATTCATCTCTAAATCAACTTTATTTTATATAGCGTTTTAAGCTAATAGGTAATTAGATTGCTCATAAACCTAATCGCTTTTTCTACATAAACACAGCTTGATTGCTCTCTGAAAATGCTTTTCCTTTATATTTAGGCTCAGATTTCAACTATAGATCATATTATTATAAACTTTCTTGGAAAAATGAATTTTATGTAAACCATGTTTGCTATTAATTCATTTAGGGCTAAAATACGTTCATTGTCTTCCAATCGAGTCGAGTTGACATTGGAAGCTTGCCACACCCGGACTGTTAAACCAACGCATTAGCACATCAAAGCCCATTGAGGGTATTGAGCCAGTATTGGCTTTAGTATTAGCCATACAGAACAATAAAGTGCCCCTTTTCCATTCAGCGGGTGCCTGAGCCGCTGTGTCCTATCTTCTGACAGTCGCCGTTGTGAATGTCTGTAGAGTGTATCTTATTTTTAGTACTATATTTTTGTATTATATTTCCTATTAATCAAACTCTAAGAGTATGTATCGGCTTGTCCCCTCCTCCTGCCCCTCTCTGTGTACAGTGGAGCCTCCTGTCCAGCCAGCACATGTCCACAGACATTCACAACAGCGACATATCATAAAACGTTTGCACATATAGTTAAATTATTAGTTGTTTTTCAGGAAGTTAAAAAAACACTTGAATTACTTATCCAGTCTCTCGAAATAAAGTTATTTTTCAAGCAATGCAACAAACGTCGGGCAATGTGTTTTTTTTAATCCAACATTGACAGCCATATCTTAAATCTTGTCAGTCAGGTCTTTTTTTCTCTATTTGAATTGTGGTTTACACACCGCACGACTTTAAAAGCTAGAAAGACAGGTTTCGATTCACATTAGCTGGCGAGCCTTGTTAACAAAAAAAAAGAATAATAATGTAACATGCCACTGTCTGTTCATGAACAAAGTTATACTGAGATTTCCTTAGATACGTGATTTAAAAAAAAAAATAAAAAAAATTTGAATCCCCGGCGGAACACATTCCATAAGAATCAGCGCTTTTAAAGTATATATCGCCTTTAAAGGTGGCTTCTCAAAATGCTTTACAGGATAAAAACAAGAACAGCAACAACAACAATATTGTATTTCATTGCACTTAACTTAATAACTTAACTATACGTGCAAACGTTTCAAATGTTGCTGTTGTGAATGCCTGTGGAGTGTATCTTATTTGCCTTGAGTCCGGGTTATCTCTCTCCCCCTCCTCCCTCTCTCCCTCAATTCAATTCAATTCAAGGTGTTTTATTTGCATGACAGATGGGTACAATCAGTGTTGGGTATGTATATTTTGATATTTACACCCGGCACGGCACCGAGGGAGCGTCTACATTTATAACTTAGTTTTTAAAATTAGTCAAGCAATATGAAGCATCTCCTTTTACTTTTAAGTCCCTTAAATACATTGAGCACAGCTTTCTCACCACTTAAGATTGCTTTTTGATACCATCCTTACACAAAGCAGAAACTTTCCGATGACTTACAGTACAAGTGAAAAAATTACAGATTTTAATCGTCTTTAATTTTGTTACGTTATACGTTTTAGGAACGTTTCATCTAAACAAACACCACAACACTATTCTCGATTGTATTTCTGAATGTTATATTACACCTACAGTAGTTCACTGCTTTAAATACATCGAATTAAGAAAGTTATGTGTAGCACTTTAGATGTTTTTTTCTGAACCAGGGAAAATCTGATCATGTTTCCCTATAACAATAATAAAAAACTTTATTTTACATATCACCTTTAAAAGTGGTAGTACCTTTTTTAGTACTATATTTTTGTATTATATTCCCTATTAATCAAACTCTAAGAGTATGTATCGGCTTGTCAGTCAGGTCTTTTTTCTCTATTTGAATTGTGGTTTACACATTACACGACTTTAAAAGCTAGAAAGACAGGTTTCGATTCACATTAGCTGGCGAGCCTTGTTAACAAAAAAAACAGACAATACCCATGGAGGGGGAGGTCAAGCCAGAGAGAGAGTTTTTTACCCTCTGTCTAAAAACCCAAATAACCCGGGGCAGAGACTCCGGGTGGATCATTGCATGGAACAGAGCGGAGCTCAATCAATTCTTATGGAATGTGATTTCTTTCTTCTTTTTTTCAGCATGGAATAAAGCTGTTACTTGATTCATATGGATGCCCGGTTCCGCCGGGGATTCAAAACATTTTTTTTTTAATCGGGTATCGAAGGGAATAGGCAGTATAACCCTGTTCATGCACAAACTGAGGTAGCAGGGGGCAGGAGTCCGAAGGCCAGCATTTTCTATTGGTAAAGCTCCATGGGAGTCGAAAAAGCGGTCTTTGGCTTTGTCGGGTTCGAAAGGGGGAATTGCCAATATCCTTTCGTAAGGTCTAAGGTAGTAAAACATTTGGCATTGCCCAGCTTCTCCAGGAGCTCATCTATCCGAGGCATCAGGTAGGCATCAAAATGGGAGATGTCATTGAGTTTCCTGAAGTCATTGCAGAAGCGCCAGGAGCCATCAGGCTTCTGGATGAGCACAATGGGGCTGGACCAGTAGCTGTGGCTTTTCTCGATGGCCTCCAGCTCCAACATCCTCTGGATTTCCTTTTGGATCTCCTCACGTTTCGCTTTGGGTACCCAGTAAGGGGGCACCTGTACGACAACTCCAGGGGGCATCTCCACGTGATATTGTACCAAGCACGTCTGCCCCGGCAGATCTGAAAAGAGGTGACGGTTCCGGTGCAGGAGGACCTGTGGGGGGAAGAGGTTTGGAGAGAGAGAAATTAGGTCCACAGGGGAGGAGGTAGAAGCGCTGGACAGCAATGCAGGGATTGTCTCTTCTTCAGGGGGTTCTCTCCAAGGTTTCTGGGCATTCAGGGAAAAGAATGAAAATTCTTTGGTTGCAGTGGAAGGTGTCGTTGACCAGCAGAGCTGCTAATGCATTTTGAGCAGGGAGAATATTAGCAATGCATGTGGCTAGAATTATGAGAGAGCAAAGAATCAAAGGCTGGTACTGACCAGGAACCCCAGAGACGGAATGGTGAATGGTGGAGGGAATCAATTACTATAGCTGCCTAGGTCCAGGTACAACATGCGGCTGAATCTGCTTGTGTCTGTGGGGCAGAGTGGGGTCAGAGACCGGGGGCCTCTTTGTTGGACAGAAAAAAAAGGATGAGTAAGAGACAAAACAACATTTATATAGGTGTGGGCCATAGGTTTAGCAGGTTGGTCTTTCAACCAGAAATGGACAGAGAAGAGGAAAGGGAGGAAAAGGGAGAAAAAAGGAAGGAAATGCTGCAGAGAGGCTTCTGGGATATTCTAGAATCTTTCTGACATCAGGAAAAACACAGATGCTATGAAGGGTGCAATGCTTCTCTCTTTTGAGTTAAGCATTGAGGCTAAAGAGGTGAGAGGGAGAAGGACCTTGGAATCAACAGTGAAACAAAAACCAAATGACATAGGCAGAAAACTACATGGAAATGAATTCAGAGTTGAGATCAGGAATCTCTTCTTTGCTCAAATTTATCTAGAAGTTTTCAACAAGCTGCCCTGCCATGTTGTTAAATGTAATACCTTTGTAATCTATACTTTAGTTCAATTTTCAAGAGCAACCACATGAATATCATATAATCTGCAGACTATAATTGATCATCAGAAGTTAATTATCCACGTTATCATTTCTATATTAACATTTTTCTTATTTTTTTATTCATCTGAAGCCTTTTTTTGGGATGCCTGGCAACTGAAAGAAGACTGCAGTTACCTTCAGTGTTTCCCAAGAACTGCAGATTATCTACACCATCAAACCTGCATAAGATGGCAGATGCCATTACACAAATATTGGAGCAACACCAGAATGAGACGATATTTCTCATTATCACTCCTGCAAGTAGTGCTGTTCTCAAAATTAAAAGCAGCTTGCAAGAGCATCTGACTATGATCAACACTCTGAAAACAGACCAGAATGCTGTGTGGTAACCGTTAATAATTAATAATAATAATAATTCCTTGAATTTATATAGCGCTTGTAATTCGAAAATATACTATGACATGTTAGATTTATAGGAAGGGACCTATCTAAATTAAATTATATATATTTTAAAATTATTTCCTTAATCAATTATCAGCAATTCAGTAAAACTGAATTCCATCAATGGGTTGTAAACATTATAGATGGGAACCTAAACATTAGTTATACAGAGTATAGCATAATCAATTGACACAAACTATGTCATGTGTACAGTCTACATTTCCCCAAAAAAGGTCCACTGTACTGCCAAAACCTGATGGTCAAACTCACAGTTAAATACAGGAGCAATTATTTAATGCCCAAATTTATTTTAAATTTTAACTCTCAATCAAAATTTGAAAGATGACCCCAAAACTCTGTGGAAAATAGTTAAGTGTGTATAATTTTACCAACTGTACTCAACAAAATCCATAAAACAACTCTTTCAACGTCTAAGATTCAACAGTCCCTTCTGACAGTACACAGCAACTGGAGAATTGTTAATGTAGTACCCATCTGTAGAAAGTGTGAGAAGACTGAACCAAGAAATTAAACGCCAAGAATTCTGGCTTCTATTCTATGTAAAATTATGGAAACAATCTTCAGAACTAAACTAGAGAATCACCTATGTGGAAATAATATCCTAGGATTATGGAAATGCTAGTGCTTGGATTTAGAATTAGTTATTAAACAGAAAACAGTGGCAAAAGATAAGGGTTAAATACTTGGGGAAATATAATAAGCCCCTTCTGGATCATTATCTTGTCGTGGTGAAGGGGCTTGCATATATCAGTGAAGCTATGAGCTATATCATTAAGGGCTACCCAAGACAGGAAGGTCATGGCAGAGAGATTAGACTAAATATGGTCCACTGGAGAAGGTAATGGCAATCCACTCCAGTATTTTGACAAGAAAACCCTACTTACAAAAGCAACAAGAGATATGTCAAAATGACAATGGAAGATGATCCCCTCAGAACTGAAGGTGCCTAATATACTATTGGGGAACAACAGAGGACAAGTACAAGTAGCGCTAGAGGTTATGCTGCGGGTGAATTAAAGCTGAGAGCACGTCCAGCTGCTGAGGTGCTCTGAGATGAAAGGACAGTCTGATGTGGTAAAGAACTATACACCATTATAAATTGAAAACTAAGAACTATGAACCAAGGCAAACTTGACGTGGTTAAAGATGAGATGGCAAAATTGAACATTAACATCCTTGGAATTAGTGAGCCAAGATGGACTGGAATGGGTCAATTCACATCAGACAATCATCAGATCTTTTGCTGTGGACAAGAATGCTGAAGAAGACAGGGAGTAGCCATGATAGTAAATAAAAGGGTTTCAAAAACAGTTCTCAGTTATACCCCCAAAAAACACAGAATGATTTCAATCTGACTTCAAGGCAAGCCATTCAACATTAAAGTGATACAAGTTTATGCTCCAACTACAGATACTGAAGAGGAGGAAGTTGGACAGTTTTATGGGAGTCAGCAGCGCCTTCTGGATATAAGATTAAAAATATATAATTTTCATCATAGGTGACCAGAATGCTGAAGTTTGCAGTCCAAAAACAATTGGAATAACTGGCAAGTTTGGACTGAAAATGAAGCAGGTCATAGACTAGTAGGATTCTGTCAAGATAAGTTCAAGTTCATATTTATTTATTTGTCATTCCAGCCAAATACAGTACAAGTATAAAGTGGAACGGAATATGGTTCCTCCTGGTCCACGGTGCAAATACAGACAGGACAGACAGGACACTGACATAGATATTGTAGACAGGAAACACATAGTGCAAAGTAACAGATAGTGCAAATTACAAGGCAATACATAGTACAATATACACAACATATTGGGGGGATTTAAACCCTGTTTCTGGAATTGGGTGCAGGTAGATTCCAGGGTGTTGAGGAGCCTGACAGCCTGCGGTAGCCCGTACACTGTAATATCTTTTCCCAGATGGTAGGAGGCCAAAGAGTTTATGGCAGGGGTGGAAGGGGTCATCTACTATACAGAAATGGAAGAGAGGGAGGCTCCAATGATCTTTTTAGCTGTTTCCACAATTTATTGCAGGGTCTTGCAGTCTGAAGCATTGCAATTCCCAAACCAATCAGTGATTCAGCTGGTCAAGGTGCTTTCAATGGTGCTTCTGTAGAAAGTGGTAAGAATGGGCAGGGGAAGGTTTGCCCTCCTCAGTTGCTGCAGGAAATAGAGACGCTGCTGTGCTTTCTTGTCTAGGGAGGTGGTATTGGGGGACCAAGTGAGATCTTCTGTAATGAGATCTTCTGTAAAGAAGCCTCTAACTGTATCCACGGGGGAGCTGTTATGGGGAATGGGGAGTGATCAGTTTTTATCTCTTTTGTTTTGTTTACGTTAAGATATAGGCTGTTGTTTATAGGCTGTATAGGCTGGTGACTCATTATTATTGCTAATGAGGCCCACCACTGTCAATGGTCATAGCAAATACCCTCTTTCAACAGCCTAAGAGACAGCTCTACATATGGATGTATATCGATTTATCGACTACTCCAAAGCATTTGACTGTGTGGACCATAACAAACTGTGGCAAGTTCTTAAAGAAATGGGGATACCGGCGCACTTTATTTGCCTATTGAGGAATTTGTATGTACATCAAGAAGCAACAGTGAAAACAGAATACGGAGAAATCAATTGGTTTAAGATTGCAAAAGAAGTCTGACAAGGCTGTATATTGTTACCTTATTTGTTCAACTTATATGCTGACTACATCATGCAAGTTGCCGGTGTAGTGTGCTCTCTGAAGGCACCAGTTCTGTAGGGTTTGGGCATTTACTGGGACAATTATTAATCGTAGCAGTAAATCACGAAATGATTCTTTTGATGGCCTTAGAATCCAACCATGCAATATAACTCAAACAACGCACACACACAGGTACTAATACACAAGGATACATTTATTAATACATAGAATATGCATATTAACCTAACAGATCTTAATCGAGAGGGTTATCAGAATACAAAAGGTATATATTCAGTCAGTTACAAAGTGTTACACATATTAAGAGGACATACGTTCAGTATATCACTCATTTAGACCATTTTGTAAATGAACTTGGTTACAACTTCTACATTAGATACTCAAAACAAGTACATAACTCTTAGGAATTAAATTGATATCAACTGGTTGGGATAACAATTGAATTCTCGAGCTGTAATGCATTGAAGTTGAATACTTATCCAATCTCTGGGGATTCAGATCTCCTGCGGGCACAAAGAAACAGTTGCAGGTTGTTGCTGTCCAATCCCCACTCTCTGGCTCGATGCCAGGCTGTGCTGTGCGGCTTGCGACGGTGCGCTGCAGATGCTCACTGACCAGCTAGTTAGTGTTGGCTTTAACTAGCAAAGTTTGTGCACAGGAGAAAAGATGACTGTGGGTTCCAGCAGGTCAGGAAGAAGACCGGTTCGTTCCTGATGAAGAGCTAGTTCTGAATAGTGATTCAGCTGTCCACAGTTCTGACCTGTTCACGAGGCCTGCTGCTGGTGCTAACCTCGGGTGAATCCTCTGGTTACTCTCTGGCAACCTCCGCTCTAGACTCTTAGAACAAAGGAAAGTTCTGGCACTCGGACACACTGGCCGTTCCGTGGTTGTCCGGGCTGAGTCTCAGGATGGTCAGGAGGCGCGCTGCGAGAATGTCCTGCCCTTGGGAGCCTTCTGCTCCTGGGCCGTCCTGCCCTGGAATTCTCCTTTGAATTCCCTTTAGAAAAGTCCACAGAATTCTCCCAGGCTCTCTGTGTTGCCTGTTTTTACCTGAAGGAACTTCAGCTCGTTGATTGGCTGAAAGTTCCATGGGCATCAGAGTCCCACGTGGGTTACTCGGCCCTACCAGTCCCTGATTGGTTGATCAAGGTGAGATATGAGTCACTTACTCCTGACACTTAGGAATGCAGTCCAGATGTCCATCTGGCACTCCCTAGACAGATAGGCGCCAATGAATGACCATTGATCATGATAGCCAGGCTTAGCTAAGTGCATCCCCCTTTGGGAGCTGTCCCTTATCAAAAGAAAACATCTTTAAATCAGCCTGCATGAATAGCTTCTCTGTGGCTGCACCACAGAGATGAACAGAGAGATGAGGCCTCATTTGGGAAAGCACCGCAACACTTAATTCTGTCTTATTAACATGCATTGCCGCTACACCGGGTTAGATGAATCAGATGTTGGAATCAAAATTGCCGGGAGAAATATTAACAACCTAAGATATGCCGATGATACTGCTCTGATGGCCGAAAGTGAGGAGGAGCTGAAGAGTCTGTTAATGAAGGTAAAAGAAGAAAGTGCAAAAGCTGGCCTGCTGCTTAACACAAAAAAAAATTGAAGATTATGCCAATGGGCCATATTAACCCTTTGTAAACAGATGGAGAAGAAGTGGAGGTAGTGACAGATTTTATTTTCTTGGGCTTAAGGATCTCAGCAGATGGTGATTTTAGCCATGAAAGCAAAAGATGCTTGTTTCTTGGGAGGAAAGCTGTGGCAAATCTGGATAAGATATTAAAGTGCAAAGATATTACATTGTCAACAAAGATCCATATAGTGGAAGCTATGGTTTTCCCTGTAGTAACATATGGATGTGAGAGTTGGACTATAAGTAAGGTTGTGCAAACAAAAATTGATGCTTTTGAACTGTGGTGTTGGAGAATATTGTTGAGACTTTTTTGGACTAAACTGAGATCAAACCAGCCAATACTCAAGGAAATAAACGCAGATTGTTCATTGGAAGGATTGATGGTTAACTAAAACTAAAATACTTTGGCCATATAATGCGAAGATAATATTCACTGGAGAAGACTAATGATGGGAAAGATTGAAGGAAAAATAAGAAGGGGGCGGCAGAGGTTAAGATAGATAGCATTACTGAAGTACTGAATATGAATTTGCAAGCAGTTGTTGACAGACAGATTTGGCATGCTAAAGTCCATGAGGTCACGAAGAGTCGGACTGGACTAAATTACTAAACATAATATAATTAGAGGAATACCACAGGGATCTTTATGAGGACAACTGCATTTCTTCATTTACATGTTCAAATTTTAAGAATAGTTAGTAATAGTTAGCAAATTTGAGAATTAGGTAACACTGTAGAAGATGCATATAAGATTCGACGTGATTTAAATAAAATTCATGACTGTGTAAACACATGGCAGATGACATTTAATGTAGATATGTGCATACATGAGAGTATGGCATACATGTAGTAAATATGTCCACTACAAATACAAAACAATGAGCTAGAAGAGGCTTATTATAAAAAATCCTAGATGTTTATGTTGATATGTAATATATATTTTTAGACACTTTAAACAGTAATACGAGCACTAAAGAAACTGACAATTTGCTTTAAATAAGGGTTAATACGTTTATATTTGTGGAAAAAAATATTTTCCTATTTGTAGTATCCACCAAACTAAAAGTAATATCTTACTTTGTTAGTAATGCCTTTGGTTCCCATTCACTTAGTGTCTATTTTAGAGTCTGTGACAGACTGCTTGTTATTTTTTCTTTCTTTCTAAATGTGAAATACTCCAATACTTTCCCTACCTTTCTGGTATGTTTGAGAAAGTGTATGTGATACGAATGAAGTGTGAATGATACTTACCCTTTATGTTGTTCCCTGCAGTGTTTCCCCAGTGGAGTATTGTATTGTATTGTTTTGTGTCGATCAAGATGGCCACCAGTCACCTTTCCTGTTTGTAGTATCACACAAATGATCTTAAAGGGAAAGGTTGCTGGTGAGCCATCTATAAATAACCGATGTAAGGCTAGTTGTTTTGTTTAAGTGAATATATCACAGTTGCATGACTCTGTTAAAAGTTATAAGTTATTTTGGGATGGCTAAATACTTTTGATTTTGATCAATCTGCCCATCTCTGTTAACAAAAATGTGAGCGAGTCCCTTTAAGAGGATGGTCCTTAGAAGAGGAGGGGCTATAAAAGGGACTGGAGAGGTCAGTATGGAGGAGGGTGCCTTGGAGGAAGGGTGTGGAGAGTATTCCTGTGAGGGTTTTTTTGGGCAATAAATCCAGTTTTGTTTGCATCTGAAGACTGCTGTGTGGAAGTTTCTTTTCTTTTGAGCCAAAACTGGTCACTTGGCCAATGACAGAGTTAAATTAAATTCTGAGGAGGATCTTTATTAATAAGAAACAGGTTTCCTCTTTACATTATGCAGTACTCAGGGCCAGGTAGAATTCTAAGCTCCTGTGTCTGTAAGTCCAGACCTTGATAATCACAATATTTTCAATTTTTGTACATAATAATAGCTAAAACATGCGTGTTGTTGAACATAATTATTACCTTTAAGTCTTCCTTATTACTTTGTTCCCAAAACTGTAACATATAAGTACATGTCTATGGTATGCATGTTACCAATAGATGAGACTTGTTCCTGTTATTTTAATAATGTATTGTATTGATTGTTAATAAAAAAATATTAATAAAAACAAAAACAATTACTAGAAAAGATCTTCAGATCAACTAGGAACTAGGATAATAGTGGATTTTGATGCATTTGTAACCTATCTTATAAATGTTATGTTTTAATTCTTAGAAAACGTAGAATGGTAATTTAACTGCTCTGCTATAGCTTAAAGTGGTAAAAAGGGGGAGAATTTTCATTCTAGCTACATCAAACAGTATTATAGAGAACTAGGAACTCTCAATATATACTCTCTCTATAGTATATTACAACATATTTTGAGGTTAGAAAGGGTAACTTGTCAAACCTTCAATTTACTTGATAAAATTGACCAAACTTCTGGGTACCCACAGCGCCATGTTCTGGGATTTAGAACAAGGTGATAAAACCTTCAGTAATGTTGGGGCCTTCTTGCATCGTAAAGATGCAGACTTGTGAATAGAAATTTAATTGAATAGAAATATTGCTCTTGATTTTGGGACAGTTTTGCTGACAACCCTGGGGCAAGACCAAGGGTTTACAACAATATGATGACTAAAAGTATTTTCACAAAGTTAACAATTTTGTACTTAATTTGAGATTTGTAATTTTTATTTTGTTACTGAGATTTAATGACATCATCTATGCACTTGATTACTTGGGTAGAGTTGTGGTTAATGATCTGTGCCTTACTCAAGGGCCCAACAGAGTAGGATTCCTCTGCTGGCCATGGGATTTGAACTGGTAACCTTCCAGCCACAGGTGCAGATCCTTAGCCACAGTGCTACTGCTCTGCCCATGTTATCAAGTGCATAGTCACTGTCTCTAAATCTATTATAACACGGGCCATCCAGAAGCTGCAGAGGTCTATGTACTGCTAAGAACTAGCAGTGCAGCATTTAGGTCAGGAAGCCCTTAGGACTGCGAGGGCCAACTTGTCTTATGCCAATCAGGAAGGCAAAGCGCAACTATGCACAGAAGATTCACGGTCACTTCTTAGACATCAGACACGCGCAGCACATTTGGCAGGGTATCCAGGCCATTACAGGATTACAGAACTACTCCAAGCACCAGTGACGGAGATGCCTCCCTTCCGGATGCGCTGAATGACTTTTATCTGCGATTTCAAGCACTAAATACAGTGCCTGCGAGAAAGACCATACCCCCTCCCGATGATCAGGTGATCTGCCTGTCCACAGGTGATGTAAGGAAGACACTAGCAAAAGTTAACCCACGCTACTGGACCTGACAATATACCTGGTTGAGTTTTTACAGACATTTTTAATATCTCCCTGTGCCAGGCGATCATCCCGGTATGTTTCAAGACCACCATGTTTATACCAGTGCCTACTGTCTACTGTGTCCTGTCTCAATGACTATCGCCCCATAGCACTCACTCCAATTGTCATGAAGTGCTTTGAAAGTCATAGGCCACATTAAATCCAGACTCCCTGCCTCTCTGGACCCCTTCCAGTTTGTGTATCGTCCTAACCAGTCTACCTATGATGCTGTATCCCTCGACCTTCACCTTGCCCTGTCCCATCTAAAAATGAGGGACACTTACAGATGCAGCCATTCAAAATGCACAAACCAGCCATACGAGAAACTACCCACAAGCCACCGCAGGGCACCGCAGTAAGTGATTGGCTGGCCAAAATGACCGACAGGGGCACTCGTGGTGCATTGGTCAGTAGTGAAAAGATTTAATCATTTAATCTCTTTAATGTGCACATTTTAATCCGCTTAGTATTGAATATTTATATGAAATTTTACCACTAAAGGGAAATTTTAGTAGCTGAGTATAAAAAGAGGAGGAGCATAACGCATCTGAAGGTCATAAACGATATTAATTTAGGAACATAAACATTACTGTATGTAAACTGTACTGTGTATGTCTTGGTAGTTTAAAGAAAAAATACACACCAGTTTTTCATTTCTCCCTAAACATTTTAAGCATGAAAGTTTTATGAAACGGTACCCAAATATGCGATTGCTGTATAGAATGAATTTTAATTTTAAAAAAAAATTATTTAACACGAAAATTAAGCTGTTTACATTTTCCGCCTGAGAACATACAGATGCAGCCATTCAAAATGGGTGAGGTATTTCGCAGCATACCCCGGTGGGCGTGTCGCAGTATCACGCGGTATCACCCAGTTAACGTGTGTCATGTGACTAACTATCCGGCGTCGCCTTGTAAAACCACCAGGGGGAGCTTAACCTCTCATGTACAGCATTTGAGCCTTTAATTTTGAACTGTGTATTACAGCATGTTAATCATCAGTCATTAAAATGTTGGTATATTTTATGAAAGCAAGATTGCTCAGTTGGACAAAAGTACACAACCTACCTTTATCAGAAATATTTATGCATCAAAGCCTTTACTGAAGATATTACTAATAGTATTAATAATGGATGACTTTGGACAAGCTGTATACTCAAAGTATAATTTCTTTAGCACATTTGTACAACCACTTGGAATCTGTCCAAGCCATACTTTGTCAGGCATTTTGTTTTACTTCAACGGGCATAAAAACTTCCTTGCTTTTAACAGGGCGTTTCATAATTTCTAGCTACGTAAATGATTTAAAATGCGACACCTATCATTCAACTAGAGCTTAAAATATCACAAAGATCCTCAAGAGCACAGCAAAGAGTGTATTAAAAGACACTTGTATTTATCAACGCATTCTTTTCCGTATAGCAGATTTTATGGAACCACTTCAGAGGGGTGTCAGCCAGTCAGATTCCAGGAATCGGCACTTTAAAGGAAAAATACACACCGGTATTCCATTTCTTGTAGCCTAGTGGTCTAGGTGCGTGACTACCAACTGGCAGGTTGTGTGTTCAAATCCAGCTGGTGCTGGACTTTTCATTTTTATTTATTTATTTTTTAATCGCGTAACATAAACATATTACCATATGCAAACTGTACTGTATACAGTATGTATATGTATATTTAATGTCTTAACTGTGCCCGTTTAAGTATTGAATATTCATATCTAATTTTTTTTAACTTGATTTACAGTATTTGAGAGGTATGTCTTAACACCGATACTACAGTGCTTAAGTACTGCTCACGTATATGTTTCTAGGTTTATATTATGCATTTCATACGGTCAAATTACTTTTGAGCAACTAATAAGAAGCGCGAAACGGTATGCGTTTTAGTTTTAGTTTAGTTTTGTGCTGGGACCCGTGGATTGATTAGAGATATCAAGTACATACAAGTCATTTTTTAAATGTTGTAGTTCGTCTTGAAAAAATGTTACGAGTACATCATCTATCAACAATTACACAGGTTCTGTTTCCATATTGCGGATTTTGGTTACGTAATATTATTTTCTAGATTTCACGTTGTGAATATATGATTTGGGCAAACAGAGCCGCAAAGAAGTACATTATGGGTTGTTGGTTTTTTTTTGCAGTTTTACCTAGAACAAGCGATGCTTAAACCTTTGTCTGATTCTTGTGAAACTATCCACACGACAGTTACAGTACCTAGGAGTTGACTTCAGTGATGTCACTGATGGGATGTTTCTAAAAATCCATCCTCTGTAAAACGTCTTCTCTAGTTGTCCTGCATATGTATTCGCTAATGAAGCTGTGTGTTCTGAGCCTGGATCTCTACATTTCTGTATGAACCAGCTTAGAGGGCTAAAGACAGCTTGTGTTTAAATTGAGTGTAAGGCAATTTATGCTTCTAAAGTCATGGTCGGCATTTATTTTTGTACTGTGCTGTAAACTTGTTCTGTGCCAAGTCACATTATTTTATAGCGTTTTTATAGCATTATCAAATCTGGTGGCGCTGTGTGTTAGTTTCCTGACTCCCATGTCACATGGTCTGTGATTGAAACCTGTAAAACCGGTTTAATTCATCACAGCCAGCACTCTTCAGGTGTGAGGGTCTTCTGCTCAGAATGAAACGCTAAAATGTTTGTGTATATTCTAATGGTAGTGGGGGCAGGGTGTGTGTGAACAGGTTTGGTTGAAATTGCATTGGAGATCTATGTTCTTCACACCTGAAACATTTTCTCTGAAAGCATTTTCTTCGCAGTTTAACCGATCTTGTTACAGCATGTTACAGTTTACTATTATTAACCATATTAATTTTAAGTGCTTAATGTAAAATCTTGTAAAAATATATTTTCATTGTTCAAATATACATTAAGTCTGACTATCATATAATAAGTTAAATACAAAACTAAAGAAAAAATAGGGTTAAATATAATTCAAAATATTTTGCTAACAATGTTAACTGTTTATGAATAATAAAATGTATTAACTAAGGAGTAGGATGGCACAGTTGTTAGTATGTTTTTTGTTTTGTTTCTTTTTCATAAATACAACAGTAGTACCTGATGTCTCAGTGGCTTTCAAAATTAAATTATGCATGCAAACCTGTGAACTAGAAAGATAACTAAGATATCCATCCATTATATTCCATAATATCCATGAAATATATGGCGCTGAAATATGTGTGACGCAGTGGTGGCCTGACACGGTGAGGTGCCCTGGCAGCTGTATGATGCAGTGGTGGCCGGGCACGGTGAGGTGCGCTTGCAGCTATGTGACGCAGTGGTGGCCTGGCACGGTGAGGTGCGCTGGCAGCTGTGTGATGCAGTGGTGGTCGGGTATGTAGAGGTGCACTGGCAGCTGTGTGTTGTGACGCAGTGGTGGCCTGGCATGGTGAGTTGCGCTGGCAGCTGTGTGATGCAGTGGTGGCCGGGCACGGTGAGGTGTGCTGACAGCTGTGTGGTGTGACGCAGTGCTAGCCTGGTATGGTGAGGTGCGCTGGCAGCTGTGTGATGCAGTGGTGGCTGGGCACAGTGAGGTGCGCTGGCAGCTGGGTGATGCAGTGGTGGCCTGGCACGGTGAGGTGCGCTGGCAGCTGGGTGATGCAGTGGTGGCCTGGCACGGTGAGGTGCGCTGGCAGCTGTGTGGTGTGACGCTGTGGTGGCCTGGCACGGTGAGGTGCGCTGGCAGCTGTGTGATGCAGTGGTGGCTGGGCACGGTGAGGTGCGCTGGCATCTGTGTGATGCAGTGGTGGCCTGGCACGGTGGGAATATATGGGGATATATGGGGAATATCCTCTATATCCTCTTGGGGGGAATATCCTCTTGGGGGATTTTCTAACAACAAGTGATTATAAGGTGATCTGTCAAAGTGCAATGAAATACAATATGCTGGACAGTATGCTTCTCAAAGCGCTTTAAAGGATAACAACAATAACAACAACAATTTTACAAGTCCTGGGAGCAAGAATATCATCAATATTAATAATAATAATAAACTATTTTATATAGCGCCTTTAAAGGTGGCTTTTAAAAAAAACTTTTTTAAATGCATTTGCATTTGCACACAGAGCAGTGTTTACTTGAACATGGAGATGCCATACTGAAAAATTCCTGCACACAACCTTTGCAGCAGAATTTGCATCATTTGGCAGGGCTATGATTCATACAAGTGGTGGTGGATTTGGAGACAAAATGTTTTTACATTGGGTTGCTGTAAGTGGAGCACTAATAAGCCCAAAGCTCTACTTATTATTTAACAAGAGAATGCACCTGACAGGCTGGACAGTATGCTTCTCAAAGTGCTTTACAGGATAACAACAACAATAACAACAACAATTTACAAGTTCTGGGAGGAAAAATATTATCAATATTAATAATAATAAACTTTATTTTATATAGCGCCTTTAAAGGTGGCTCCTCAAAGCGCTTTACAGGATAACAACCGATGAAACAACATTGGTTGGGGGTTGAAAATACCTGTGAAACCGGTTTGTTCACAATGTACTGTAGACACAGAGTGTTACACCAACACATTAGCATGTTAAAGCGATTCCATTGAGGAGCCGGGCGCGATAATTCTTTTGTTCCTTGATACAGTATCGGCTCTGTGGTTAAGGATCTGTGCCTGTGCCTGGAAGGTTGCCGGTTCAAATCCTGTGGCCGGCAGAGGAATCCTACTCTGTTGGGCCCCTGAGCAAGGCCCTTAACCCTAACTGCTCCAGGGGCGCCGTCCAATGGCAGACCCTGCGCTCTGACCCCAAGCTTCTCTCCCTGTCTCTGTGTCTGTGTCTCCATGGAGAAAAGCTGGGGTATGCGAAAAGACGCATTCCTAATGCAAGAAATTGTATAGGGCTAATAAAGAAACATTATTATTATTTGATTTGCAAGGCCATTCGGCTGCAGCGAATGTGAATTCTGCCTGGCATTACCAGATTGTGAAAAAATAAAAGTATTTTCATCAAGATTCCCTTATAAAATTAATGTGAAACAAAACAAAAACTAAAAATAAGATACATTCTACAGACATTCACAACATAAACATATCTTAAAAACATATATTGTTAAATTATTACTTTAGATATATACTTTAGGTAATTGAAACAGCCAGTTAATAAAATCATTGCAATTTTGTTCTCGTTTGGAGGTGGGGATATTCTGACAACAATTGATTTAAAGACAATCTGTCAAAGTGCAATGAAACAATAATTATGCTGGGTGAACATTCCGAGGTCAAATTCTTCCGCGACAGGGGTACCTTTAAAGCGCAGACGATGGCACCGAAAAATTTTGGCGCGCCCTCTCTTTAAAGCCCTGGCCAAATACGAAGACAATACGTACAGTTATAATTCAAACTGAATTAAAAACTACTCCCGCAGAGAATGATGAAAACCGCACAGAGTCAGGTGAATGCACATTAATATGTTGAGCTTTTGGGTTCGGGTGGATTTGCGCCCTATAGTACGCTGGGCGAACGTTCCGAGGTCAAATTCTTCCAGAACGGGGGTACCTTTAAAGCGGAGACGACGGCACCGAAATTTTTTGACGCGCCTTCTCTTTAAAGCCCTGGCCAAATATGAAGACAGTACGTACAGTTATAATTCAAACGGAATTAAAAACTACACATCCCAGTTACCATGGTGGTGTTTGTGATCATTGCGTTTAACCAACGAAACAGGGCCAAAAATCAGTCACATGACTTTGGGGCAGAGTTTCGAAAGCTTAACCTATCAGCAACAAAGCGAAATTTACACGATAGGCTACCTCAAACTGTCAGTTACATGACTGTGTATGTCGCTTAAGCCACTCCTATTTGGCATTTTAGTTATGAAGGCGAGAAGACGCCCCCCCCCACCTCTCTGGGTGCCTGATTTGCCGCCATCTTTAACGGCTTCGTGTCCAAATCGCAGTAGCTACGTGAACGAAATAAAGTTCATCCCAGCTACAAAACATATATACTTTTGTGGTAAGAGGGAGCAAAACATCAGTATTTACTGCTATTAATTAGTGTACGATTTATAGTTGAAATCTGAGCCTAAATATAAAGTTAAAATCTCGACAAAGCAAATACAGAGAAAATAAATTCTTTCTGACATCCAAAATCAGTTTCGATCAAGGTCTCTAAAACAAACAAGAAAAAGAGGATTTTCGAGGGCAATTTATGATTTATGAGCAATCTAATTTCTTGTTCGTTTAAAACAGTGAAATGTCAGCTGCAAAAGATCACACCAGAAACAGCACTCTCTGCCTGTCATAGACGTTCAGGAAAGGCTGAATGAAGTCATGTCAAGTACAATAATTCGGTGATCAATAATAACAGTTGTAGGACAAGAAACAAAAGATAGTGAAAACTTAAGATTTTTAAGGCTAAAACTCAAATTCATTCTACAAATTAAGGCAAATG
This sequence comes from Lepisosteus oculatus, assembly GCF_040954835.1. NCBI lineage: Eukaryota > Metazoa > Chordata > Actinopteri > Semionotiformes > Lepisosteidae > Lepisosteus > Lepisosteus oculatus. The sequence goes on along the minus strand of NC_090698.1, from coordinate 36,337,839 downwards.
AAAATTCAGGACGTTAAAGTGCTAGAGGTGTAAAAAAATACAAAAATGCACATGAGCAAAAAGTTTTAGAAATTGAGCAAACAGAAAAAAAGCCATGCCTATAGTGCAGAAGAGGGATGCAGGAACACTTGCTTAGATATACAAAAAAAATCACAAAAAGGTGTATGTTACAAAAGAACATGCAAACATGTACATCAATTTCCCTTAGCGATCAATAGTCTTATCTATAAACATGAAACAGAGTGAGGAATCTGAAATTAGCATGCATACAAAACAGCAATTCTGTCAGTGAGCCCTAAATGAATTAATAGCAACTATGGTTTCATGGAGGGCTTCTCAGATAGTTGGGCATTCAGGTAAACTGCCAGGTGAAAGGATTTGTAAACATATTTTGTTAAAGCAAGTCAGTCATAAAAGACATTTTTCCAAGAAAGTTTAGCCTTTGTCACTAATGAAACCACTAAATAAAGACATAAATATAGAAATCTTAAGATTTGTTTTATTTAATGTTGGTAGCAGGATGAACTGTCAGGTTGAGCTAAGTGTATATTTTGTCACAGAGTTGCTGCAAGATGTTAACTGTGAAAAAGGTATTTAGAAATGAGTTATTTCAAGATGAAAATTTTCAGAATAATTGCAAATCTAGCAGGATAGAGAAAGCACAAAAAACTGGCAGTTAGATTGATCAGATTAGTATGAAAAGTCATTTAGCAAAGGGAATGAGAAGAGTGACATACTAGTATACTTTAGATCTTCTTTTCTGAACCAGGGAAAATCTGACCATGTTTCCCTATAAAAATAATAAAAAACTTTATTTGATATATCACCATTAAAGGTGGCATCTCAAAGCAATACAGTAGATGTAAAAACAGATAAAAGGACCACAGATTACAAAGTAAATGCATATAAGAAAGACAAGCAGTTAGAGGTGCTACCAAAATTAGAAAATGAAGCAGATACAGACACTAAGTCTTCTGAAAAGAAAGGTTCTGAGGTTAGATTTAAATGCACTCAGGGTACGTGACTGATATCACTGGGAATACAAATTGAGAACTCTGGGGTGCAGCTAGAGAAGACCCTGTCACCCACAGAATGTAGATGTTCTTGAGGACAGATAGAAGACCAGAGTCAGACGGACAAAGGTGGGGGAGTAGACAGATAATAAGCCATATACTGTAGGTACTGAATGAGGATGAGGAATTTGAAGTTGACTCGAAACCTGATAGGTAATCAGTGTAAGGACTTGAAAACAGGTGTAATGCATCCCTGATAGGATTCTCGCTGTCATATTCTGAACATACTGAAGATTGCTCAGTGTGGATTTAATTTCCCCAGTGAACAGGATGTGCATTTATTAATTCTAGAAAAAAAAGCCTTTCTTGATTTCTCTAGTTCTTAGTTTCTCTAGTTTCCTTTAAAATAAACTATTATCCCACAATGCAGAGTATTAAATGGCCAGTATTTACACATGATATTTGTGATTTAAAGAAATTAACACGAGCAGCTTTTGGGGATTTAAGTGTTGGCTGAGTTATTGCAGGATAAAAGACTAGAGATGTTGGTAAGAAGAAGATCATTTTGGGAAAGCTAAGGAATACACTGATAACAAGAACACTTCCTAATGGAAGATTCAGTTAGATACTGAAATGAGGATTGTATTTTAGGTTTTGTGCATTTACTAGCATTGAACTGTGTGTTGGATGCACATGAATTGAAGGAATGGGCAAACGTAGCTGATGCGGATCCACAGAGCCAGCATATTAAGATGTTTATAATTAGAGGCAATTTGTTTAAATAACTAGGTATGGATACTGATGTGCAAGAGAGGTGGAAAGGCCAGCACTATAAAATATTTTATTCTCAGTGAGATGCTGCCATTTCATAGTGGGTTTCTAACACTGTGTATAGTTCCATCCATTTCTAATCTCTTTATCCAGTACAGAGGATTTGGAGCCTATCCCAGTAAGCAACGGACACAAGGCAGAATACACCCTGGATATAGTGCCAGTCCATCACAGGACAGACAGACACAAACACACACACACCAGGGCCTGTTTTCCCATAAACCAATTAACTTACCAGTATGTTTTGGAGTGCGAGAGGGAGTCATATCACACATATGGAGAAAAACCATGTAACCCAGAGAGAACATGCAAACCCCACACACACAGGATGGCAGGAATTGAACCTAGGACCCCAGTGCTCCAAGATAGCAATGCTAACCACTTTGCCACCATTATAAATGGATGGATATCTTAGTTATCTTTCTAGTTCACAGGTTTGCATGCATAATTTAATTTTGAAAGCCACTGAGACATCAGGTACTACTGTTGTATTTATGAAAAAGAAACAAAACAAAAAGCATACTAACAACTGTGCCATCCTACTCTTTAGGTAATACAATTTATTATTTATAAATAGTTAACATTGTTAGCAAAATATTTTGAATTATATTTAACCCTATTTCTTCTTTAGTTTTGTATTTAACTTATTATATGATAGTCAGATTTAATGTATATTTGAACAATGAAAATATATATTTTACAAGATGCGGGGGAAAGTGCAACAACTTATTACAGTGCTAAATTTAATATTGATTGCTAATAGTTTATGCTAACACCTAACTTTCTTAATTAGATGTATTTAAAACAGTGAACTAAGTGTAACATACCATTCAGAAATACAATCGAGAATAGTTTTGTGGTGTTTGTATGTATGAAACGTTTCTAAAATGTATAACGTAACAAAATTAAAGACGATTAAAATCTGTAATCTTTCCACTTGTAATGTCATTAGACAGAACAACAAGTTTCTGCTTTGTCTAAGGATGGTATCAAAAAGTAGTCTAAGTGGTGAGAAAGTTGTTCTTAATGATAATTAAGTGACTTAAAAGTAAAAAGAGATGCTTCATATTGCTTGATTAATTTTAAAAACTAAGTTTTAAATGCAGACGCGATCGCTGCCATAAGCGCTCCAGGCAGTAGAACGTTCGTTCTGTACTGCTGAGCTCCGCGCCTCCTCCCTCTCTCGGTGCCGCGCCCCTCTCTGACGAAGCGCAGTGGGCGGTATGCTGTTTTCAGAGCCTCTGATTGGGAAAAAAAGATCTACTGATCACTTTTACACAACAGGAAGAGAAAATAATGGGATTTTTTCTCTTCGAAACGTGTGTTGTCTTTATGAAATTCGTGTATTTTAAACGTTTAATTAAGAAGTAAAAACCTTACAGCGTACACAAAGATTCTGAGCTGATCTCGAGGAAGAAAAATCACCCATTTTTCGCGCATAAAAAGTGTTTTTTAACTCATGAAACCTGTTTTTATAGGTTTTAAAGTCGTGCAATGTCTAAGTTAAGCAGGAACACATCATTATATCTCATTTTTTATTTCTTTTTAAAAAAAATTAAAAATCTTTTGCCCAGCCTACCTATAGTTCAACCTGCGGTACCGCTGTGTACTGTACATACAGTACGAACCTGTGTTATTTTGAAATTTAAAAAAAAGTCAATATATTTTAGGAGAAATTGAGTATTGGTGTGTATTTTTTCTTTAAAATACCAATAACAGCAACATACAGTTTACATAATATGTTTATGTTTCTAAATTAATATCGTTTATGACCTTTATGACCTTATGCTCCTCTGCGTTTTATGCTTAGCTACTAAAATTTCCCTTTAGTGGTAAAATTCCATATAAATATTCAATACTAAAAAGATTAAAATGTGCACGGTAAAGAGATTAAATGATTAAATCTTTTCACTAACGACCAATACACCACATTATCTTCTGTGTCGCTTTAACATTGGAATGTTTTTTTTTACGAGTGTCAAAAGAAGCGATATACAACCTGTCTCCTCTATAACTCTTCAGTTTACAAAGAAATTCCGCCAGAGCCTCACAACATAGTCCAATAATACTCTTCTTGCGTCTAATTTTTAGTTAAGCAGGATTTGAGCTACAGACCATAACAGACCAAAAAACAGAATCCACTTGCAATTCGGGTGTTAACAAAATGTGTTTAGAAAGAAAGTGAAATACAGTAATACTACCAGCTATATAGATACATAGATTTAGAAATTTAGATCCTAAAATTAATATCATGATTAATTTATTTAGATACGTGCTTATTTATTCTCGATTATGAAACAGCTAATTCCTGTCCTGGAATCTGACTGGCTGACACCCTTCTGAAGCAGTACCATAATCTCTGGTATACGGACGCCCCTGAAATTTGACTTGTTACTGTGTGATAAATTTTAAAGACGTAGATAAAAAAGTTTGGATTCTCATGTATCTGGTACAAGTATCTTTTAAAACAGTCTTTGTTGTGCTCTTGAGGATCCTTGTGATATTTTGAGCTCTGGTTGAATCACAAGTGTTGCAGTTTAAATAATTTTATTTGTTAGAAATTATGAAACGCTCTGTTAAAAGCAAGGGAGTTTTTATGTCTGTTATACTAAAATGCCCGACAAACTAGGGATTGGACAGTTTTTCAGTGCTTGTACAATCAATGGAAATGTTCACATAAATGTGCTAAAGAAATAAACAAAAAAAGCAATTTATTCCTTTATCATATGGCTAGCTAATGTCCCGTCCTTGTTAATTAGATCAATGAAATGCTGTGTTGTTACTTTTTGTCGATGGAAAAAAAAAGTATTTTCATTTAAAATGACGGTTACAAATAATGTGGACCAGCGTAATACTTTGAGTTTACAGCTTGTCCAAGGTCATTCATTATTAATAATATGAGTAATATCTTCGGTAAAGGCTTTGATGCATAAAATATTTCTGCATAATTAAAATATTTATGATAAAGGTAGGTTGTGTACTTTTGCCCAACTGAGCAATCTTGCTTTCATAAAATATACCAACTTTTTAAAGACTGATGATTACCATGCTGTAATACACAGTTTAAATTTAAAAGCTCAAATGCTGTACATGAGAGGTTAAGGTTTATTGGCTCCTCCTGGTGGTTTTACAAGGTGATTCCGGATACTTTCCAGTATGACGTCAAATGACGCGATACACCGTGTAATACTGCGTGATACTGCGTTTTGATGTGACATGCCCACCGGGGTATACCGCGAAATACCCCACCCATTTTGATTGGCAGCATCTATATGCAAGAATGCTGTTCATTGACTTCAGTTCGGCATTCAACACAATCATCCCCCAGAAACTGATAGAAAAACTGAGCTTGCTGAACCTTAACACCTCCCTCTGTAACTGGATCCTGGACTTTCGGACTGAGAGACCTCAGACAGTCCGGATTGGAAACAACGTCTCTAGTACCATGATGCTGAACAATGGAACCCCCCAGGGCTGTGTACTCAGCCCACTCCTGTTCACGTTGATGACTTATGACTGCACTGCTAAACACAGTGCAAATTACATCAATATTGAGGAGGGATCATACAGAGAGGAGGTGGAGCAACTGAATCTGCATGTCGATAAGACAAAAGAGATAATAATTTACTTCAGGAGGGCCCTTGGTGATCACTCCCCCCTGCATATCAACGGGTCTCCTGTGGAGACAGCTAGAAGTACTAAGCTTCTTGGTGTGCATATCACAGATTACCTCACCATCAACACCACTTCCCTAGCTAAAAAAGCACAACAATGTCTCCACTTCCTAGAGAAATGGCTTGATCGACATACAGAGCCGAAAAAGTTTGGCGTGGTCTTCTCTGCTTTAAAGGTACATTCCTTATGGAAGAATTTTCACCTTGAATATTTGCCCACCAGCTAACACAGAAGCAAACTAAATCCAAAATGTACTTGCAAGAATAGCGAATCAAAAAAATAAACATATTTGCTTTATACTGTACTTTATAATGCTGCCCACTAAACCTCTTTCCCACAGTTTCACAGGGGAAAAGTAACGTAGCTGATTCACAGCTGCATACAATTTTATCTATCTGGATACAACATATTTACTAAAACTATCCATCTCCGTAATCTCACTGTGTTAGTCTCACTGTACACCCCAGTGTTCACTCAAAGTTCACACACCCACACACCTCGCACCAGGGGGTAAGGAAAAGTGCCCGAGGTCAATTTTTCACTGACAGACAAAGTTGATTAAAACTCATTCAAAGGTTGTGGTGTGTTAACACAAAGTCTGCTTAACAGAGACATGACAGTCCATTGCCTATTACCACTATAAGGACAATAATATATATATTTTTATATTTTTTGGAAACGTTAAGTGTTTCCAAAATGTCCACTTGTGATACTTTAGCTGCTTAGTTACTCAATTCCATATTAATATAACTATCAAGTGATGTTAAATCACTACAACATTTACCTTTTTACAATAACAGCAAGTGCTATTTTTACTATGTATTTATGCATATTTAAAACATTTATGATGAAGGTGGAAGGTTGTGTACTTTTGTCCAACTAAGCAATCTTGCTTTTATAAAATATACCGACTTCTTAATGTTTGGTGATTAACATGCTGTAATACACAATTTAAAATTATTAAATGTCTAAACAGTATACAATTTAAATTATTAATTGGAAAAAGATTTCCCCTTAGCAGTGACCGGGATTCGAAACTGAGCATTCTCTGGCAACAGTTCAAATGCTGTACATGAGATGTTCAGCTTTTCTGGGTCCACCTGGTGGTTTTACAAGGTGCTTCCGGATACTATTATCATATTTCAACTAACATTCTGTATGATGAACCATGCCCACCGCGTTTTGACTCAGCGTACTCCGTGCATTATAAAAAACATTTTAAGCATCGAAGTCTTTAACTAACGAGATACCGGAGTCAACAAGCATAATTTTAGAATTTGATTAAAAGGGAATATGAAATGGAATCGCATATCTAAAGAAATTAAATACGATATAATTATATTCATGTACCGCAACACAAGAATAGTACACGCTGTACATTGTCTGTTGGTAATGTTTCTGTAGTGCTTTTTCTTAACTCCCATGTCACACGGTCTGTGATCGAATCCCACTAGAACCATGACTTTTTTTTTAACAAACTTTCTTTGAAAAAATGAAACGTTTCCCTGAGTCAGAGATTAAATAAAACCTCACTCGCACCAAACAAATTTATATTTCTAAATATCACAACATGATCGAATTTAAATCATTTTAATAACAATGAATAGTCACCTATGCGTTACAAAATAAACATTTATATTGATTTGAATCGCATTTTGATTTAAGTCGTAAACGCGTGTTTAAATATATGTGTTTTTTGATTCACAATCAGACAAATGCAACATAACTTGATATCTTTGTCTTCTAAGTATCTTAATAAACATAATCAGCATAGCTTTCTCCCCTTTTAGATTTATTTTTCTTGGGACCTTGGGATCAAATGTGGAAAGATTAGATTGTAATCGTTTTTATTTTTTAAATACATTTTAGAAAAGTGTAATCTATACTAAAAAGCTGTACACCACCTGCTATAAAGATACATATTGTGATACTTTCAGGTTCGGATAGGACAGACAGGAAGAACTCAGACTTGCGTAGTTAAAGCAAGTTAAAGCCTTGATTTTATATATCACCTTTAAAAGTGGCATCTCAAAACAAAGTAAATACCCAACACTGATTGTACCCATCTGTCATGCCAATAAAGCACCTTGAATTGAATTGAGAGAAAGAGAGATTTAAACTGCGACACTTATCATTCAACAAGAGCTCGAAATATCACAAGGATCTCAAGAGCACAGCAAAGACTGTATTGAAAGTATACTAGTGACAAACTAGCATACTTTAGATCTTTTTTTCTGAACCGGGGAAAATCTGATCATGTTTCTCTATAACAATAATAAAAAACATTATTTTACATATCACCTTTATGTGATATCACCTTAAGGACAGCACATACAAGGGTTAATTGCACAATGGACCGCGCAAAGAAATTTAAAATAGTCTTCTTTAGGTGTGAGGGCAGGAATGGATCGCAGAAGGCATAATCGGCAAATTAGGAAAACAAAGAACAGGACAGGCGAGACGTTTATCCAGAGAGCAAGTGATCAGAATAAGGAACAGCTGTTACGCCCAGGTTTTGCGCTCTCTCTCTGCTGAATGAATAAAAGCATTTTATTAAAAACGCGTTTGCATTTGTTTGGGTATTTACTTTGTAATCTGTGGTTTACATCTACTGTATTATTTTGAGATGCCACTTTTAAAGGTGATATGTAAAAGAATGTTTTTTTTTATTATTGTTACAGAGAAACATGATCAGATTTTCCCCGGTTCAGAAAAAAAGATCTAAAGTATACTAGTTTGTCACTCTTCTCATCCCCTCTTTGCTAAATGGCTTTTGAATAGAGTCACATGAAGAGAGAGGTGAAACAGCCCTACACAGCCCTGTCGCAGTACACGAATATAATTATATCTTATTAATTTCTTTAGATACGCGATTCTTTTAATACAGTCTTTGCTGTGCTCTAGAGGATCCTTGTGACATTTCGAGCTCTGGTTAAATGATAAGTGTCGCAGTTTAAATAATTTTCGTCGTTAGAAATTATGAAACGCTCTGTTAAAAGCAAGGGAGTTTTTATGTCCGTTGCAGTAAAAGAAAATGCCTGACAGATTCCAAGTGCATTTTTGCAGTTTACGTTGCGACAGACAATGTACAGCGTGTACTATTCTTGTGTTGCGGTACATTAATATAATTATATCGTTATTAATTTCTGTAGATACGCTATTCCATATTATATTCCCTTTTAATAAAATTCTAAAAAGTATGCTTGTTGACTCCGGTATCACGTTAGTTGAAGACTTCGATGCTTAAAATGTTTAGCGAGAAATGGAATACTGGTGTGTATGTTTTCTTTAAAGTACCGAGACCAGCCATATACTGTATGTTTAAGTTCCAAAATTAATATCGTTTATGGCCTTCACACGCGTTACAGTATGTTCCTATTCTTTTTTATGCTCAGCTACTAAGATTTCCCTTCAGTGGTAAAATTCCATATAAGTATTCAATACTTAAACAGGCACAGTTAAGACATTAAATATACATATATATACTGTATACAGTACAGTTTGCATACGGTAGTATGTTTATGTTCCTAAATCAATCTCTTTTATGACCATGTGAAAGGCATGGTGAATCGATTCTCAAAAATTACTGTACTTTGCATGATTGGAAACAAATGCGTGATTGCGAAATGCTGTGGTGTTACTTTTACAAAGACAGTCAATGAAAAAAATAATGTGGACCAGGGCAATACTTTGAGTTTACATTTTGTCCAAGGTCAGTCATTATTAATACTATTAGTAATATCTTCGTTAAAGACTTTGATGGCGACAGTTTAAACTTGAGAGGATGAGCTTTATTAGCTCCACCTTGCGGAAATTCCGAATACTATTATTTTGCTTGTGGTATTATAGGAGAATTTACGGTAACTAGCGGTATTTACCAGTAACAAGCGGTATTTACCGTTAACTCGCAGTAGACTGCGTAAAGCGCACCGCAAAATAATTCAGTATCGCCCACGCATTTTGAATGGCTGCATCTGTACCAAGTACTGAGGGAACTACTGTATGTCTTTTATCATTTTTGACCTTTACTGTAACAGGGCTTTTTACTATAGCTATAGACAAGCTAACACACCATTTTACTTTAAAGCAAACTCATCTTAATGTACCACTCAAGTCTCCATTAAGGCATTTTCAAAGGCTACAATCTGCTGTATGTATTGAGTAAAAGAAGTATTATTTACACAGAACAAATGGGGACAATTTAATAAAACAATATATCACTAAATATAGCTCATATATAATTAACATATATATTGTTCTACTTCACAAATTGTTTTTATAATGCAATGATTACTTTCAAAACTTCATTCTTCTTAGGTGAAACACATAAAGAAGTATTTGTACATCGAAAACATAAACCAAGTGAATGAACCAGCTGGCATGTCACTCAGACATGCATATCAGAGTTAAATGAACCCATGTGAAGCTTTCAGCCAAAGACCACCATCTACTGGCATTCCCAATAGCTGCAGAGATTGTCAGTATTTACAGTTGTTACTGTGTCCCAGTAGGAGAATATGATAGATAGTGAAAGTCACAGTTATGGTTTACATTAGTAAATTTAAAGCCTCTTCACAGTGGGGTCCTTGTTGCTGCTCCACTGTCTGAATTAGATAAGGTCAAGGCTGTGCATGTCCGTGAAGAGTTCTGTACATTTCTTAATTATAAAAGCACACACTGTGGTAATACTGAGTGTTTTTTCAAAAAGCAAGTACGTATTTTACATATTTTAAGGAAAGAATATTTTATAGGATATTCCATGTTTTTGTTAAATTCCCATAGTACTCTTGTCTTATTATTTTAAAAATTACTTGATAAAAATATATAAGCAAAATCTTTATTGAATGTAAAGGTTAGGTATTTGAAACATAGCCTATGTCATTCCTGCATGGAAATATCTCCAGTTATTTAGTGTATTATAAAAATTATTGCATTCAACCATTAAATTCATAATGTTTTCAGTTTGACCGAGGCAGATTGTGAAGCCTTGCAAAATCATCAGCAGAGCTAATGTGAATGCAATAAATTATCTCACTACAGATGTGAATAAATCCCCAAGCTTTCAAAACATGCAGTAAAAACTGTTTTTTTAAAGTCTTACTCAGGTTTTCTATACATGTTTGTATGTTTTTTCTAAATATGAATTATTTTTTTTGCAGTTAATGTGAGAACATTGTAATGTTATGTTGTGAAGGTATTCTTAGCACAGCTTTCAAATGATGTAAAAAGTCCAGCTCATCTTTAGGTGCATATTTAAAATATTCCTAAAGGAAATTACCATTATCCTATTGTTTACTTTGCTGTGCAATGTAGTGGAGGAATATTTGAACTGAGCCTTACACCTTTAGCAGCAAGGCCTATTGTTTCACTTAGAATTAAGTGTTATTAAAGATTTCTAATAATCTTTGTGTGCCTTGACCAAGAAGCATGATGCCTCTCACTAAATGCAAAGCAATATAACTAAAGAGGCCCCTTTATGTGATTTCAGCTACAGAATGACCTAGACATCTTTGCCTGTTGAAAAGGGTTGTTGGTGAGATGATCTTTTGGATAATGATATTCTCCAGGGCAGTAAAAATCTAAACTCCCATGGAGAATGTCCACTGATGGTGCCTGGATGCCTAGCAGAGAGCAATGACACATCTGGACCTGATCTTAAAGTTACAGGGCATGGTCACCCAAAAGAAGATCCATCAATTGGGGATCTGTAGGGTAGGTAACAGAACCAGATGATGGTATCTCAGCCAATTGCCAACTTGTCGCCCGATATAAACTGTAACCCAACACATCTTCACTGATTAACCACCGGCTCTCTCAATCTCTCCATTTAAACTAGTGTAGTGTGCTCTCTGAAGGCACCAGTTCTGTAGGGTTTGGGCATTTACTGGGACAATTATTAATTGTAGCAGTAAATCACAAAATAATTCTTTTGATGGCCTTAGAATCCAACCATGCGATATAACTCAAACAACGCACACACACACAGGTACTAATACACGAGGATACATTTATTAATACATAGAATATGCATATAAACCTAACAGATCTTATCGAGAGGGTTATCAGAATACGAAAGGTATATATTCAGTCAGTTACAAAGTGTTACATATATCAAGAGGACATACGTTCAGTATATCATTCATTTAGACCGTTTCGTAAATGCACTTGGTTATAACTTCTACATTAGATACTCAAAACAAGTACATAACTCTTAGGAATTAAATTGATATCAACTGGTTGGGATAACAATTGAATTCTCGAGCAGTAATGCATTGAAGTTGAATACTCATCCAATCTCTGGGGATTCAGATCTCCTGCGGGCACAAAGAAACAGTTGCAGGCTTTTGCTGTCCAATCCGCGCTCTCTGGCTCGGTGCCAAGCTGTGCTGTGCAGCTTGCGACAGTGCGCTGCTGATGTTAGCTGACCGGCTAGTTAGTGTTGGCTTTAACTAGCAAAGCTTGCGCACAGGAGAAAACTGTGACTGTGGGTCCCAGCAAGTCAGGAAGAGGACCGGTTCATTCCTGATGAAGAGCTAGTTCTGAATAGTGATTCAGCTGTCCACAGTTCCGACCTGTTCACGAGGCCTGCTGCTGGTGCTAACCTCGGGTGGATCCTCTGGTTACTCTCTGGCAACCTCCACTCTAGACTCTTAGAACAAAGGAAAGTTCTGGCACTCGGACACACTGGCCGTTCCATGGTTGTCCGGGCTGAGTCTCAGGATGGTCAGGAGGCGCGCTGCGAGAATGTCCTGCCCTTGGGAGTCTTCTGCTCCTGGGCCGTCCTGCCTTGGAATTCTCCTTTGAATTCCCTTTACAAAAGTCCACAGAATTCTCTCTCAGGCCCTCTGTGTTGCCTGTTTTTACCTGGAGGAACTTCAGCTTATTCATTGGCTGAAAGTTCCATGGGCATCAGAGTCCCATGTGGGTTACTCGGCCCTACCAGTCCCTGATTGGTTGATCAAGGTGAGATATGAGTCACTTACTCCTGACACTTAGGAATGCAGTCCAGATGTCCATCTGGCACTACCTAGACAGATAGGTGCCAATGGATGACCATTGATCATGATAGCCAGGCTTAGCTAAGTGCATCTCCCTTTGGGAGCTGTCCCTTATCAAAAGAAAACATCTGTAAATCAGCCTGCATGAAAAGCTTCTCTGTGGCTGCACCACAGAGATGAAGGGAGAGATGAGGCCTCATTTGGGAAAGCACAGCAACACTTAATTCTGTCTTATTAGCAAGCATTGCCGCTACACTGGCAAACCGAATTATTCAATCATGCTGTGGGAAATCATTCATCCAAGGAGCAGGACACAGTCTTTGTGGATTCAGTTGTTTTATTGAGCTCAATAATGACATCAACGCACGTTGGGTCTGCCCCGCAGGATGGACAAACTGCAAGGGTTTCCCAGCTCTTATATACAGTATGATCTCAGGAAGATGTTTTGTTTCACTGCTTCATGTGTATTCGTCTTGCCCTTTGATATGTAGCATGAATTGACTGGTTGGTCCTTTCTCAAGTCCTGTCCTTTGATGTGTAGCTGTCCTTTGATATGTAGCATGAGATGACCGGTTGGTCCTGTCTCAAGTCCTGTTCTTTGATGTGTAGCTGTAATTGTTGGAGCTGCTTAAGATATGTTAAAACAACCTACATATTACACAATGCGCCTGAACCAACACTGTAGTGTTGAATACAGATAAATTATATATATATATTTTCCATCAATAATATATATATATAAGTGTTTTCCCACTTTCCACATAACAGCAAGCAGTCCAGGTCAGGACTTAATGTTTTCTCCAGAAAGCTAGGCTGAGAGTGAGTCAGTAAAGAAGTTCCTAAATGGAAGAAATCTTGTGTTCACAAGCCCACTGTTATTTTTGCATGATCAACAAAATTACAGTTGGAATCCTTATTTTTGTCAGCATCCAGGAATGCAAGTTTAATCCATATCCTGAACAAAAGCTATATAATCAAGTTCCCATTTTGTCTATCTTGTGGCTGGACCTTGTAGCGGCGAGGCTTATTAAAATACAGGAATTAAGTTTTCTGTTCCCTTGCCAGTTCCTCTCTTCTTCATCTCAGTGGTGCTTGAGGCCATTCCATTTGGTTCAATTAAGGTGTTTTTCTAGCTGATAGAGTGTCCTGATAAGGAGCAACTCCAATTCCTGATATTTTCCAGCAACTTTAATAAATATTAATCTCTGGCGCCTTAAAGTCTGAGATTCCAAGGGAGAGTCTGATTCAAAGTTTGTTTACAACTCCAAGGTCAGAGGGCATGGTTATTCATCATCAGCCAATCAGAAACTGGTGGGGAAGGTTCACCCCACATGGGTCTCTGATGCCGATGAAACTTTCAACCAATGAATAACCTGCAGTTCCTCTAGGTAAAAACAGGCAACACAGAGCACCTGTGGAATGGACATTCAGCCTCAGGGCTCCTCTTGAACATCCTCAGACTCAGTCCGGACCACCATGTAATGGCCAGTGTGTCCGAGTGCAGGACTTTCCTTTGCTCTAAGAGTTGAGGTTGGAGGTTGCCAGCACATAACCAAAGGATCCACCCGAGGTCAGCATCAGTAGCAAGCCTCGTGAACAGGTCGGAACCGTGGACAGCTGAATCAGTATTCAGAACTAGCGCTTCATCAGGAACGAACTGGTCTTCTTCCTGACCTGCTGGGACCCGCAGTCATTTTTCTCCTGTGCACGAACTCTGCTAGTAAGGCAGAACTAACTAGCTGGTTTTCAGAGAGCATCAGCACCGCATCACAGGAATCTCTCTCACCACGTCGCAAGCAGCACTACTGCCTGGCACCGAGCCAGAGTGTGCGGATTGGACAGCAACAAGCCTGCAACTGTTTCTTTGTGCCTGCAGGAGATCTAAATCCCCAGAGATTGGATGAGTATTCAACATTCTGCATTTCTGCTCGAGAATTCAATTGTTATCTCAACCAGTTGATATCAATTTAATTCCTAAGAGTACTTGTTTTGAGTATCTAGTGTAGAAGTTGTAACCAAGTTCATTTACGAAACGATCTATATGAATGATATACTCAGTGTATGTTCCTCTTGGTATTTGTAACTCTTTGTGACTGAATGAATATACCTGTTGTATTCTACTAACCCTCACGATAAGATCTGTTATGTTTATATGCACATTTTATGTATTAATAAATGTATTTTCATGTATTAGTACCTTTGTGTGTGCGTTGTTTGAGTTATCCCACAAGGTTGGATTCTAATACCATCAAAAGAATCATTTTGTGACTTACTGCTACAATTAAGAATTGTCCCAGTAAATGTACAACCCCTACATTACTGGTGCCTCGTGAGTGGATACTACAACCTCATGAAGACAAACTGTGCACAGACTGTTTTTAAAGACTGAGGATAGCAGGATGCTTCTATTGCAGATCTGTAAGAGCACCAGTGGAAGGAAAAGCTCTCTCTCTTCTGCTGCCACAAACAACACAGCCCAGCTTTTCACCAGTGCAAATATAAATCTCATCAAGGACATTTGGCCGTATTGGTGAGGAAAACGTAATTATTCACATAATTCTTGAGAGAACTCTTATTCCAAATGAATGTTTGATGTTATGTTTATGATAGTGAAGGAACCAATGCCTGTTAAGAGTTAACGATTAGGTCCTGAAGACAGCAGTCATCACCCTGCAACTCACAACTGGCAACCCACTGAAGCTCAGCAGGTGTGAGCCTGGTCAATACCTGGATGGGAGATCTCCTGGGAAAAACTAAGGTTGCTGCTGGAAGAGGTGTTAGTGGGGCCAGCAGGGCGTCCGTGTAGGTCCTAATGCCCCAGTATAGTGACAGGGACACCATACTGTAAAAAGGCGCCAACTTTTGGATGAGACGTACAACCGAGGTCATGACTCTCTGCGGTCATTAAAAATCCCAGGGCAATTCTTGAAAAGAGTAGGGATTTAGCCCCAGCATCCTGGCCAAATTTCCCATTGGCCCTTATTAATCATGGCTTCCTAATAATCCCCGTCTATGAATTGGCTTCATTACTCTGCTCTCCTCCCCACTAATAGCTGATGTGTAATGTCCAGGTGGATGCTTAACATTGGTGGTGGTGGAGGGGAGTCCACATTACCTGTAGAGTGCTTTGAGTAGAGTGTCCAGAAGAGTGCTGTATAAGTCTAAGCAATTTGTATTATTATTAAGAACATCTATATTTTGTCTTAATACAAATTTCAGCAATGAGAAATTTACTTTAATTTTGGATTAAGAACAAATATTTCACAGATACTGTACTGTAGTGGCTTTGAAACCATACGGTCTCATACTGTACAGATGCAGCCATTCAAAATGCGCGGTAAAAACCCGCGGTACAGTAACCTACCCACAAGCCACTGCAGGGCACCGGAGGGCACTGCGGTAAGTGATTGGCTGGCCAAAATGACCGACAGGGGCACTCATGGTGCATTGGTTGGTAGTGAAAAGATTTAATCATTTAATGTCTGTACTGTGCACATTTTAATCCACTTAGTTTTGAATATTTATATGGAATTTTACCACTAAAGGGAAATTTTAGTAGCTGAGCATAAAAAGAAGAGGAGCATAACGCATCTGAAGGTCATAAACGATATTAATTTAGGAACATAAACATTACTGTATGTATATAAACTGTACTGTGTATGGCTGGTCTTGATAGTTTAAAGAAAAAATACACACCAGTATTCCATTTCTCCCTTAACATTTTAAGCATGAAAGTTTTATGAAACGGTACTCAAATATGCGATTGCTGTATAGAATGAATTTTAATTAAAAAAAAATATTTAACACGAAAATTAAGCTGTTTACATCTTCCGCCTGAGAACAGTCACCCGTTGCTACCCAACGCAGAAACACAGCCACTAACTAGCAAAGAGAGGACATTAGCTAGCCAATATGATAAAGAAATAAATGATTATTTTGTTTATTTCTTTTGCACATTTATTTGAACATTTCCATCGATTGTACAAGCACTTGGAAACTGTCCAATCCCTAGTTCATCAGGCATTTTACCGGTCTTGCGCCGGTCTGCGTCTTCTAGGATAAAATGCCAGCGAACTCTTGTTTTTATGTCCACTCTAACAAACAATCTCCTTTGCTTTTAACCAAGCGTTTAATAATTTCCTAAAATGAAAATGATTTACTTTATTTCCCTCATGGGATCAATAAAAGTATCTATCATCTGTCTGAACAATGGGACAGAATTCTGGGGTCTCCCCATACCAGAGATTATGGTAGGGCTTCAGAATGGTGATTGGCTGACACCATCTGACACCCCTCTGATTGGGGGAAAAAGACGTGCTGGTTTGCTATACAGTACTGAACCAGGAAGAGGATTTATTTTTATTTGAAACTTGTATTTTAAAAGTTTAAGAAGTAAAAACCTTACAGCGTACACAGATTTCTAAACTGATCAGGATTGTTCTTTGTCTTATGCATAATAATGTTCACCGCTCTGTCCAGCAAATTAATAATAAACTTTATTTTATATAGCGTTTTAAACGAATAAGTAATTAGATTGCTCATAAAACTAATCACTTGCTTTTTCTTTTTATTTAGGCTCAGATTTCAACTATAGATCGTATTATTAATAACCATAATAACATCCAACCAACAAAAACAACCATATAAACATAATACCAACCAAAAACATAGATAACAACCACAATACAAAATCAAATATATCAAACCATTATACTCTCGCAACTTCCTTTAATTATCATAACCCCGCCCCTTATCCAAAACCAAACCCTCCTCCCATCCCAGTTTATCCTCTTTATCATAAACAAAATCCACCTCAATTTTCAACATAAAGCATTACACAAAATCAATACCTCAACACTCCATACTCAACAACGATAATTCACAAACAGCCAGAACATGTAACTCCACATTCCCAGACAGACCTCATTTCCATAGTCCCGCCCCTTATGCAAAACCAACATCCCTCCCCTGTTCTCTCTCTCCCCTGGCGTTTGTAATCGTTTTAATTTTCAAATAAATGTTTGCAAAGTCATGTATTTTAAAAATCTTAAGATTTTTATATTTATGTCTTTATTTAGTGGTTTCATTAGTGACAAAGGCTAAACTTTCTTGGAAAAATGTCTTTTATGTAAACCATGTTTGCTATTAATTCATTCAGGGCTAAAATATGTTCATTGTCGTCTAATGAAAGAAGGGTTCCTTTCGCCGTAGTTGGGTTAAAATTAGAAGCTTGCCAGGCCCGGATTGTTACACCAACGCATTAGCATGTTAAAGCGATTTAATTGAGGAGCCTAGCCTTTAACTAGTAAGTACTGTACTTACTGGGTTTTTGAGGGGGGATGGTGTCTTTCTTTGGAAATCTTGCCTGCTTCTACTTTGAAAATACTTGTGAAACCGGTTTAATTAGTCACAGCCAGCACTCCCGCAGAGAGGGGGGTTGTAATTGCAGTGTATACAGTAGATGGGAAAGCCAGAGCCGACCTCTACGCCGCCCACGTGTTATGCTCTTCATTAATGTCTAAGCCGGAACACATCATTATATCTCATTTTGTATTTCTTAAAAAAAAAAATCGTTTGCCCAGCCTAACAATAGTATTATTGTTATTGTTATTGTTTTTAAACTGTAAAGCGCTTTGAGGAGCCACCTTTAAAGGTGCCATATACAATAAAGTTCATTATTATTACTATTGTTAATTTGCTGGACAGAGAGGTGAACATTATTACACAGAAGAAAAAGATAGCAATTTACGTTGCATTGTGCATTGTCCTGCTGTAATACAGTTTTAAATAATTAATAGTCTAAACAGTATCAGCTTTATTTATGGGTTTTAAATAAAGGCGATTTAAACACGATTTAAATCAATATAAATGTTAATATTGTAACGCCTAGGTGACTATTCATTGTTATTAAAATGACTTAAATTTGATCATGTTGTGATATTTAGAAATATAAATTTGTTTGGTGCGAGTGAGGTTTTAATTAATCTCTGACTAAGGAAACGTTTAATTTTTTCAAAGAAATGTTTGGTAAAAAAAACCAGTAGGATTTGTTTACAGACCATGTGACATGGGAGTCAGGAACCTAACCCACAGCGCCACCAGCAAAGTCACGTGCAGAGTGCTGAAAAAGCACTACAGAAACATTATCAACAGACAATGTACAGCGTGTACTATTCTTGTGTTGCGGTACATGAATATAATTATATCATTATTAATTTCTTTAGATACGCGATTCCATATTATATTCCCTTTTAATCAAATTCTAAAAGTATGCTTGTTGACTTCGGTATCACATTAGTTAAAGACTTCGATGCTTAATGTTTAGGGAGAAATGGAATACTGGTGTGTATTTTTTCTTTAAAGTACCGATACCAGCCATATACTGTATGTTTAAGTTCCATAATTAATATTGTTTATGGCCTTCACACGCGTTGCAGTATGCTCCTATTCTTTTTATGCTCAGCTACTAAGATTTCCCTTCAGTGGTAAAATTCCATATAAATGTTCAATACTTAAACGGGCACAGTTAAGACATTAAATATACATATACATACTGTATACAGTACAGTTTGCATACAGTAATATGTTTATGTTCCTAAATCAATCTCTTTTATGAGCATGTGAAAGGCATGGTGAATCGATTCTCAAAAATTACTGTACTTTGCATGATTGGAAACAAATGCGTGATTGCGAAATGCTGTGGTGTTACTTTTACAAAGACGGTCAATGAAAAAAAGAACGTGGACAAAGGCAATACTTTGTTTACAGCTTGTCCAAGGTCATTCATTATTGATACTATTAGTAATATCTTCGTTAAAGACTTTGATGGCGACAGTTCAAACATGAGAGGTTGAGCTTTACTAGCTCCACCTTGCAGAAATTCTGGATTCTATTATTTTAATTGCGGTATTATAGGAGAATTTACGGTAACTCGCGGTAGACCTCGTAAAGCGCACCGCAAAATAATGCGGTATCGCCCGCGCATTTTGAATGGCTGCATCTGTACATACATTATATGTATATAGTATATGAACTCACTGCCATTCATTGCCATGTGCGCTACTGTTTTGGTATATCTGTGGATCTGATTTCATGGGATTCGCGTGTGTAGAACAGCAGGAGATGAGACTCAGCAGGCAGGGGTTATTTTGATTATACTATGAATGATTCCCTAAGACAAATTGTCCAACTTTCAGAATTATAAAAAATAAACCTTTGATGAGTTTGCCCGAGAGACAAAGGTACCTTTTCAGAAGTTGTGTATTGTGCAAAGTAGGTGAATTAGACAAGCAGCTTATGTTGCTTAAAGAATTTTAAATCTATCTGACTGTACTGTAGGTCTAATGTTATTGAACAGAAAGGCACCTTGCTCACATGTGGCTCTGTTAGAGTTTGTGTTAATACACTGTACCCTTTTGAATGGATTTTTATCACCTTTGTCTGTCTGAGGCATTGGGGTATATCCCTTCCTCAGTTTAACATCTATTACATCGCCAGTAAACCTAGAGACTAAAACCCACTATCAATAGTTCTTATAATAATAATAATAATAATAATAATAATAATAATTGATTACACTTATATAGCGCTTTCCTGGACACTCCACTCAAAGCGCTTTACAGGTAATGGGGACTCCCCTCCACCACCACCAATGTGCAGCATCAACCTGGATGATGCGACAGCAGCCATAATCCGCCACACATCAGCTATCAGTGGGGAGGAGAGCAGAGTAATGTAGCCAATTCATAGAGGGGGATTATTAGGAGACCATTGTAAGGGCCAATCTTTAACTGCTTCATAGTCGGGTGCAGAAATGCTCGAAACTGAATGCCAGATAGACACTACAATTACTCGTAATACTAATAATATTTAACAATATAATAAGTAATATTATTATGAAATGGAAATCTAATGGATTAATTGATTCTTAAAATGTAAAGAGCTTTAGAAAAATATATAACAAGGATGTAACTGCTGTGCTACGAGCAGATTTTTAGAAGACAGTTTGTCAAGACAGGACGTACTGTCTAGATTACCAAATTAGCCGAGTGCAAGTGCTAAACTTTGCAGAATATATATTGGCGCATCTTCTTTCGTTCTTTCGTTTCTATGATGTAATGTTTCTTGTCCTAAGGAAAGGGGAAGTATTAGAAAGGGACTAAGTGCTGTATTTTTCATTGCATTACAACATCTTTATAAAAAGCCTGTACTGCCTGTAGCAAGTTGAGTCTCTGACACACTCTGCAGAGTGACAGCAGGGCTCCCAATATTGCAATATTGAAATAAAGACCTTACTCAGGTGAAAACTCTCTCTTGTGGCTTCCTTGATAAATAGATTTCCATAACAATTAACAACCCCAAGTGCAGCACATGTGAACTAAGGAAAAATATTGGCTCCACAAAACAAATCAAACATCCTGAACAAGCCCCTAAATATACTAAATCCCCACTATAGTTGCAGCAAGGTGAAAGTGAGAACCTGAGTTTTAAAACATTTTTTAAAGAAAATCAAAAATAACCAATTACTTGTCCATGCCTAACCTAGACATTGCATGACTTTAAAAGCTTGAACTTTAAACAGTAGAACCTCAATTATATTTGCCATTGTATTAACAGTTACAACAGATATAAATCTTAACACAAATCCAAAACCTTTTAAAACAAAAGCTGTTAACTATGCTTCACACCTGCAATTACAGATGATGGTGTGCCCAGCAGCTCTTTTGTTTAGATTATACCATGAATGAGTCCCTGAGCCAAAGTTAAAAAAAAATAAACCTTTGTTTGGATGAGAGAAATGGGTATCTTTTGGGAAGTCGTGTTCTGATTGCAGAGAATCTAATTTTAACAAACCTCAAAGAGCTACTTTTGCTTGAAGAATTTAAAATCTGTCTGCCTGACTGTATTGCAGCTTATTTCGTTGAACTGTTTGGTCACCTACGGAGAAACCCAATCTAAATTTAAGGTGTGCTTCTTTCACGGTTTTCAGTTCAATTCAATTTACTTTATTTTTATATAGCGCTTTTCACAACAAGGTTGCCCCAAGGCGCTTTACAAAGCAAGTGACCATACATCTTGTGAATACAGAACAGAAAAGACCAGAAGACAATGGAGGAGAGGAACCAAAAACTCCTTAGTAAGGAGAATAAAAACCTCTAGGGGTCCAAGGTCAACTGGCTGCCCAACCCCTTTGGGCATACTTATATTACACAATTAAAAAAATGAATAAATGAATAAGGGTATTAATCCATCCATCATGTCTTCTGGATGTCAGTCTGTAGACCAGCAAAATCCTCCTAAACAATAGTTAAATCAGCAATATCCCTCTTGGATCCATGGCAGTGATCCAGCATCATGATGCCCAGCCTGTATGACATCTGGACATGTGGGGAGGAGAATAATATAGTTTGGTCAGAACAGATGTACAGTATCTACCTGGTGGGCCAACACAGAGACACACAATGGCTTGTACAGCAACACCAGCAGCCATGATTGCAGCATGCTATGATGTAAGGTGTGAGTAGGCTAGGCTGAAGTAATAGGTTTTCAGTCTGGACTTGAATACTGAGATTGATCCGGCATCCTGAACATGGGGTGGGAGACTGTTCCATAAGCTAGGAGCCCTGTAACTAAAAGCTTTACCACTAACTGTTTTTTTGTTAATGCATGGAATGTGAAGAAGACATGCATACATGTGAGCGACTTGGATTGTATACATTAATAAATTCCATTAGATAGACAGGTGCCTGACCTCTGAGAGCACATCACTAATCCAATGTGCTGCCACACTTTAATAATCCATAATAGAGAGCACTAGTTTTTGTTTTTCAGCATATCATTCCTTTACACTTTCAGAGCAGGTAAAAGTTATGTGATCAGAAAGCGTGAAAGGTATTAAATGAGAATATATGCTGATGGAAAAAAAGAAACACTGGAATTAGAATACTATAGTGAGAGCTTATATACTTTCACAAAACATTGTCAATTTGTTTTAAAGCCTCTGACCAGCAACACAGTTGTGAGACATTGCAACTTGCCAATCACACAAAAGCTTGTTAGGTGCACTTTTACCCAATGAGGTCCAGCTGGAACAATGCCTGTTTAGGTCACCTTTAAAAAGGCCTTCATTCAAAGCTTCGGTCACTGCAAGAAAAGGGCCACACTTAGACAGTTTTCTGTGTATTCCATAATGCCTCGAATGTCACGAGAAGCAAGGAGAGGGTCATTGGAATGCTGCAGGCAGGCATGTCATGTGCCAGCATTGCCAGACACTATAGAGTAAGCCGCTCCACTGTATCCCGACAGCAGAGAAGATTTTAGCAGACCGACAGGACAGATGACCTACACATCAGACTGGTCTATCTGAGAGACTGTTTCAGATCTGCCACTTGTACTGCTGCTGAAACTGCTGGCAGACACAATGCCCGCATCAAGTGACAGGACAGTGAGGCTCCATGCTGTCAGAGGCCCTCTGCTTACACCTTCTAGACATCATACCCGACGGACTTGGGCCAGACAGAAGCTGCCAGAGTGTGGAGGAGGAAGTGTTGCATTTCTTTTTTCTATCAGTATATATTAAAGATTAATTTGGTTCCAGGACAGCAGAAATGCACTCAACTCACCAAATTGTTCACATTCTCTGTGTAGTGGCAATGCTTATTAATAAGACAGAATTACGTGTTGCTGTGCTTTCCTAAATGAGGCCCCATCTCTCTTTCTCATCTCTGTGGTGCAGCCACAGAGAAGCTATTCATGCAGTTCTGATTTAGGGTGTTTTCTCTCAGCTGAGGAGCAGATCCCAAATGGGGATACGCCCAGCCATGTTTGGCTATCATGATCAGTGGTCATTCCTGGCACCTATCTGTCTGTGAGATTCTTGAGATCATCTGAATTGCGGTCCTAGATGTCAGAGGTCATTGTGACTCATCTCCCACCTTGACCAACCAATCAGGAACCTGCAGGGTGTAGTAACCCCATGTGGGTCTGAATGCCCACTAAACTTCTGACTAATCACCACCTGTCTTTGGCCTGGTTTAAAAGACACTCCACAACTCAGAAACTTGGCTTCTCCAGCCACTTTGCACACCCTCAGAGACAATCATGTGACAGCCAGTGTTGACTGTATAGGGACTGGAACCTTGTTTCAGCAAAGTGCTGGCCCGGGGAATGCACGTACATAAATTGCTAGCCAACGCCAACGAGGACGCTTCGCTTGATCACCGTAGTATACGTTTGTTGATAACCTGAATAAGTTTTTTTGAGTGCAAACCGAGTTTCTTCGCCCTAAAGAGTGACTTGCTTGGACCTGCGGTTACCCCCTGTGCATAGAGACTTTCTACTAGTCAGCCGGACTACTAGTAGGTCCCTGAGAGAGATACTGTCGGCGCATAGCCACAGCTGAAATCTCTCCTCCTAATTCGTCCGACTCCGAGCTGCACCCTGACTGGTTGGCTAGGAGCCAGAGTACACCAGGACGAAGCCTATTGAAAACCGCAATAGTTTAGACTTGGTGCCCGTGTCGGGAAATACGAAGCCACATCTGGATAAGTAAACCCAATGTTCTGCATTGAATCTCAAGAATTAAATTGTTACCTCAACACAAGTTGATATCAATTCAACTCATATGAGTAATGTATTTACTTTTGAGTAGCTAATGTAGACTGATTAACGATAGTATAACTGAACAGTATACTGAAGCATATTTGTTTGTAACTCTTTGTGTTTTGCATCTCTTCGTGATTATATACCTTGCACTTTGATAGCCCTCATAGTAAGATCTGCCACCTGTCTCCAGGCAGACTGTTATGTTTTATGCACAGTTTATGTATAATAAATGTATCTCGTTTATTGAATCTGTGTGTGTGTGTCATTGATTTTCTGAAAGATTGATTTTCTAAAAGCCATAACGAACCACCTCAATTCATAAAACCCCCTACATCTGAAAGTTGCTGTCTTCTTTTCAGCATCCTGTTTTGTCTAGAGCTCTATTCTATATCTTTTTAACAAATCAGTAATGCACATCCAGCCACAATGCATCATGAATTGCTAGCCCTGTGCTGCTGATGTAATTATTTCCCAATGGCACCTGGGAACAGTAAGAATTGAAGGCATTGCTCACAGCCAAGTGTACAGATGTTTCTAATTGCTTTCCATTAACAAGAATAACAGCTGTTTATATCTATCAGCAAATAATTCACAAGAGTTCCAGACTGTTAGGATAACATGTCCCACCTGGTCACCATCACCAGTTGTCAGCACCAAAGAGGAACATTGCCAGGCCTCTTGTTTGTAAGATTCCATGTCTAAGCCATTCTGAGTGTCACCTTCAGCAATCTTAATTTGGTTCCAGAAAAACAAACTAGAGACTGGCTGCAAAAAAGACCCCAGAATCAAAATCTAAAAATAAAAACTGCTTATTAGATAGCATACATTTAGACAAGCAGTTATGAAAAAATTGCTTTCTTATTCTCTGTAGCCCAAGAATATGAACAGCAAGGCAGTTGTTTCTCAGCTAGGCAAGAGTAGTTGCTCAGCACTTGCAGGGGCATTTAAGTTTCAAAACGTGAAACGTGGTTTATGTCTTGTCTTAGACAGAGAACTATTTTGCATCCCTTTGTGTTATTTTTTGTATTGATGTTTGTTGTGGCTGAAATGCCTGTCTCCCTGAAGTAGGATAAAAAACATTTCTTCCTTTATTTTACATTACAGTTAGGAAAATGGACACACCTTTGTTAGCCTGGAGAGAATAAATTTGCTTTGCAAGAGTTACTATAAAGCACATAGTGATCTATGTGATTCAGTAAGTTATTGTATAAAGACCTATGAGACTTCAGTGATTATCTGAAGAAAAAGAACAAAGCTAAATAACGCAGAGTTAAATAAGCATACCTATCAGTGAGGAACGTTTTATTGTACATTATGACATGACCTTCACGCTTCCATCCATTTTCTAAATTCTTCATCCAATACAGGATTTCGAGGGAGTTGGAGCTGTAGTATCCTCTCACGAGGCACCAGTAATGCAGGGGTTGTGCATTTAATGGGACAATTCTTAATTGTAGCAGTAAACCACAAAGTTGATTCTTTTCATGCTATTAGAATCCAACCTTGTGGGATAACTCAAACAACGCACACACGGGTACTAATACACGAGATACATTTATTAATACATAAAATGTGCATATAAACATAACAGATCTTATTGTGAGGGTTAGCAGAATACAACAGGTATATATTCAATCACGAAGAGTTACACATACCAAGAGGGACATACGTTCAGTATATCATTCATTTAGACCGTTTCGTAAATGAACTTGGTTACAACTTCTACACTAGATACTCAAAACAAGTACATAACTCTTAGGAAATAAATTGATATCAACTGGTTGGGATAACAATTGAATTCTCGAGCAGTAATGCAGAATGTTAAATACTAATCCAATCTCTGGGGATTCAGATCTCCTGCAGACACAAAGAAGAAAAGGCAGGCTTATTGCTGTCCAATCGGCGCTCAGTGCCAAGCAGTAGTGCTGGTGAGAGAGATTCCTGTGATGTGGTGCTAGTTAGCGTTGGCTGAAACTAGCAAGAGTTTGTGCACAAGAGAAAAGTGACTGTGGGTCCCAGCAGGTCAAGAAGAAGACTGGTTCGTCCCTGATGAAGCGTTAGTTCTGAATACTGATTCAGCTGTCCACAGTTCCGACCTGTTCACGAGGCTTGCTGCTGATGATAACCTCTGGTGGATCCTTTGGTTACACACTGGCAACCTCCGCTCTCGACTCTTAGAACAAAGGAAAGTCCTGCACTCGGACACACTAGCCGTTACGTGGTGGTCCGGACTGAGTCTGAGGATGCTCAGGTGGAGCCCTAAGGCTGAATGTCCAGCAGGCGCGCTGCGAGAATGTCCTGCGCTTGGTAACTGTGTTTCCCTTGGGAACTGTTCTGGCCTTCGGAACTATTCTGCCCCACGAACCGTTCTACAGGTGCTCTGTGTTGCTTGTTTTTACCTAGAGGAACTGCAGGTTGTTCCTTGGTGGGCATCAGAGATCCACTGGGGTTAACCTGCCCTACCAGTTCCTGATTGGCTGATGATGAGTAACCATGCCCCCTGACCTTAGGGTCGTAAACCAACTTTGAATCAGACTCTCCCTTGGAACTTTAAGGCACCAGAGATGGACATTTATTTAGGTTGCTGGAGAATAACAGGAATTGGGAGTTGCTCCTTATCAGATCACTCTATCAGCTAGAAAAACCTTAATTGTTAACCAAATGGAATGGCCTCTCTCAGTATCAAGCACCACTGAGATGAAAGAGAGAGGGACTGGCAAGGGAGCAGAAAACTTAATTCCTGAATTTTAATAAGCCCCACCGCTACAGAGCCAATTCTAGCAAGCAACAGGCACAAGGTGGGGTACACCCTGAATATGATGCCATTTCATTTTAGGGCACACAAACACAAACACAGACAGGCACACACTGACACCAGGTCCAATTTTACCAGAAGCCAATTAGCCTACCAATATGTCTTTGGACTGTAGGAGAAAACCACAACACCTATTAATAGAAGTAAGGTTAGGTCCAAATTTTATTCCTGCCTTTATAGTCCATCCAACCTTAGATTTTTTGTCGGTCAAACAGTATAAATAGCCTATGCTAGGGGCTTAGACCAAATCAGGTTAAAAAGGGCCTTCGAGAATTATTGTTGTTACTATTATTAGAGAAAGACTTTACAAATGCCGATCTATCCCTTCATCCAATCAGAGCACCTCACTTGTTAACACACTCTCCAGTTCCAAACATACTTAAGCTTTCTCTGTTTCACTGAACATTGCTCAGTATTGTTAGCTTCCTTGGAACTCCTTGCCTCAAATTAAATACTACTTGTTCTTGCTTTTGGATACTCGAATCCAGAACTCACCTTGATCTCGTCTAGCGTTTTGGATTGTCTGCCTTCTCCTCCTGGGTTATCTTTGGTATTTCGTCCTTGATTACGTCTCCATCTTGCATTCTGGATTTACCTAAAATCTCTACTGGCACCACAACTCCACATAGGGTTCATCATTCAATCTACAACACGCAGCGTTACAGATGATTACTGTATTCTTGAAAATGGCAGTTTATGTTGAGGTACTGTCAATAGCTAAGAGTCATTAAAAGCCTAGAGTAGTGGTAAGCAATTTTCTCAGCATCACCAGGCCTAAAAGTAGAGGAGCTGGTTCATACAAAACCAATGATCTCAGTTCAGGCACTAGATAGTCAAGGCAAGCCTGTCATTCATTCTTCAAAATTTACTGCACATGCGCTTGTTTCCAATGTCAAAAGATATCTTGAAACGTTGAAAAACAGGCAAAGAACGTGCTTGTTGTAGTCTTTCATGGGAGTTGTAAAAGGTATATGTTTTGAATAATGTTTTTAATTTCCATGACTATCTATGAAATATGATGCACACATTAAAATACCAAACCTTACTGTAGTAAAAGTTTTAGAATAAGTTCCAACATTTAGAGACAGACTCACTGTTATTCAGTTTTATTTCAGGGACAATTACAAGGTTCTGGGCATTATTTTTAAGCATTATTGGCTTTGGTCCTTCTCATACATTTCTTTTCATGGGGCATCAACCTTAATTTCCTTGAGCAAAGACAGCCTGATGCTTATAAAGCTGTTTTTATTTCCTT
Source organism: Lepisosteus oculatus (assembly GCF_040954835.1). Lineage (NCBI taxonomy): Eukaryota > Metazoa > Chordata > Actinopteri > Semionotiformes > Lepisosteidae > Lepisosteus > Lepisosteus oculatus. Next base: position 36,309,648 of record NC_090698.1, on the reverse strand, counting down.
CTCAGGGAAGAACTTTGTCCCTTCAGTTCAGATTTTCACTATTTACAGCAGTGTCTTTTTTCATTAGACACAAGTCTGCTACATCTGACAAACAGCAAAATAGCAAAAAAGAATCTATATGGGGATAAAAAGCATCCGGTCTATTTTTTACACCTTTTTTGCTTATGAAGCACAACATTAATATTGTGTGCTGCCTTGTTCTGACTTTTCAGGCAGAGCTATCTGACAGGGAGTCCTGCCAACAAGAGCAGAATGTCATTATGTGAGGAGGCTGCTGCAGGGCTGCCACTATCATAGGGAATTCATCAACAGAAGTGATGATGATAATGGACTTTGCTGCAAATGACTTTGGATGAGCAGGAGTTTGGCAAGCACTGCAAATTCTACAAGAATATTAAAAAAAATGATGTATGTACCCAGTCTGGGGTGGATCCACTGTCCACTTCTCTTTGTGTTATTTTGTTTTGAAAACAGTATGATAATATTGGGGTCTATCTATTGCATTATGTACCACTCCTGGATAAAAAAATGAAATGAATAGCACAATAAGGCATAGCTACTTCTAAAATAAAAAACACCTCCCTCTCACTTCAACACAGTCCATAAAAGAAGCCTTTGTAAAATAAATACTGTGTGAAATATGTTGTTATAAAACACACATTGATGCAAGTCTGCATATTTAGATAATAAAAATTCTGATAAGCCCATAGAAGACAAGCTTAATTGTATTGTTATGATCTCTGCTGCAAAGGTTATTAATGATATTATGAATGAAAACAAATGTTTGGTGAACAAGTGTGTGAACACACATAACTTACAATTTTAATTCCCCAAAATATACAAAGATACAGTATGGGACAACTGCTCACCCATATTCTTAAAGTAAAATCCCTAGCTTCTTTCAAGAAATGGTTGCATGAGTTCTTTGATTTAATTTCCTACAAACTACCAAACAGGCAAGATTGGCCACAAGGCTTCTCTCATGTGTAATCTTACTTATATTCAGATTAGGAAGGTAGTACTGGCTTCCTTACAAGAAGGTACTTCATGGAACAGTGTGCCCTCAAAACCTGAAACTAAACCATGAGAACTGTTTATCTTAATCAGATGATACTGAGATGATAATGAGACATACAATCTATGCCAAGCAGCTACTAAAAGGAAATTCATCCCCCCTCAATGAAAAGCAACCATTTTTATTCAGTTTACTTCCAGTGTCTTCAGTGCACAATAATATAATAATAATAATAATAATAATAATAATAATAATAAAACTTTATTTTATATAGCGCCTTTAAATGTGGGTTCTCAAAGCGCTTTACAGAATAACAACAGCAAAAACAACAATTAAAAGTAAACAATAGAATAAACACAATAAACAATACAAAATACACAAGATAAATACAATGAGAATAGGAAGGAGACAGTAGATGGCGGTACCAAATACAGTAGGAGCAGAGGGGTAATAAATGGAATCAGTTAAGTAAAGGCTCTTCTAAAGAAGGTTTTGATTCTGGATTTGAAAGAGTTTAGAGAAAGTGAGTCTCTGATATCCTTGGGGAGAGAGTTCCAGAGCTTAGGGGCATAACAGGAGAAGGCCCTGTCACCCATAGAGTGTAGATGGGCTTAGGAGTTAGGAGACCTGAATTAAAGGAGCGAAATGAGGATTTTGAAGTTGATGTAAATGTTTTGTTCTTCTTTGGAGTGACCTCTGGTCTATAGGTGGAGCTCATTCTTGATTGTTTCCTGGTCCAAACATCCCATCTAAACTTTCTAAACTTGACAGTTCACTACCCTGTTAAGGTATCTTTCTGACAAGCATCCACCTAATTGTACCCCACAAATAAATAGAAATAAGTTCAGTATACAAATGTAGCTATTCAGAATGGACATTAAAACCGCGTTATGTATTACAGAGACTGTGCTTAATCGCGGCATGTGATTCACTGGCAAAAGATAATTGATAGGTGGCACTTGAGGTGCATTAAGTGAAATGATTGCTTCATTTAATCTCTCTACTGTATATGTTTAAATCTGCTTAATATGGAATATTAATATGGAATTCTACAACTTAAAGGGAAAAATAATAGGAACATAACATCTCTGAACATCATAAATCATATTAATTTAGGAACATATACATTATACATACTGTATATGGCAGTATTCCACTTTCTTCATTAACATTTTTATCCATCATCAAGTCTTTAACTGGGTCACTTAATTTGTTGAATTTGGAAATGTTTTGACATGCTTGTTCTGACTATATTAAGTTTATATACTTTATAAAAAGCTAAAATATTTTAATATTTTCTAGGAATACTTGCTGTTGTCATTTCAGTAAAAAAGTGTAAAAGTTTAGAATCTGCCTAATAAGTAATATAATATGAAATTTTGTTACTAAAGAAAATAATAACAATATTAATTTAAGGATCTACATATAATATATTTACAGATGCAGCCATTCAAAGTGCGCGGCACAGACACGTACCGTGGGTAATTGGCTACGTCCTCGCACATCGTGACGTGCAATACTGCGGTACGTGATTGGTTGACTGACAGGGGCACTCATGGTGCGTTGGTCGGTCGTAGAAAGATTTAAATGTCTTTACTGCGCCCATTTTAGTATTGAATATGTATATGGAATTTTACCACTGAAGGGAAATCTTAGTCGCTGAGCATAAAAAAAATTGGAGCATAACGCGTGTGAAGGCCATAAACTATATTAATTTTGGAACATAAACATACAGTATTACAGTATATGGCTGGTCTCGGTACTTTAAAGAAAAAATACACACCAGTATTCCATTTCTCCTTAAACATTTTAAGCATCGAAGTCTTTAACTAACATGTGAAATAACATGTATAAAAAGTGGTAGTTTTAAGCTTTTCTGCGAATACTCTCGATACCGGAGTCAACAAGGGTACTTTTAGAATTTGATTAATAGGGAATATAATATGGAATCGCATATCTAAAGAAATTAATAACGATATAATTATATTCATCTACCACAACACAAGAATAGTACACGCTGTACAATGTCTGTTGATACTGTTTGTGTAGACCTTGTGGGTGGTACTGTGTGCCTGACTTGTAAACCAGAGGTTGTGTGTTCAAATCCAGTTCAAATGGTTACACTATCATTCTGTCCATCAAAAACCTGTTTATATGTGACATTTCAGAACACCTATCTGTTTTCTTCCTAGAACAATTTATGAGCACTCTGTGATTCAATTAATTCTCATTACATTATCATTCTCACTGTGCATAACAAGGAAGATTAATAAACCTAAGGTCTATTGTTTATCTCATGGCTAAATAGTCAAGTCTAGCCAAAAGAGAAAACACCGACTTTATTTAAACTCCAGCAAAAGTATTAATGGTTTTTAATTACCATACTTTTATGGTACATGACTTTGCTAAAATGTATTTACATTTGTAAAAAAAACATTCCAATGTCAATGCGACACAGAAGATAATGTGGTGTATTGGTCATTAGTGAAAAGATTTAATCATTTAATCTATTTACTGTGCACATTTTAATCCGCTTAGTATTGAATATTTATATGGAATTTTACCACTAATGGGAAATTTTAGTAGCTAAGCATAAAAGGCAGAGGAGCATAACGAAGGTCATAAAGGTCATAAACGATATTAATTTAGGAACATAAACATATTATGTAAACTTTTAAATGAAACTCATTTTAAATGAAAATACTTTATTTTTTCATCGACAAAAAGTAACACCCACCACAGCATTTCATTGATCTAACTAACAAGGATGGGACATTAGCTAGCCAATATGATAAAGGAATAACTTACTTTTTTGTTTATTTCTTTAGCACATTTATTTGAACATTTTCATCGATTGTACAACCACTGAAAAACTGTTAAATCCCTAGTTCGTCTGGCATTTTCTTTTACTTTAACAGATATAAAAACACCCTTGCTTTTAACAGTGTTTCATAATTTCTAACAATGAAAATTATTTAAACTGCGACACTTATCATTCAACCAGAGCTCAAAATATCACAAGGGTCCAATATACCCCACGCGTTTTGAATGGCTGCAACTGTATATTGCTGGTAGTATTACTGCATTCCACTTTCTTTGTAAATATCTGCATCGATTTCTTTGACTCATTCATTCCTGATTACTTTGGAAACAGTTTGGTCTGTTCATTTTAGCTATGTTTCTAAGCTGCGCAGTGGGTTTGGTGTGTGCCTTTCACCCCGAAGGTCCGTGTTTGATTCCCACTCAGGACACAAGTTTTTTCTTTTAACAAACAAAAATTTAAAAAATATAAAATAGTAAATATTATGTACACTTTATTGATGGACATATCTCATCATTATTAACACAGCACAACATGCACTGAGCTCCGTCAGAGACAAGGAGGCAACGAGAGAGATGAGGTTTATAGCTCCTCTTTTTCTGAGCTTTCTGCAACCTGGAGCCTGTACGGCACCGAGTGTGTCTGCCTTTAAAGCTTAGTTTTTAAAGTGAATCAAGCAACTTAAGTAATTTCTTTTAACTTCAAATCTTTTAATTATCATTAAACATGAAATTGTTTTTAAACCATCGTTTAACAAAGCAGGAGCTTATTGTATTTCCTAATGACATTACACATGGAAAGATGATACATTTTAATTGTTTTAAATTTTTTGTCAATTTTTGAAAGGTTTAATCTATACAAATACCACAAACTAGTCTCGATTGTATTTCTGAATGTTATGTCACACTTAGTTAAATGTTTTATATAAATCTAAATAAGAACGTCATGTGTTAGCATAAACTATTAGTAATCAATAACTAATATTTTCATTTTCACTGTAATAAATTTTATATCTTGTAAAAACATTAGTTTACAACAGTTTATTCAAATATGCATTAAATCTATAGGAAAATAAGTAAAATGCTAAATTAATACAGAAAAATGAAGGTAATATATATAACTTAAAATATTTTCCTGTGTAAACAATGATTAATAACAATGTTTAACAATGTAACTGTTTATAAAAAATAAATGCATTAATGATTTACTCTCACAGTCCAAACATACTGGTAGGTTAATTGGCTTTTGATAAATTGGCCCTGGTGGGTGGGTGTGTGTGTGTCAGTGTGTCTGCCCTGTGATAGTCTGGTGCTACGTCCAGAGTGTATCCTCCCTTGTGCCTGTTGCTTGCTGGATAGGTTCCAGCTCTCCTGTACTGGATAAAGAGATTAGAAAATGGATGGAACTAAAGACACTGGGTAACTATACACATTGAGATAAGCCTGGCAGAAGCCACTATGAGATGGCAACAGTTACTCACTGAGGATAAGTGCTGGCTTAAGGAAACAGCCTTTCCACCTCTCTGGCACATTAGTATCCATAGTTGGTTTGCTATTTAAACAAATGTCCTCTAAATATAAATATCTTAGAAGCTGGCTCCATGGATCAGCATCATATTCCTTCTATTTTTGTGCATCCAATCCACAGTTCAATGTTCATCCACAGTTCATCACAGTTCACAGTTTATCCATCCACATTTTAATGCTAGCAACCACACAAAATCTAAAATATGTTTACCTTTAATATGTATCGATTAAAAATTAATTAATCTAATTTAAGTATTTATGTAAACATTCAACAGTTCTTTTGTACTTGCTTTTCTGTAACACACAGCTTTCTGTGAATTTTTGTATATTTAAGATTTTGCAGGTGTTCCTGCATTCTTCTGCACTATGACTGGTCATGATTCACTTTTTTCTGTTTGTTCATTTCAAAGTAACACCTGCTCCATTTCTAAAACTTTTTGCTCATATGCATTTTTGTACTTTTACATCTAAACCATTTATTACATTTCTAACACTTTAGTGTCCTAAATTTTCGTTAATCTTAATTATTTGGACTGAATTTTAGCTTCAGCCATAAAAAGGTTGTATTCTTTATCTTTTATTACTTGTCCTTCAGACCTCTTTAATTGTGAGGTTTCCAGCATCTTTACATTAATCCATGCACATTTTAATCTGTTACTACTGATCATCAAATTATTGCACTTGACATGTCTAAATTCACCTTTTTCTGAACTTCTATGGCAAGCAGAGCTAGTGGTGTCTCTGGTTCAATCTTCTGCCATTGAAATTTCACTGTTTAAACAGATAAGAAATTTGATTGCTCAAATTTCTAATTACATATTCTATGTAAACACAAAGTAATTGCTCTCTGAAAATGCTATTTTTCTTGTTCGTTTTGGAGACCTTGATCAAAATTGATTTGAGATGTCAAAAAGCATTTATTTTCTATTTGTATTTCTGCTCCAGAAAAATTACACATTTCCTACACTGCTCTGTTTGTCGAGATTTTAACTCTATATTTAGGCTCAGATTTCAACTGATAAATATATTATAGCTAGGATTCACTTTATTCTGTCTTTACTCTCTCTCATCCACAGGTGACAAGTCAGGCAGCCAGAGGGAAAGTGGGGTTGTCTTTCCACCTCTATAACTAAAAAAACAAATAGGAATGGCTTAAGTGGCATACAGAACTGAGTAACTGACAGTTTGAGGTATCTTATTGTGTAAAATTGGCTTTGTTGCATATAAGTTAAGCTTTCGAAACACAGACCCGAAGTCCTGTGACTGATTTTTTGCTTTGTTTTGTTGGTAAAACTCGATTATCATAAGCACTGCCATGTTGATTGGTATGTGTAGTTTTTTACTCACTTTGAATTTTAACTGAACGTATTGTCTGAGTATTTGGCCATTCGTCCTCATGGATGAATTTTCACCTCAAAACTTTGCCCATCAAATAACATGCAAAACTAAACTGAATAACAATACAAAGTGCATTTTCAAGAATAGGGATTACAAATGTTTAAAAAACGTACTTGCAAGATAAAGATCACGGTAATAAACTGTAATATTAAAACTAACACTCAATGGGATACATGGTGGGAGACGCTGCCCACTAACCCCCTTCCCCTAAAACTTCACAGGGTTAACGTCACGTAGCTAATTCACAGCTGGATACAATTTTATCTTGTCTTGTGAACAAAATATTTAATAAAATTATCTGTCTGAGTAATCTCTGTGTTAAATAGCACCCCTGTTAAAAAGCTAAATGAATATTCACACTCCCAGTGTTTTCAGGTGTGAAATGTCTGTTGTAACTGTTAATAAAATAATGAATATTACCCCAATTGATATCAGTTTACAATAAGGTTATGATATTAAAGGTTTAAAAATGCTCTATTAATGATGAACTGACAAGGATTCATTGTTTATTGAAAATGAACAATATTAATTAAGGGTTAACAAAGGTGTTCTTAGGCCTTTATTAACTATGATTTTCATGCTTTATAAATGTTTTCTTAAAATGGATATAACACAAACTCATATTTTATAGAGAGTGAACAAGACATTAACAGATGTCAATATTTGTTTTGCTAAACATGAATTCTCTGCTCTGTGGAAGAGCAACACAAGCCATCTCTGGCGCACCTAATGTTAGGAATCCCTGGTGGGAAGATACAAGGATCCTGTGCAGACGCAGGCACGGGTAATAGATGAGGCAGGCGAACAATCCAAAACGAGAGGCAAGGTCGTGGTCGAAAGCCGTAAGGCAAATAGTAATCCAGGGAGAACTCCGGTAGCAAACAGTCCGAGGCGAGAGACGAGGTGCAAATTCGAAAAGGCAGAAGGGGAGTCCAAAAACAAGAATAAACAAGGTACGGGAAAAAACGCCAGGTAGAGCTCTCAAGGAGTAGACTCAATACCGAGCAGCGGGAAGCAGGTGAAGATGGTATAAATAGTACTGTGCACCGCACGGTGGAATGTAATAATTACCCGCTGCTGGTGCTGATTAGCTCACTTAAGAGTTGGTCCTGACTGCCTGGTGGTCGTGACACCTAAGTGCTTTATAGAACACCTTCTGAAGAGATCCACAGCTTACTCATCTACAAGATCACAACTGAAGGTATACTAGATATTTTTGGAAAATTAAGATGTGTTGAAGAGAGTGTATATGCAGCTCTAAGCTGTTGACTCCTTTCACCAAGGACAGTTGTACAACTGCAGTATGTTGTTTTATGAAGGTGCTATTACAGTATTGTAGTGGCAATGCTTGTTAATAAGACAGAATTAAGCGTTGGTGTGCTTTCCTAAATGAGGCCCCATCTCACCCTCCATCTTTGTGGTGCAGCCACAGAGAAAGTATTCATGCAGGCTGATTTAAGATGTTTTCTTTTGATAAAGGGACAGCTCCCAAACGGGGATGCACTTAGCTAAGCCTGGCTATCATGATCAATGGTCATCCATTGGCGCCTATCTGTCTAGGGAGTGCCGAATGGACATCTGGACTGCATTCCTAAGTGTCAAGAGTAAGTGACTCATATCTCACCTTGATCAACCAATCAGGGACTGGCAGGGCGTGGTAATACCACGTGGGTCTCCAATGCCCGCCAAACTCTCAACCAATCAGCACACATCTGTGTCTTGGTCAAAAAGGGAGCGCAAGCTCAGATCGGGGCTCTCCTTGGCCATTTTCGCGCATCCTCAGAGACAATCACGTGACAACTACTGTTGTCTGCAAAGGGACTTGGACTTTGTTCTAAGCGCGAGGCCGAGGATCCCGTACGTACTCAGAATTCTACCAACGTGAATCCTCCGCTTGATCAACTGCAGCCTACAGTTGGACCCTCGTCGACAACCTGAATAGCTTATTCAGAAGCAGCGCTGGACCGGGAACGAACAAGCTTCTTCCCAGGCAAAAGAGTGACTTGTGAGGACTCTGTGCATAAAGAATTTCTACTAGCCAGCCGGACTGCTGGTAGATCCCCTCGGAGCAACGACTGCCCTGTGCGCCGCAGTCAGATTCCTCCGCCCGTCCTACTCCGAGCTGCACCTCGACTGGTTGGCCGGTAGCCAGAGGACAACGCCCATTGGACAACCGCTGGAACAGAGGCTGCAACAGAGCCCGTCAGCTGGTTTGGTGTTCGTGCCGGGAAATTCCAAATCCATACACAGTGGATAAGTAAACCCCATGTTCTACATTGAGAATTCAATTGTACCTCAACACAAGTTGTTATCAATTTAATTCATGAGTAATGTATTTACTTCTGAGTTTAGAGTAACAGTGGGTAATAACACTGATTAGCGATTTGGCAACCGCACGATATATATTGACATATATTCTTTGTTGTGAATCTCTTTGTGTTTGCATCTCTTCGAGATTATATACCTTGTATATTGATAACCCTCACAGTAAGGTCTGCTGCTCGTATCCAGGCAGACTAGTATATGTTTGGTGCACAGTTTATATTAATAAATGTATCTCGTGTATTGAACCCATGTGTGTGCGTTGTTAGTTGTTCTGACGATTGATTTTCTAAAAGCCACAACGAACAATCTCGTGATTACTGCTACAATTAATAATTGTCTCAGTAAACCCATCAAACCTCTACATTTAATGGCATCACTGGGTGGGCTAGTTTAGAATGAAATGAGAATCAATCGCACAGAATAACTGATGTTGCTGTGAGTTCAAGTTCAGCACAGCACCGCGGCTTCTATACGCGAATACCGGGTGTGCTGATAACTGCGTAAAGAAATCCCCCTGTTTTCTAGCATTTAGTGTAACGTGTGCTGATTGGAAATCCTTCTGCTCGGGTGTTTAGATTCCATACTGTATTTTGGTAAAAGGAAAAAAAGTAATACTCTTAAAGTTTCTCTGACGTAATGACAATGGCTGCTAAAATGTCTGAAGTGGAGTCACTTATAAGTACTATTTCTAGCGACGACAATCCTGGTTACTGGAGCGGTATTGAAAAGTTGAACTTTGATGATATTGAGAAGCTGTAAGTAGATTTAGTAGCTAAGGTAGCGAACCAGCTTAACACAGGAGGGTCTGTGAACGCAGTTCAGATCCTATCTAGTTTCGCCTTAAATCTAGATAAACAGCTGGAACTGTCTTTGTCCGAGCTGACAAAGTTTCAAAAGCTTCAGGGAAAGCTAGAAAGATATAAGGCGGAGCGAGTTGAGTTGTTGGATATAATCAGAGAAAAGAGAGTGAAAAATGAGGAAAGTAAAGACAGACTCAGGGAAGTTTTAGGTAAATTAGATGACCTGTCTGCTAGAGAAACTGTGGCTGAGGTAGCTAGGAGAGACCTGGAAGTGAGCTTGAAAGAAAAAGAAAAAGAAATTGAGAGTTCAAATGAGCTCAGCCAGGAAAGGCAAAAGGAGTTAGATGCTGCCGTACTGGAAGCAAAACAGGCTAGATCCCACTTGCATGCCAGCCCACCTAGCAGCCCGGAGCGCTCACCCAGCGCGCCGGGAGGAGGTTTCTCCCGGCCAGGGTCTGTGGTCAGATCGGTATGGGGGAGATCGCGAAGTCCTGCGCGAGACGCAAGGGCGATTCAATTCAGGCATAGACCCCCTTGCTCCTGATCACGACCGTCTCCCTGCCCGCGGAGAAACCGTAAAAATTAACCTCCACTCCCTGAGGCAGTTAGCCAAAGATGTATAAAGGTTTGACCCGTCAGTGTCAGGGAATAATGTGGAGACCTACATCGATGAGCTGAGATATACTTTGCAGTTTATGCCCGAAGTGTCCGAACAGGAAAAGGCTATGTTAGTAAGGAAAACTACCAGCCGAGCGTTCCACGACTGGATGTCTAGACAAGGACCGGAGGTCTGTAATAGCTTTGAGGACCTGTGTCAGGCAATGATCTGAGAATTTTCGGCTTTTATCGATCCCATATCTGCCGTGGCTGCTGCACACCATATTAAGCACGAAAAAGCTGAAGCCCCTCGCGACTATTATGAGAGGCTTAGGCACACTTATTTTGCAGGGCAGAATGAAGAGGGCTGCGAAGAGAACATGAATTTCAAAGGTTTATTCATTGCTAATCTGCATCCCCCAGTCAGGAAAATGATTGTGATGCACACTGATGCAAAAGCGATGAAAATAGCTGACATTAGAAGGCTGGCTCAAAAAGCCTGGGGAGCTGAAGTCTCTGCTTCCTCAGAGCGAAAACCTGCTAAAACGGCCGTGTTCGCCACTAAAGCCAGAAGGGTTGACGACTTGCCTCAGCTCGAGGGGAGCTGAGGTTCCTGAGCCCGCAAAGCCCCGGCGCAAAATAGGCAGGCAGGACCGCACTAAGCGTCAGAGCTGCCGTGAGCGCTACGGGGAAGGCAAGGGCTCAGGCAGAGCCTATCATAAGGCTGGACGAAGAGAGTCGACTGCAGCCCACCTGGCCAGGCTTGAACAAGCCTTGCTTGAGAGATCAAGACGGGGTAAACCTTCCGCCCCGAATGCCGGAAGCGTGAATGAGCTGAGGGGGACCAAGCCCCTTCTCACTGGAGGAGGCGGGGATCCGTCCCAAGCCCCTCCCTTAGTCTATCTGATTGGGTGGGAGGGTTCCTGCCTGGAAGAAGGCTGTGACTCTGAGTTGGGCGCTGACCCCCCCCCCTGAAGTCAAAGAAAAGGCAGGCTTCCAACAATTCTTAGGGAATCTCAGCCAGAAAGGCAAAGCAAGGCGAATTTATATCAAGGTTTCTCTTGTAAAACGTCTTAGATAGAGAAGAACTGATTGACACTGGGGCTGAAATTAGTTTGATGTCAGCCGATCTACTCAGCGAGCTCAAACGAGTAGCGAAAGGAGAAGGCATCAGACTTAAGGTAGAACCGTGTAAGATAGATATTTCCAGCTATACCCAGGATCATGCCAGGATCACACACCGAGTGTGGGTGGCACTTAGATTCGGGCCAATGAACGTGGTTACATCTCTAGGTTTAAAACAGAGCCACTACTCATTGGCCAAGACCTGCTTGACAGGCAGGAGCCTCTGGTGGACTGCCAGCGTGGAAAATTGTGGGCTCAGGTCAAAAACCCTAAGCCTGTCGTACAGCAAAAAGGGGGGTTCAGTGGTTATGCTGTGCTCACACAGTGCCCACTGAACACTATAGCTGAGTTGGAGGTTCTTCCTGGTTCCTCTGGACGAGAAATAAATGTCTCTTCTTGCTTTCCAAAACTACAGGGAAGTCCAGCCCAGGCCAGCACTCCCACGGTCTCCCAACTACAGGAGCAGTGCTCCGAGCAGCTGCTTGACCCGCCAGGTAAAGCACACCCCTTTTTCATCCCACAAGAGTGGATCTCCCTGTCCGGTAATGAATGGGAGTCCTTTCTGTGCATCCTGGCACCTCAGGGGGACCAAGACTACCACCCCATGGTGGTGGGAGGGGTCCAGGTGGCAGAAGTGCAGGTTGATGATGTAATTCTTAGCCTCAGCTCTGAGAAGTCCATAATCAGTGAAGGTCTGTTCGAGGACCTGTCGCGAAGCCGTCAGGTGACCCTGGTGTCGCAGTCACAGGTTCTGTGGTGGGCACCCCCACCTCATAGGTCCATTTGGAGCAAAGGAAGCTGTATAGCTTCCATCTCCATCGGAAAAAGGAAGTTTGCTCACTACTTCCAGGTAGCACCTCAGCTGACCCATTCGGTCTGTATTGGTGCAGACCTGTTGGTTCGACTGGGCGCCAAGCTGGACACAGTAAACAGTGTGCTGTGGACACGGGTGAACCCAGATGCCCACTCTCTAAGCGGCGACCCCGAGAATATTCTGTCAGGTCAGACTATTCCTCAGGCCTGCCAGGTAGTAAACGAATCGGACCTGATCGTTCCTGCGTCAACGCCTTGTCCTAAAGTTTCCTGTCCTGCGGTTTCCAGTACGCCTTGTCCTAAGGAAGGGACAGAGAATGGATGCTGAGATGGTTTTCTTCCAACCATCAGCTCAGTTTATCAGACTGAACCTAGCAGTCTGTGGTACCTCCAGACTGGAACGGAATGGCCGAGCCACCTGCCTGTTGGTGCAGAACATAGCAAAACAAGATGTCAAAATCCCTGTTCGCACTGACTGACATGGGACTGTAATTGACAATGGTTTCTATGATTTTGAACTGGCCATCCCAGTACTGGGGCAGCTCCCTGGTCCCTTGGCCAGGGAGGGGGGAACCGAGCAGGTGTACTACACCTACCCCCAGCGGATGATTGCAATTTTGCCAATAGAGGGATTCTGCAACCAGGAGGTATGCAGAGTGGACCTTAGCGATAGGGATGAGATGGTTGTGTACACAGTACACGCAGGTGTTCCGACGGACCACTCAGCCGAGAGTTCGACCCGGGATACCGCCATGCCGTCAAAAGCGGGGTTCCTAGAGCAGGTACAGGAACAGGTTGGTAAGGCAGATGCCCAGGAAACAGAAAGCCAGCATCAGCAGCTGCGTCAGATCTTCCAGGATTTCTAGGAAGTGTTTGCACGGGACACCTATGACTGCGGGGTGACGGATTTGCACACAGTGCACATTCCCGAGGCCCCTGGCGCCCGCCCAACCTATGTCAGGCATAATCGTATTCCCCTCACAGCATACAAGTCCATAAAGCAGACGTTGGATGCTCTACTAGAGCGTCAGATCATAAGGGAGTGTATCTCCACTTATAACTCCCCACTGTGGCCGGTGCTGAAACCCAATGGTAAGTGGCGTCTGACCATTGACTACCGGCAGCTGAATAAACAGGATCCTTTGTCACGATGGCCAATGATCTACCTAGATCAGGAGTTAGCCAAGGTGACAACAGCGAAATATTTCACCACAGTGGATGTGACCAATGGGTACCTTAAGGTAGAACCGACAGACCAGTACAAACTGGCCTTTTCCTTTGAAAACAGGCAGTTCACCTGGAATCGATGCCCCTTTGGGTATTCCAACTCCCCAGCGGAGTTCAACATATTTCTGCACAAAGCCATGAGTGATGCAGCCGCCAGGGGCAACCTGGTCTATGTGGACGATATTCTGATGCGGAGTCACACCTGGGAAGAACACATGGCCGAGATCAGGCATGTGTTGACCCAGCTCTCCCGTGCAGGGGTCAAACCGTCCCTGGCTAAGGGACAGTGGTGTAGGACCCAAGTGGAGTACGTGGGACTATTGGTTGGAGCCCAAGGCATACAGCCACAGTCCAGCAGAGTCCAAGCTATCCAGAATATGAAGTCGCCCACTAACCTTTCCGAAAGGTTAGAAAATAAGGTCTTCTACCTTGAAGCAGGGTTCTCAGAGCACTGCCTTGGGGCTGCTCTGAGTCAGGAATATGACCAAGAGCGAAGGGTGGTGGCGTATGCCAGTCGAGCCCTAAGCCCAGTGGAGCAAAAGTTCTTGGACTGTGAGAAGGCCCTGTTTTCTACGGTCTGGTCGGTAGAACACTTCTGTAGTTATGTTGGGGGACAAAAGATCATCATCGAAACCTGCCACCAACCTGTGACATTCCTGCATAGCCAGAGACTGAAAGCGGGCAGGGTGTCAAATAGCAGGATTGTAGCATGGATGATGGCCCTACAAGGCTATGAGATAGAGGTATGTTATGCACAGAGCAAGAAAATGTACCTGGGGCAGGGCCGGGCTTTGGGCCAAGTGTGTCACGGCTGTGACACTGACATGGAAGCTCCAGAAACTATTCCCGCTGCTGAGCTACCGAACAATCATCGGTACTACGATGAGAACGTGGGCCAGGGCTTACCCATGGCCTATGTTGACGGTTGCTCTTTTTGCCACGAGCAGCAGGTGCTAGCAGGGGTGGGAGTAGTCTGGCAAGACAGTACTCCCTGTGGGCCGACCCGCTATAAGCTAGGACCAAAGACTAGTCAGTATGCGGAAGTAGCTGGGGTGCTGATCACCCTCCAGCAGGCCCTGACACATGGCCTTAAACAGTTTGTCATCTGTAGTGACTCGAACTACGCCCGACATAGCTTCATGTCCCATCTTCCGTATTGGAAGGGTAACGGCATGAAAAATGCCCGGGGCAAGGAAATAAAGAACAAAGAGTTGTTCCTGGCCAGTGACAAGCTCACGACCGAGGCTGGAATGATGGTTTACTGGAGGAATGTGAAGGGACACTCCCAGGTGAAGGGACCCGACAAAGACAGGAATGATGAGGCCGACCGGCTGGCCAAATCTGGGGCCTTAGAGGGTGAACCCTGGCAGTTCCAACGGGAATGGCTACCCCCAGAAACCGTGGCTGAGGTCAAGGCGGTCACCCGACGCAGGGCTAGACAGGATGTCGGAGCTGACCCTCAATCTGTAGTGCTTGGGTCACAGGGTTTTAACACCGATCTTGCGGAAATGCAGAAACAGGACCCAGCAATTGGGCAAATGTATCGGCATATCGCTGACCCAGTGCGGAGCAGGTGCTAAGCCAGTCTCAAGAGCTGAAGGAGCTGGCAGAGGTGAAAGACAACCTAAAAATTATAAAGGGGTTGTTGGTTTGTGTACCAGTTGCACAAGGTGTCCCAAAGTGGGTAGTTCCCCACTGTCATCAGGGGGTCATGATCCAACACGCTCAAGACGAACCCTGTGAGGGTCACCGGGGAATCAAGGCCACGTACGACACTATCCAGCAGGTGACATTCTGGCCTCACATGGGCTAAGACATCGCCGCGTATGTAAAAGGGTGTCTGACGTGTAGCCAGTTCTAACCATCACGGCCCTTGCACCATGCACCACTCCAGAAAAAGGACATGACATTCCCCTGGTCCAATCTACAAATGGATTGGGTGGGGCCGCTGGTGAGGTCATCCAGAGGGAACAAATATTTCCTCACTGTTACGTGTGCATTCACAAAATGGATTGAGTGCCTCCCAGCACCCAACGACATGGCAGAGACAACTGCAGTGCTGTTGGTGAACCATGTGTTCAGTCGATGGGGACTCCCCCTGACCGTGGACTCAGATCGGGGAACCCATTTCACAGCTACAGTAATGGCAACCTTGTGGAATATGCTTGGGGTCAAGGCCCAGTTGCATATCTCCTACCACCCTCAATCCTCGGGCCAGACAGAAAGGGCAAACCGAATGGTGGTTAGTATGCTCAAAAAGTATGTCTCCACCAGCAGTAGGGACTGGGACATTAAGATGCCCGTGGTTCTGATGGCCATCCGAGCTACGCCCCATTGCTCTACGGGGGTCCCACCTTTTGAGATGATGACAGGTCGGAAGATGACTCTTCCCCTACACTGTCTTTATGGGGTGGAGGACCTGAGCACGACGGGGACTGCTACGGCCCATCAGTATGTGTCAGACCTACGAGCACATCTGCAGGCAACCTTTGCTTTTGCCCAGAACAATCTGGGAAGGAGTGCAGAGGGTAGGAAAGCATACTATGACCGAAAGGCAGTAAACCAGGAACTCCAAGTAGGAGACAAGGTCCTGTACTTCCAATTTGCCAAACCCACAGGGGTGGCCCGGAAGTTCTTACCCAGTTGGACAGGACCCCACGAGATTATCGATAAGGTATCACCGGTAGCTTAGCAAATTCAGATTGAAAAGGGAAGGCAATCTCTGGTCTATAAGTGGGTGCATTGCAACCACCTCCGGTTGTATTGCCCACCTCAAATGGCGCCGGAGGACACAGAATAGGGTTAAAAGTCCAAACCCGATCAAAGAGGGGGGTGCCCCTTTGTAGCTGCAGGTAGTTAGGTACTGTAGAGTAGGTCCTGCTAGGAAAATATATTCAAAATTATAGTGGAACTGTACCATGTGCCTCATCTGTGTTCCAGAATGAGAATCCTAAAACTGCCACGGCTGGTCCTGACAGTACTGTGGATCGCCTCGACACAGCCCCTTGAAGTTGTGGAACCCGGTCCTCCTACCGGCATAGTCCTGCAGGATCCTCCCGGGTTGTTGTTAACAAATTGCAGAACATATACTCAGCGAGTGTATGTACAGTTGGACCCAAGTGATGTGTTTCGGAAGCACATCGACATGAACAGTAGGGTGTCCTATCATGGTAGGCAGTGGGCTAAGGATACTATATGGCATGCCCAGCTAGACACTTTACACATGCTCCGCCAGCTGAGGAAGGCAACAGTCACCCAGGAGGAGATGACAGGCCTCAGCCGCCCCAAAAGGTTCTTGGGGGTCTGATTGCTGCGGCCTCAGCTGTGGGTTCGCTATTTTCAGCTGGTCGGTTTGCTGCTAACACTGTCACCCTGACCACCCTGAGAAGGCAGGTGTCTGGGTTACATAAGGAAATGCCAGAAATTTATGACAGGCTGTATCAACAGCAGCAGCGGCTGGAAAGCCTAGGGAAAACCTTACAGGGCACAATTTTAGCAGTAAACCTTCATGCAGCAGTGTTAAATAACACCCTCCACACTGTGGGCAGGATTGTCGACGTGTTACAGTGGGACTATGTTGCTTATGTGCAACAGGTCACAATGCTGATGCAGGATCTGCTTAGGGAGCTTGGTTCCACTGTCCTTAGTAGAAGAAGTACTGAGGACAACCACTTCCGAGATGGTGCAGCCATTGCAAGTACATCTTGCATACAGTCTAGGCAGTGCCATTTCCATACATGTCAACCCCGAAGCCAAGGAAATAGGTTTCCTGTTGAACCTTCCCATCGTGAGTAGCAAGGATATCTATAGACTCAAGTCTATATCGAATGTTGGCTTCTGGAGGGGGGGGCATGCATGTGAAGTTGACCACCCCACAGCTCGTAGCTTACCAGGAGGATGATCCGAATTTTTACCTTGTTCCAAACCTGGAACTGTGTATATCAACCAAGGATATCCACTGGGTATTCCCAAGTAAGCCATTCCTTAGGGACACAACTCAGAGGTTGTGTGGTATCAGAAAGGGGGCTGCCACTGAAAAGTGTAAAGCCACAGTGACGAGCAAAAGTGAGGTTAAGGAACCCCAGGTTGAGCAGGTGGGAAAGAAATGGCTGGTCAGCACACTACAGTTAACTGTTACAATAAGTATGACAGACATGATACAGCTACCGAAGTGCAGCTACCCAACCAAACAGTTTTTCTACAAGTTCCTGAAGGAGCTATAGTGCATCTCAACGATTTAGCACTATATCACCTGGAGTCAGAACTGTATGAAAAGGAACTCGAGATTGCGGACACTTTCAAAGGACACAGTGTTGACTTGGATGCGAGAATCCAAGAGACAGTAAGTCTTGAGGGTGTACAGTTAGTTGAATTTGTTCTCAACGACACAAACTTAAAAACTACGCTAGTAGGTCCCAAGCACAGTGGTTGTGGATCCTCTGGGGTGCTGGGAACAGTTAACGTGGTCATCTTGACACTGATGCTGGGTAGCTGGATCATGGCTGGGGTAATGTGTTGGATTCTGTTCTCTTGTATCAAGGCCTTGCGGGGTAGTTTGAATGAGGCAAAGGGAGCAATGGTGTATCACCGAAATCAGGTAACCGATACTGATAGGGAACTGCTGGAAGATTAAGGTCTAGGGCTAATAATGATGCCCGATGCCTCATTTCTATGTACCTTATAACTGAGAGGAGGTATATGCAATGTTCTTTCCAACACTATTTCCTGTACAAATTCTCGAGAGGTAATGTGAATATTGGGTGGTAGATTCCACCGTGGTACAACAGACATCACTTAACTCTGTTTTTGTTTTGAAGGCAACAACACCTCAGGACCTCGTGACCTTCAAAAAGGGGGGATTTGTAGCAGCAATGCTTGTTAATAAGACAGAATTAAGCGTTGGTGTGCTTTCCTAAATGAGGCCCCATCTCACCCTCCATCTCTGTGGTGCAGCCACAGAGAAAGTATTCATGCAGGCTGATTTAAGATGTTGTTTTTGATAAGGGACAGCTCCCAAACGGGGATGCACTTAGCTAAGCCTGGCTATCATGATCAATGGTAATCCATTGGTGCCTATCAGTCTAGGGAGTACCGAATGGACATCTGGACTGCATTCCTAAGTGTCAAGAGTAAGTGACTCATATCTCACCTTGATCAACCAATCAGGGACTGGCAGGGCATGGTAATACCACGTGGGTCTCCAATGCCCGCCAAACTCTCAACCAATCAGCACACATCTGTGTCTTGGTCAAAAAAGGAGCGCAAGCTCAGATCGGGGCTCTCCTTGGCCATTTTTGCGCATCCTCAGAGACAATCACGTGACAACTGCTGTTGTCTGCAAAGGGACTTGGACTTTGTTCTAAGCGCGAGGCCGAGGATCCTGTACGTACTCAGAATTCTACCAACATGAATGCTCCGTTTGATCAAAGGCAGCTTACAGTTGGACCCTTGTCGACAACCTGAATAGCTTATTCAGAAGCAGCGCTGGACCGGGAACGAACCAGCTTCTTCCCGGGCAAAAGAGTGACTTGTGTGGACTCGCGGTCACACTCTGTGCATAAAGACTTTCTACTAGCCAGCCGGACTGCTGGTAGATCCCCTCGGAGCAACGACTGCCTTGCGCGCCGCAGTCAGATTCCTCCGCCCGTCCTACTCCAAGCTGCACCTCGACTGGTTGGCCGGTAGCCAGAGGACGCCAGGACAACGCCCATTGGACAACCGCTGGAACAGAGGCTGCAACAGAGCCTGTCAGCTGGTTTGGTGTTCGTGCCGGGAAATTCCAAATCCATACACAGTGGATAAGTTAACCCTATGTTCTACATTGCGTCTCGAGAATTCAATTGTACCTCAACACAAGTTGTTATCAATTTAATTCATGAGTAATGTATTTACTTCTGAGTTTAGAGTAACAGTGGGTAATAACACTGATTAGCGATTTGGTAACCGAACGATATATATTAACATATATTATCTCTTGTGTATCTCTTTGTGTTTCCATCTCTTCGAGATTATATACCTTGTATATTGATAACCCTCACAGTAAGGTCTGCCGCTCGTATCCAGGCGGACTAGTATATGTTTGGTGCACAATTTATATTAATAACTGTATCTCGTGTATTGAACCCGTGTGTGCGTTGTTAGTTGTTCTGACGATTGATTTTCTAAAAGCCACAACGAACAACCTCGTGATTACTGCTACAATTAATAATTGTCTCAGTAAACCCATCAAACCTCTACAGTATTCTGTCACTTATAACCATAAACCACATTCAGACTAGGCCTTATGAACAACCTTCCTATATACTAACCCCACATTGGGTTGATATATATATATATTATTAACAGGCATTTGTTAAGGCTTTATAAGCCTTTTATACATTTTTTGCAGCACCTCATGTAAAGTGTGAAACTATTCATGATTACTAATGCAAAGTCATGTTGCAGTAAACTATTAACAGACATTAATAATGCCTTTGTAAATCACACATGAAATGTGCCAATAATACAGACCACATTTTCATAACAAGATTCTTTTAATGATAATAATTGTAACCACTGTATTAGTTATACAAATATTTCGCAAACACAAGTTCAAAATCAGAATTCTTGGACAAAGTAACTTTACAGTATGTTAATGAAAATGTATTTTACACAGAAATTAAATTTAACAAATACCCTATATTTTCAATAACAACACTGAGGCATGGTAACAAAGTAAACAATACTATTAATATAGGAAAAATAGATACAATTAAATAAGAAAGTCTGTTAACAAGTATAAAAACATCTTCCTACAGGAAAGGTGATCTTAATTTCAAAGCCATGAAAAACTTAGAATGCTTCAGATTTCATTTTGTTGCCACCACTATACAGGTTTTTTTATGTACAGATCTCAAAAGTGGCATAAAATGAGAAATACTGTGAGAAACAATAACATGATAACTTAAATATAAAAGACATTTAAATGCAGTGAAACACCTTTAACTTTTTACACTTAATAGCAAGTATTCTTCTTCAGAGGAAGCAACATGCTTCCATTTTCATTTGTTCAATTTTGGATTTTATTTCACTATTGCTGCTGAAAAGAGCTTTGCAAAATCGAGCAGCTTTGTCCTTCCAGTATGAGACTGTAAAACCTCATTGTATTTCTAAGGTGTACTAATTGCTAGCTCTGCAATGGCAGCTGTTGAAACAGTTGTGTTCCTGTCCACATTCAATGTCTGAAAATGCTTTTTTCATCGTCCTCTTTCTTCTGAATAATTTCAGCACCTTCTTGTATTGTAGCACAACATTGGAAGGAGCACTTACTACAACACAAAGTTGGCAGGTGGGGTATTTTCCAAGTAGGGTAGAGAAGTCTTACAGAGAGAAAACAATTTATTCATAAATAAATACTATCTAGTACTATTCTGTCATGATTGGTTCTCACAGGCAACTGTTACTGCAACCAAAAACAAATTTTCCTTCTTTCCATAACTTTCACTCATACAGTATTCAAAATAATACTGAAATCACTTATCTTTAATGTTGACTGTTTGAATTGAAGACTGTGTTACAGGCACTGACAGAATGATCCTGTAACAGGTGCAGAAAGTCCCTCTAGAGGTCCTAGTTGATGTTTTATTTAGATTCCTAATAAATTGGCTACTGGTGTTTTATAATCCACCATAAATGGAAAAAAACACAAATACAGTGAACAAAGTAAAATATAATGGCTAGAAAAAAATAGAAAAGCACACATTAGCCAGCAAAGCCCCCATCTGTTTAAGTGTCTATGTGTTTCTGTTAGGAGGTTGGGAGCCCAAGATATCTTAAGATAGGTGTGGTATCCAATGTGAGGAGTCAGCTGAAATATGTCATTTCAGTGTAAAGATAATAAGCTGCCATCTCCACATGTTGGTCAATGTTTCAATCATCCTTGCCCAGGGAAATGACTCTTACACTACTAGAAAAAAATATTTCTGTCACATACGTAAACCCCTCCTCTTAAGGATGCTGTAGCCCTTCCTTGTTTTTTACTCATCTCCCACACCTGCTCCCTGTTCCAGCCCCCTTTTCAGTTCCCCTTAAAAGCCAGACGTTTACTCTGTTCCGGGCTCTGCATTGGTTCCCGTACCAGGCGAGCCCGGGACCTGGAAGCACCTGGTCCCGTCAAGTTTTTAGTTTGTGTTCCTGTTCCCGTGCCGGTCCCGACCCGGTTCCTGTTTTTAACCCCATTTGCCTTGGATGGACCGCCCAGCTTTGGACTTTTGCCTCCTCTTGGATTCTCCCTTGGACTTATTTCTGGATTGTTTGCCTTGGCCACACCTTCCCTGAACACCAGCGTACCATGGACACGCCCCCTGTTTTCATTCCTGACTCCCACATGCTTTTTTTCCACGTGTTTTCCTCACTCATCCCTGGATTGTGTCGTCTGCATAGGGTCCGGAAAGAACGCTTTCATTACAATTTCAATGTATAAAACAAACTAATTTTTTGTATACAGCAGCCACATTAGTATTTACCTCTCTCACTGCCTCTATGAACTTCACTCTTCTTCCTTTTCTTCCTAATTCTCTTTCTTGAGAAAGGAATCAGAAGAGGATTCAGATGATGGCGAAGAACTTGATGTGTCTTTATCTTCTGAAAAAGATGACTCAGTTGAAAGAGCTGACTTTCTTTTTCTTGCTGTGAAAAGCAACATATGTTATTTAAATATATTGAAAGTAATAAATATACAAAAGACAAATGCTGATTGAAATTGAAATTAAATCTAAATTGTGATACATTTATTGTAACAGACTAAACAATGCAATTGCCCATCATTTACATATGTCTTGCAACTGTATTAAATAGGTATTTTTGGTAAAGTCTATATGAGCTACTGGCATGGTACAGTAATAATAACCTTACCTACATGATATAGAAAAAAGTGTTACTTACATTCCATCAGCTGGTCTCTAAGAAAACCACATTCAGCGATCGGTTCTTTATTCTTTTCTTCTTGCCACTGCAGTTTAAGCTTAAGACTTTCCAGTCTAAATGTCTTGTATCTTTCAACTGCCAATGGTGTCATGGGAGAATCAAAACCCTTTCCCCCTAAATAAATTAGAGAAAGTAATTTAGTGAACATGTTTTCTGAATGAGCAACACCAAAAATAATGAAGTACATTCTGCATACATGCCACATAAGTATGCTGTTAACTTTTATCAATGGACCATCAACATGCTTTTAGCTACACCATACCGTATAATTTACTTTGTCTTTTTAAGTTGTAATGTTTTTAATTATATGGGGGAAATTCCAATTTCACGCATAGGGTAGAGTGAAACCAACAAGATTTAGGGGAGAAAATAGAACGTATTTCCAATACACTTAAAACACATGTTCATTCTAGTTAAATAATAAACTTTCTTGAATTAAACAGCTGTAAGGAGTGATTCTCAGGGTCTAATTTGTCATTACAACAACAATTGACATTACAACTCCCAAGTAGCATTTGGTTATATCTCTAAAATTATAACTGCACACGCGTCCAAAACAATTTTTACTTACTGCCTGCTGAATCAGGAGTTGCCTGTGGTGTATTTTCCATCCCCCTTTCTGGCAAACTTTTGCTTGCAGGGATTTGATCTCGGTTTTTACTTCTGCCTCCATTTTCAGAGACACATTCTTGAACCTTGACCTTTACCCAGTCTATGAGGGCTATAATGCACGATTCACGATGCATGTGAATAACGGTTCCGTTTGTCAATTAGTAAAACAGTAATTAGGATTTCATATGTGAAAATTAGATCTTTTTTAACAATTATTATCTACAGTGTATATATACTATATTAATGAACATTACAGTTGTCTTTTAATTGTAATATGGATGGGGAATGATATTTTACCAGTTGTATGCAGGACTTTTATCATTGTAGGAATTTTGTACAAGTTCTATGATAAATAGAACATGTGAAGATTAGGACCACGAAAGGTCAGATTTTGGATTTGTGCAACAGAGAGGATTTGATCAGAGACACCCAGTTGTCCACCATATCTGGGTAAGGTTTTATATTTAAAATTTATATTGCTTGTTTATATTTTGCAAAGTTTATGAACAAAAACTATGGGAAAACGTGGCTCTTTTAAGTCTATGCACAAGAGGATACTACAGGTTTGAACTGTAACACTTGGATTAAAAATTAAATTATATTCTATCCTCTGTCAATACAGGTTTTAATGTGGGTATCTGATGGCTTTTCACTTGTAGTACCCTGAAAAAGCTAATAACTGTAACTATAATTGATAGATCAATAACATAAGCACTAATATAGGTGTAAGAAAATACATGAAAAACCTGTTTTTCATCCTCTTGCACACATCTTGTTTATTGCATTGGTATGCACAACAAATTAAATGAAAGTAAATGAAAACAATAAAAATTCCCAACATTATTAAATTAGTTTTAAATGCGTTTTTGTGTTTATAACTTGTTGGTGTTTTATTCATGGTTTCTCTGTATATTTTCTTTAAGGCAATATGACATCTTGCAGATTAAATTATTTAAAAAGATAAGTGGCAGCCCACTAAAGAAAAAAACTGAATCTGATATAGCGGCTTCAACGAAGACAGATTTTAAAAAGCAAAATTAAGTGCCAACTTTGCCAACACAATAAACAGGACAGGAGAGTGAAAACTGATGTACAGTATATGCCTGGTAAGTACAGTAGTACCTTAACTCATTGAGTTTTTACTTTGTTATATTAATTAAATAACATTGAAAAATAATGTACGGCTTTATATATTTTAATGTTGTGATCTGTAGGGTAAAAGTGTTTATTTATCGTCCCTTTTAGCTATCAAGGATTTGTCAACATTCACAGCACTGTGGAAGAACCTGTGTGAAGTCAGTTAGATATGGATCTTTGTTCACGAAATCAAAATTCTCACTGTTTCAGTGGAAGAAATTTTTACACAGGTACGTTTCACAGAAACTGATGAAATGATCACAGCAAATGGTGTCACAGATTTTGTAAACTGTTGTTTATCCAGAAATATTTATGATTTTCACCATCCTTCCGGGGTTTAGCCCGGGCTCAGCTGGTCAGACAATGTCGGGTAGAAACCTATACCCTCAGGCTGTGGAAGAAATGACCTGGTGCTAGGCGAGTCTCAAGACATCCAAACCCTCAATGTTGAGCAAGGAGGAAAGCGTGAATCGAAAATATATAGCTGATTATATATAGCCCCAGTCAAAGACACAACCAGAAGGACAAGCAAAGCACAGGGAAACTAGAGCCAGGACAGAGAAGGAGCAGAAAAAGTACCCCCCTTCATGGGCGGCTCCTGATGCCCAAAAATCAAATGAGCTGCACAACACTGGAGGGAGGAAAAATCTAATTTAACTGAAAGGAAACCTCCTGGAGTCCACAGCTGAAAACTACCCCCACCTCCAGGGTAAAAACTTTTATTGGGTTGTAGGCATCCTCTCACGAGGCACCAATAAATGTAGGGGTTTTGTGCATTTACGAGGACAATTATTAAATGTAGCAGTAAGTCACAAAATGATTATTTGATGGCTATTAGAAAACCAACCTTGCGGGATAACAGCAACACACACACGGATACTAATACACGACAATACATGTATTAATACATAAAATGTGCATAAACATAACAGATCTTACAGTGAGGGTTAGCAGAATACAAAAGGTATATATTCAATCACGAAAAGTTACAAACCAAGAGGGACATACATCCAGTATACCATTCATTTATACCATTTCGTAAATGAGCTTGGTTACCACTTCTACACTAGATACTCAAAAGAAAGTACATCACTCATAGGAATGAAATTAATATTAACTGGGGTTGAGGTAACAATTGAATTCTCAAGCTGTAATGGGGAATGTTGAATACTCATCAAATCTTTGGGAATTAAGATCTCCTGCGGACACAAAGGAACAGCGGCAGGCTTGTTGCTGTGTCCAATCGGCGTTCTCTGGCCCGGTGCCAGGCAGTGCTGGTTCGGCGTGTAGCGGCGAGGCTTAATAATAAGACAGAATTAAGTGTTTCTGAGCTTTCCCAAATTAGGCCTCATTTCTCTGTTCATCTCTGTGGTGCAGCCACAGAGAAACCATTCATGCAAGGTGATTTAAGGTCCAAGGACAGCTCCCAAAGGGGGATGCATTTAGCTAAGCCTGGCTATCATGATCAATGGTCATCCATTGGTGCCTATCTGTCTAGGGAGTGCGAGTTGGACATCTGGACTGCATTACTAAGTGTCAGGACTAAGTGACTCATATCTCACCTTGATCAACCAATCAGGGACTGGTAGGGCCGAGTAACCCACGTGGGACTCTGATGCCCATGGAACTTTCAGCCAATCAATGAGCTGAAGTTCCTCCAGGTAAAAACAGGCAACACAGAGAGCCTGAGAGATTCAACAAGATTCAGATTCAGATTCAACAATTCTAAAGGGAATTCAACAGGAGAATTCCAGGGCAGGACGGCCCAGGAGCAGAAGGCTCCCAAGGGCAGGACATTCTCACAGCGCGCCTCCTGACCATCCTGAGACTCAGCCCGGACAACCACGGAACGGCCAGTGTGTCCGAGTGCCAGAACTTTCCTTTGTTCTAAGAGTCTAGAGTGGAGGTTGCCAGAGAGTAACCAGCAGCAGGCCTCGTGAACAGGTCGGAACTGTGGACAGCTGAATTACTATTCAGAACTAGCTCTTCATCATAAACGAACTGGTCCTCTTCCTGACTTGCTGGGACCCACAGTCATCTTTTCTCCTGTGCACAAACTTTGCTAGTTAAAGCCAACAGTGAGCATCAGCAGCGCACCGTCGCAAGCCGCACAGCACAGCCTGGCACCGAGCCAGAGAGCGCGGATTGGACAGCAACAGCCTGCAACTGTTCCTTTGTGCCCGCAGGAGATCTGAATCCCCAGAGATTGGATGAGTATTCAACTTCAATGCATTACAGCTCGAGAATTCAATTGTTATCCAAACCAGTTGATATCAATTTAATTCCTAAGAGTTATGTACTTGTTTGAGTATCTAATGTAGAAGTTGTAACCAAGTTCACTTTACGAAACGGTCTTAATGAATGATATACTGAACGTATGTCCTCTTGATGTGTAACACTTTGTAACTGATTGAATATATATCTTTTGTATTCTGATAACCCTCTCGATAAGATCTGTTAGGTTTATATGCATATTCTATGTATTAATAAATGTATCCTCGTGTATTAGTACCTGTGTGCGCGTTGTTTGAGTTATGTCGCATGGTTGGATTCTAAAGCCATCAAAAGAATCAACTTTGTGATTTACTGCTACAATTAATAATTGTCTCAGTAAATGCCCAAACCCTACAGAACTGGTGCCTTCAGAGAGCCACTATGATTACATATTTGGCGTCCCTGAACCGGTTTTCTCTACATTTATTTGGCGTCCCTGGGTGGGCGTGGCAAGACTGAAATGAGTCAACCAAGCGGAATAATTCAATATAAAACGCCGCGGGTTTCATACACGACAATACAGTGTGCTGAAAGCCGAAAGAAAAAGTTCCCCTTGCTCTTTAAGCAGTGCTTGATTGTTTTGTGATCTTTTGCGATCTACCGGGTTGATTGCATACTTGATCTTGTGGTTTTCTGTGGTAAAACTGTAATTTCGTACTTAAAAGTAATACTCTTTAAGTTTAACGATGGTTGCTAAAAGGTCTGAATTCGAGTCGCTATTAAGCACTCTCTCTAGCAGCGACAGGTCTGACCACGATCTCTTCCATATCTCCGTCAGCGGAGAAGCTAGAAGGATAAATCTCCATTCTCTGAGAGAGCTAGCGAAGGACATAGAGAGATTTGACCCCGCAGTGTCAGAGAATAATATCGAGAGTTATATTCAAGACCTCAGGTATAACCTGCAGTACCTGCCAAACGCCACAGAACAGGAGAAAGTGTTTCTGGTTAGAAAAACTACCAGCAGAGCTGTACATGAGTGGATGGCTAGGCAGATGAAAGAAGTCTGCAATGACTTTGAGCAGCTTTGTCAAGCACTTATCGAAGAATACAGTGCGTTTATTGACCCGACTGCTGCGATAGCCGCCGCTCTTAACATTAAGCACGAGAGAGCAGAGTCCCCTCGCGAATATTACGAGAGACTTAGACGAACTTATTTTGGAGGGCGAAATGATGAGGGTTGCGAAGAGAACACACATTTCAAGGGTTTATTCATTGCGAATCTCCACCCGTCAGTCAGAAAGATGATCTTAATGCATACAGATGCACAGACCATGAAAATGACTGATATCAAGAGATTCGTGCAGAAAGCCTGGGAGTATGATGTCCAAAGTCGCTCTGAGCAAAAAGCTGTTAAAGCGACTGCGTTCGCCGTCAGAGCCAGCAGGGTTAATTCCCCCCTGCTCGAAGGAGCACAGGCTCCTGAGCTGGCTAAGCCCCGTTCCAAAGCAGGCACACTGGACCGCACCCAGCGTCCTAAGTGCCATGAGAACACCAGGGGAGGGAAAGGGCTAGAAAAAACTGAACAAAAGGATTCAGTAGCCGCCCGCCTGGCCAGGCTTGAACAAGCTTTATTAGAACAGGGACAACCGCTCCCGAAGGATGCCGGAAGCGTGAATGAGCTGATACTCTCCACTGGAGGAGGCGGAGACCCGCCCCCTCTCCCTCCCTCAGTCTATCTGATTGAGCGGAATGGTTCCTGCCTGGATAAGGTCAGCCACTCCCAAGTGAGTGCTGACTCCACCCCTGAAGTCACAGAGCAGGCAGTAAAACGCAGAGGAAAAGCAAGAAGCTTTTACCTCAAGGCTGCCATGGGAGATGTCTTACCCAGTGAGACACTGATTGACACTGAGGTTGAAAGGTGTTTGATGTCACACGGCAAGCTCAAACGGGTAGAAAAAGAAAAGGGCATGCGACTCAGAGAGGAACCTTTGGTGGATCACCAGAAAGGCAAGGTGTGGAAACAGGTCAAGGCTCCTAAGCCTTCTGTACAGAAGGAAAGGGGGGCCAAGAGGCAGACTGTGCTCACACAGTGCCCACCGAACACAGAAGCCCATGCGGAGATTCCTTCTGTTCCCTCTGGACAAGAAATAAAAATATTTCCTTGTTCCCCAGATATACAGGGAAGTCGTGTCCCGGCTGAGGTCACAACAGCCTCCATGCCACAGGAGCGGTGCTCCAAGCAGCCGCCTGATCCACCAGGTAAAGCACACACCTTTTACGTCCCTAAAGAGGAGCAGATCTCCCCACCTGGCGATGAAAAGGAGCTTTCCCTGTGCACCCTGGCACCTAAGAGGGGTCAGGACCACCACCCTGCAGTGGTGGAAGGGATCCAGATGGCAGGAGAGCAGGTTGGTGATGAAGCCCTCACCCTTAGCCCTGAGAGGTCCTCTATTAGTGAGGATCTGCTTGAGCAGCTGTCGCAGGGCCACCGCCAGGTGCCCCTGGTGCAACATTCACAGGTTAGACAGGAGGTCCAGCTGGACGCTGAGACTACTGCGCTGTGGACACACCTGATCCCAGATGCCGATTCCCTCTGCTGTGACCCAGGGAACCTGCAGTCAGGTAATATTATTTCTCACAACTACCAGGTAGTGAGTGAGACTGACCTGATTGTTCCTGCCTCAACGGCAGGGTTGCCAACACACCCAGTCCCCAGGAAGGGACAGGGAATGAAAGCCGAGCCGGTTTTCTTACAGCCACCAGCTCAGTTTGTCAGTCTGAGTCTGACCAACAGTGGTTCAGCCAGACTGGAGCTGGATGGTCAAGCCACCCGCCTGCCAGTGCAGGACATCGCAAAGAGGGGTGTCAGAATCCCCGCCTGCACTGACATGGGCCTGGTGAGTGATAGTGAGTTCAAAGACAGTGAACTAGCTATCCCAGTGCTGGGGCAGCTCCCTGAACCCCTAGCGAGGGAAGGGGGGAGCGAGCAGGTGTCCTACACCCACGCCCAGCGAACGATTGTAAACATGCCAATAGAGGGATTCCTCAATCAGGAAGTGTGCAGGGTGGACCTGAACAGTGAGAATGGGGTAACAATCCCAGATCACTCAGGTGCTCCAGATGACCACTCAGCCGAGGGTCAGGCATGCTCCACCGCTGCACCGCCCCCTGCAGGGTTCCTAGAGCACAGGCATGAACAAATCGAAAAAGCAGATGCCCTGGAAAAGGAGGAGCAGCATCAGCCGCTGCGTCAGATCTCCCCAGATTTCCAGGAGGTTGGTGCCCAAGATGCCACATGGCATACTGAGAAAGACACCATGTACATGCTGCGCCAGCTTAGAAAGGCAACAGTCACTCAGAAGGAGATGACTGGGATCAGCCACCAGAAAAGACTTTTGGGAGGACTGATTGCTGCCGCCACTGTTGCACGTTTGCTTTTTCTGGTAGGTTTGTGTGCTACTGGCACTCTCACCCTGACTGCCCCAAGAAGGCAGGTGTCAGAGATGCCAGAGGGTAGTGACAGACTGTATCAACAGCAGCAAAAGTTGGAAAGCTTAGGGGAAACCCTACAGGCAACTTCCTATGCAACAGGGTTAAATCTTATTCCCCAAACAGTGGACATGATTGTTGGTGTTATACAGTGGGTTTATGCTTGTGTGCAACAGGCCAGAATGTTGACACAAGACCTGTTAAGGGAATTTAGTGCCACTGTAGCCAGTCTAACCACGGCACAAATCCCAACCCACTTGATTCCACTCTTCTCAGTAGAGGAGTATGTGACATTAACCCCATCGCTCATAGCTCACCCAGAAGGCAATCCAAGATTGAATTCGGTTCCAAATCTTGAGATGGGTATGGCTACCAAAGCTATCCATTGGCTGTGTCTAAACGATTCACCAATGAAGGGTGTAAAGCTACTAATGGGCAGAGGGAGGTTAATGAACCCCATGAAGAGCAGGTGGGAAGTAATTGGCTGGTCAGCACACCACATTTAACTGACACTATGACTTGTGACGGGCATGATACAGCTACCACAATGCAGCTATCTAACCAATAGTTTTCCTGTAAGTTCCCGAGGAGGCCATAGTACAGCATGGTAACTTAACACTGTATGGTCTGGAACCAGACAATAAGACCAAACTTGAGGTCTAAGATGCCTTCAGGTGCCACACTATTCAATTGGATAGAAATCCAAGAAACAGTAAGCCCTGAAGAGGTACAGGTAGTTAGTTTGCTTTAATGGAACAAACCTCCAAACCACCCTAGCAGATACCCAACACAGGTGTTGTGGTTTATCGGGGGCTGGGAACAGGAACTGTTGTTATTGTAACACTACTGCCAGGTAGCTGGATCATGACTGACAGTGTACTCTGAATGATGTACTCTCACATCAAGATGTACTCTGGGTAGCATGAATGAGTCAAAGGTAGCATGTCAAAAGAAAGGAAGTGACTTCTCCCCAAATATCTACCACAGAGGTATCAGATATTGACAGTGAACTTCCTGATGTGTAATTCCTAGACTGAGATAATGTCTCCTACCGTGTTTATACATACTCCAGATGTTATTCATCCTGTTTGTATCCAATGCTGGTTCTGGTATGAATTCTCGAGGAGTAATGTAGACATTTAAGATTAATGTTCTAATGACAAGGGACATCACTTAACTCTGTTTTGTTTTGAAGGCAACAACGCCTCAGGACCTCGTGACCTTCAAAAAGGGGGGATATGTAGCGGCGAGGCTTAATAATAAGACAGAATTAAGTGTTTCTGAGCTTTCCCAAATTAGGCCTCATTTCTCTGTTCATCTCTGTGGTGCAGCCACAGAGAAACCATTCATGCAAGGTGATTTAAGGTCCAAGGACAGCTCCCAAAGGGGGATGCATTTAGCTAAGCCTGGCTATCATGATCAATGGTCATCCATTGGTGCCTATCTGTCTAGGGAGTGCGAGTTGGACATCTGGACTGCATTACTAAGTGTCAGGACTAAGTGACTCATATCTCACCTTGATCAACCAATCAGGGACTGGTAGGGCCGAGTAACCCACGTGGGACTCTGATGCCCATGGAACTTTCAGCCAATCAATGAGCTGAAGTTCCTCCAGGTAAAAACAGGCAACACAGAGAGCCTGAGAGATTCAACAAGATTCAGATTCAGATTCAACAATTCTAAAGGGAATTCAACAGGAGAATTCCAGGGCAGGACGGCCCAGGAGCAGAAGGCTCCCAAGGGCAGGACATTCTCACAGCGCGCCTCCTGACCATCCTGAGACTCAGCCCGGACAACCACGGAACGGCCAGTGTGTCCGAGTGCCAGAACTTTCCTTTGTTCTAAGAGTCTAGAGTGGAGGTTGCCAGAGAGTAACCAGCAGCAGGCCTCGTGAACAGGTCGGAACTGTGGACAGCTGAATTACTATTCAGAACTAGCTCTTCATCATAAACGAACTGGTCCTCTTCCTGACTTGCTGGGACCCACAGTCATCTTTTCTCCTGTGCACAAACTTTGCTAGTTAAAGCCAACAGTGAGCATCAGCAGCGCACCGTCGCAAGCCGCACAGCACAGCCTGGCACCGAGCCAGAGAGCGCGGATTGGACAGCAACAGCCTGCAACTGTTCCTTTGTGCCCGCAGGAGATCTGAATCCCCAGAGATTGGATGAGTATTCAACTTCAATGCATTACAGCTCGAGAATTCAATTGTTATCCAAACCAGTTGATATCAATTTAATTCCTAAGAGTTATGTACTTGTTTGAGTATCTAATGTAGAAGTTGTAACCAAGTTCACTTTACGAAACGGTCTTAATGAATGATATACTGAACGTATGTCCTCTTGATGTGTAACACTTTGTAACTGATTGAATATATATCTTTTGTATTCTGATAACCCTCTCGATAAGATCTGTTAGGTTTATATGCATATTCTATGTATTAATAAATGTATCCTCGTGTATTAGTACCTGTGTGCGCGTTGTTTGAGTTATGTCGCATGGTTGGATTCTAAAGCCATCAAAAGAATCAACTTTGTGATTTACTGCTACAATTAATAATTGTCTCAGTAAATGCCCAAACCCTACAGAACTGGTGCCTTCAGAGAGCCACTATGATTACATATTTGGCGTCCCTGAACCGGTTTTCTCTACAGGCGTGAGAGAAGTGGGAGAGATTCCTGCTGTGATGCTGGTAGTGGGCTCTCTGAAGACCGGCTAGTTAGTTCTGGCTTTACTAGAGAGAGTTTGCACACAGAAAGTGACTGCTGGTCCAAGCAGGTCACACTGTTTAGACGGGAAGAAGACCGGTTCGTTCCCAATGTAGCGCTTGTCCTGAATCCTGAGATTCATCTGTCCACAGTCCCGACTGTAGTTCACTTGTTGATCAGGTGAGCTTTCGCGGTGGGTTCACGAGGCTTGCTGCTGGGCTAACCTCAGGCGGATCCTTTGGTTACGCGCTGGCGACCTCCGTTCTCGATTCTTAGAACAAAGTAAAGTCCTGTCACTCGGGCACAATGATTGTCGGAGCTGAGTCTGAGAATGTCCAGGAGGAGCCATGTGCTGCCTGTTTTACCTGGAGGAACTATGGTCGTTCATTGGTTGAAAGCTCCGTGGGCATTCGAGACCCACATGGGGTCACCCTGCCCTACCAGTTCCTGATTGGCTGATGATGAGTAACAATGCACTCTGACCTTAGGGTTGTAAACCTTAGGATGAGAATCTCCCTTGGAATCTGCCAGACAGTAAGGCGCCAGAGATGACCATTTATTAAGGTTGCTGGAGAATCTCAGCATTGGGAGTTGTTCCTTATCAGGACACTCTATCAGCTAGAAAAACACCTTAAATGTGAATCAAATGGAATGGCCTCTCTGTATCCAGCACCAATGAGATCAGAGTGAGAGAGACTGGCAAGGGAGCAGCAAACTTAATTCTTGTATCTTTAAAAAGCCTTGCCGCTACAGGGTAGAGGAAAGGAGGGCCGGGCGGGGCTCCGGGGAGTGAGACAAAAAACACATACAAAAGCACACACAACAAATATGAACTTGGGAGACCAGGGTAACAAACCACATACAACAGATTGGAACCAAGAGTTCCAAGAAACAGGGGTCAGGGGGACCAGAGAACAGGGAAACTAGGAAGTAAAAAAACAAAACACCAAGAGGAAAACAAAGTAGCAACAAAAAACCCGGGAATAAAAATAGAAAAACATTGCAAACTGGGCAAAAAACACATTCAACATTCTGTCACTGATACCGGGAGGTGACAACCTGAGGAAAGCCAGGTACTAGATACGCTCAAAGGCACGGATGTTGGGAGGTGGTATCCAGCAATAAAAACAGGAGAGCAGATCACAGATGCCTGGAGTGACATCCTGAAGAAGGCCAGGTATTTGTACGAGAATATTGGGAAGGCATACTGCTGAATGACCCGCTCAGAGGCACGGATGTCAGGAGTAGCATCCTGCCATTAGAATAGAAGAACTGAAAAAAAAACAATGCAGAAAAACAAAAGGCACCACTCACGGGGTCAGGAGATGGCTCAGCATTCTGTCACAAATG
This sequence comes from Lepisosteus oculatus, assembly GCF_040954835.1. Taxonomy (NCBI): domain Eukaryota; kingdom Metazoa; phylum Chordata; class Actinopteri; order Semionotiformes; family Lepisosteidae; genus Lepisosteus; species Lepisosteus oculatus. Next base: position 36,275,530 of record NC_090698.1, on the reverse strand, counting down.
TGGGAAGTGACAAGCCGTAGAATGGCAAGATAGCAAAAAAAAAAACTATGCGTAGCGGCAGAACAGGTTTTAGCCTGGGCTCAGCTGGTCCAACAATGTCGGGTAGAAACCTGTGCCCTCAGGCCACAGAAGAGATGACATGGTGCTAGGCGGGTCTCAAGACATCCGAACATCAGAAATGCTGAGCGAGGAAGAAAGCCTGAACTGGAAATATATAGCCCCAGACAAAGACACAACCAGAAGAACAAGCAAAGCACAGGGAAACTAGAGACAGGACTGAGAAGGAGTGCCCTTTAGCTGTAGAGGCCATGACAAGGATTGTGTCTTTGTCAGACATGATTCAGGATGGGATAGCTGCGAGCAGCAGCCCCTTGTCAAATATGGCCAAGAAGGTCCGGGGTGTCTGTGTGAAAGCTATCCAGAGATACTGCAGAGGTACCTGGGTGGCAGAAGGGAGTTTGTAGTAATTAATGAGAGCAATTTCATACACAAAAGAAAGGTACATTCTGTATGTGATACTTATGGCATTCCATAATTGTTTCATTTTCTTTTAGCTTTCTCTTCATGTTCTGATGATGGGGAAAACATATTTTCAGAAAATTGGAACTCTATTAAGACAAAACTATAAAGTTCTTAAATGTCTAACAATAATAGGTCAAGCGGTAAAGTGTGTATTTGTATTATTGCAAAATCTGCCCTAAAAGTAATACATTGATTAAAATTATTGTCATTAAAAGCATCTTGTTTTTTAAATGTGGCTTTATTAATGTCTATTAATAGTTAACTGCAGCATGACTTTGCATTAGTAAGCATGAATAGGTTCACACTTTTCATGGGGTACCTCAAAAACACAAACACGGTGGGAACAAGAGCTTTCTTAATGTTGTAGGGAAAACCGGTTCAGGGACGCCAAATATGTAATCATAGTGGCTCTCTGAAGGCACCAGTTCTGTAGGGTTTGGGCATTTACTGAGACAATTATTAATTGTAGCAGTAAACCACAAAGTTGATTCTTTTGATGGCTTTAGAATCCAACCATGCGACATAACTCAAACAACGCGCACACACAGGTACTAATACACGAGGATACATTTATTAATACATAGAATATGCATATAAACCTAACAGATCTTATCGAGAGGGTTATCAGAATACAAAAGGTATATATTCAATCAGTTACAAAGAGTTACACATATCAAGAGGACATACGTTCAGTATATCATTCATTAAGACCGTTTCGTAAAGTGAACTTGGTTACAACTTCTACATTAGATACTCAAACAAGTACATAACTCTTAGGAATTAAATTGATATCAACTGGTTGGGATAACAATTGAATTCTCGAGCTGTAATGCATTGAACTTGAATACTCATCCAATCTTTGGGGATTCAGATCTCCTGCGGGCACAAAGAAACAGTTGCAGGCTGTTGCTGTCCAATCTGCGCTCTCTGGCTCGGTGCCAGGCTGTGCTGTCCGGCTTGCGATGGTGCGCTGTTGATGCTCACTGACCGGCTAGTTAGTGTTGGCTTTAACTAGCAAAGTTTGTGCACAGGAGAAAAGATGACTGTGGGTCCCAGCAGGATGACGATGGGTCCCAGCAGGAAGAGGACCGGTTCGTTCCCGATGAAGAGTTAGTTCTGAATAGTGATTCAGCTGTCCACAGTTCCGACCTGTTCACGAGGCCTGCTGCTGGCTACTCTCTGGCAACCTCCACTCTAGACTCTTTCTCAAAGGAAAGTTCTGGCACTCGGACACACTGGCCGTTCCGTGGTTGTCCGGGCTGAGTCTCAGGATGGTCAGGAGGCGCGCTGCGAGAATGTCCTGCCCTTGGGAGCCTTCTGCTCCTGGGCCGTCCTGCCCTGGAATTCTCCTTTGAATTCCCTTTAGAATCTTACTGAATCTTGTTGAATCTGAATCTGAATCTCGTTGAATCTGAATCTGAATCTTGTTGAATCTTAAAGGCTCTCTGTGTTGCCTGTTTTTACCTGGAGGAACTTCAGCTCATTGATTGACTGAAAGTTCCATGGGCATCAGAGTCCCACTTGGGTTACTCGGCCCTACCAGTCCCTGATTGGTTGATCAAGGTGAGATATGAGTCACTTAGTCCTGACACTTAGTAATGCAGTCCAGATGTCCAACTGGCACTCCCTAGACAGATAGGCGCCAATGGATGACCATTGATCATGATAGCCAGGCTTAGCTAAGTGCATCCCCCTTTGGGAGCTGTCCTTATCAAAAGAAAACATCTTGCATGAATGGTTTCTCTGTGGCTGCACCACGGAGATGAACAGAGAAATGGGGCCTCATTTGGGAAGGCTCAGAAACACTTAATTCTGCATTATTATTAAGCCTCGCCGCTACAATGTCTATTAATAGATTAGGTGATTTTGCATTAATAGGTTCACACTTTACATGAGGTGCCACAAAGAATGTATAAAAGGCTTATAAAGCCTTTACAAATGCCTGTTAATATATATCAGCCCAGTGTGGGGTTAGTAAATAGGAAGGTTGTTCATAAGGTTTATAGTCTAGAATGTGGTTTATGGTTATAAGTCACAGAATACTGTAACATCCCATTCATAAAAGAACATATTGTAATTCTACCACTGTCCTGGATGAAAGGAGTCAATAGCCTGGAGCTTCATACACACGCTCTTCAAGACGTTTCCCATAAATATCTAGTATAACTTCAATTGTGATCCTGTGGTTGAGTAAGCTGTGGATCTCTTCAAAAGGTGTTCTATAAAGTGTACCAGAGACAGTTTGTGTTGCTCTTCCACGGAACAGAGAATTCATGTTTAGCAGAACAAAAATTGACATCTGTTAATAAATGTCTTTATTAACTCTGATTTTCATGCTTTGTAAATGTTTTCCTTAAATGAATCTAAAACAAATCTAACACAAACTCATACTTTGTAGAGAGTGAACAACACATTAAAAAGACTAGACTTCTATGCTATTGCAAGGCATAGAGATGGGGATTGTAAAACATCCTCTTTATACTCTGCATTTAATTAATTACTGGCTTTGTTAAGGTAGGGGTGTGACCTACAGTAGTATTGTTGTGGTATTTGATTGACTTCAGAACGTTTCGACTAATGTGTAAAAAATGTAATATAATGTGTGCTGTACTGAAAAAGTTATTGAACACAAAACATCTCCTGTCAAAAGAATTACATATGTAGTTTATTCTTATCTGAGTAAAAACAGGAAATACAGAAAGAGGTTCACAAACTAACTAGAGGTTGAACCCAATAGTCACACAAGATTCATAATTGTAAAAGATTTTGAGTTTGTGATATTCTGCTTTATATGGTCAAGTATTATGCATTTTGAATACACTCATACCCCGTTATCCAAACCTAATTAATTCCTGAAAAATCTGTTCGGTGCGGGAGATCGTAAATTGAAAATAAAAATTCCATTATTTCTTATGGGAAAAATTCCACCCTGTTCCAAACCAAAGACAAGTTCACTCAAAAACCACCCTAAACATATAGTACTCATTCAAACCACTATAGCAAGCTTAGTGAACAATGCAGTTCTAATCAAATAAGCCAACTATAGACGCAAAATAATTAATGATATCATATTTACATTTTTCATTCTTTTGTAATAGCGATCGGCTAAAACGATGTGCATACTGTTGACTATTACACTAAATATTTTTTTCCTTAAGGCCCCATAATGAACAGCAATTACAAAACAAACACTTTGAAAATGAAAGCACAAAAATTTGTTGCGATCGTACACAAAGCACTGCTTCCAATCATTGCAAAGTGAAAACCTTCCACTAACAGTTGAATTCAACACCAGTGAACAGCTGTTTGTTTCTGCGTGAGCACAAGGCATTGGATAAGGACGCTATGTGCCTCATACCGTCCTTATCCAATGCCTTGTGCTCACGCAGAAACAAACAGCTGTTCACTGGTGTTGAATTCAACTGTTAGTGGAAGGTTTTCGGCCAAAATCGGACACTTTCAAACTTCAAAATATGGATTAATGAAATGTCATTCTTATAATGAATTATAAGGTTCACATTTTAAATTTTTGGATTAGTAAAAATGTGTATACTGTATAACGTTCTTATCCCGGGGTATGAGTGTAGTTATTTGAGTTATGAATTTGCTCAAATCTGCTTTATTCAAGCCTGTTCGTAATTGCGGATAAACAAAAAAACTAATGTTTCTAAGAATACAACAAAAAAGTTGTGAAAAGTTTCACAAATCGCGATCTTTAAAATGCCTGTGGTGTGAAGGTATACGTTTTGCAAAGTTATTGACATCTGAATCATGATGTCTCAAAACTAGGCGTTGTAATGAAAGTGAAGGTTGTGAAAAAATGACAAATCACCCTCAAAGGAGAATTCCAGGGCAGGACGGCCCAGGAGCAGAAGGGTCCCAGGGGCAGGACATTCTCGCAGCGCGCCTCCTGACCATCCTGAGACTCAGCCCGGACAACCACGGAACGGCCAGTGTGTCTGAGTGCCAGAACTTTCCTTTGTTCTAAGAGTCTAGAGCGGATGTTGCCAGAGAGTAACCAGAGGATCCACCCGAGGTTAGCACCAGCAGCAGGCCTCGTGAACAGGTCAGAACTGTGGACAGCTGAATCACTATTCAGAACTAGCTCTTCATCAGGACGAACCGGTCCTCTTTCTGACTTGCTGGGATCCACAGTCATCTTTTCTCCTGTGTGCAAACTTTGCTAGTTAAAGCCAACACTAGCTAGCCGGTGAGTGAGCATCAGCAGCGCACCATCGCAAGCCGCACAGCACAACCTGGCACCGAGCCAGATAGAGCGCGGATTGGACACCAACAGCCTGCAACTGTTTCTTTGAGTCCGCAGGAGATCTGAATCCCCAGAGATTGGATGAGTATTCAACTTCAATGCATTACAGCTCGAGAATTCAATTGTTATCCCAACCAGTTGATATCAATTTAATTCCTAAGAGTTATGTACTTGTTTTGAGTATCTAATGTAGAAGTTATAACCAAGTTCATTTACGAAACGGTCTTAATGAATGATATACTGAACGTATGTCCTCTTGATATATGTAACACTTTGTAACTGACTGAATATATACCTTTTGTATTCTGAAAGTGCCTTTGATTAGAATGTTTTTCTAATGGTTTTGCTTTTCTTGATGAGCTGAAAGCGAGATTGCCAAGAGAGCTGAGGGAGCATTTGGAGGAACCGATAACATTAGAGGGGCTGGGGGTGGTGCTTTGGTCCACGAAGAATGGGAAAGTGCCATGCCTGGATGGACTCCCCAATGAATTTCACACCTGTACTTGGAAAATAGAAGACACGATGAGGGAAGGTGTCTCCCTGCTCTTCAAGGGTTAGGGGGACACAGGCCTCAAGAATTGGAGGCTGATAACAATACTCCGTGTGAATGTCAAGATCCTGTCCAAGCTACTAGCCAGCAGACTAAGGATCGCCCTGCCCCACATCATCAACAATTACCAGACATGTGGGGTGAAAGAGCGATCCATCAGCTGAAACCTCCAGCTCACTAGGGATGCCATTGTCTGGGCCGAGGACCAAAATGTGCCCATGATGGTAGTGAGCCTGGAGAAAGCCTTCGACAGAGTGAACCACAGCTATCTGTTCAAAATGCTGGAATGCTTCAGTTTCAGAAAGAGTTTCAGCCACTGAATAAAAATGAAGTGGGCTGCAGCGTCAATGTGAACAGACATCTGGGGGATTTAATTTCCCAGAGTCCAAAGTATGACAAGAGTGTCCTCTTTCACCTCCACTTCACAGAGTCACTAGTAGAGGCGGTGAGACATGACTCAGTCATTGATAGCCTGGTGGTACCGGCAGGTGCGGGGGAAACTCTCAAGATCTCCCAGTATCCAGATGACACAACACTGTTCCTGAGCACAGACAGGGGATTGAAGGGAGCCCTAGAGGTCACAGTAACCTTTTTTTTTACTCCAGGACCTCAGGATCAAAATCCAACCACCGAAGGACAAAGATGGTGCCAGAGCCTCTTAATATATTGGGGGTTTTGTTCCAGAGCCAGGATAATGGAAATCATAAAATGGACCTGAAGGTAAACACAAAGCTGGGTCTGTAGAAGATGCAGTTGCTGTCTTTCACGGGGAAAGTGATGGTGTTGAAAGGAGACAACCTGTTGGCTTTGGTTTTGGTGTGCCCACTGCCGTCCACACTGGAAAAGGTGCCTAAGGAACTTCACAAAGGACAGAAATGCAGGAATTCATTATTTTAGGACATTTTTTTGTAACTGGCGTCTAATGAGGTGCCAGTCTGGAAAGAGAAGTTTTTAAAATGTTTTTTTTTATTTACGTATTCTGAGGGTTGAGTAGACAGTTTTAAATATAGGTAAGTGCTAGGAAAAAAAATGGCACTTTAGCTATACTGTACTAATGTCATTTAGTAAATCCACAAACCGGACACCCCTGGACGCCCCATCATATGAGCATGCAACTGTCCAACTACTTACATCACGGCCTTCTCGACAGCCTCATGAGACCACTGGTTGAAGGTCTTCCCCTCATACATCAAGGACATCAACCACGCACTTCAACTTTTTAATGATTTCCAATTTCAGGGCCCCAAATGCTACATTTTTACCATGGACATCACATCTCTTTACACCGTCATTCCCCATAATGATGGCCTTACAGCCCTCAAGCACACGCTGGACAAACGCACAGTGCTTGATCCACCCACCCACACCCTGGTATACCTTGCAGAATTGGTCCTCACACTGAATGCATTCTCATTCAATAACCTTTTATACCAACAGGTAAGTGGAGTTGCCATGGGCACCAGAATGGGACCCAGCTATGACAATATTTTTATCGGCTGGGTAGAAGAACGCTTCTTCACTTCCTACACTGGCTATGTCCCTGACCTCTACAAGCGATACATTGATGACAGCGTCGTTGCTGCCACATGCTCCAACAACCAGCTTTAGGACTTTCTGCATCATTTCACCAACTTCCACCCGTCCCTCAAATATACAGTTTACATATCTCCCACTACTCTTCCATTTCTAGACATCAGCTTCTCCATCAACTACCCCTGACTCTCCACTTCAGTCTATTACAAACCCACGGATTCACACAGGTATCTCCTGTATAGCTCATTTCATCCCAAACACACTAAAAACTCTCTCCCTTTTTCACAGTTCCTTCGGCTACGACGATTATGCAGCGACGACATCGACTTCCAGAACCAAGCCCTCAAAATGTACTCCTTTTTCATCAACAAAGGATGAAAAGCCTTTTACCCCAGCAGTGTTATTTACAGGGCCCTTGCCCGAGCCAAAAACACCCCTTGGACCATCAACTCAATCAGGAACTCCCGCCATAACAACTGCATTCTTTTGGTGCTTCCCTACCACTCCAACACACTTTCTATCCCCAGGACTATTAACGACAACTTTTCTATCCTACAGGATGATCCCTCCATTGTGGCCCTCTTTTCCCATCATCTCATTTCGCCAACCACCTAATCTGCGCAACCTTCTCGTTCATAGCTCCTTCCTTTGCAGCCTATGCAGCTACCTACTTAAACTACATTGAGTTTGATGATTGCTTTGTATTATTATCCTAATGGAAATTCCATCCATAAGAAATTTTGGTTTATACCACTTGGCTGGGGGCCAACCACCTGGCTGTAGGACAAGGAGGATAGGACTCCCAAAAATACTCAGCAGAATTCCAAGTCATCCCTTCAGAATGAAGGACTAAAATGTAAGAAAAAAGATATTGTGACCAGCTTTCTTGATAAACAAGTAGGTATTACATTTTAAAAATGAGAATTAAACAGCAAAGTGGGTATGTAACTGTGAAGGAACAAGTAATAGGTTTATCCCATGCTGAAAAAAAGAAGAAAACACAATGTTTCAGTAATACATTTGGAGATTACTGTAACTCCACACCCAAACAAGTGTCCACAGCTGAAACATTGTGTTTCTTTTTTCTCTTTTCAGCATTGGAATTAAACTTTACTTGTTCCTTATCAAACTCAATGACCTTAAGGTTAAGGTGAGTGATTTAAAAACTATTATAATGATACAAGAAGTGCTTATTGAAGCTTATCAAAGCCAAAACAGGCACAAGTAAAGGTTTATTCCATGCTGAAAAGAGAAGAAAAGAAGCATGTTTCGGCTGTGGAGTCTTCTTCAGGTGTGTTTATAAACACATCTTTGCAGCCTACACATGCTGACGCAGCTACCCACTTGACCTTCTTTGAAGCCAAAACCCTGTTCACTGAATAATGTTTGCTGGGTATGAACACATTTCGAGGTTACTATAACAGAGCAACTTAGAATAAAAAAAAGGAAGTTTTTAAGTTTTAGAGAGAACAACATGATGTGATATTATAAAATAGTATATAACTTTAACAAGAATGAAAGATTGTTTTGAAATTTTACTGCATTGCTAGGTGAGTACACAGAATATTTTGTACATCAAATTATTAATATACACAAGTATACAGTACATCAACCTAGGATAAGCCTCTCCTCCAATCAGTGCCAAACCAAGTGTACACAGCTGCAGAGCTTCTTATATGTTAAAATATGAATGGCTTAATAGGAAGGCATGTTGTTGATTCCTGCATTTCATCCTCTTCCAAGTATTGAATTTATAGCAATGTCCAACATTATAAAACAGTACAAATTATAGAATGTACAAAGTTTATTTCTGAATATTACATATATATTAACCTTTTCTTATAACCATTGTTTTGTTTGTGATTGTTGTTAAACCGTATATATTGAAAGAGTTAAGTATAAGGAAGTACTGTAACTGCTGGGATTCTTACGGACTCTGGAACGGGACTGAAAGCATTGTTGACCACTCCACAAATCCATATGGGCACTGCGGAGATGCAAAACAAAAACTCTCCTCAGGAGAAAATAAACCTCTGGGGATCCTAACCCAAATGGATGCCTCTCCTCCAGGCAGCAAGGGATCTTATTGACTATGGCTTCTGACTCCGACTGAAATACTGTAACTGAGGAGATGCTGGACTGGCCCAGAGCAGAAGTGGCTTGGAATTTACCTGTACAAATATTAAATAAAGCAAGAACAGAAATTGAGGCAAGAAGGTGGCATCAGTAGCAGCGCAGAATGAGAGGAATAAACCCGGGGCCAAAGTGGATGGCGGGAATAGAGACTTAAGTCATAGGATAACTGCTGAGTAGCTGGAGGTAGGACGCCAGACAGACCTAGGGGTCAAGGAGATGGCAGCAGTAGCAGCAAGTGAAAGGAAAAATGAAACTGGGGCCAGGTTGGATGTCGGGGATAGAGACACAAATGAGACAGGAGCACAAGAATCAATTCAATTCAGTTTATTTATATATAGAGCCTTTCACAACAACGTTGGCCCAAGGAGCTTAACAAAGCAAGTGACCATACATGTTTTGAATACAGAACAGAAAAGACCAGAAGACAACGGAGGAGAAGAACCAAAAAACTCCTTAGTAAGGAGAAAAAAACCTCTAGGGGTCCGAGGTCAACTGGCTGCCCAACCCCTTTGGGCATGCTAACATTATACAATTAAAAAAAGGAAAACATGAATACAGGTATTAATCCATCCATCATGTCTTCTGTATGTCAGTACTACATGCAGATCTCTGTAGACCAGCAAAATCCTCCTAAACGATAGCTATATCAACGATGGATCCATAGCAGTGATGCAGCATCCAACTCAGATGGTGCCTGGCCCAGGTGCCATCCGGACATGTGGGGAAGAGAATAGGATAGCTTATTCAGAATAGATGTATCTACCTGGTGGGCCAACACAGAAACACACAATGGCATGTACAGCAGCACCAGCAGCCATGGGTGCAGCAGGCTATGACACCTCCTATTCCTACCACATCCTATGTTATTCATTGTGTAAATCTTGTAAATTGCAAATTGTATAATTTATTGTATTCTACTCTGTTACCTTAATTTTATCAACTTCTGTCCTATCTCTCCTTCGAGCTTGTAGAAAAAGCGTTTCATTGTTGACAACCACCGCTGCATGCTGTATTGTTGTGCATTTGATAAACAAACTTTGATTGATTCATTGATTGAAAATGAATGCAACTAGTGTGAGTAATGTGAGTGGCGAAATAAGCAGCATTTTAAAAAAAAACAGAAAACGGTCCTGTGAATGCAAGGGTAGGCTCGGCAGGTCAGCTGCATTGGCAGCTCAAGGTTTGCACCTGACTGGAGTGTAGGGTTGCTGATGACATAATCGGAAGATGCGGAAGCTTACTGGAAGCCTAGGATACATTAAGTATATCTTTGATTGGAAAAATGAGTAATATTCTTAGATATATATCCTGAAAGGATGGCATTTGATGGCATGCTACTGTCCAGGTGATAATGGGAGGAAAGATTTTGAATGGATGGGAGATTTGCGAACATAGCAGTGAATGTGTGTTTGCCAAGGGCTGTTTCGAAAAGATGGGTTGAGAACAGCAGGTCTCAATGTTGGCATGGAATCCTGGCAAGACCTGTAGGTGATGCTGGCAGAGATTGAAAAGGGAGTAGCTGAGACGATGAAGGATCAGATGAACTGCTTGCTTGTACACAGAGAACGAGGAAATCTGCAGTTCCTGACTAAGATCAAACTATGCATCTGAGCAGCAAACGGGAAAATTGATTGTATGGTGGAGACAGCGTTGTAGTATGGTTTGTGCAAAGACACACGCGAAGGGCGGGGGGGATCCATTGCAAATGAAGGCAGTGAGGCAGCGAGGTTCATACAAAAGATACGCCATGCAAAAGACATACGTGAAGGAAAGATGGGGATCTGTTTAATTACTGACAGCGGCGTCTGATTGGACTTGGTTGTTGTTATCCCTCCCTTATTTTTCATTATAAACTCCATTAGGTTGAAGTTACTGTGTTTCCAACTCAATGTGTATTCTTATAATAAAAGCGCATGAACTATATTATCATCACCATTTAACATCAAATCCTATAATCATACTGTGGTGCTAGAAAGTTTGTGAACCCTTTAAAATTTTCTGAATTTCTGCATAAATTTGACCTAAAATGTGATCAGATCTTCATTTAGGTCATAAAAATAGAGAAAGAGAAAAGAGAAAAAGTATGTGAACCTCTAGGATTAGAAGTTCCGTTAAGGAAATAATTAGAGTCAGGAGTGTCAATCAATGGGATTTTTTGGGTGGCCCTGCCCTATTTAAAAAACATAAACTTGAGTCACTACCAAAGTCTGGTCCTCACCACACAGGTTGTGAACACATGCCATGGACCGTGTTCTGGATTTAAAAAACACATGCCATGCCTCAATCAAAGCAGATATCTGAGGACCTCAGAAAAAGAGTTGTAGATGCTCATCAGGCTGGTAAAGGTTACAAAATGATTTCTAAAGACTTTGGGCTTCACCAATCCATTGTCAGGCAGATAGTGTACAATGGAGAAAATTCAATACCACTGTTGCTCTTCCCAGGATTGGTCGTCCAAAACAAATCACTCCAAGAGCAAGGCGTATCATATAGATCACAAAGAACTCCAGGGTAACGTCTAAGGATCTGCAGGCCTCTCTTGCACTAGCCAAGGTCAGTGTTCATGGGTCCACCATCAGGCAAACACTGAACAAGAGTAGCATGCATGGGAGGATAGCAAGGAGAAAGCCACTACCTTCCAAGAAGAACATTGCTACCCATTTAAAGTTTGCTAAAGACTACCTGGATGAGCCAGAAGTCTACTGGAAGAATGTTCTGTGGACGGATTAGTCGAAAATAGAAATTTTTGGCTTAAATGAGAAACGTTATGTTTGGCGAAAACCAAACGCTGCATTCCAACAAAAGAACCTCATCCCAACTGTGAAACATGATGGTGGCAGTATCATTGTTTGGGGCTGTTTCGCTGCCACGGGACCAGGACGGCTTGCCATCATTGACGGAACTATGAGTTCTGGATTGTACCAGCAAATTCTACAGATGAATGTCAGGGTATCCATCCATGAATTAAAGCTCAACAGAATGTAGGTATTGCAGCAAGCTGTAGCGGCAATGCTTGTTAATAAGACAGAATTAAGTGTTGCGGTGATTTCCCAAATGAGGCCTCATCTCTCCCTTCACCACAGAGAAACTATTCATGCAGGCTGATTTAAAGATGTTTTTTTTTTATAAGGGACAGCTCCCAAAGGGGGATGCACTTAGCTAAGTCTGGCTATCATGATCAATGGTCATCCATTGGCGCCAATCTGTCTAGGGAGTGCCAGATGGACATCTGGACTGCATTCCTAAGTGTCAGGAGTAAGTGAATCATATCTCACCTTGATCAACCAATCAGGGACTGGTAGGGCCGAGTAACCCACGTGGGACTCTGATGCCCATGGAACTTTCAGCCAATCAACGAGCTGAAGTTCTTCCAGGTAAAAACAGGCAAAACAGAGGGCCTGGAGACTATTTCGAACTATTCCAGTAGGAGAATACAAAGGAGAATTCCAGGGCAGGACGGCCCAGGAGCAGAAGGCTCCCAAGGGCAGGACAGCGCGCCTCCTGACCATCCTGAGACTCAGCCCGGACAACCACGGAACGGCCAGTGTGTCCGAGTGCCGGAACTTTCCTTTGTTCTAAGAGTCTAGAGCGGAGGTTGCCAGAGAGTAACCAGAGGATCCACCCGAGGTTAGCACTAGCAGCAGGCCTCGTGAACAGGTCAGAACTGTGGACAGCTGAATCACTATTCAGAACTAGCTCTTCATCAGGACGAACCGGTCCTCTTTCTGACTTGCTGGGATCCACAGTCATCTTTTCTCCTGTGTGCAAACTTTGCTAGTTAAAGCCAACACTAGCTAGCCGGTGAGTGAGCATCAGCAGCGCACCATCGCAAGCCGCACAGCACAGCCTGGCACCGAGCCAGAGAGCGCGGATTGGACACCAACAGCCTGCAACTGTGTCTTTGAGTCCGCAGGAGATCTGAATCCCCAGAGATTGGATGAGTATTCAACTTCAATGCATTACAGCTCGAGAATTCAATTGTTATCCCAACCAGTTGATATCAATTTAATTCCTAAGAGTTATGTACTGGTTTTGAGCATCTAATGTAGAGGTTATAACCAAGTTCATTTACGAAACGGTCTAAATGAATGATATACTGAACGTATGTCCTCTTGATATATGTAACACTTTGTAACTGATTGAATATATACCTTTTGTATTCTGATAACCCTCATGATAAGATCTGTTATATGCTTATTTTATGTATTAATAAATGTATCCTGGTGTATTAGTACCCTGTGTGTGTGAGTTATTAGAGTTATATCGCATGGTTGGATTCTAAAGCCATCAAAAGAATAATTTTGTGATTTACTGCTACAATTAATAATTGTCCCAGTAAATGCCCAAACCCTACAGAACTGGTGCCTTCAGAGAGCACCACAGAGATGAACAGAGAAATGGGGCCTCATTTGGGAAGGCTCAGAACACCTAATTCTTTCTTATTAATAAGCCTCGCTGCTATACCACCAACATCATTGAGTTGAAATATTTCTGTAAGGAGTAATGGGCCAAAATTCCTCCAAGCCGATGTGCAGGACTGATCAACAGTTACCAAAACACTTGGTTCTCTTTATCTATGACTTACAGATGCAGCCATTCAAAATGGGTGAGGTATTTCGCGGCATACCGCGACATGCCCACCGGGGTATCACGCAGTTCACGTGTGTCACGTGACTAACTATCAGGCGTCGCCTTGTAAAACCGCCAGGGGGAGCTTAACCTCTCATGTACAGCATTTGACCCTTTAATTTTGAAGAGTGCTGGCTGTGACGAATTAAACCGGTTTTACAGGTTTCAATCACAGACCATATGACATGGGAGTCAGGAAACTAACACACAGAGCCACCGGATTTGATAACGCTATAAAAACGCTATAAAATAATGTGACTTGGCACAGAACAAGTTTACAGCACAGTACAAAAATAAATGCCGACCATGACTTTAGAAGCATAAATTGCCTTACACTCAATTTAAACACAAGCTGTCTTTAGCCCTCTAAGCTGGTTCATACAGAAATGTAGAGATCCAGGCTCAGAACACACAGCTTCATTAGTGAATACATATGCAGGACAACTAGAGAAGACGTTTTACAGAGGATGGATTTTTAGAAACATCCCATCAGTGACATCACTGAAGTCAACTCCTAGGTACTGTAACTGTCGTGTGGATAGTTTCACAAGAATCAGACAAAGGTTTAAGCATCGCTTGTTCTAGATAAAACTGCAAAAAAAAACAACAACCAATAATGTACTTCTTTGCGGCTCTGTTTGCCCAAATCATACAGTATATTCACAACGTGAAATCTAGAAAATAATATTATGTAACCAAAATCCGCAATATGGAAACAGAACCTGTGTAATTGTTGATAGATGATGTACTCGTAACATTTTTTCAAGACGAACTTCAACATTTAAAAAATGACTTGTATGTACTTGATATCTCTAATCAATCCACGGGTCCCAGCACAAAACGAAACTAAAACGCATACCGTTTCGCGCTTCTCATTAGTTGCTCAAAAGTAATTTGACCGTATGAAATGCATAATATTAACCTAGAAACATATACGTGAGCAGTACTTAAGCACTGTAGTATCTCTACATACCTCTCAAATACTGTAAATCAAGTAAAAAAAAATTAGATATGAATATTCAATACTTAAACGGGCACAGTTAAGACATTAAATATACATATACATACTGTATACAGTACAGTTTGCATACGGTAATATGTTTATATTACGCGATTAAAAAATAAATAAATAAAAATGAAAAGTCCAGCACCAGTTGGATTCGAACACACTACCTGCCAGTTGGTAGTCACGCACCTAGACCAGTAGGCTACAAGACAGCTCGCATGAACAGGCAGGCGAAACAGCCCTACACAGCCCGGTCGCAGTACACGGATATAATCATACCGTTATTAAATTCTTGAGATACGCGATTCCATATTATATTCCCTTTTAATCAAATTCTAAAAGTATGCTTGTTGACTCCGGTATCACGTTAGTTAAAGACTTCGAAGCTTAGAATGTTTAGGGAGAAATGGAATACTGGTGTGTATTTTTTTCTTTAAAGTACCTAGACCAGCTATATACTGTATGTTTATGTTCCAAAATTAATATCGTTTATGGCCTTCACACGCGTTACAGTATGCTCCTATTCTTTTTATGCTCAGCTACTAAGATTTCCCTTCAGTGGTAAAATTCAATATCTACAACGGGCACAGTAAAGACATTTACAGTAAGTCTTTCTACGACAGACCAACGGACCACGAGTGCCCCTGTCGGTCAACCAATCACGCACCACGGTATTTTGCGTCATCGCGCGTCACGATGCACGACGCCGTAGCCAATTACTTCCGGTACGTGTCTGTACCGCGCACTTTGAATGGCTGCATCTGTAGATGAAGATCTGATCACATTTTAGGTCAAATCTATGCAGAAATTCAGAAAATTCTAAAGGGTTCACAAACTTTCTAGCACCACTGCACATTTTTACAGTGTTTACAGTAACATCAAGTTACTATTCAGAATTGCTTATTAGTGCTCTGAGATGTACAAATAATTAGAATATTATAGAAGTGTTGGAAGCTAAAAAAAATCAGAATGATTCAAAATTAACTGCTTAACATTATGAGCAAGTAAAAATAGCTTTTTGGAATACAAATAAATACATATCACTTTAAAATGTTTAGTTTATAAAGGTCATATTCATCAGTAAAATGCTACATTTTTTGACTATGCAGATTTGATCTAATCTATAATAGAATAATAAAAAATGATGACCATATACTTAGATGTATTTAAATGCATGTTCTGCCATACATATTAAAATACATTTTGTTGTGCTTTTGTAATTAGTTAAAGAGTTCAAATAGCTAACAGAAAGTCATTTTGTTTCTCCATCTTCTGAGCTCAATAAAAAACTATTCAGGCTAAGCACTTTTGTAAAGAAATATATTTCAACTGTGTTTATTGTGCATTACTGTGAATACCTATATCTCATATTTAAAGGCTGTGTTCCCATTTTTAGTTCAGTGGAGATCTTGTTAGTAGTATAGAGGGAGGATAGTATCCAACTTATTTGATTATAGCTGATGTAAATCATACATCCAAAGTCTAGCTTTCAAGAAGACAGTAAGCATGCAGTATAAATGTAACAAGCAAAATAAGGACAGATTGTTGGGTTTCCAGTAAACAAATCCACTGAGTGACAGAGGCTCACACAACTTATGAGACCTAGCTGAAGATATATGTCATGTTCATGTCTCAGGCATAGAAGCAATAAGACAAAAATAATGCAAGCTGGACATAAACAACCTTAGACATTAAGCTTTTGCAGAACCACATTAAGGATTGTGCAGCATGGTGAAATTATGGTTAGTGCTCTTGGGTCCTCACTCTGGAGTGGGGATTGTGATCTGTGGCGTTTGCGTGTTTTTTCATGTTAATTTGAAAACATGTGAGTATTCTTTGGTCCAGTAAAGAAAATAAACATACCAATATCTTAAATATTTAATGTTCTCTTTGATTTATTGCTACAGATGCAGCCATTCAAAGTGCGCGGCACAGACACGTACCACGGGTAATTGGCTACGTCATCTCGTGTCATACCGTGGTAGGTGATTGGTTGACCGACAGGTTCACTCGTGGTGCGTTGGTCGGTCGTAGAAAGATTTAAATGTCTTTACTGTGCCCATTTTAGTATTGAATATTTATATGGAATTTTACCACTGAAGGGAAATCTTAGTAGCTGAGCATAAAAAGAATAGGCGTGTGAAGGCCATAAATGATATTGATTTTGTTACATAAACATACATTATTACAGTAACTAACATGTGAAATAACGTGTATAAAAAGTGCTTTTCTGCGAATACGCTCGATACCGGTGTAGCGGCGAGGCTTATTAATAAGAAAAAATTAAGTGTTCTGAGCTTTCCCAAAGGAGGCCCCATCTCTGTTCATCTCTGTGGTGCAGCCACAGAGAAACTATTCATGCAGGCTGATTTAAGGTTTCCTTTGATAAGGGACAGCTCCCAAAGGGGGATGCACTTAGCTAAGCCTGCCTATCATGATCAATGGTCATCCATTGGTGCCTATCTGTCTAGGGAGCGCCAGATGGACATCTGGACTGCATTCCTAAGTGTCTGGAGTAAGTGACTCATATCTCACCTTGATCAACCAATCAGGGACTGGTAGGGCCGAGTAACCCACGTGGGACTCTGATGCCCATGGAACTTTCAGCAAATCAACGAGCTGAAGTTCCTCCAGGTAAAAACCGGCAACACAGAGAGCCTGGGAGATTTCTGGAGACTTCTGTGGACTTTTCTAAAGGGAATTCAAAGGAGAATTCCAGGGCAGGACGGCCCAGGAGCAGAAGGCTCCCAAGGGCAGGACATTCTCGCAGCGCGCCTCCTGACCATCCTGAGAGTCAGCCCGGACAACCACAGAATGGCCAGGGTGTCCGAGTGCCAGAACTTTCTTTTGTTCTAAGAGTCTAGAGCGGAGGTTGCCAGAGAGTAACCAGAGGATCCACCCGAGGTTAGGATCAGCAGCAAGCCTCATGAACAGGTCGGAACTGTGGACAGCTGAATCACTATTCAGAACTAGCTCTTCATCAGGAACGAACTGGACCTCTTCCTGACATGCTGGGACCCACAGTCATCTTTTCTCCTGTGCACAAACTTTGCTAGTTAAAGCCAACACTAACTAAACGGTCAGTGAGCGTCAGCAGCGCACCGTCGTAAGCCGCACAGCACAGCCTGGGAGTCAGAGAGCCTGCAGGATATCTGAATCCCCAGAGATTGGATGAGTATTCAACTTCAATGCATTACAGCTTGAGAATTCAACTGTTATCCCAACCAGTTGATATCAATTTAATTCCTAAGAGTTATGTACTTGTTTTGAGTATCTAATGTAGAAGTTATAACCAAGTTCATTTACGAAACGGTCTTAATGAATGATATACTGAACGTATGTCCTCTTGATATATGTAACACTTTGTAACTGATTGAATATATACCTTTTGTATTCTGATAACCCTCATGATAAGATCTGTTATATGCTTATTTAATGTATTAATAAATGTATCCTCGTGTATTAGTACCTGTGTGTGCACGTTGTTTGAGTTATATCGCATGGTTGGATTCTAAGGCCATCAAAAGAATAATTTTGTGATTTACTGCTACAATTAATAATTGTCCCAGTAAATGCCCAAACCCCTACAGAACTGGTGCCTTCAGAGAGCACACTACACCAGAGTCAACAACCATACTTTAAGAATTTGATTAATAGGGAATATAATATGGAATCGCGTATCTAAAGAAATTAATAATGATATAATTATATTCATGTACTGCAACACAAGAATAGTATATGCTGTACAATGTCTGTTGATACTGTTTGTGTAGGGCTGTTTCACCACCCCTCATGTGACCTTGTGGGTGGTCCTGTGGTCTACTGTAGGTCCCCGACTACTAAACCACAGGTTGCGTGTTCAAATCCAGCCTGTGCTGTGACTTTATTTTAACAAACATTTCTTTGAAAAAATAGAATAGCAAAATTATGGACAATTAATTGACAATAAATATAGAAAAGCACATATTAAATTTGGGAAATTTAGTTTCTGTCAAAGTGCAATGAAACCTATAACTTGATTCGTATGGACGCCAGGTCCCGCCAGGGATTAAAAAAAAAACATGCAATCAGTCCGTTGGTCTGTCGTAGAAAGACTTACAGTAAACATCTTTACTGTGCCCGTTGTAGATATTGAATTTTACCACTGAAGGGAAATCTTAGAAGCTGAGCATAAAAAGAATAGGAGCATACTGTAACGCGTGTGAAGGCCATAAACGATATAAATTTTGGAACATAAACATACAGTATATGGCTGGTCTTGGTACTTTAAAGAAAAAATACACACCAGTATTCCATTTCTCCCTAAACATTTTAAGCATTGAAGTCTTTAACTAAACAGATACTGAAGTCAACAAGCATACTTTTAGAATTTGATTAAAAGGGAATATAATATGGAATCGCGTATCTAACGAAATTAATAAAGATATAATTATATTCATGTACCGCAACACAAGAATCTCACTCACACCAAACAAATTTATATTTCTAAATATCACAACATGATTGGATTTAAGTCTTTTTAATAACAATGAATATACACCTATGTGTTACAAAATAAACATTTATATTGATTTGAATCATGTTTAAATCATAAACGCGTGTTTAAATATATGTGTTTAAAGGCGATATATAAAAGCACTGATTCTTATGGAATGTGTTCCGCTGGGGATTCAAAAAATTTATTTTTTTTAATTGCGTATCTAAGGAAAATAGCAGTATAACTTTGTTCATGCGCATCATTATACAGTATCTCATTTTGTATTTCTATTTAAAAAAACCATTTGCCCAGACACTATTGTTGTTATTGTTTTTATCCTGTAAAGCGCTTTGAGGGGCACAGCTTTTTCACCACTTAGATTACTTTTTGACACCATCCTTATACAAAGCAGAAACTGATTGTATTTTCCGATGACATACTGTACAAGTGCAAAGATTACAGATTTTAATCGTCTTTTTTTCTGAACCAGGGAAAATCTGATCATGTTTCTCTATAACAATAATGAAAATCTTTATTTTACATATCACCTTTAAAAGTGGCATCTCAAAACAATACGGTAGATGTAAACCACAGATTACAAAGTAAATACCCAGACAAAATGCTTTTATTAATTCAGCAGAGAGAACGCGTAAAACCTGGGCATAACAGCTGTTCCTTTTTCTGATCATTTGCTCTCTGAGATACCTGAGAATCCAGGCTTTTTTATCAACGCTTTCTTTACCGTATACCAGATATTATGGAACCACTTCAGAAGGGTGTCAGCCAGTCAGATTCCAGGAATCCATTCTAGGTATTCCATTTCTCCCTAAACATTTTAAGCATCGAAGTATTTAACTAACGTGAAATAACGTGTGAAAAAGTGGTAGTTTTAAGCTTTTCTGCTAATATAATATGGAATCGCGTATCTTAAGAATTTAATAACGATATGATTATATTCATGTACTGCGACAGGGCTGTGTAGGGCTGTTTCGCCTCTCTCTTCATGCGACTGTACCAGGAAGTTATAACTGATCAGGATCGTTATCTTTGTCTTATGCTTAATAATGTTCACCGCTCTGTCCAGCAAATTAATAATAAACTTTATTTTATATAGCGTTTTAAACGAATAAGTAATTAGATTGCTCATAAACCTAATCACTTGCTTTTTCTTTTTATTTAGGCTCAGATTTCAACTATAGATCGTAGTATTAATAACCATAATAACAACCAACCAACAAAAACAACCATATAAACATAATGCCAACCAAAAACATAAATAACAACCACAATACAAAATCAAATATATCAAACCATTATACTATCGCAAATTCCTCCAAGTATCATAATCCCGCCCCTTATGCAAAACCAAACCTTCCTCCCATCCCAGTTTATCCTCTTTATCATAAAATCCACCTCAATTTTCAACATAAAGCAATACACAAAATCAATACCTCAACACTCCATACTCAACAACTATAATTCACAAACAGCCAGAACATCTAACTCCACATTCCCAAACAGACCTCATTTCCATAGCCCCACCCCTTATGCAAAACCAACATCCCTCCCCTGTTCTCTCTCTCCCCTGGCGTTTGTAATCGTTTTTATTTTCAAATAAATTTTAGCAAACTCATGTATTTTAAAAATCTTAAGATTTTTATATTTATGTATTTATTTAGTGGTTTCATTAGTGACAAAGGCTAAACTTTCTTGGAAAAATGTCTTTTATGTAAACCATGTTTGCTATTAATTCATTCAGGGCTAAAATATGTCCATTGTCTTCAAAGAAGGGTTCCTTTCGCCGTGGCTGGGTTGAAAATTAAAAGCTTGCCACAGCCGGACTGTTACACCAATGTATTATCATGTTAAAGCGATTTCATTGAGGAGCCTAGCCTTTCTTAACTAGTACTGTACTTACTGGGTTTTTGAGGGGGAGGAGGTGTCTTTCGCTGGAAATCTCGCCTCCTTCTACTTACCTGTGAAACCAGTTTAATTCGTCACAGCCAGCACTGCTGCAGAGAGGGGGGTTGTACTTGCAGTGTATACAGTAGATGGGAAAGCCAGAGCCGACCTCTACACTGCCCACGTGTTATGCTCTTCCTTAATGTCTAAGCTGGAACACATCATTATATCTCATTTTGTATTTCTTAAAAAAAAATTGTTTGCCCAGCCTAACAGTATTTTTAAATAAAGTATATTTAAATAAAGGCGATTTAAACGCGATTTAAATCAATATAAATGTTTATATTGTTACGCCTAGGTGACTATTCATTGTTATTAAAATGACTTAAATTCGAACATGTTGTGATATTTGGAAATATAAATTTGTTTGGTGCGAGTGAGGTTTTTTTTCCCCAACAACTTTCCAGAGGAGCTATAAATATTTTAAATAAATACACACAGTATTGCTCATAAGGTCTGCTATTTGAGGTCCAGTTATTTAGATGCATACATCTTATTTTATCTCAGCTTTACAGCTGAGATACACAGATCATACATAAACAATGCGGTAAAAAAATGTCTCATCAAGTATTTAATCATTAGGTATAACAGTTTCCCTTTAGGCCTCTGAAAACACCACCTTCTACCTTGTGAATACCAGTACCTCCTAGTTGTCTAAAGGCTTTATTTATTTTTATTTTTTTTAAATGATGTGCTGAAACAGTACAATTAAACACGCTCTGCAGAAAAGGGGATGGTTGTTAGGTCAGCTTCAGTTTTACATGTACAGTACACATTTGATTTCATTAAAATTATGAGGTACCCTGTATCTGCAGGACTCAAGAGGCTCTCAGTCATGTCACTTTGCAGTTGATGGCTCCTAGAGGTTCCTAGATTCTTATTGTAAATAAAAGGAACAGCATACAGTGGGACTTTTTCAAAAACGGGGAACAAATTTCAACATCCGACTGCACCGAGCACACGAATATTGGTTCTAGGCTCCTGAATCACCTTTGGTCCCTGGATCATTGCTTTTAACCATTTACACAAGGTTTTTACTGTAAAGCACTTTCACAGCTCAACATAAATGGACCTTCTGGGGCACAGGCTTTAAAGGAGCTTTTTAAAAAAAACAGACTTTGCCTTTCCTGTTATAAGCTATTCTTTTAGCATATGACAAGCATGCCCTTATTATGGCGATATCCTCCTAAACATTGGAGAAATAACTCTAGAAGTTCAATTAAAACAGAAATGCTTCAAATCACTTGGGATACAACAAAAAAGCGGTGTATTATAAAGTGTGTTAAAAATGTAGCTAGTTTGTTTTCCTACCTTAGATTATAATAAAACCTCACCATTTAACACCAACAGGGGTTTTCTTGAAGTCTGCTAGCTTCAAAGTTTATGGTTTGGCTTTTGTGTATAATGATAGTGAACTGCATTGGAAATGTAGGAAAGTAAGCATTAATAAGCAGGAAAATTAAACCAAGAAACACCTAAAGTACTGGACTATATTACAGATTAACTACTGATCTACCTTTTAAGCCTGTACAACCTGCAGAACTCCAGCTTTAATTGATTGGACTCAACAGCCTAAGTTTTAAGGTTATCCTTACAAGTGTGGAAAAGCATGGGCATAATGTTGCAGCCTTCACTGTTGTTTTAGAAGTTGTTTTTTCCAGCTGTACATGAACATTTCTGTCTTGAGTCTTTCTTAACAATATGGTGTAAACAGTGTCTGGTTTCTACTGTGATTATTATTTCATTACTGAAGTAGCCTTTTGATATTTGCACAGTAATTTTTGTTGTTATGGCTGTTTTCATATTAGTAGTTTTCTTCTGTTAAAACTTAAAATCTCTCGCATTAAATTGGCTACAAATACAAGAATTCAACCGGATATTCTTGTAAAATCTATACTGTTGCATTGCAGTTAGTTAATGTAGTTAGTCCATAGTCAGCAATCTAAACTTTATTGTTAAGCTTTAATGATTGATGTTGTACCAGTAACCTTTAGAAATACTATAGTACTTCACAAATGCTTTGTGTGTTTGGAAATCTTTTGAGTAAAAGCCTTATAAAAATAGATTTAGTTTTTACAGGACATCACAAAGAAATAGGATGGTATAATTCTTATAATTGCTTAGTGATTGTATTTGGAAGATTATGGACTAAACAGACTTCAGGGATGCCAGTGGATCATTGTGCTATTTGGAATTATTCCAAAAATCAAGTGACCTCTTTGCTGTAGTATCTTTAGTATTATTTATTTAGTATTAATAAAAAAGAGATTTATTAAAGTGCGATGTGTAAGCGGGATACGTAAAATAATGTAAAATAAAGTTTTTTATTATTGTTATAGAGAAACATGATCAGATTTTCCCTGGTTCAGAAAAAAGACGATTAAAATCTGTAATCTTTCCACTTGTATGTCATCGGACATTAACGAGTACAACCCCCCTCTCTGCCGGAGTGCTGGCTGTGATGAATTAAACTGGTTTCACAGGTATTTTCAAAGTAGGAAGTATAGTGTTAACTAGTAGCTAGGCTCCTCAATGAAATCGCTTTAACATGCTAATGCATTGGTGTAACAGTCCGGGCGTGGCAAGCTTCCAATGTCAACTCGACTCGATTGGAAGACAATGAACGTATTTTAGCAAAATTCGTAATGAATTAATAGCAAACATGGTTTACATAAAATACATTTTTCCAAGAAAGTTTATAATAATACGATCTATAGTTGAAATCTGAGCCTAAATATAAAGAAAAAGCATTTTCAGAGAGCAATCACGCTGTGTTTATGTAGAAAAAGCGATTAGGTTTATGAGCAATCTAATTACCTATTCGCTTAAAACGCTATATAAAATAAAGTTAATTTAAAGATGAATGATAAGTGTCGCAGTTTAAATAATTTTCGTAGTAGGGCTTGGACAGATTCCAAGTGCATTTTTGCCATTTACGTTGCATTGTCCAATGTGCTGTTGTAATATAGTTTAGAATACAGTAAGTCTAAACTGTATCAGCTTTATTTATGGGTTGCAATTTAGAAAAAGTCAAAAACCCCACTCAAAATGCAATTTAGAGCTTTCTGGCAAGAGGACACACCCAAATTATAATGTAACATGCCACTGTTTGTGCATGAACAAAGTTATACTGCAATTTTCCTTAGATATGCGATTAAAAAAATTATTTTTTTGAATCCCCGGCGGAACACATTCCATTAGAATCAGCGCTTTTATACAGTATATCGCCTTTAAACATATATATTTAAACACGCATTTATGATTTAAATCAAAACGCGATTCAAATCAATAAAAATGTTTATTTTGTAATGCATAGGTGACTATTCATTGTTATTAAAAAGACTTAAATTCGATCATGTTGTGATATTTAGAAATATAAATTTGTTTGGTGCGAGTGAGGTTTTATTTAATCTCTGACCAAGGGAAACGTTTCATTTTTTCAAAGAAATGTTTGTTAAAAAATAAAGTCATAGTTCCATGGGATTCAACCACAGACCATGTGACATGGGAGTCAGGAACCTAACCCACAGCGCCACCAGCACGGTCACATGCTGAGGGATGAAAAAGCACTACAGAAACATTATCGACAGACAATGTACAGATTTGATAAAGCTATAAAATAATGTAATTAGGCACATAAGACGTTTACGGCACAGTACAATAATAAATGCTGACCATGACTTTAGAAGCATAAATTACCTTACACTCAATTTAAACACATGCTGTCTTTAGGCCTCTAAGCTGGTTCATACAGAAATGTAGAGAACCAGGCTCAGAACACACAGCTTTATTAGCGAATACATATGCAGGACAACTAGAGAAGACGTTTTACAGAGGATGGATTTTTAGAAACATCCCATCAGTGACATCACTGAAGTCAACTCCTGGGTAACTGTCGTGTGTACTTCTTTGCGGCTCTGTTTGCCCAAATCATATATTCACAATGTGAAATTAGAAAATAATATTACGTAACCAAAATCCGCAATATGGAAACAGAACCTGTGTAATTGTTGACAGATGATGTACTCGTAACATTTTTACAAGACGAAGTACAACATTTAAAAAATGACTTGTATGTACAGATGCAGCCATTCAAAATGGGTGAGGTATTTCGCGGCATACCCCGGTGGGCGTGTCACGGCATCACGCGGTATCACGCATTTCACGTGTGTCACGTGACTAACTATCCGGCGTCGCCTTGTAAAACCGCCAGGGGGAGCTTAACCTCTCATGTACAGCATTTGAGCCTTTAATTTTGAACTGTGTATTACAGCATGTTAATCATCAGTCATTAAAATGTTGGTATATTTTATGAAAGCAAGATTGCTCAGTTGGACAAAAGTACACAACCTACCTTTATCAGAAATATTTATGCATCAAAGCCTTTACTGAAGATATTACTAATAGTATTAATAATGGATGACTTTGGACAAGCTGTATACTCAAAGTATAATTTCTTTAACACATTTGTACAAGCACTTGGAATCTGTCCAAGCCATACTTTGTCAGGCATTTTGTTTTACTTCAACGGGCATAAAAACTTCCTTGCTTTTAACAGGGCGTTTCATAATTTCTAGCTACGAAAATGATTTAAAATGCGACACCTATCATTCAACTAGAGCTTAAAATATCACAAGGAAAAATACACACCGGTATTCCATTTCTCCCTAAACATTGTAAGCTTCGAAGTCTTTAACTAACGTGATACCGGAGTCAACAAGCATACTTTTAGAATTTGATTAAAAGGGAATATAATATGGAATCGCGTATCTCAAGAAATTAATAACGATATAACTATATTCATGTTGCAAAAGAACTGCAACGGACATAAAAACTCCCTTGCATGGTTTCATTACGACCAGAATCGGTCTTGAGATATTTTTAACTTGATTTACAGTATTTGAGAGGTTCTGTGCCAAGTCACATTATTAAGACAGTGTTAAGACATACCTCTCAAATACTGTAAATCAAGTTAAAAATATCTCAAGACCGATTCTGGTCGTAATGAAACCATGTTTCGTGTATGTTTTATTTAAAGTACCGAGACCAGCCATATACTGTATGTTTATGTTCCAAAATTAATATCGTTTATGGCCTTCACACACGTTGCAGTATGCTCCTATTCTTTTTATGCTCAGGCACTAAGATTTCCCTTCAGTGGTAAAATTCCATATAAATATTCAATACTTAAACAGGCACAGTTAAGACATTAAATATACATATACATACTGTATACAGTACAGTTTGCATACGGTAATATGTTTATGTTCCTAAATCAACCTCTTTTATGAGCATGTGAAAGGCATGGTGAATCGATTCTCAAAAATTACTGTACTTTGCATGATTGGAAAATAGTGCGTGATTGCGAAATGCTGTGGTGTTACTTTTACAAAGAGGGTCAATGAAAAAAATAATGTGGACCAGGGCAATACTTTGAATTTACACTTACAGCTTGTCCAAGGTCATTCATTATTAATACTATTAGTAATATCTTCGTTAAAGACTTTGATGGCGACAGCTCAAACATGAGAAGTTGAGCTTTATTAGCTCCACCTTGCGGAAATTCCGGATACTATTATTTTGCTAGCGGTATTTACCGGTAACTCGCGGTAGACTGCGTACAGCGTACCGGAAAATAATGCGATATCGCCCGCGCATTTTGAATGGCTGCATCTGTATGTTCACTCACAAACAGTAGCATGTTACTATTTGGGTGTCTCCTCTTGCCAGAAAGCTCTAAAGAATTTTAAACCCAAGCGAAAGTATTAATGGTTTTTAACTACCATACTTTTATGGTACATGACTTTGCTAGACCCTTCTACTTTGAAAATAACTGTGAAACCGGTTTTATTAGTCACAGCCAGCACTCCCACAGAGAGTGATGAAAACCGCGCTGCGCCACTCCTATTTGGCATTTTAGTTATGGAGGCGGAAAGATGCACCCCGCACCTCTGGGTGCCTGTTCGAGTTGCAGTAGGTAGAGACATGTATGAAAAAAACTTCATTCCAGCTATAATACATATATGTTTTTCTGGTAAGACGGAGCAAAACATCAGTATTTACTGCTAGTAATTAGTGTACGATTTATAGTTGAAATCCTGAGCCTAAATATAAAGTTAAAATCTCGACAAACGAAGCAATATTGGAAATGCGCACACAGAAATACACAGAAAATAAATCCGTTCTGACATCTCAAATGGAAGTATGGTGCTGTGGTATTACTTTAAGTCCTTCTGTAGAATCTTAAATGGATGCAAATTTTGGAAAACTAGTCAAGAACAGATATTTTGTTTTAAAAAATTCTGGTGTCATTTTTATATTTATTGTTGTACTGTTTATAAGGAAATGTAATGTAACAACCAAAAGCTGTAATAACAAGTATATAGATATGATTTGACAATAAAAAATAAGAATACTTAAGCATCCTCTCCCCCAAACTGTACTGTTGTTCCTGCTATTCTGCTATTCTGAGTTTTGTAACCTCGGAGTGCCTCGTGTGTTGCTGGTGAATGCTACATGCCAACACACCCTCAGTGATTAGCTCAACCTGAAAATTGAAGGGCAATGAATGTCTGTTTTCTGTTTGTTGCAATTTGCCCCCATTCCACCACTGACACTAGTAGCAGTAAAGGAACATTCATTAAAGTACTTTAATGTTGGTTAAGACATCCAGACATACAATACCAGGTGGTCAGCTTCTAATCTCAGTCTATAGAAATAATTGCAGCAGCAGAAAGTAAACAAAGAACAGTACGAAGTGCATTAGATATTTTTTCTTGTATTCAATGAAACAAATAATTTATGTCCTATTTGCAATAATGAATCAGATTCAGTTCCTGGGGTGCTAACTATGTGGAGTTCTCCCTTTGTTCCTATGGATTTCCACAGGGTGCTCCAGTTTACATTAATGTAACTGTCACTAATACCATTGCAAAAGTGATTGATTCAACTTTGTAAGACTTTGAAATGGACCCCTAAAGCACATCAGCAAATGTTGTACATAGTAAGCGATTTGAATAAGGGGGGATGCTTACTTATTTTATCTTATTCAGCTAGATGCTGAATATAACCAAATCACCCAAGAATGGAATTATTAACTTATTCGTGGTTTCAGGATTAAAGAAATAATGGAAGAAAAATGGTCTATTCATGTGTACTGATGTGTACATCATGGTTGCCATAGAGATTCATTTGGTCTGTGCCTTGTATAAAGTACATGCTTGAAAATTTCTCACAATTAGCTGACCATTCTATTGCATACCATAATATACTCAGTTGTCAGGTTTTTAATGCATTTCCTTATAGTTGTTACCACTTGTGACCTCTGGTTTGTGTTTCACTGTTCATTTGGAAGAAATCTTCCGATTGAATATTATCTTTTAAATTGTATTTGCTGATTCTGCAAATTAGACAGGTATTATCTGCAATTTGACTCCTTAAGGAACTAGAATCTAGATTATTTATATAAATTAAAAAAGCAGTAATCTGAATACAGATGCGTGTGGTACAGTACTCCTCTAAATTCATCACCCCAATTTGAATATTCACCATTTCTTTACCAACTGTTGTCTGTTTATTAATCAGTTCTCAATCCAAACACTAACATTTCCCTGAATGCTTACTGCCTGCCATATGAAAAGTCACCTTTAATCAAAATCCACTATACCATATGGTCCATGTGTATCAGTTATTTTAATGTGTGTCCAAAGAACTCTAATACTATCCAATACAGAATGTTGTCCTTCTGCTGCCTGATAAAATAAATTGCATATCCCTGTAAATTCTGGAATTCTTTGACCCACTGAGGTTACCAAATTGTCTGTGTAGTCATGTTCAATATTTTGCCAAGCCTTTGCTGCACTCTCAAGTTCTATCCTACTCTTGAGATTTTCTCATTTCATTTTTTTTCTTCAATGTGACATGCGTGCCAAATGAATTTGAAAATTGAATTAGCAGGTCTAAGACTTCCCACTTTTTTCTCCTTATATAAACCTTGGTTGCAGTTCTGGGCCATTCCCATGCTGCAAGGTGAAACACCATCCAGTAAGTATTCTTTTCACAGCACCTTTGCTACTTGTCCTTCAGTACCTCTTGCAATATTGTGAGTTCTTCTAGCAACTTACTGTATACCCTTTCATCTGTTTTGGTAAAAAAATACAATAGGACTAAACTCCATCTACTAAGCCACCCATAATACAATTTTACTATGAATATGTCAGGAAGCCCACAGTTTATTAACCAGTCTGTTAGGCTCCTGTATCTTGGCAAAAAGTTCACAATATGCATGGCTTTGCTAAAAGTGTAAATCTAAGAAGCATGAAAGTGTGCAGCATATATAGTACTTAACTTCATGTCCTAGACATCGGGGACTCAGAGATCAGTAAGTATACCTTAATTGAAGACACTTCTCTTTTTCTGTTTAATTTTTTGAAAGGCTATTGAACTTGGTAACAAATTCACATGGATCAGTAAAGGTCCTTTTAGTCATTTTGCCTAAAGCCAAGAACACTGTGTTTCACAATGCTTCTCTTTTACAGTGCTTTTAAATTACTAAATTAGAAGGACATACCATAGTGCTGATAATGGCAAAGTCCTTCAAACCATCCTCACTGCACTTTGAGACAAGATATATTAATTAGCAGGTTTATTGTCTTTTAGTGTTTTTGATGCTTATTTGTATACATCACATTTGTACAGCATTGAGAACTATGGCATAAAGTTGTCATTTTAGACAAAAGTTATTGTACATCTTAGCTCATCAAGTAACTTGGTTTAAAATAAGTTACATTAAAGAAATTCAAAAGAAAAATTAAGTCTGATTGGTTATAAGAAATACAGTTTATACATACATATAATACATATAATTATTTAATGTGTAAATCCATATCTCAAACTACTGAACAGTACTATAAAGGTTCAAGGAATAAGGATGTGGAATAAGGATGACAATATATCAGTGTTTATAGAAAACCTGCATATTAATAGATTAAAAGTCTTTCCAATGTTAAAGGACAACTGTTGCCAGCAGGTGTACAGATTGCAGACTTTCTCTTTTGGCAAGCACACAAAAGTTAGAGAGAGTGATTGATCTGTTTTAGGCCCATCCTTCTATACTTGAGCAATCTGGGAATGCAGTGCTCTGGGCATTTTGCATAGCAATCAGGCTAGCCATATATAGAAGTCCTTACTGTAATTGAAGTTTAAGTAGTTTCTATTTTTACTAGTCCCATACATTTCTATTGTGATTATTTTTTGTTATGATGCAGCACGTTACTGCCGTGTGGGTATGATCCTTTAGAGCCCAAGTGCAAGTGACCGGGGAGTGGCTGATCACTCAAGGAGACACAACTGATTGAGGGGTAGGATGCTCCAGCAGAAAGGGAAAGTGAGAACGGAAAGACAGAAAGAAACCAGGTGCAGCGCAATGGTGCAGGAGATGCCAGCTGTCTGCATCCCTGGCATCCAGAGAGAGAGAGAGAGGCTGACATGGCAAAGTGACAGCCCCTACTTAGACCGCCCATCCAAGCCCACCAACTGGAATCAGAACCCTCAGCTCCAGACAGGACCGTCTACCAAACCCCCAGCAGGAAAGGGGGCTACACAGGTCTGGGAGGCAGCCCTCTAAGTAGTCAGGGGTGCAGGCCGGCAAACCCACTGGCTAATACATGGGACAGAAAAGAAGTCTTCTCAGGGTGCAGCTGCACTTGCCCCCAGGAGATTTACTGAGAGTAGACTGGGAAAAACAGGGAGAACAGGACACAGCAGAACCCAAACAACCAAGGAAGCAGGAATGTTTGGAAAAGAAAAGAGTCCAGAACTAAGGGAGGAAACCATCCCAAAGAGAAGCCATAAGGGAGGCCATGAAGAGGACAGAGAACAGAAAAAGTGAAATGGGACTGAGCAAACAGGAACAAGACTGGGTTGTGGGCAACAAAGTGATGGACTGCACAGACAGAACTGTGGGGTCCTGGATGACAGGAGAAGCCTCCTGGATGTTGGACGGGACTGCAAGGGAAGGAAGCAATCCAAGAAAAATCCAGAGTCAGAGCAGACTGCAGTAATCAGGAACAGGGCCTGAGAAGATTGCAATACTCGGGGACGGAGAAGACAGCAGTAGTCAGGAACAGAGTTGGAGCAGACTACAGTAATAAGGAACAATGTTGGAAAAGAGTGCAGTAATCAGGAACAGGACCTGGGCAGGCTGCAGTAATCAAGAGCAGGGTGGGAGCAGACTGCCTCAGCAGCAAGAGGTGGGTGGTCAGCATCTAGCCCAGGTATCTCCACCCCGGTGAAAAAGCCTGTCAACAGATTTGGGCAGTGGTGTCGTGGACCACAAACAGGAATGCAGAAGGGTTTTGGGATCCAGGGCGAGATGACCACCTAGACAGGCTGCTGAGGAAACAGCCCAGGGAACCGGAGAGCAGAGCAGACAGGAAAAATAGAACTAGAACAAAGAAATTGGTGCGGACGGCAAACAGGGTGGGAGTGAAAAGACAATGACGGAGCCCCATTGAACCTCCCATAAGTACTGATGAAATTCAAATCACCTTAAGGGGATCTGAATTACGCAGCAAGCCCTGGAAAATTGTGAACCCTTGTGAAAATGAGACGTTCTCCCACGGCAACTGCTAGATAAGAGACACTGTTCAGGATGCAGTCGTAACATATTTCATATGGGGGGGCTACAGATAAACCCATAGTAACGGGTTCACTATAATGCCATTTCATATATTCCATTGCTTGTTACTACAACACATATACATGTACTGTACATTAGAGCTAATAAGGTGCATTGAATTAATGTCAAACATCCTCAGCGTTCACAGAAAAACACAACATCAGCTAAATTTGTTTTATGGAACTGTTGAATGTCAAACAACAAAATACACTAAATACATTAATTTCTATTAGTGAAGTTCTTTATAAATATATTAATCAATTTTCAGTCCACTTTACTTCATTGGGTAACAGCTATCCATATGATCTTTACTTTGATTTAAATAAATGATAAAACTTTTTTTTATTTTGAACAATCACGAATACATTTGAACTTGAACTTGAACTTTATTGCCATATGTAACCGGTACTGGTACAATGGAATTCTTACTTACAGAAAGTCTCCCGATTGTAAAACAAGTGTAAAAAACAAAACAAAGTGCAAACAGTGCATCAAGACAATATACAAACAAACAGTAGACAATGTAAAAGTAAACATGTAGACAGTTTGAATGTAAACCATACAGACGTGTAAACAATGACTGGAGAGTCATTTAGGCAAATAATCACATTTCTTGTACTTTTGAACTGAGATCATCTGAATAAATAAAATGGAACTGCATTCAGATTTTCAGCTTTATTGGATTGCTTCAGTATGTTAGACTCAATTACATGGCTTTATAGATAATATTAACAGTATTTACATATTATTTATGGATATTTGTTTACTGGTTGCCTGAACTATGTTTGAAATTGTGTCTTTATAAAATGCATAGATCTTTGAAAGGTTAATTATTGAAATGTACAGGCTAAGGGGAGTAAAACTATTTACCACCCTTTGGTTCACTGCATTAGTCACATTGTGAAATATCCATCATCAGCTTCCAGACCATCCACTTCAGGATGACAGACTTTCAGTACTGCATAAGTTTGCTATCCAGGTAATTATTTATGTTTGTCCTTTCTGGAAGGGGCAATAGATATTGGAAGTTATCAGTGCCATGGAGACAAAAAAAGACTAATGATTTAAAAATTATATGAACCCGTCATAATGTCATATTTTTCACAGTTGTTTATTGAGCTAATATGATCAATAGAAAGAATCTCTATAACAATCAATACAGGTGTTAGATGCTAGATTATTATACTAAAATTGTTCATTTAGTCTGGATTTATGTCACATACACACATATACTGTATATAATTGATTCAGTACTGTTTACTTAACTCTTGAAGTTAATTAGTATTTTTGGATATTTCATATTCAGCTGGTATAGCGCTGTTATTTATACATTATGCTGAAAAATAACAAAATATAACAAAATGGTTATGGAAAGAAGCCAGCATTTTTAGTTATTATAGTTTAAAGAATATAAGGGTGCAGGCCCTTAAGTGATAAGTGATGGGAGTGATATACAGCATTTGCCCCTCAGTTGTGGTTAAGGACCCATTTTAAATACGCACAGTATTTATGTTGCTTACATTGAGCAAATACCATACCATAAATCAGGGTTGTGTCTAATTAATAATTTGAAAGATGAATGTAAAATAGAATGTTGTAATATGACCAGTCTTCCAAATCAGTCTCTCAGAGATATGAAATTGAGAAATTCTGAATGGAATAATTCTAATGTCAAATGTATCTTATTTTGATATATTAAAAATGAAAGGAAAGGTGTTATATTAAGGACATGTGCTGATGAAAATGACACACCAACATTTATGAAGGTGAATTACATAGCAAAGCATAGTTTCACTAAATTTTATTTCTCTTTCTAAGGAACCTGATTTATCTGAAAGCTGCTGGGGTCTGTATAATTATCAGCTAGAGTAATTTTGCATTGTTGGTGTTTTTCTTTTTAGGTATGCATGTATTTTAGATGCATGGGTAAACACATCAGCTTATACAGTACAGTATGTTTTTCCCAGCCAGCAAATTGAGATTTCTATAATCAACATTTTGTTTGGCTAATCCTGCATTTTTTTAAAAATCCCTGGCTGTAATGTCCTGCTAGAATATTGCTAAAAACATATCATCTCCAAATTTTGTAATGATTTACTTTTTGGATAAAAGAAATTGTGAAAAGATAAAGATATTACACATGTTTAAAAACATATTCTGTCCAGGAATATACAGTATGAAATGCTTTTTTGTTGAGAAAGTAATTTGCTAGGGTTTAGTCAGCGCCTACTATTTACAAAAAGATTGATGATCACAATAAACACCCAGGGTACACACATTTTGCCTGCTTTTTAACATTCCAACACAGTCCCACTATTTGCTTAGAATTATTTATTAATAAATAATTTAAACTATAGTTTTTCACTTACAAAATTAAACTCTCTCTTTATAGAATGCTAACTAATTATATGGTACAATTATGGTCATTAAATCAGTTGATGCATTCGTAGAGGATGCATGAAGTCATAGCACTTTTCTGCCAAAGTTGGAAATGGGTTTTGTTATGAAAAAGACTATTTTATTGGAGAACAACAAAGAAAACCTTCTGCTATTACCATGGATGTTTTGAGGTGATCATTGCTTATGCATTAGGACTATACAAAATACTTCTTCACAGGGCACAATGTCTATTTCTGATAAGGTTATTCCTACTTTTCAGTTTTTCCAGAAATGCCACATATTAAGGCCGAGTTAGGAATGAACCCAGGTCTAGTTCTTCACATTAAAGGAAAAACTTGAAGGAACAAATTCTCAAAATGTATTGAATTCAGTAAATGCAAGAAACAATATTTTCCATTTTTTGTAAAGAGATATAATTTGTTTTTCCTAATCTGCATTTTACACCAAAAAGTATCAATAGATCATCATCTAAACATCAAACAAAAAACACAAAAAACTGTAAAACATCTTTAAACCTTCAAAACAAAATGGAATATTTGATGTTTTGTGGACCATTACTGCAGATACACAAGAATTGTTTAGAATTCTCCAAATTCTGTGGCATCCTGTAAATCACCCAAAGGCAATCCAAAAATAAAAATAAATTATACAGTACATATTATACAGAGATGATAGAGATGAGAGAGGATGATAGAGAGATTTTCAAATTGACCATAAAAATACTGGTGCATTAAAAATGTTCATGGTTTTGCCAATTGTCGTTAATGATGTTATTAGAGGCAACCTGCAGATTTACAGTCTTAGTTCTGCTTAACTGTTTGCAATTGTTTGGTGGTATAATTATATATCTTTATTTCAAATACTGTATATAACAAAATCTCTGTATTAATACCAACATGTTTTCAGAATTTCATATTTAATGAAAACTTTAAGAAAAAGCATTAATATTCTATTATGTATTAATTTTTTTTTATTTCCTGAACTATTCAGTGTTAATAAATGGAAATCTATTTATAATAATAATTATAATGATGATGATGAAGAAATGAATTTCCTTTTAATGCCTTTTGTGATTCAATTGATTCAATTTTCTTTGTATCAAATTGATTAAAAATGCAATAAAATATTGTTTCAATGACACACAAATAAGCAAATGTTCACTTACAATCCTATTATCAGGTTCACAAGGAGGCATAGGATAAATAAATGTTTGCAGTTCTCTCAAGCACTTTTTATTTTTCTGCTTTCTATAAAATGGTAAAGCTAAACAAAAGGAAGCTCTATAACTATAGCCATGTTGTCTTCCCCTTTCCCTTCCCTTCTTCCTCTTCCTAATGCAGCCAGATCGTTTCTCCTTCCTTCCCCACTTTCTTTCGGTTTCTGGTCAAACATTCAACCCACCAACAGGCCCCAACCTGTTGTTTCTTCTCTTTTTTCATCCTAAACTTTATTTTCACAGGAATCTTTGGTCACTGACTCCCACACCAGACCCAGGTCCTTATTTTTCACAGCTCACACTGTCTCTAATGAACAGGCCTAAGATGCTACAGTGATTAGTCCCTCTCTATTTACCACCTCCCTTGTTTGGTGTCCAACTGTTATGGTATCAGCCCTCAACTCTTCCCTCCCACAAAGCTTCCATCCGCATACATATCTAACATGTCTTCTTTTGGGGTTTCTGCTTGGAATATTTTCTCATCTATTCTTCTTAGCAAAATTCAGTAAGCAGTTTTTTCTTCTTGCATCCACACCTGGCTACACTTCTGTGTCACCCTAGCATTTTGTTGGCCACCTCAGAGTTTCATCATCTTGTGAATGCTGCCACCTCTGTGCTGAATAACATTCTTTTCACCTGCACTATGTATGTACTATATATGTGCTTCTTACACTCAAGCCTGGATCATGCATGCCTCTTATTTACTTGATCAAATAAGATGAAGTCTTCATCATAGATGTTGAACCAGCACTAACATTTCTAAAGCCATGCGAGTAAAATCCATTTGTATTTGCTTTGATTTAAGCTTAATAAGACAGGCCTTCTAGGATTCTAGGAGAATTAAAGCCAATGTATTAAGTAAACTATCCCTTTATATTAATTGTCTTGTTTTATCATTAAACAAATTTGAAGAATAATAATGATGGTCTCATGAGTGACTCGTTTTATTTTGCTTGCATTTTCCATAAGAGATTAAACTTCAGGTGACCTAGATCATGGCCTCCTAGTTATCCCCCTCTATGAATTGGCTTCATCACTCTGCTCTCCTCTCCACCGATGGCTGATGTGTGGTGAACGTTCTGGCACACTATGGCTGCTGTTGCATCATCCAGGTGGATGCTGCACATTAGTGGTGGTTGAGAGGAGTCCCCAGTACCTGTAAAGCGCTTTGAGTAGAGTGTCCAGAAAAAGCACTATATAAGTGTAAGCAATTATTATTATTATTACAGTGTGACTCAGAGCTATCAGAATATGTCTTTACATTGGCCTTAAAACTTGGACCCTAAACATCGGCTTCCCAGTTTAAAAATCTGATTTTGTGTTTGTCACATACTGAGAGGTGGATGCTGCACAGTGGTGGTGGTGGAGGGGAGTCCCAATTACCTGTAAAGCGCTATATAAGCGTAAGCAATTATTATAAGTGTAAGCAATTATTATAATTATTATAATGTAATAAACATACATAGTCTGAATTAGCTACCACTATTTTTTGTGTCTTACCCATTATATAAAACATTAACATATTTGTATTTTATGCATATTTATATTTCTATTTATATCCAATCCAAATTATACCCAGATACCCAGATATTATACTGTATGTGCTTCCAATAATTAACAATTAAAGGCCAGAGGACCAAAATTACATTTATGTATATGAAATATTGCTGCCATTTGATTTATGAGACTTTCTTTTCCATCCCATTAACTCTTGTTTCTTCATAGCCATTATGGTGTGTCCACAAATCCTGAAATGGGGGTGATGCATAAGAATGTGTCAGTATAAGCTTCTCCTCCTTGTATTAGGGGAAGGTGCCTTTTGTGGATCAGAAGGCAGCATTCTCGGGGGGAGAGAGTGCTTAGTTTTGAGATTAACAGTGTGATATTATGCAGATATTTCTGAACTAGTATCATACAGTAACATGAATACTTCCTAAATGTAGTTTGATTTATTTTATGCTCCACATTTGTTTTGCACCAGATTTCCCCTTTAAATCATTGACATTTATACTTTTTATCAGTGCATTTTGTTGCTTTCTTATGCAGGTCAAAAGAAATTAAATGCTTCTCTATTTCTCTGAAGAAAATATAAGAATACAGTTAATAAAATTTCTAGTGTTGAGTAATCACTAATGCACAGTCTACACAGGCTCCATTTAGTTTAAACACTGCTTAACCATCTGCTGAAGTGTGACACTTTCCAAAGAAGCATGTTGCAGAGTGTATTCACAACCAGATAACTGAAATGTGTGAACCACAAACCTGTTTATGAGAGTGTTCATATGGTTAGGGTCTGAAAACACACCATACGCATCACTGGGAGGTTCACTTTCAAACCTCTACTTCACATAGTTGAATGGCACGACGTTGGACTATCACATAAGATCATTTCAGCATTTTATTACATAGTTGAGGGACTGATTTAAAGGCAAGTTAAATAAAAAATTACATGCACAAGGGAAATCAAGTAATTCATAGGATTTGTCCAGTGCATAATCTATCATTTGCATTAGTCTAAAAAGGCCATTTCATGCCCATGTGAGTCAAATTGTCACAACTCTACAATTCGTACAGTTATCTTCATTTTTTTAAATGTGAAACTGCAAATCTCAGAAGGTTTACATACTAATTCTACCAATCAGCGCTTATGTGAATCAAACTGATGCTACAATACATACCATGTGCAATGTGTTGTGAAGATTTTAACTCAGAGCTGCTGTGCTAAAATTAATGCCACATGTGTTGTTTACATCTTGTATCATTTTAATCATTTGTAAAACTGATGTTTAGTCAGATGAAAGATAAATCTTCTTGGTTTTGTTTTCTAAAGCTATCAAGGTCTGTAAAGATATACAATGCAAACATACAGTACATTAATAACTATTTTAAATAATATCTAATCTTTATTCGTGTATTATCCTTCATTGAGTTTGAGTCCCATGAAGTATTAGAATATCCAAAAGCCTCTGTTTATTTGTATAAGAAAAAAAATGTAAATGAATTTGAAAGACAAATGTTGATACAATGCTTCAGTTATCAATTCAAGACCAGAACAATAACAGGAAATGGAATTGTTACACATCTAATTGCAATGGTACTACAGATATAACATGCTTAACATTGTCCAAATTATTAAGATACCTATTGTAGATTGTTATATCACAGCATCTATTGGCCAAAGAAGCTCAAAAGCTAAAAATGTTTTGACTTCAGCTTGAGTAGTAAAGTAAACCAAAAAACATTGCTTCTGAAATAAGGTGCAGTGGCTCTGTGTCTAAGGATCTACGCCTGTAGTTGGAAGGTTGCCGGTTTGTATCCTGTATCCTGTGCTCCCTGTCTGTGTGCCTCATGGAGAGCAAGTTGGGGTATGTGAAAAGACAAATTCCTAATACGAGAAGTTGTACAGTATATGGCCAATAAAGTGATCTTTTCTCATAAAATGAATTCCCTAATGTGTAAATTACTTCCAAGATGCAAACAACATTAATTAAATACTGTATGTCAATGATCCCAGTCCTTTAAGGTAGAAAATTATATTTACTGTATGTACAGTAAGAACTTAAACTGCATTGTGAAGTTTCCTATGGGCAGTAAAACTAGTAAATTCATAGGTTTGATTCTTTATAGTCCATGTAATATTTTTAATTGTTTTCTTTTGAAAATTTAAAATAATATGTTAAACTAATTCCATTTCAATGAATTTCCCTTGTTCCTGTAATTGTTGGGTGTCATCATTATGTAATGAA
Organism: Lepisosteus oculatus; assembly: GCF_040954835.1. Classification (NCBI taxonomy): domain Eukaryota; kingdom Metazoa; phylum Chordata; class Actinopteri; order Semionotiformes; family Lepisosteidae; genus Lepisosteus; species Lepisosteus oculatus. The sequence continues at coordinate 36,236,408 of NC_090698.1, read as the reverse complement.
ACAATGCAGTTTAACTAATGTAAGTGCAATATGTGAAATGCCATTTCCAAGCAGTGATTTACAATATGTCTAATGAGCTTGCAGGATGAAGAGGTTTGTTGTCTGCCATAACCAGATGGATGTAAGCAGTGATTAGAAGCAATTAACTTCCCCCCAGAACTAAATAACTTTCTGTCATTAATGTACATATTTTCCACCTCATTAGAGGTATGGTGATTGGAGGTAAAAAGTAATCAATTTGAATTTCAGATTCACAATATGCATAGAAACAAGACCAGGGAGAAATAAAGAAATAAATGGAGAAAAAAAAGCCATCGCATGAGTTAAATAATTTTAGGCCACATCTGTGAGTAGTGAATTAGCTTCAGGAAGCGACACATGATTTCTCCTAATTAACTGTACGTTTTTTGTAATGTAAATGGCTGCCGCAATCAGGTTCCTCCACTGAAATGTGCATCATGGGGTGAAATGGGCAAGATGTTAACTAATTTTATTTTTAATCTTCCCTTTGCCGCAGAGCGTGTCATTCAGGCATTACGTCTTCTGAAATTTCCTCGCCTCTTTCATGGAAACATATTGGGGCAGCATTTGCCAGCTGTCGGTTTCCTGTGCCTTCTGCTGCCATTATCCTTAGGCACCACCCCACCTTATGGCTGGCCAGCCTGTGAAGGGGGCAAATCGAAAATGAAAGGTGTCCTTTTAATTCAGGCTATCTTCTAAAAAAATACTGTTTTTTAATATATATTGCATGGGGTTCATTTAGTTCCCTCTCAGTGTCATTGCCCCACATAAGAAGCAAAATTCCTACCTCCTCTTGCTTTGCTCTGATATAAAGCCTTCTGAAGTCTTTTAACCACTACTTTCTTGGAATGAACCCTCTGCCCAGTGCAAAACATCTTAAGATGAAAAACCTAAAGACTTGCTTCCCTCTGTTATCTAAATGACAAGTGGAGCTGTCACATTTATTTACTTCAGGTTTTGCTCAAGCTTTATTGTGAGCCAGAGCTTGGCAGCCCTGCTGGGTTGTTAAAATTCTGGGGGATTATAAATGCAGAATGGTTGATGTGTGTGAAATAATCAAGTCTAAGGTTCTTTGCAGCCTGATTCATTTTAATACTGAATTATTAAAGGCCCAATTGCTGTCCTTATTTGTAATCTAGGACTACATATGGATGTCATATGGTACTTGAGGACCACAAGGGATCAAGTGGAATGTCCCTTTCTTTTAATAAACTTTACGAAGATACTGCTGTAAAGAGTTAACATGCTATACTAAATCTACTAAGAAGATTGTCATATTGCCATTTTTAATGCAGTATAATCTGTTTTCTTTCTTTTCAGCAGTTGAAAACAACTGAACTATTCTGTACTACCTGGAAAATGTAGTTGTGTTTATTTTCCGATTGTACAATGTATCATGTAGAGTATCTGTAATATATTGTATTAGTATGTGAATCAGGGGGAAAGCAGAATTATATTGCCGAGAATTTGTTTAATTAACAGAATAACTGTATTAGCCTTCTGTCCTTGGTAAAAGAAAAAATGAAAAATCTACAGATGAATGCATTTTTTTTAGTATGACACTACATGCAGCATCTATGGGAAGTTATAAATATCCATTCCATCTAACTAAAACATTCATTCATTACCAGATGGATGTTAAAGGCATGTTTGATACTTTCAAAGCAGTCAATTATTCATATACTAAATTCTTTTCAATGGTTTCTTTTCTATATTCTGATATTGAAGTAATGCAGACTGCTGTGTAATTGATATTGTCTAACAATAAATATGTTCAGATATAAGTGTCTTTGTGACTAGAAAAAGTTTTCTTTTAACTAATCAAGCAATGAAGGCTTCTTAATTCATGACCTTATTTCTTCTGCTATGCTATAACAATAAATTTAGAGAATGTCTGAGATATGCTTTTCTGCTGTTTTTATCAAAACCGTCTGGTAATATTTCTTTAGCTTAAAAGGACAGGACACTATTTTTTTAGCTGAAAGCTATTGATATGTTCATTGAGGATGGCATCTGCTTACTGCTCTGTGACTGAGTGAAGTCCTGCAGATTCATCTCAGCAGTCACAGTGCTAAATAATGCTAAATGTTTACTTTTTATTGCACTTAAACCTGTCAAAGCTAACTTACAGTTCAAAGCAAGTTCCTCTGAGTTTAGGATCTATATTTCTCTTTCAGATCTTTCTTTGCTTAATGAAGGCAAGAACTTTGCAAGAATTGAAAGCATAAATCATACCCTTCTTACCACAGTCTCTAAGAGACTGATTCATATACAGATGCACATTTTCACAATTTACTTGGCTCTGAGACAGCCTTCAAAGTGTAGCATTCACTCAGTATTTCACTAGTACTGTATCATTTAACATTTGACAGCTGCTCCACTAATTTTCTTTTTGTCTTAAACTGGATTTTTCTGAAATATAAGTTTCACAAAGTTCTTTGGTACCTCTAAACACAAAAAATTGGTGAATTAATTTAATTTAATTAAAAATTAAGTTCACATCAAACATGGACATTAGCCTTATAGGTAGAACTTTAGGTATCATAATTTATCAAATCTTAGGTCAAAGGTAGAGACAGAAATGAGAATATTATTACAAAATCTGTTTAATTAGTGGAAGTGGCAGAAATGTCAGTCCTCCCGGAATTGATCCCTTTTTATTACCTAGACACCCCTTCATTTACATACCTTGTAAACTTCAATTTAGTTTAACAAGTGGCAGATCAGTAAAACAATAAGAAAATTGGTACCATTTAATACTGAAGATGTTTATACAGCACCTTGCAAAAGTACTCACACCCTCCCTGTTGTGTCCTAGTTTGAGAAATTTCAAAATTATTAATACACGTTTTTAAACTTATTAATTTTATTCAAAACCGGAAATGTTCAATCTGAAGACTTCTCAGGATTAGATTATAGGAGAATATATTATTATTTATTATGTAAATTGCACAAATATTCAGACTTGTGATCTCTATTTGGTGGAAGCACCATTGAAAATATACTGAAAATATACAATGGGCAGATACAGTAGATGGCAGCACAGAATATGGTAGGAACAAAGGTGTATTTAACAGAACCAGTTAAGTATGTAACTGGAGATACAAAGAAGGCACAGTAGCACCTTTACTTCCTCAGACAGTTGAAAACTGTCACGCCCTCTGCAGCCAGAGGGCGCTCCTTCTCTGTCCTGTCTCTAGTTTCCGCTCTGCTGTCCTTCCTGTCCCTCTCTTTCCCTTGGGCTATATATTTCCGGGTCTTGCACTCTGTCCTCGCTCAGCACTGATGTTCGGATGTCCTGAGACCTGCCTAGCACCAGGGCGCCCCACGTCTGCTCCCTGAGGGCATAGGTTTCTATACGGCATTCCTGAACTCTTTGCACTAATGAGCCCGGGCCTTTTTCCTGTCTCGCCGCTACGCATATGGGTCTTTTTCTGCTCTCCTGCTCCCCACGGTTAGTCCCTTTGGACGTCCATGACAAAAACCTTGATCTATCTTCAACTGTCCTTACCATATTTTGGCAGCAGCTCGTCGTCTGACCAGAAGGCATTACAGGAGGTGATCAGTTCAGCCCAGTCCATCACTGCAGTAAAGCACCCCTCTGTTGTAGACTTTTTTACAACTCACTGTCTTATGAAGGTTGGAAGTATCGCTAAAGATACCAGTCATTCTGCTTTCTTATTTTTCTCCCCGGTCCCTCTGGTAAGCATTAAAGGAGCATAAAGGCACAAACTTCCAGATTCAGAGACAGTTTCTTCCCATAAGTTGTTAGATTACTGAACTCTATCCCTTGCTCACACTGATGTTTTTTTTTTTCTAATATTGTTTGGCTGAGCTTTTTTTTAAGCTGTATGTTACAGATGCAGCCATTCAAAACAAGCAGGCGATACCGCATTATTTTGCGGTGCGCTTTACTCAGTCTACAGCGAGTAACTGTAAATTCTCATATAGTACCTCAAGTAAAATAATAGTATCCGGAATTTCCGCAAGGTGGAGCTAATAAAGCTCAACCTCTCATGTTTGAACTGTCACCATCAAAGTCTTTAACGAAGATATTACTAATAGTGTTAATAATGAATGACCTTGGACAAGCTATAAACTCAAAGTACTGCCCTGGTCCACATTCTTTTTTTTCATTGACCGTCTTTGTAAAAGTAACACCACAGCATTTCGCAATCACGCATTTGTTTCCAATCATGCAAAGTACAATAATTTTTGAGAATCTCCGATTCACCATGTCTTTCACATGCTCATAAAAGAGATTGATTTAGGAACATAAACATATTACTGTATGCAAACTGTACTGTATACAGTATGTATATGTATATTTAATGTCTTTACTGTGCCCGTATAAGTATTGAATATTTATATGGAATTTTACCACTGAAGGGAAATCTTAGTAGCTGAGCATAAAAAGAATAGGAGCATACTGTAACGCGTGTGAAGGCCATAAACAATATTAATTTTGGAACATAAACATACAGTATATGGCTGGTCTCGGTACTTTAAAGAAAACATACACACCAGTATTCCATTTCTCCCTAAACATTTTAAGCATCGAAGTCTTTAACTAAAGAGATACCGGAGTCAACAAACATACTTTTAGAATTTGATTAAAAGGGAATATAATATGGAATCGCGTATCTAAAGAAATTAATAACAATATAATTATATTCATGTACCGCAATACAAGAATTGTACATGCTGTACGATGTCTGTTGATAATGTTTTGTAGGGCTTTTTCAACACTCCTCATGTGACTGTGCCGGTGGCACTGTGGGTTAGGTTCTTAACTACCATCTCACGTGCTGGGTGTTCAAATCCTGCTAGAACCATGACTTTTTTAACAAACATTTCTTTGAAAAAATAAAACGTTTCCCTGGCTCAGAGATTAAATAAAACTTCACTTGCACCAAACAAATTTATATTTCTAAATATCACAACATGATCGAATTTAAGTCATTTAAATAACAATGAATAGTCACCTAGGCGTTACAATATAAACATTTATATTGATTTAAATCGCGTTTAAATTGCCTTTATTTAAAATCCATAAATAAAGCTGATACTGTTTAGACTTTTAATTATTTAAAACTATATTACAGCAGCACAATGCACAATGCAACGTAAATCGCTATCTTTGTCTTCTGCGTAATAATGTTCACCTCTCTGTCCAGCAAATTAACAATAGTAATAATAATGAACTTTATTGCATATGGCGCCTTTAATGGTGGCTCCTCAAAGTGCTTTACAGGATAGAAACAATAACAACAATACTGTTAGGCTGGGCAAACGATTTTATTATTTTTTTTTAAGAAATACAAAATGAGATATAATGATGTGTTCCGGCTTAGACATCAATGAAGAGCATAACGAAGGTCATAAAGGTCATAAACTATATTAATTTTGGAACATCAACATATAATGTAAACTTTATGTTGCTGTTATTAGTATTTTAAAGAAAAAATCCTGTAAAATCCTGAGTTCGGTACAATGATTCAGGCATTCATGTGAAAGACAACAGAGCTTTCACTGTCCGATTATCAAACTTTATTGCTAAAACAAAAACAAAAACTATCTGACCAAGCCAGAAGAAGACAAAAAGAATAATGGACACAGCGCAAGCCTGCATTCTCTCCTCAGCCGTCCACACCACACTTTTCCCTGGGTCAGAGATTAAATAAAACTTCACTCGCACCAAACAAATTACCACACACTGAACACTGAACATGTTAACCCAAATATGTCTCACAATACTTTTATGGTACATTACTTTGCTAAAATGTATTTAAAAATAAAAACGATTTCAAACGCCAGCAGAGAGAGAGACACACACGCAGTTCTTCATTGTCAAAAAGTAATTGTTTTTTACTTTGTCAGCACCCAGACAAACGCAAACGCGTTATTATGCTTTTATTCATTCTTAATCGAACTCACAAGTTGTCATCTGCTGTTGAAGCTCTGTCAAACTAGACTCACACATGGCTAGACTTGACTATTTAACCATGAGATTATGTTTGTTTATTAATCTTCCTTGTTAAGCACTGAGAATGATATGGGGCGGTATAGTGGTCGGCTCTGGCTTTCCCATCTATACCGATGCACTGCAAGTACAACCCCCCCTCTCGGCGGGAGTGCTGGCTGTGACGAATTAAACCAGTTTCACAGGTATAAGTAGAAGGGGGCGAGATTTCCAGTGAAAGACACCCCCCCCCTCCAAAACCCAGTAAGTACAGTACTTACTAGTTAAGAAAGCTAGGTGTTAGCATAAATTATTAGTAATTGATAATATTAAATTTAGCACTGTAATAAATTGTGCTAATAATAAATTCTATTCTACTCTGAGAATGTAGGGGGAGGAAGAATGCCCGTGGTCTTTTCACTTACTGCAATATTATGGACACTCAATTGACATTTAAAAAAAAAAAAAATTGACAGCTGGTACAGCACCCCACCGCGCCCACACGCCAGCATTATATTCTCATGTACGGGTAGAATATATTCATTGTCTTCCAATGAAAGAAGGGTTCCTTTCACCTTAGTCGGGAGACATTAGAAGCTTGCCACGCCCGGACTGTTACACCAACGCATTAGCATGTTAAAGCGATTTCATTGAGGAGCCTAGCTTTCTTAACTAGTAAGTACTGTACTTGTGTAAATTGTGCTAGGAAGAAAACAGATAGGTGTTCTGAAAGGTCACATATAAACAGGTTTTCGATGGACAGAATTATAGTGTAACGATTTCAGGTTCGGATAGGACGGACCCAAAAACTCAGACTTGCAAAGTTAAAAGCTGCCTTTATTTTCTTCTCCATCACCACCTGCCAGTGAGCTCTCCCGCGCCCCGACCAGAGAGAGACACATGACAAGCTCTGCTAATAAAGCACCTTGAATTGAATTGAATTGAGGGGGGGAGAACACCCAGGGGTGCAGAACCAGGGAACTATTTGAACCTATTTACATCTTAAAACTATTTCCCAAATGTAATATGTGCCTTTCTATATTTATTGTCAATTAAGTGTCTATAATATTGCTATTCTATTTTTTCAAAGAAATGTTTGTTAAAAAAAAAAGTCACGTCACAAGCTGGATTTGAACACACAACCTCTGGTTTACAAGCTGGTGATGTAGACCACAGTACCACCCACAAGGTCACATGAGGACTGGTGAAACAGCCCTACTCATACAGAATCAACAGACATTGTACAGCATGTACTACTGTGCTGCAGTACAAGAATATAATTATATTGTTATTAATTTCTTTAGATACGAGATTCCATATTATATTCCCTATTAATCAAATTATAAAAGTATGCTTGTTGACTCTGGTATCATATTCGCAGAAAAGCTTAAATCTACCACTTTTTATGCACATGTTATTTCACATGTTAGTTAAAGACTTCGATGCTTAAAATGTTTACGGAGAAATGGAATACTGGTGTGTGTTTTTTCTTTAAAGTACTGAGACCAGCCATATACTGTATGTTTATGTTCCAAAATTAATATCGTTTATGGCCTTCATACGCATTACAGTATGCTCCTATTCTTTTTATGCTCAGCTACAAAGATTTCCCTTCAGTGGTAAAATTTCATATAAATATTCAATACTAAAATGGTCACAGTAAAGACATTTAAATCTTTCTAAGACCAACGCACCACAAGTGTCCCTGTCGGTCAACCAATCATGTACCGCGGTATTTTGCATCGTGACGCGTGCGGCCATAGCCAATTACCTCCGGTACATGTCTGTGCCGTGCGCTTTGAATGGCTGCATCTGTATATAACTTGCTGTTGTTGCTGCTGCACTGTTTTTTATGTTTTTGGTGATTAATGTCTTTGTATTGGAACATACATGCAAATAAGCATTTCATTGCACTTGTGCATATGACAAATAAACTAAACTGAAGCAGACCATTGTTTTGTCTGTGCCAGGTTTTGTACAGGTTCTGTGCAAAAGTCAAATTATTTTCTGTAATAAAGTCACTTGTTAGAACAGCCTTATTGTTCACGGAGCGGGTGTTTAGTAGTGCTGATCTGGCTAGCCTCAGGGGGTAGTGTAGTGGTAGTGGCATGGTAGAAAGAGTAACTTTTTGAGGTGGGTGCTGATGCGGCATGGTCTTGCACCTTTGTACCATTAATGAAAAAAAAGTGTCCTGTGCTGCGGTGAATGTAATGCATTGTTCGCAGGATCCCAATATTACGGCAGTTATCATACATGTTTTTTTTCAAGGAAATAATTCTGTTTCAGTTGTAGTAGTTGCAGTGAGGAGCACTTTAGAAACATTTTGGTGGAATCTGGGATGATGCAGCAAAAACAGGGAGGAAAATCCTGAATCAGGGCAGTAGCAGGTGGTTAACAGTCCTCAGTTGAACAGTTCTACCGGTGAGTAGTCAGCATTAGAATCAGTCACTGTGGAAATCTGTTTGAAGAGTGGTTGCAATGTGAAGTGGAGTGGCCACCATAGATGTTTATATAAGTAGGGGAAGAAGAAAATAAAAATAAGTGAGACAGAGAAAAACATAAGTAAAAGGGGAAAAAAGAAAATAAAAAAAACAATAAAAAATGAAAACTGGTGAGAGGAGTGGTAGCCAAATGTACCAGTGTTCCCTCTCAACCTGACCTGGAAATTTAAGTTTGCCACAGCAAAAGGTTTGAATACTTACAGTATACAGACATGACTTTGCTGTTTTTGTTTCTTATTATCTTTTGACTTTTTTTATTTCGTTTTTTTAGTTTGCTACATCATAGTCTGATGACTGTAAGCTTAGAGCAAAAAGATGTGAAACTGTACAAAGCTCTGAGGACTTTTGCAAGACACTGTATATTTAACTGCTATAATTTGAAGATAAAAAATAGTCTCAAATTGATTACATTTAAATGTAGGTTAGTTGACTATTTTTAAGGGAATACTAAAATAACTGAAAATATATTGATTAAGGAAAAAATGTAGTCATTAACAGACAATTGATTAAATCTAAATGACATCAAATGAAAATGAAATTTAAACAGTGATATCTAAAGTTGTAACTGTTATAGGAAACAGAAAAGCATGGGGTATACATTTATTTGGTTTCATAAAAAAATGTTACCGTGGTAAAAAGAAATATAAGTCATTACAGAAGTTATTATGAAGTTATATGTAAAATATATTTTTTTTAATTTTACAAAAAGGAAATGCCTGAGAGAAATGCCTGACAGAATATTCTTCATTGTTCCTACTGTTTTAAATGTATCTTGAAATCTGGAATATCAAATATGAAAAAAATGTTGATAATCGCAATGAATTGCTTCACTTGACTTGTGCTGTTTGGGAGAGTGACTCTCGAAAGCACTCAGTCATATAATATATACTGTAGTGTCATTAGTCTTAGATGGGTCTGTTCTTGTTAAGCTTTGACCACTTTTTTATGCACAGCTTCAGATCTGGTTATGTTTTTGTCTTTAAGCATATACTGAAGTGTCAGAAAAGAAGGCTGATGTGTAAGGTGCCCAGCAAGAAAGGTTAATAACTAGAGTTTGTGTCTGAAGGCTGTGTAAACATGACCTAAATGAGCTGCTTGTGCATCCTTTGGTTCGTGTGGCTCTCTGAAACAATGAAACGAATCACAGAGTTCTAGTTAATGTGTGTGAACTGAGGAGTTATTAAATAAATTAATGCAGAACACAGTAGCAGTGGGCTGTGACACACAGATCTACACTTTCAATGCAAATTCGGCAGGATGGATGGATGAAGCCTGCCTAGCACATCCTCATTAGGATACTCGTTAGCCTCATTTTGCTGCTGTCAGAGATAATATCTGTTATTCAGCTCCAATCAGACCCACAGCAAGGCATTGAAAAAGAAAACCCCAGCTGTATTCTGATCAGATCTCACTTTTTAAAACTTAGAAAACTAATTAAATAAGTGAATATGCAAGATGAGTGAAGGGAGATGGGGTTTAAATTTATGTTGGGTGTTTCACACATTGTATGCATAAATTTATGAGATGTCTAAACTGGGAGTGCATCCAACAATCTCTGTTGAACATCTGTCCTGAAATATGGAAAATAAAATATTTATAGAATATTTATCAACTCTCATAATCATTTTGTGCACCTGGAAAATGTAGGTAGACTATTTTGACTTATTTTTCTTTTTCCTCTTTTCCTGCAAATAAAACACAAATGAGGATATGAAGTTAGGAGCAGTTAGGACTAACAGCCTTGCTCAGGGGCCCAACAGAGTACGATTCCTCTGCCAGCTGCAGGATTTGAACTGGCAACCTTCCAATCATAGGCACAGATCCTTAGCCACAGAGCCACCGCTCCACCCTAAAATATGGAACGCTTCACGAATTTGCGTGTCATCCTTGCGCAGGGGCCATGCTAATCTCTGTATCGTTCCAATTTTAGTATATGTGCTGCCCCCGAACATTAAGGGGTTCATGCACAAAAGGTTCATATGCAGATAGAAGCATCTTAACAGGACATAAAGGATGAAACACTATCCACAAACCAAAATAAGATGGGCTGTGAAACATAATTAGCTGTAAAGCTCCCACCTTAAAAATAAGACAATGGGTCTATTAGCATATTCTGGAGATGCAAAATGCATTTACAAAGTTTTAGTTGATGTGGAAAGATAACACTAATAAAGTAGCTATATTTCCACATCATGAACATGGTATTTCATAAATATTCCTAACCATAATAATAACCTTCAATTGTGTGCTGCCTAGAATGGATGGAAAGTAGGTGTGATGTGTTGAGATCCTTTCAGCATTTCTTCTCATCATGGAGGCACTGCTTGCCAACAGAGAAAGATGACAATATTAAGGAGAGAAGAAAAAGCTTCACAAATAAAAATCTGACTATGTTATTTTAAAAATATAATAAATATTTATAATATTTTATATTCATAAAACACAGTTCCTGACACATGTGGATTGTGTGCTTATTTAAAATAGATGGAAGCCTGCTTACTATAGAAACAATAAACCTTTATTGGACCACACTGTATGATTTCCAACACTTTGCTTAAAGGGGATTGCAGGGGATTGTAAGATCTTCCAGAGACAGAGTACGTAACAAAATGCAAGAAATAAAACATTGCAGAAACACAAGTAAAGAAAATATTCATGGAAGTCATTTTGTAGTCAATAATATTAAAATAATATTGACAAATTATTTATCAGAACACGATGCATTTTTTCCAACTCTTGAGTTAACCTACCTGCTTCACTGCAATTTGTTATTTTTTATTTTCTCCTTAGACCCTCTGTGTCTGCTTCTCTGATGAAGACTGATTTTGGAAATGAATCCCCCTACCCTTCCTTAATCCTTGCTATCTCAATCAATAAAGTAGTTTAATTCCCATTTATTTCCTGCAGAACTGGCTCTGGACAAACACAAATGTGCCATAGTACTTGCACACTAGCGACTTTTGTCCTATTCAGTACGACTTTTCCTGCCATCAACAACTTGACTGTAGCTAAACGTCAACTAACTCTCAATAAACATGGAATCACATTTAGAAGAAATACCTTCTCCACCCTATCTCCACCTTTGCAGCTATCCCTTGATTAATTCCTGACTAGCAAATCTGCTATGACTAAACACTCAATAATACAGTATATTTAATTATTAGGTGTTTTATTCAACATGAATGGATAGTAGTTAGGATTTTATCAAGTTGAGTCTAGTATTTAGTACTTTTAAAGGAGTCTGAGTATTTGTTTTAAAAACATAGCTAAGTGGCTTTTTCATACTTTCACAAGCCTATGATTTGGATGTATAGACAACAAAGTCAAAGTCAACTGTATTGCCAAATGAACCCTTCAGGTTGTTAGAATTTTGACATGCTTGAAGTAAAAGAGATACAAAAAGTCATAGATACAACAAAGAGAAAAAAAGGCATACATAACATGCACATCTCATATACAAAATACAGTATAATGGTATAGGAACCAAATAGCCTCCAGAAAGGTACTCTCTGAAACTGTTCTGTTCTACATTTGATACATACTAACCTTCTTCTCAAGGGTGTAAACTCAAACAAGGGAAAAGCTTGGTGGGAGTGGTCACAGACATGGTTATAATCTTCAGAGCTTTCTGATTTAAATGTGTTGCATACATTTAAGCTCAACTGCCATACTGAATTACACATACATATAGGATGCGTTCTCTATTGTTGTGCTCTCTATTGTTGCCCTGTAAAAATTGATAGGTGCCAGTGAAAATAGAGTCTCTAATAGTTTTTTTTCACATTTGCTGTACATTGGTTTCCCATTTCAAGGTGGAGGAGTTGTGCCAAGAAACCTAAAGGGGAGCTGCAAAGTCATTATTACATTTTGAGGTTATAAAGAATCGGCAGTGATGAGTTCTTCTCAAACCTCAATGAAAGTACTGTACATGGAAACATGTAAAACCTCCAATTAACATCACAAAATAGATAACATTTCAAGGTATGCATAGCACCATATTGCTATCATTGTCTGCAATTCAAAACAAGGCAACAAGACGTTTGGTGAAGTGAAGCAGCCCTATTACATTGTAAATAGTCATGCCAAGGTTAACAAGTAGGCTTCCAAATCTGAAGGGGCAAGACAGTAGACGTAGTCGAAAGTGAGTTCCGTGGTTAGTAACAAAGAGCAAGAAGGAAAATAGAATCATAGGGGAACAAACAACCAATGAACAGGGGCTTCAGGAGGGTTTAAGTATTGTGCGCGGGAGAAGGTGCACTGATTGATGGAGTGTCGTAGTTGGCTGATTGGCAGGAGCGGTGTCGTTTAGCAGAAGCGCTCAGGGCTGGAGTGCGATTAGTATGGGTGCGCTTCCGTGGGAGAATGTGGTGGGAAGACAGCGTGATATAAATGCTGTCTTGTGAATACATCTCCTTTAATCCGATAGAAATATTGCTCTTAGTCATAAAATCATATTGAATGTACATTTTAATTTAGGTCTTAAACATAATTACTGTATGTTAAAACGGATCACTTAAATCGAGAAGATAGATTTTTTTCTATTTGTCCATCAAGGCCTGATATCGCTCTCTCACTGCATTCTCTTTTCATTGGTTACTTTTTATGGGCAAAAATGGTAGAAATGGCACCTAGGTTTGGTTCAGTATGTGAAATGAAAATATATTTCATATTAAAAACTGTCAGACTTCATTATCATGTGAACTCCAACTTCACAATATTTGAAAAACAATCTATTTCTTTTGCAATGAAGCACATGCTTTAGACCAAGAGATTTTTGCTACTGCATTAATTTATACATAATGTTATGGACACATACAATGCTAAATGTTTTTCAGACACTTTAGACTGCCAATTTGAATGAGTGTAATTGAATTGAATACAACATATCAACTTTGAGACAGTTTTGCCAACTTTTGTTCACTCTGCAAGCAGATAACATTGGAACTTTCTGCGGTGAAATGTCAGCTGCACAACCTACATTGCATTATTCTTTACAGTGACTAGTAAATAGGAAAGGATGTTTTTACGTTACAGTTGTAGCAGCAAGGCTTATTAAAAATACAGGAATTAAGTTTGCTGCTCCCTTGCCAGTCTCTCTCTCTCCTTCATCTCAGTGGTGCTTGATACAGAGAGGCCATTCCATTTGGTTCACATTTAAGGTGTTTTTCTAGCTGATAGAGTGTCCTGATAAGGAACAACTCCCAATGCTGAGATTCTCCAGCAACCCTGATAAATGGTTATCTCTGGTGCCTTACTGTCTGAGAGATTACAAGAGAGAGTCATCCCAAGTTGTTTACAACCCTAAGGTCAGAGTGCATTGTTACTCATCATCAGCCAATCAGGAACTGGTAGGGCAGGTTAACCCCACGTGGGTCTTGGATGCCCATGAAACTTTCAACCAACGAACGACTGTAGTTCCTCCAGGTAAAACAGGTAGCACAGGGCTTCTCCGGGCGCCTCCTGGACATTCTCGACTCAGCGCCTCCTGGACATTCTCAACTCAGCACCTCCTAGACATTCTCAGAATCAGCGCAGACCACCATGTAATGGCCAGTGTGTCCGAGTGCCAGGACTTTCCTTTGTTCTAAAAGTCGAGAACGGAGGTCGCCAGCCCGTAACCAAAGGATCCACCCGAGGTTAGCCCAGCAGCAAGCCTCACCGCAAACGCTCACCTGATCAACAAGTGAACTACGGTTGGAACTGTGGACAGCTGAATATCAGTTATCAGGACTAGCGCTTCATCAGGAACGAACCAGTCTTCTTCCTGTCTAAAGAGTGTGACCTGCTTGGATCCGCAGTCACTTTTCTCCTGTGCAGAAACTCTGCTAGTAAGCCAGAGCTAACTAGCCGGTCTTCAGAGAGCCCACTGCTAGAGCATCGCAGCAGAAATCTCTTCCTCCTTCCACCACATTGCAAGCCGCAACAGCACTGCCTGGCACCGAGCCAGAGAGCGCCGATTAGACACAGCAACAAGCCTGCCACTGCTTCTTTGTGCCCACGGGAGATCTGAATCCACACAAATCGGATGAGTATTCAACATTCTGCTTTACAGCTCGAGAATTAAATTGTTACCTCAACACCAGTTGATATAAATTTAATTCCTATGAGTGATGTACTTGCTTTTGAGTATCTAGTGTAGAAGTTGTAATACTGAACGTATGTCCTTCTTGGTTTGTAACTCTTTATGATTTAATATATTCCTTTTGTATTCTTCTAACCCTCACAATAAGATCTGTTATGTTTATATGCACATTTTGTTAATAAATGTATTCTCATGTAATAGTATCCATGTGTGTGCATTGTTTGAGTTATCCTGCAAGGTTGATTCTAATAGCCATCAAAGAATCATTTTGTGACTTACTGCTACAATTAATAATTGTCACAGTAAGAGCACAAAACCCCTACATTTACTGGGGCCTCGTGAGAGGATGCCTACACAGTTCTCTCGCTTTTGATCATTTGAAGATCAGCGGTTTGCGACAACATATCATCCATACAGTACTTTCTCAAAGTATGCAATTTTGTGGTTAATTTATTTTTTATATGTATTTATCTTTTTTAGCCTCTGTGGCACGTTTTACATAATATAGATATGCTAATAAAAAATAGGATGAAAACTATGACTCTTATATTGAAATTGCAACAGGAGAGTTGGCATGCCATAATTTCGACAAGATCATTTCTGAGATTTTTCCAAGACAAGACTTGCCTCAGGTGGATGCAAAGATTCAGGAGTGTCAGGGTTGAACCAAACAGACATTTGACAAAGAACAAAAGAACATAAAGTTGAAAATTCACTAAAGTCAGACCTTCCGCAGACCTTTCACTTTACAGAGAGAACTTACAACATGTTTCTTCCTTTTTCATATAAATATGAAACATTAAAATACCACCTTTCCCAATAGCCTATCAGAAAGAGAAACCATAGAAGTGAAACAACTGAAGTGAAGAAGCACATTCGTTTTTATCATTGAGACACAAGCTTTAAATAAAATAAGAAAATGAGACCATCTGTTCAAGTTAGCATCTATCCATCCAACCATTTTCTAACAGCGTCATCCAATTCAGTCTTACGGGGGAGCTGGAGCCTCTCCTGGAAAACAATTTGTGGGATACAGGTGGGATACACCCTGGACAGGACACCATTCCATCGCATGGCATACACACACAAACTCAAATACTCACATTATGGCCAATTTTCCCAGAAGCCAATTGATCTACTAGTATGTCTTTGGACTATGAGAGGAAACTGGAGTACCTGGAGGAAAACGAAGTGGACAAGAGAAGAATATACAAACACTAAACAGATAGCACCCCAGGTCCAGAATTGAACCGAGGCACCCAGCCCTGCAAGGCAGCAATGGTTACCACTACAACAATGTGCTGCCCTAAGTCAGCATCTACCTTTTTAAAATGTAATTAAGATCGTTTACCATATTGGTATGTAAAACATAGTAAATCACAATATCAGAGCACCTGAAGTGTTTGGTAATTGGCACAACCAAAGACCAGGCTTCCTCTTTTACTGAGTTTAATGACACTAATGCAGACTTAGGCCAATTAATCTTATACCCCCCATAATTCACCATACAAAAATGTTTGCAGATTAGATAAGGAGTGAGGGGCGAAATATATATAAAGGTACAATGCAGGGAGTGTCTGCTGTGGGGGGTGGAGCTCCAGATTAAGGAAGACACGTTGTCGTGGAAACCGCAACTGACGTGAATAAGTGGATGAACAGCAGGTGTAGAAGTGATTTAAAGTGGGAAAGATCCATTCAGACCTCAGCATTGCTGTTGCTGCAGTGGTGACAGAACAAATGCGGAGGCTCTGCTGTGAGAGAGCCGGGCTGAAGCATGACAGTAGCGGGTGTGAGACGCTACTATTCGGGGCAATGTTAGAAGGGCATGCCACCATGTACAGTATGAGTGAGCAAAGACTTGATTAGCCACTGTAGTAACCCCGTGAGGGGGTGGAGAAGAATGACAATTCCGGTGGGTTGAGTGGTCGAGGGACCCTCTCCCTGGCAATACATTGGTATAGGGGAAGCAAGTGGGTCTGTGTAGCTGCAACCTCTGGTAGTGGTGGCTGGGCACAGTGAGGTGCGCTGGCAGCTGAGTAGATGAGACACAGTGGTAGCTGTGCACAATGTGAGGTGCTCTGGCAGCACTGAGTTCATAACCTATTAGTGTTAGAGTGAGGTGCCAGAAAGGTTGTGAGTGTGTGTTAGATAGGGACAGTGTGTTGGGTCTTGGCACGGTGTGTAGTATGGAAGAGACTCAGTGACGTAGGTAGTGTGTATTTGTGAAACCCAACCTGTTGGCATTAGGAAGAGGACATCAGGGCTGGAGGTGAACTTGAGACTCCAAAGTTAAAGGGCCAAAAAGTAATGGAATGTGGAGTCATGTATCCTGTTACCCTGATGAGGGGGTAAGTGTGATCACCACTCTCGGAGGAGAGTGCATGTAAGAAAGTAAAAGAACACAAAAGAGCTTATAAAGGGGGGTGACAGGGGAGATTAAGAGCCTGTCCACGCCCACTGCAGTGTCAACTACCCCCATGGCATGACAATATAAAATAATGGAACAAGTAATAGGTTTATTCCATGCTGAAAAAAAAGAAGAGAGAAAAAACACAATGTTTCGGCTGTGGAGCCTTCTTCAGGTGTGAGCCTCAGGTATCTAATAAACAAGCACAAATACACATTTGCAGATTTATTACGTTTGTGGATTAAGACACCCAGGGAGAGTTCAACTGTAAATGATTTCAGGTACAGTAGTTAAGCAACTTTAGTATGAGATCCATGCTAAGGAAACCAGCTTGCTGACCACTAAAACACTAATTTAGCAGATTTGCAGGACTAGCTGATATGCTGATAATATGTACTGTACATGCCAAGAGCAGGGCATAGGAGTCTTAAAACCAGAGAGAGCGATAACATGGTAACCACAGGCCACTGCTTAAAGGGAAGGGAATGTAAACCACACATGTACAGTGCCCTTACAGCTTGATGCATCCAACACCTTTGAGTCCTTAATGAAAAGAGTGCTGGGCACTGACAGCTAGGAGGAAAATGGGAGGCCTGACAGGGTCCAGGGAACCATAGAACCTGCTCTCTCCATTCAAAAGCAAATAGTGAAAAAGCAATAGGTATTAAAACTATAGACAGTATTGTGTATATGAGAGGTAAGGATGCTCATATGATGTGTTGCCAGACTAGTGCTTAGGTTTGTTGACTTCCCGGACTCAGCGAACCAGCTGGCCAGAACGAGTGTAGATCCAGTTCTATTGGTCCATGTGTCGCAACATATAACAGAAGAAATATGTTACATATAACATAAGAAATGGTAAGCTAATCATTCACCTAGATAAATTTATGGATGTCACTTGTAAACTAAGGAATATAATGTCTATGAAGGTTTTCAGGAATTCTACCAATTCCACATACAAGCTGTAGCGGCGAGGCTTAATAATAAGAAAGAATTAAGTGTTTCTGAGCTTTCCCAAATTAGGCCCCATTTCTCTGTTCATCTCTGTGGTGCAGCCACAGAGAGAGTATTCATGCAGGGTGATTTAAGGTCCTAGGACAGCTCCCAAAGGGGGATGCACTTAGCTAAGCCTGGCTATCATGATCAATGGTCATCCATTGGCGCCTATCTGTCTAGGGAGTGCCAGTTGGACATCTGGACTGCATTCCTAAGTGTCAGGAGTAAGTGACTCATATCTCACCTTGATCAACCAATCAGGGACTGGTAGGGCCGAGTAACCCACGTGGGACTCTGATGCCCATGGAACTTTCAGCCAATCAACGAGCTGAAGTTCCTCCAGGTAAAAACAGGCAACACAGAGAGCCTGGGAGATTTAGGGAGATTCAGTGAGATTCAGTAAGATTCTGGAAAGGATTCTGTGGACTGTTCTAAAGGGAATTCAAAGGAGAATTCCAGGGCAGGAAGGCCCAGGAGCAGAAGGCTCCCAAGGGCAGGACATTCTCGCAGCGCGCCTCCTGACCATCCTGAGACTCAGCCCGGACAACCACGGAACGGCCAGTGTGTCCAAGTGCCAGAACTTTCCTTTGTTCTAAGAGTCTAGAGCGGAGGTTGCCAGAGAATAACCAGAGGATCCACCCGAGGTTAGCACCAGCAGCAGGCCTCGTGAACAGGTCGGAACTGTGGACAGCTGAATCACTATTCAGAACTAGCTCTTCATCAGGAACGAACCGGTCCTCTTCCTGACTTGCTGGGACCCACAGTCATCTTTTCTCCTGTGCACAAACTTTGCTAGTTAAAGCCAACAGTGAGCATCAGCAGCGCACCGTCTCAAGCCGCACAGCACAGCCTGGCACGGAGCCAGAGAGCGCGGATTGGACAGCAACAGCCTGCAACTGTTTCTTTGTGCCCGCAGGAGATCTGAATCCCCAAAGATTGGATGAGTATTCAACTTCAATGCATTACAGCTCGAGAATTCAATTGTTATCCAAACCAGTTGATATCAATTTAATTCCTAAGAGTTATGTACTTGTCCTCTTGATATGTGTAACACTTTGTAACTGATTGAATATATACCTTTTGTATTCTGATAACCCTCTCGATAAGATCTGTTAGGTTTATATGCATATTCTATGTATTAATAAATGTATCCTCGTGTATTAGTACCTGTGTGTGTGCGTTGTTTGAGTTATGTCACATGGTTGGATTCTAAAGCCATCAAAAGAATCAACTTTGTGATTTACTGCTACAATTAATAATTGTCTCAGAAAATGCCCAAACCCTACAGAACTGGTGCCTTCAGAGAGCCACTATGATTACATATTTGGCGTCCCTGACCGGTTTTCTTACAAAGCCCAGGAAAGGAAAGCAAGATGAAATATG
Source organism: Lepisosteus oculatus (assembly GCF_040954835.1). Lineage (NCBI taxonomy): Eukaryota > Metazoa > Chordata > Actinopteri > Semionotiformes > Lepisosteidae > Lepisosteus > Lepisosteus oculatus. Next base: position 36,217,056 of record NC_090698.1, on the reverse strand, counting down.
AAGATGTAATAAATGGCTACAATATTAGTGTAAAGAAAAGAAAATATATTTAGGTTTATGGAGATTTGCATCTTTCTTCCACAATCTGCATTTAAAAGGCACAAATTAAAAGACACACCAATGTATTGGGAAGGCATTTGCATAGAGCAAATCAGGGTATTTAAACTAGGCAACTTTCAGTCAAAGAGCTCAAAACCGGGTAATTCTTGTGTTATTAGAACATCTCTGGACAACACTAACAAAAACCTAACTGAAACTCAGGGGAATGACAGGAAACAATGTAAAATTAATAAATACACATTTTGGATACCCGGTTGGTACAAGGTAGAAAGGATAGAAAAGGTGATGTTGTGGGACTAAAGGACTAAATCAAAAACAGCCTGCAAGAAGGAGAACACAGTCAGTTGAGTAAGGGACCAGTTCTGAGAATATTTAAGAAAGCCTCTGGTGCATGGCCATCCAGCTGAGGTCCTTCAGCTTGTTGTCCAGTTGTTTTGGCTGCTTTCTGCTGAGGTTCACAAGGATCCTCTCCTCCAGGTCCCTCGCTCCCCACTCTGTGTTGTGCTGGATGAGAGTGTTCCTTGAGTTCCACAGTCCTTGTTTTGTTTTGTTAGGGACACCAGTAGCCAAAGTCCCCTTGTCCAATCCGGCCGGTGCCAGCCCCAGCAGGATGCACTGGTAACTGAGCACCAGCAGTTGCATGATGTTGTGAATTCTGTCCCACACTGCTTTGGCGAAGGGGAAGCTCCAGAACATGTGCTCCTGCGTCTCTTAGGTGAAGCACGTGTTCCCGGGAGAAATGCGGATTCCTGGTGAGCTTTCCTGGCGTAAAGAACCTCTCTGGTTAACAGCCTCTGGTTCACTGCCATCCAGTTAAGGTCCTTCAGCTTGTTGTCCAATTCTTTTAGCTGCGTCCTTTCTCAGACTTGTCTCGGAACCCGCAGCCTTTCTCCGGTGATCAGTTGCCCCCTCACCTCCTTGTACAGGGCTCTGTGGTTAGTCAGAGCTCTAGCTGCCTTGTGGCCTCATACCTCCTGCTCCACTTGACAGCATGTGTGTAGTTCTCCGGTCACTTTTCTGATTTGGGCCTATTTTATGTCCACTGGACCAGGTGCCTCATCAGGATGGAGAGCCACAGCCTGACAAAGTACTGGTATTTGTGACTGCTGGGCTGCCGCAGTGCCTGACAGAGGTTTCAGAAGAAGATACAGTTGAGTTTCAGGGGGAAATGCCGAACGTTTCTCCCCCCTTCCTCGACCGGCTGGCACATCCGGTTCCTTGTGATGTACTCATACCTGCCCCTCTGACAAACTTGAAGACCATCCCTTGCAGCGCTTGTCTGGCCGCCAGCGAGTACACCACAGCCAGATAAACCAAAGCCAGCAGGATGTCAGCTGTCAACTCCATCATTTTCCCCACGAGGGACAGCAAGGAACCACGTTTTCCACAGATCCAGCTTAGCTTTCACCGAGGCAATCCTCTCAGTCCAGTTGATGGTCTCGTTTTCCTGGCTCTGGTGCCATCATCCTGTCCTTCCAGGGTCCGAAGAACTTCAGTTTTCTCTTTCAGCAGTTGAGCTTTGTTCCCAAGGCCCTAAAGTACTTCTCCATGACCTGCAGGGCTCTCTTCAACCCCCTGTCCAAGTTCAGGAACAGTGTAGTATCGTATGCGTACTAGGGGATCTTAAGGTTTACCCTGTGCCTCCTCCTAACTCCCAGCTGTCTGTTCACATTGATTCTGCTTCCCACTTCATAGTACAGTATCTTTATTCAGTGGCCGAAACTCTATCCAAAACTGAAGTGTTCCAGCACTCTGTTCAGATAGCTGTGGTTTACTCTGTCGGAGGCTTTCTCCTGGTCTAGGCTTACCACCACTGGAGAGCAGTGTCGGGGATACCAGAACAGCTTCCACGTTAACACATACAAACACATAGGGACAATTTAGACACCAATCAAGCATACCCTATAGAAAACACATACACGTATGGAAGAACTTGCTTACTAAACCAAGTTGTTTATTATAAATTTAAAGTCTTACTGCAAGTCATACTGCAAATACTATACTACCTAACACGGTGTTGTAATGCAAAATACCTTTTTTTATTTTTTCAAATAGTCTGATGCACATCTGCACTACTTTGTAAAACCACCAGGAGGTGCAGGGAATGCTTAATGTGGAGTGTGGAAGAATTCTGAATAATTCTAAAATTCTGAAATATTTTTTACTGATCACAATCCTTTGACTTCATAGTATGTATGACCATAATGAAAGACCGATTCACCGGTCACTTATCTTACAAAGTTACTCCCTGGAAATTAGACACAAGAAGGTATGGAGAATGTTATAGCTGATGCACTATTGCATGATTAGCTTTTGGCTTTTTTCTGTAAACTGCCTACTTCTTGTTAATAAACATTATGTTTGTTATTAAGGGTGTGAGTATTATGCCTTGCTACTCTATGTTTGTTAATTGGAATAGACAGGCTTGTGGCTATTTTTCCTTTGTAGGACCATTTGGTACTGGCATGGTGACTTGGCTGGCAAATTGTTAAATTACGTCATTGCTCTGTAGCCTGTCATCGATTCATCAGCAAGGAAGAATTAATTTTGTTGGTTGTGAGGCAGTGGTGTATGTTTTTAGAATTATATGGGGGTTATGTTGGATAGCTGGGCAATTATGTGATTTTTTACTTCTTATAGGTCAGTTTATTTCAGTGTTAGTAGCCATTTTCATTTAGTTAGTAGCCAGTTAGTTGTGCAGAAGACTTTTTTTTGCCATAGGCATTGGGGTTTTTTGGGAAAGGGAGTTAGTGATGAAAATGTGTAACCTAAAATAGAGTAGCATATTTTTATGTGCTTCCCAGCATTGAAGGGAAATGCAAACACATATTTGATTTGGTTTCGTAGTATTAGTAATCTTAAGTGTTTATTGTTCTTTTAATGCCACTTCGTGTCAAACTTTCGTGGCATTTAACAACTGGGAATTGCTGGTCTAATCTGGCCAGTAGTGGTGTTTTACTCTCCCCAGTGTCAGTATTCACACATTTGCTTCACACCTGAAGAAGGTTCTACAAGCTTGGAATAAACCTTTATCTCTTCCTTTGCAGCCTACACTTGATGACAGAACTTCCTAATCAAACTTGGCTTGTTCATTCTTGTATAATTAATATAATTGTCAAATTTACATATATATTTTGTGATATATATAATAAAAATGTCAAAAATACTATATGCATATTATTTGATTTAAATATTACAGAAATTCTTTATGTCTTAAAATGAGAAGCAACACATTGGCTGGGATCAAGCCCAGAACCTTCTAGCTCACAGGACAAGCTTTTCACTTTCTATTGCAACAATCATGACTGAAAATGTCAAAATATTTCCAAAATAACCAACAGTCACCTCACCACAATAAGCTAAATATATATATATATTTATATCAATAATTTAATATTGTTTATGACGTTCAGAAACGTATTTTAACTTACAGCTATTTTCAAAATTGTTCTTTAATTACATAATTCCATATTAACATTCCAAATTATATGGCTTTTAAAAAAGTACTTCTTTTTTTGTTTTAGGAAGCTAATGTTTTCACAGACATCTAATGAAACACATATCAATCATCTTTGGCCAGTGAATTACCCAGCCAAATTATACCACAGTATAGTGAAGCAAAGCACAGCTGCAATGCGTCAATTGGTTCTACTGCATATTCTGAATGGATCCATCTGTACAGTACAAGAGTTAATACAATCTACATATAACGTTGTACTACAGTAATATACATCTGTGGGTATGTATATCAAAATTAGTAATTTATTTGAATACTGTTGCGATAATGTGTTTTTCCTATCAATTACAATATCTTCTCCTGAAAATGTGTATTCTTAGTAAAAGTTATCTCATAGAACCTTAAAAAAGTTGGTTATAAACTTTTTCTGTTACTTTTTTGTCTTTCTCTTATTTTGTAATGCTACTGATTCAAACGAAAGAGCTCATTAGTTCTAATAAATCCTGTATCTGTGGGCTGTTTCAGTGGAGCCTGACCTTTTACAGCGCATTGCCCGTAAAATCTCCTGCTATGATTTTCACTGTTTGATGCCTCAGTTAATTGGGAATGATTTTCCTTTTTCCTTTTTTTGGTTTGTCAAATTCAGCATGGAGTTTTAATGGCAAATGTCAATGTGAATTGTAAGCTACATTAACCCAGAGAGCGCTTAATTTTTATTGCAATGTATAACTAACTAGATCATTGTTGGCGTTTTGCTCATTAATGTGTTTCTTGAAAGAGCAACAGTTGTGGACATTATGTAAAAATGTAAAAATATATATTATTTAGACCTCAGTGATTCCCATCATTAGCCTATGCCCCTAACATCTTAAACTAATGCTAATGAACACTGCTGATTTGGTACAAAATTAGCCTGGAAAGATTAGAAAAGCAACATGACTATCGTATCTAATTACACTCATACACCTCAAACAGCACACCATTCAGCTGAAAGGTCAAGAGAAATGCATAGCCTTCATCTGCATAACCTGTACTTCCTAACCCTCTGTCACATTGCAGAGTAAATGACATGACAGCAAAGAAGAAACTAGAGAAAGTATGTAATCAGAAAAAAAACTTTGTATTTCAAAGGGGAAGATCAACTTAGGTTGATCTTCAGGTAATGTCTCTAAAAGCAATGGTATATCCAGCTGGAAGTTATTGAATTTTACTTTAGCTTTTATGCTACAGTTAATTGTTATTGCATTACCTTTAAGATATTATTCGCATCACTTACTCAAGATAAACTTTGAAAATAAAAGTAAAAGACTGAATACAATATTGTCCCAGGATTAGTACCAGTTGTTTTATACATAATCTTTTTTTTAATTTTTAGTTAATGTATTGTTTACTTACTGATCCCAGAGGACATTTGACTTCATAATAGAAAAAAAGAAACAAATAATTGCACATGCATAATATATTCTCAAAGACCTGACTGATGTTTTGCTCATTGTTGGTATCAAATACAGTATAATTTATCTGTTTTCACAGTTAATAGCACTGTAGTGAACAAAAAGCACTAACATGTATTAAACATCTAAACATTATAAGAATCATTAATGATTGTGCTGCTTTGGAGTACAATTATATTCAAATTATTATTATAGGTACAGTACATTAAACTAAAGCTGAAAGTCAAAATTAAATAAAGTGTATAAATTTACCTCCATTTAAAATTGTATTAGCAATGTTTTCCTTTACTGAAAGTAATGTTTTCAAGTAATTATTCAATTGAGATTAACATATAAAGTTACTGGGTGTTCTATTGCAAACAGTACAATTGAAAACATACAATACATTTTGTAATTTGCTGTTTGGAAGCCCAGGCAGTTGATCTTCACTTCCATTATAGTGTTGCAAAACGTATATACAGTGCACATATTCTTCTTATTGTAAGAAGTGCTTGAACAAAACGTGGAAGGGCAGGATTATTTTTTCCTAACATATATTGGATTTTGTGCATGGGATGCTAGAAAAAAAAATATAACAAAAAAGCATATGATGTGATATATTTAGATTTCCAGAAATCATTTGACAAGGTCATTAAAGTTTTATTCTCCATTTAAAAACTCATAAGAATACAGGGTAATGTGTGTACATTGATCAAGAACAAGAAAAAGCATACTATCTGAAGGAGCATAACCTCCAACAGGGCAGATGTGAATATGCTGCAGGTTTAAGAAATGTGTGGCTCGACAGATGGGTTGAAACTTTGAATGTTCTTTGAATTGCCTAGTTATTTAAAAATGATTCAATGACAAACCTATTAGAACCATTTTTGGTTATAAAAATCGACACAGCTACGAAGTATTATGACAGTTGCTAGTTAAAACCTTTGAACCTTTAAGAAATTGTAATTGTTTGCTAATATTCCCTTTTAAAGGTTTAAACGCCAATTCTTCTTGTTTCTGGAGAGATCTTTATTTTACTGTTCACACAAAAGCATAGAAAACTTGCTGATTTTGTGCAGTTGAGTAATTTTTTGTACCCTCAACTTGACCCTCAGGATAATCAAAACAAAACACTCCTTCGGCACACCGTGATCTCACATTAAGGTATGAAATACAGTCGGGTAAAAAACTGTATTAGTTAAATAAAAGCCTTTTTAAAAAGGAAGATTTTGAGTATTGATTTGAAAGAGCTCAGGGAAGGTTACTCTCAGATATAAACAATAACAATAGAAATGCCAAACAAAAAGTCTTTGGTGCAAATAATTGGTTACACTGAAATTAAAGCAGACATGATCCAACAGCTGACTTCCAATAAGGGGAAAAACAAGGCGCTACCTTGGGAACAACATACAAATGTGGGGGGTTTTCTTTACTTGTTTGTTTGTAGAGGGGCCAACTTCATGTAGTTAATTCACTACTAGTTACAATTTGATCTTGCCTTGTGAAACCAAAAAATGAAAACTTTTGTCAACATATTTACTAAAATTATTCTTCTGAGTAATCTCACTGTGCTAAATATCCCCTCTGTGTTCAATGGCTCTTCACACCCTCAGCTAATAACTTATTTTTTAACAGGTTTCAGATTTGTTTTAAAATGTGTATCTGTTATAACTGTTAATACAATATGAAATATAATTGTGATTCTACAAGTTGTGTTGGTGTGTTGGTTAAGTGTACTGTTACTCAAAGATTCAGTCTACATTTGTAACATATGTACCAGTTATCAATTCCCAACGTGTCACATACACATGAAGTGATATCCACAGATATGCCAAAACAATAGCGTAGGGTTTAAAAGCCACTACAGTATGTATGAATTGTATTTTTCAAAATCAAAACCTGTATATCTCTAGATAAACTCACACATTCTTTGAGTGATTAAAGGTGGTTCAAATGCCATTTAGTTTCCATAATCAAAACCTTAAGTTCAAATTTTAAACTATGCAAGTTTATGAAGGTTTTTACGAAGGTTTATTGCAACAGCAATAACAGCATAATGTAATTAAAACAGACATGTCGAATGTTTCCAGAATAATCAAGTGAACGAGTCCAATAAATCGATGCAGATGTTTGGTGTTTGATGTTTGCAGAAGAAGGTGGAATACAGTACTACTACCAGCTGCAGTATATAAATATATTATATTTAGATCCTTAAATTAATATTGTTAGTGATGTTAAAAAGAATTTAAGTTACCAAAATTTCTTTAGTTATATGAATCCATACTATTCCCTAAGTGGATTTTTAAACTTACAACTTTTTAACAATAACACCAGCAAGTATTCATAGAAAAGGTTTTATAAACTACATAATCTTTATATAGTTAGAATGAGCTCATCAAAACTTTTCCAAAATAACTACAGTATGTGACCAAGTTAAAGACTGATGCAGAAAATGGAATACTATTTTGCACTTTATTTTTTTTATTTTTATCTATCACTACCAGATGAGATACAGTATGTATAATACATGTATATTCATAAATGAATATTGTTTATGACATTCAGAGATCTGAATGATTCTGTTATTTTTATTGTCATCTACCAAAATTTCCCTTTCCCTTTAGTTACAGAATTCCTTATTAATATTTCATCAAGTGAATTCCAAGATGATAAATAGTAGGGAAATTAAATTGAAGTGATCATTTCACTAATATCTAATGCACCACAAGTGCCACCTCCTGAGTGACTGCATCTGTACATCATACAGGTTTACCTTTCCAATCTACTCTGACACCCTGTCATACTGTACATGGTCCCTCTAGCCACTTTAGGTAAACCTAGACATCATCATAGTTATCCAGTATTTTAATTTCTTGTAGAAAGTGACATACAATTTACACCAGAGGAAAAAAAAGCTATTTGACCATGTCTGAGCAGCCAGATCATAAATATTTCCAATTCCTTAGTACCAAAGACAAATCTGCAGACTTGGTTCTCTCCTACCCACTGATAGCTGATGTGTGGTGAGTGTTCTGTGGCTGCTATCGCATCATCCAGGTGGATGCTGCACATTGGTGGTGGTGAGGGGGGGGTCCCCATTACCTGTAAAGCGATTTGAGTGGAGTGTCCAGAAAAGCGCTATATAAGTGTAAGCAATTATTATTATTATTATTATTATTATTATTGGTTCACGTGTCTACCTCTGTGTTGAATGATCAATTGATTTCTTTTTCATATTGAAATTGCTGTTTTTCAAATTTCTCCTGGAATTTAGCTTTAAGTGCCCGCCTGCATTTTTACTCCTGTTGTCACATATTCTTTCATTTGATTCTACCATTCCACCTACTATACATGAAGAAGGCTCTACAGCTGAAATATTTTACTTAACTCTTTCTTTTCATAGTCGGATTTACCTCTAACTGTTGGTTTTGCATTTGTGCACTATATATAGCATGAGATATGCATTCATATGTATTAGAAAATAAAGTCAGTAGTCAGGGTTTGGCAAAAATAAAGGAAACATGTCATGTACTGTACTATATATTGTTGAAAACATAACAGAGGAGCAGTGTTAAATAAAAGTTCTAGTCAAACACAACACAAAGTACTATAAAACCATCATTTTGATGCCATTTAATTTTGCAGCTCTGTGGGATCTTCTCCTTGTAAAATCATGTAATTAAATACTGAAGTCCATAAACATAGCCTGAGTGATTATGTGCAGTGTTTGACTACACATTGCATTATGCAGCAGATACTTAATCCTCTCAAACTGTTCAATGTGGTACATACAAAGAGTTTCCTTTGCATGACCATTTTTTAAGGCAGTTCAAACTTTTACATAGTCTATTGAACACCTTCGAAAAGGCTCCATTTTCAGAATGGTTTATTTAGTCATGTTAGAGTAAAACAATATAGTCTGGAAACAATATATTTTTGTTGTTAATGTGTATTCAGAAAAAAATAGGCTGTGCAAGGAGGGAAGGGAATGTAGCAGGGAAATATTATATTGAGAGATTTGATTAAAGCAAGATGTGTGTGCCATAATGAATCAGAAAAACATAAATCTGAAGTCAACACAGCAATGTGGATCTCTGGAAGGCAAAAATAACAACTCATTAAATTTGGGGTTAGTTCATCATAGTTTTAAATTTAGAATTTTAAATAATTAAAGTCTTTTCATCTTTATTTCCATGCAATTTGTGATAAGGCTTACAAAATAAGCCTGTTTGGATTTGTTAGTGTCTGCAAGCTTTGTGTATGTTGTCTTTTTTATTTATGTTCAGAGTTATTTCTCATTTGCAAATAAGTGAAATAGTGCTAGAATCTATGTACTGTGTATGTCTATGTAAGATCCCCCTTAACATACTGTGCATTATGTTTGAGATTAAATTTCCTTGTTTGGAGTTTTTTGGGGTATTGCTTCAGAGGAGCGGCACCAACTTACCTCTAAGCACCAATGACATGTCTTATTTTTATTGACTGTTTCAATTTTTTTTTCAATAATCTGTTGCTCTATGATGAATATGCATTCTATCTAAGACAGGAATAGTCATATGCTCCCCATCCCACCATGTGCCCTTTGCTTTTGGAATATTTAATGTGTTGTCTTGACCTTCACCAGAACTTCAGATTATGGATGACCAAAAAATAAAGCATTGGAATCATAGCTTTACTGCTATTGTGAACCAATATATGAATAACCATAACTTCCCCAATGCATGGCAAAGATACATCAGGCTCAGATAGTTCATGACCTCGAACCTAACAGACACAGCTGTCTGTGTGCTATGTCTTGTGTAACACATACGATGTATTATTCCTGTGTCAAGATGTTCATTTGAACACTTCTTGTAAAGGAACAAGTAAAGGTTTATTCCATGCTGAAAAGAGAAGAAAAGAAACACAACATTTCAGCTGTGGTGCCTTCTTTAGGTGTGGGAAACAGAAAGCTGGCAGCTGATAAAGCATGGGAGAAAAAAAGCCTGGAGTGGAGAGGAGAGAAACAGAGTGGACACTCAATTGCTGTGAAGTCGAGAGAGGGGACGAGAGGTGTGAAGTCAAAATCTGCACATGAATAGCATGATAAGAAGGAAACATATTTGTCATTGAAAAAGGTTTGATTCTAATTTCAGGATAATTTTTGTTTCTTTATGCAATAGTAGTTCCGAAATCACTCTTTGAGAATGCAGACGGAGAGATAAGTATGATCATGGCCTTTAGAGGTGAAATGGGAAACTATGGGCTTGGAGAGATCTTTGATCCTCACAACCCTGACATGTTCCCTGAAGCGGTCTCCCAGTCTCCTTCCTGTTTTACCAATGTAGATAGCTGGCCATCTTCTGCAAGAGATGCAGTAAATAAAGTGGTTGAAAGTACAGATGCAGCCATTCAAAATGCACGGTACAAACCCGCAGTACGGGAAACTAACCACAAGTCACCACAGGGCACCGCAGTAAGTGATTGGCTGGCCAAAATGACTGACAGGGGCACTCGTGTTGCATTGGTCAGTAGTGAAAAGATTTAATCATTTAATCTCTTTACTGTGCACATTTTAATCTGCTTAGTATTGAATATTTATATGAAATTTTACCACTAAAGGGAAATTTTAGTAGCTGAGCATAAAAAGAAGAGGAGCATAACACATCTGAAGGTCATAAACGATATTAATTTAGGAACATAAAGATTACTGTATGTAAACTGTACTGTGTATGGCTGGTCTTGGTAGTTTAAAGAAAAAATACACACCAGTCTTCCATTTCTCCCTAAACATTTTAAGCATGAAAGTTTTATGAAACGGTACCCAAATATGCGATTGCTGTATAGAATGAATTTTAATTTAAAAAAATATTTAACACGAAAATTAAGCTGTTTACATCTTCCGCCTGAGAACATAGTCACCCGTTGCTACCCAACGCAGAAACACAGCCACTAACTAGCAAAGAGAGGACATTAGCTAGCCAATATGATAAAGAAATAAATGATAATTTTGTTTATTTCTTTTGCACATTTATTTGAACATTTCTATCGATTGTACAAGCACTTGGAAACTGTCCAATCCCTAGTTCATCAGGCATTTTCTTTTATGCTGCAGGCATTCTCCTGGTCTGGCGCCGGTCTGTATCTTCTTGGATATAATGCCAGCGATTTTTTGTTAAATTTGGGTTTCCAATAATGCTGCAGCAAACTCTTAATTTTATGTCCACTATAACAGACAATCTCCTTTGCTTTTAACTGAGCGTTTAATAATTTCCTAAAATGAAAATGATTTACTTTATTTCCCTCACTGGATCAATAAAAGTACGCTGGGCAAACGTTCCGAGGTCAAATTCTTCCAGCACAGGGGTACCTTTAAAGCAGAGACAACGGCACCGAAATTTTTTGGCGCGCCTTCTCTTTAAAGCCCTGGCCAAATATGAAGACAGTACGTACAGTTATAATTCAAACGGAATTAAAAACTACACATCCCAGTTACCATGGTGGTGCTTGTGATCATTGCGTTTAACCAACGAAACAGGGCGAAAAATCAGTCACATGACTTTGGGGCAGAGTTTTAAAGCTTAACCTATCAGCAACAAAGCGAAATTTACACGATAGGCTACCTCAAACTATTAGTTACACGACTGTGTATGTCGCTTAAGCCACTCCTATTTGGCATTTTAGTTATGGAGGCGAGAAGACGCCCCCCCTCTCTGGGTGCCTGGGTGACAGTTGTAGGACAAGAAACAAAAGATAGTGAAAACTTAAGATTTTTAATGCTAAAACTCAAATTCATTCTACAAATTAAGGCAAATGAAAATTCAGGACGTTAAAGTGCTAGAGGTGTAAAAAAATACAAAAATGCACATGAGCAAAAATTTTTAGAAATGGAGCAAACAGAATAAAAGCCATGCCTATAGTGCAGAAGAGGGATGCAGGAACATTTGCTTAGATATACAAAAAAATCACAAAAAGGTGTATGTTACAAAAGAACATGCAAACATGTACATCAATTTCCCTTCGCAATCAATAGTCTTATCTATAAACATGAAACAGAGTGAGGAATCAGAAATTAGCATGCATAAAAAACAGCAATTCTGTCAGTGAGCCCTAAATGAATTAATAGCAACTATGGTTTCATGGAGGGCTTCTCAGATAGTTGGGCATTCAGGTAAACTGCCAGGTGAAAAAACTTCTAAACATATTTTGTTAAAGCAAGTCAGTTTTTTCCACAACACATAAAAGACATTTTTCCAAGAAAGTTTAGCCTTTGTCACTAATGAAACCACTAAATAAAGACATAAATATAGAAATCTTAAGATTTGTTTTATTTAATGTTGGTAGCAGGATGAACTGTCAGAGTGTATATTTTGTCGCAAAGTTGCTGCAAGATGTTAACAGTGAAAAAGGTATTTAGAAATGAGTTATTTCAAGATGAAAAAGAAAACATACACGAAACATGGTTTCATTACGACCAGAATCGGTCTTGAGGTATTTTTAACTTGATTTACAGTATTTGAGAGGTATGTCTTAACACCGATACTACAGTGCTTAAGTAATGCTCACGTATATGTTTCTAGGTTTATAATATGCATTAAAAACGGTCAAATTACTTTTGAGCAACTAATAAGAAGTGCGAAACGGTATGCGTTTTAGTTTCGTTTTGTGCTGGAACCCGTGGATTGATTAGAGATATCAAGTACATACAAGTCATTTTTTAAATGTTGTAGTTCGTCTTGAAAAAATGTTACGAGTACATCATCTATCAACAATTACACAGGTTCTGTTTCCATATTGCGGATTTTGGTTAGGTACAGTATTATCAAATCCAGTGGCGCTGTGTGTTACTTTACTGAGTCCCATGTCACATGGTCTGTGATTGAAACCTGTAAAACCGGTTTAATTCGTCACAGCCAGCACTCTTCAGGTGTGAGGGTCTTCTGCTCAGAATGAAACGCTAAAATGTTTGTGTATATTCTAATGGTAGTGGGGGCAGGGTGTGTGGGAACAGGTTTGGTTGAAATTGCATTGGAGATCTATGTTCTTCACACCTGAAACATTTTCTCTGAAAGCATTTTCTTCGCAGTTTAACCGATCTTGTTACAGCATGTTACAGTTTACTATTATTAACCATATTAATTTTAAGTGCTTAATGTAAAATCTTGTAAAAATATATTTTCATTGTTCAAATATACATTAAGTCTGACTATCATATAATCAGTTAAATAAAAAACTAAAGAAAAATTAGGGTTAAATATAATTCAAAATATTTTGCTAACAATGTTAACTGTTTATGAATAATAAAATGTATTAACTAAGGAGTAGGATGGCACAGTTGTTAGTATGTTTTTTGTTTTGTTTCTTTTTCATACATTTTAGCGTTTCATTCTGAGCAGAAGACCCTCACACCTGAAGAGTGCTGGCTGTGGCGAATTAAACCGATTTTACAGGTTTCAATCACAGACCATGTGACATGGGATTCAGTAAACTAACACACAGCGCCACTGGATTTGATAATACCTAACCAAAATCCGCAATATGGAAACAGAACCTGTGTAATTGTTGATAGATGATGTACTCGTAACATTTTTTCAAGACGAACTACAACATTTAAAAAATGACTTGTATGTACTTGATATCTCTAATCAATCCACGGGTTCCAGCACAAAACGAAACTAAAACGCATACCGTTTCGCGCTTCTTATTAGTTGCTCAAAAGTAATTTGACCGTATGAAATGCATAATATAAACCTAGAAACATATACGTGAGCAGTACTTAAGCACTGTAGTATCGGTGTTAAGACATACCTCTCAAATACTGTAAATCAAGTTAAAAATACCTCAAGACCGATTCTGGTCGTAATGAAACCATGTTTCGTGTATGTTTTCTTTTTCATCTTGAAATAACTCATTTCTAAATACCTTTTTCACTGTTAACATCTTGCAGCAACTTTGCGACAAAATATACACTCTGACAGTTCAACCTGCTACCAACATTAAATAAAACAAATCTTAAGATTTCTATATTTATGTCTTTATTTAGTGGTTTCATTAGTGACAAAGGCTAAACTTTCTTGGAAAAATGTATTTTATGTGTTGCTGAAAAAACTGACTTGCTTTAACAAAATATGTTTACAAATCCTTTCACCTGGCATTTTCGTAGTTAGAAATTATGGAACGCTCAGTTAAAAGCAAGGGAGTTTTTATGTCCGTTGCAGTTCTTTTGCAACATGAATATAATTATATCGTTATTCATTTCTTGAGATACGCGATTCCATATTATATTCCCTTTTAATCAAATTCTAAAAGTATGCTTGTTGACTCCGGTATCACGTTAGTTAAAGACTTCGAAGCTTACAATGTTTAGGGAGAAATGGAATACTGGTGTGTATTTTTTTCTTTAAAGTACCGAGACCAGCCATATACTGTATGTTTATGTTAAGATTTCCCTTCAGTGGTAAAATTAGATATGAATATTCAATACTTAAACGGGCACAGTTAAGACATTAAATATACATATACATATTGTATACAGTACAGTTTGCATACGGTAATATGTTTATGTTACGCGATTAAAAAATAAATAAATAAAACTGAAAGGTCCAGCACCAGCTGGATTCGAACACACAACCTGCCAGTTGGTAGTCACGCACCTAGACCAGTAGGCTACAAGACAGCTTGCATGAACAAGCAGGCGAAACAGCCCTACACAGCCCTGCCGCAGTACACGGATATAATCATACCATTATTAAATTCTTGAGATACGCGATTCCATATTATATTCCCTTTTAATCAAATTCTAAAAGTATGCTTGTTGACTCCGGTATCACGTTAGTTAAAGACTTCGAAGCTTACAATGTTTAGAGAGAAATGGAATACTGGTGTGTATTTTTTTCTTTTCATGATAGGTGTCGCATTTTAAATCATTTTCGTAGTTAGAAATTATCAAACGCCCTGTTAAAAGCAAGGAAGTTTTTATGCCCGTTGAAGTAAAACAAAATGCCTGACAAAGTATGGCTTGGACAGATTCCAAGTGCTTGTACAAATGTGCTAAAGAAATTATACTTTGAGTATACAGCTTGTCCAAAGTCATCCATTATTAATACTATTAGTAATATCTTCAGTAAAGGCTTTGATGCATAAATATTTCTGATAAAGGTAGGTTGTGCACTTTTGTCCAACTGAGCAATCTTGCTTTCATAAAATATACCAACATTTTAATGACTGATGATTAACATGCTGTAATACACAGTTCAAAATTAAAGGCTCAAATGCTGTACATGAGAGGTTAAGCTCCCCCTGGCGGTTTTACAAGGCGACGCCGGATAGTTAGTCACGTGACACACGTGAACTGCGTGATACCCCGGTGGGCGTGTCGCGGTATGCCACGAAATACCTCACCCATTTTGAATGGCTGCATCTGTACTTTTGATGAAGATGATGAAGTTAACAGACTGTATGTTTACATAGATACTGGAATGAGGATTGTATTTTAGATTTTGTGCAGTTACTAGCATTGAACTGTGTGTTGGATGCACATGAATTGAAGGAATGGGCAAACATAGCTGATGCGGATCCACAGAGCCAGCATATTAAGATGTTTATAATTAGAGGCAATTTGTTTAAATAACTAGGTATGGATACTGATGTGCAAGAGCGGTGGATAGGCCAGCACTATTAAATATTTTATTCTCAGTGAGATGCTGCCATTTCATAGTGGGTTTCTAACACTTTGTATAGTTCCATCTATTTCTAATCTCTTTATTCAGTACAGAGGATTTGGAGCCTATCCCAGTAAGCAATGGACACAAGGCAGTATACACCCTGGACATAGCGCCAGTCCATCACAGGACAGACAGACACAAACACACACACACCAGGGCCAGTTTTCCCATAAACCAATTAACTTACCAGTATGTTTTGGAGTGCGAGAGGGAGTCATATCACACATATGGAGAAAAACCATGTAACCCAGAGAGAACATGCAAACCCCACACACACAGGATGACAGGAATTGAACCTAGGACCCCAGTGCTCCAAGATAGCAATGCTAACCACTTTGCCACCATTATAAATGGATGGATATCTTAGTTATCTTTCTAGTTCACAGGTTTGCATGCATAATTTAATTTTGAAAGGCACTGAGACATCAGGTACTACTGTTGTATTTATGGAGAAGAAACAAAACAAAATGCATACTAACAACTGTCCCATCCTACTCTTTAGTTAATACAATTTATTTATAAACAGTTAACATTGTTAGCAAAATATTTTGAATTATATTTAACCCTATTTCTTCTTTAGTTTTGTATTTAACTTATTATATGATAGTCAGATTTAATGTATATTTGAACAATGAAAATATATTTTTACAAGATGCGGGGGAAAGTGCAACAACTTATTACAGTGCTAAATTTAATATTGATTGCTAATAGTTTATGCTAACACCTAACTTTCTTAATTAGGTGTAATTAAAACAGTGAACTAAGTGTAACATACCATTCAGAAATACAATCGAGAATAGTTTTGTGGTGTTTGTATAGATGAAACTTTTCTAAAATGTATAACGTAACAAAATTAAAGACGATTAAATTCTGTAATCTTTCCACTTGTAATGTCATTAAACAGAACAACAAGATTCTGCTTTGTCTAAGGATGGTATCAAAAAGTAGTCTAAGTGGTGAGAAAGTTGTGCTTAATGATAATTAAGTGACTTAAAAGTAAAAAGAGATGCTTCATATTGCTTGATTAATTTTAAAAACTAAGTTATAAATACAAATGAGATCGCTGCCATAAGCGCTCCAGGCAGTAGAACGTGCGTTCTGTACTGCTGAGCTCTGCGCCTCCTCCCTCTCTCGGTGCTGCGCCCCTCTCTGACGGAGCGCAGTGGGCGTTACGCTATTTTCAGAGCCTCTGATTGGGAAAAAAAGACCCGCTGATCAGTTTCACGCACCAGGAAGAGAAAAGAATGGGATTTTTTCTCTTCAAAACGTTTGTTGTTTTTATGAAATTCGTGTATTTTAAACGTTTAATTAAGAAGTAAAAATCTTACAGTGTACACAAAGATTCTGAGCTGATCACGAGGAAGAAAATCACCCATTTTCCGCGCATAAAAAGTGGTTTTTAACTCTCGAAACCTGTTTTTATATGTTTTAAAGTCGTGCAATGTCTAAGTTAAGCAGGAACACATCATTATATCTCATTTTTCATTTATTTTTTTAAAATTTTAGAAATCGTTTGCCCAGCCTAATAAAAGTATCTATCATCTATCTAAACTATGGGACAGAATTCTGGGGTCTCCCTATACCAGAGATTACGGTAGGGCTTCAGAATGGTGATTGGCTGACACCATCTGACACCCCTCTGATTGGAAAAAAAAGATGTGTTGATCTGCTACAGATGCAGCCATTCAAAATGGGTGAGGTATTTCGCGGCATACCCCGGTGGGCGTGTCACAGTATCACGCGGTATCATGCATTTCACGTGTGTCACGTGACTAACTATCCGGCGTCGCCTTGTAAAACCGCCAGGGGGAGCTTAACCTCTCATGTACAGCATTTGAGCCTTTAATTTTGAACTGTGTATAACAGCATGTTAATCATCAGTCATTAAAATGTTGGTATATTTTATGAAAGCAAGATTGCTCAGTTGGACAGAAGTACACAACCTACCTTTTTCAGAAATATTTATGCATCCAAGCCTTTACTGAAGATATTACTAATAGTATTAATAATGGATGACTTTGGACAAGCTGTATACTCAAAGTATAATTTCTTTAGCACATTTGTACAAGCACTTGGAATCTGTCCAAGCCATACTTTGTCAGGCATTTTGTTTTACTTCAACGGGGCATAAAAACTTCCTTGCTTTTAACAGGGTGTTTCATAATTTCTAGCTACGAAAATGATTTAAAATGCGACACCTATCATTCAACTAGAGCTTAAAATATCACAAGGAAAAATACACACCGGTATTCCATTTCTCCCTAAACATTGTAAGCTTCGAAGTCTTTAACTAACGTGATACCGGAGTCAACAAGCATACTTTTAGAATTTGATTAAAAGGGAATATAATATGGAATCGCGTATCTCAAGAAATTAATAACGATATGATTATATCCGTGTACTGCGGCAGGTCTGTGTAGGGCTGTTTCGCCTGCCTGATCATGCGAGCTGTCTTATAGCCTACTGGTCTAGGTGTGTGACTACCAACTGGCAGGTTGTGTGTTCGAATCCAGCTGGTGCTGGACTTCTATTTTAACAAACATTTCTTCGAAAAAATAGGTAAGCGATATTATGGACAATCAATTGACTTTTATATTTCAAAATATCGCAACATGATCGATATTTGCGATATTTTGAACATATCTTCCCTTCTGACAGCGGTTCCTCCTTCTATTGTGTGTGTGTGTGCAACAGTAAATTTTTATAGAGAAATGGAGGCTGGACAGTATGCGTTACAATATAAACATTTATATTGATTTAAATCGTGTTCTGATTTAAATCGCAAACGCGTGTTTAATTATGTGTTTTTTAATCATGATCAGGCTAATGCATTTCTACATTTTCTGTATGAACCAGCTTAGAGGTTCATACAGAAAGACAGCTTGTGTTTAAATTGAGTGTAAGGTAATTTATGCTTCTAAAGTCATGGTCAGTATTTATTATTGTACTGTGCTGTAAACGTTTTCTGTGCCTAGTCACATTATTTTATAGCGTTTTTATTGCGTTATTAAATCCGGTGGCGCTGTGTTAGTTTCCTGACTCACATTATTTAAACTGCGACACTGATCATTCATCTCTAAATAAACTTTATTTTATATAGCGTTTTAAGCGAATAGGTAATTAGATTGCTCATAAACCTAATCACTTTTTCTACATAAACACAGTGTGATTGCTCTCTGAAAATGCTTTTCCTTTATTTATAAAGTAGGCTCAGATTTCAACTATAGATCGTATTATTATAAACTTTCTTGGAAAAATGTATTTTATGTAAACCATGTTTGCTATTAATTCATTTAGGGCTAAAATACGTTAATTGTCTTCTAATCGAGTCGAGTTGACATTGGAAGCCTGCCACACCCGGACCGTTAAACCAACGCATTAGCACGTCAAAGCCCATTGAGCCAGTATTGGCTTTAGTATCCCCCCCTTCTCCCCTCAATTCAATTCCATTCAAGGTGTTTTATTTGCATGACAGATGGGTACAAGCAGTGTTGGGTACTGTATGTATATTGTAACGCTTACGGCAGACAGGCACTGTGTAGGAGCCGACGCACCAGAGCAGCGCCTGCAATTTTTATATTTATAACTTAGTTTTTAAAATTAGTCAAGCAATACGAAGCATCTCCTTTTACTTAGTGCCTGAGCATACTGCAACGCGTGTGAAGCCCATAAACGATATTAATTTTGGAACTTAAACATACAGTATATGGCTGGTCTCGGTACTTTAAAGAAAACATACACACCAGTATTCCATTTCTCCCTAAACATTTTAAGCATCGAAGTCTTTAACTAACGCGATACCGGAGTCAACAAGCATACTTTTTGAATTTGATTAAAAGGGAATATAATATGGAATCGCGTATCTCCAGAATTTAAAGAACAGACAATTGCAAACTCGTTTTCAATAAAATTATTTTATTCATTCAGCAGTTTGTGAGAGGGACATCCAGCAGGGAGAGACACACACACCGGTTTTCATTGACAACATTGTTTTTTTTTCAATTCCTCTTGTCTAACAGGAATGTTTTGTTTGTGGACAGACTGTTAGACAAGAGGAAAAGACCGCCTCCTCCTACGAAGCATTTCGTTGATCCGATCACGAATTCTTTTCCAGTCGTACGCAGCAAGGGTTGAGAATCTCCGATTCACCATCGTACTAATGGTTTCCCGGAAATTGGGTTAAAAAAAAACAAAAAACATACTAACAACTGTGCCATCCTACTCCTTGCTGACCATGACTTTAGAAGCATAAATTGCCTTACACTCAATTTAAACACAAGCTGTCTTTAGCCCTCTAAGCTGGTTCATACAGAAATGTAGAGATCTAGGCTCAGAACACATAGCTTCATTAGCGAATACATATAAAGGACAACTAGAGAAGACGTTTTACAGAGGATGGATTTTTAGAAACATCCCATCAGACATCCCATCATATTCACAACGTGAAATCTAGAAAATAATATTACGTAACCAAAATCCGCAATATGGAAATAGAACCTGTGTAATTGTTGATAGATGATGTACTCGTAACATTTTTTCAAGACGAACTACAACATTTAAAAAATGACTTGTATGTACTTGATATCTCTAATCAATCCACGGGTCCCAGCACAAAACGAAAGTAAAATGCATACCGTTTCGCGCTTCTTATTGCTCAAAAGTAATTTGACCGTATGAAATGCATAATATAAACCTAGAAACATATACGTGAGCAGTACTTAAGCACTGTAGTATCGGTGTTAAGACATACCTCTCAAATACTGTAAATCAAGTTAAAAATATCTCAAGACCGATTCTGGTCGTAATGAAACCATGCAAGGGAGTTTTTATGTCCGTTGCAGTTCTTTTGCAACATGAATATAATTATATCGTTATTAATTTCTTGAGATACGCGTTTCCATATTATATTCCCTTTTAATCAAATTCTAAAAGTATGCTTGTTGACTCCGGTATCACGTTAGTTAAAAACTTCGAAGCTTACAATGTTTAGGGAGAAATGGAATACCGGTGTGTATTTTTTTCTTTAAAGTACCGAGACCAGCCATATACTGTATGTTTATGTTAAGATTTCCCTTCAGTGGTAAAATTAGATATGAATATTCAATACTTACAAACGGGCACAGTTAAGACATTAAATATACATATACATATTGTATACAGTACAGTTTGCATACGGTAATATGTTTATGTTACGCTATTAAAAAATAAATAAATAAAACTGGTCCAGCACCACCATTATGTTTATATGGTTGTTTTTGTTGGTTGGTTGTTATTATGGTTATTAATAATACGATCTATAGTTGAAATCTGAGCCTAAATAAAAAGAAAAAGCAAGTGATTAGGTTTATGAGCAATCTAATTACTTATTCGTTTAAAACGCTATATAAAATAAAGTTTATTATTAATTTGCTGGACAGAGCGGTGAACATTATTATGCATAAGACAAAGATAACGATCCTGATCAGTTTAGAAATCTGTGTACGCTGTAAGGTTTTTACTTCTTAAACTTTTAAAATACACGTTTCGAATAAAAAGAAATCCTCTTCCTGGTAGTGTGTATAGCACACCAGCACGTCTTTTTTCTCCAATCAGAGGGGTGTCAGATAGTGTCAGCCAATCACCATTCTGCGTTGGGTAGTAGCGTTTTAAACGAATAAGTAATTCGTTTGCTTTTAAACCTAATCACTTATTTTACATAAACACAGAGTAATTGCTCTCTGAAAATGCTTTTTCTTTTTATTTAGGCTCAGATTTCAACTATAGATCATACACTACTAGCAGTAAATACGGATGTTTTCCTCCCTCTTACCACAAAAATATGTATTGTAGCTGGGATGAACTTTTTTTCGAACGTGTCTCTACTTGCTGCGACTCAGGCACGGAATGGTTAAAGATGGCGACAACTCAGGCACCCAGAGATGGGGGGGCGTCTTTCCACCTCCATAACTAAAATGCAAAATAGGTGTAGTTTTTAATTCAGTTTGAATTATAACTGTACGTACTGTCTTCGTATTTGGCCAGGGCTTTAAAGAGAGGGCACGCCAAAATTTTTCGGTGCCGTCGTCTGCGCTTTAAAGGTACCCCTGTCGCGGAAGAATTTGACCTCGGAAAGTTCACCCAGCGTAATTATTGTTTCATTGCACTTTGACAGATTATCTTTAAATCAATTGTTGTCAGAATATCCCCACCTCCAAACAAGAACAAATACTCGCACTCACTGCTGGACTGCGAAGTGGAAAATGGCAAGAAGAGGCTTTCATCGACTCTTGTGATAACAGAGGGTGTATTGTATAAAGAAATAACCAGACTATTGTGCATCAGTTCTCCCCTGCAAAGGAGGAGATAAAGGTTTGTAAATTTAGGAGACTTCTTTAAAAGATCTTTTGTGGTCATTTCAGTTCAGTGCTGTTCCTCTGATCTTATTAGCCTATGGAAACAGTGTTTTTGCTTGCTTTTCACTAGGTATGCCTCCTGTTCTGTCTCCAAGACATTCAGACATTCAGCGCACTCCAGCTGTTTTACTGCTGACAACAGGCACAGGACAGAGAAGTGATAGTTTGTCATAAGTAATCACCTTGAATAGGATGGCGATAATTATTTAACAATACAACTTATTGTTATTCTACATAACTTACTAATATTCCTGCTTTCCCTGAGAAACACAAGGGTACATTACCATCACAATAAAAATACAACAAATACAACAAATTAAAAAAATACAACAAATGTTCATTTAACAGCCAGATGTGACAGAACATATTTAAGACATCCCTTAATCATACTTATTCATACTTTTTCTCCCAATCAGGATCTATTATCTCCTAATTAGAATTTCATAAATTCCTGTAGTATGTAAAACGTTTGATACTACTCTTCAGGATTACCGTTTGGTATGTGAACTGCACTGTCTCCAACCAGCGAGCTCTGCAGCGTGTGGTGAAGACAGCCCAGTCCATCACCAGGACTTGCTGTGCTCACTAGACACTTCTCTTTGGCTAGTGGCCGGGTTACCAGATTAAGTAAGACTGTTCTTCAGTTGATGACCTTTCACTCCACAGTAAGCAAAGAGGCCTTGTCATCTACATGGGGAGTTCATTCTTCTGGAGACAGGATGGTCATTCCAAGCTGCTTTGGTTCCTCGGTTGTCAACTGGTCCAATCTTGAGTTCTTTTGAGAGGAGGTGTTGGGTGAAAGGAAGACTTTTGATGTTGGGAATTTATTGAACCATGTGGAATCCATGACATCTCTCCTTGTGACATTCCTTCAGTGGAGTATCTAGATAAACTTCTAGACTGAAATTCCATTTGAAACAGGGCCTTGTCTCTCCAACCACTCTCAGCAGCACAGGTTTTAAAGCAAATGGCAGCAGAAATTGGTGCTGTCTTCCCGGTGTCAAAAGTTTACTGCATCACCCTCTATGAATCAAGAGCAGTTGCTGAAGAGAGGTTTAGACTGTCTCCACAGTGCTGATGCCCAGGACAGGGCTTCTCTCATTAACACAGAGATTATATAAGCTTTTTTTCGATTCTTCAGATGAGAAGGAGGAAGATTGTATGTCAAAAAACAATGCCATATCGGGTGAGAAACCCATCATAGGTATCAGGATTGCCTGGTTGTATTTAAAGAGTCTCTAAGATGTAAAGATATTGTTTTTGGTAGTTTCTCTTGATTTGAGTATTTGGCACTAAAACTGTTTTGTAGATCATCAGCGCTTGTAGTAACCTTCTATTGTCCAGCTAAAGTGACTCCCATTTTTCTATCTGAATTTTTTTCTTTGCAATCAGTTATTATCACTAGATTAAATAAAATTATTCTGATTGGGGATTTAAATTTACATGTGGATAATGAGGCTGACTCAAAGGCCATGG
The DNA here is from genome assembly GCF_040954835.1 of Lepisosteus oculatus. Lineage (NCBI taxonomy): Eukaryota > Metazoa > Chordata > Actinopteri > Semionotiformes > Lepisosteidae > Lepisosteus > Lepisosteus oculatus. The sequence goes on along the minus strand of NC_090698.1, from coordinate 36,193,535 downwards.
AGTTCATTAATTTTATACATTCTTTTGATTTTACTCAACATGTTTCTGGGCCAACTCATAAACATGGTCATACCCTAGACTTAGTTATGTCAAGGGGTTTAATATGTCTGTCCTGGATATGATTGTGTCTGATCCTTATTGTATATTTTTAATTTTATGGTCCATCTAGACAAGAAGATATTAGAGCACACTGTTAGGAGGCATTACTTAAATTCATCATCAGTTGTAAAATTCACAAAGCTGTTAAACACTCAGGTAATGTCTTTTGAGAATCCCATTTCTGTAAATGATTTTGATGAAAATTTTAATAATGTGTTGACAACCACATTAGATATTATAGCTCCAAAAAAGATAAAAAAATAAGCCATTTTGTCATGTAATGCTTTGGAAAAATACTACTATCTGCAATCTTAAAAGAAAGTGTCATAAAGCCGAACGTATATAGTGAAAAAGAAAGTCGCAGGGTTATGCTAACATTTTCAAGGAGGAAATTGCTAATTATAATAGAGCCTTACGAAAAGAAAGACAATCTTATTTATCCAATATTATTGCTGGTAATGGAAAAAATCCAAGATTATCGTTTTCTACTATTAATAATTGATAAATCAGACTTCAGTGAATGACTGGCTAAACCAAGTCTCATCACGAAAATGCAATTAATTTGCATTATATTTTCATAACAGAATCTTAAGTATTTCGATCTTGTATTGTTTTTCCTAAGATAGAACCATATTTAAAAATGTAGTCTCACAGACTAAATCGCCTACTTGCTGTCTTGACCCAATTTCGACTAGGCTTATTAAAGATGTTTTTGATTATTTGATTTTTTAGCAGACGGTGTTTTGAAATTGTGAACTATAAGACAGCTGTAATAAAACCTTTACTTAAAAAAGGCAGTCTGCATAGCTCTGTCTGTAGTAATTTTAGGCTACTATCCAACCTCCTTTTTTAAGTAAAATACTTGAGAAGATAGTTTTTAAACAATTCAATGACTTTTTAAATGAAAACAGCTTTCTGTAAAAATATCAATCTGGCTTTCGTAAAAATCATAACACTTGGACTGTTTTGGTAAAGGTGATTATGGCATTAGATTTAGTGTTGATAGAAACACTGTATCTGTACTTGTTCTCTTGGATCTCAGTGCAGCATTTGATATGATAATCCATCATATTCTACTACATCGTCTTGAAAACTGGGGTGGTCTTTCTGGTAAATGTACTCAAATGGTTTCAAACATATTTAACAAGTAGACAATTTTTTGTTAGTTTAGGTGATCATGTATAAAAAAAGATATGTATCAGGTCAGAAACGTAGGTGTTATTGTTGATTCTGTTGATTTTCATCCCAGTTTACAAAAATTACTCTTTTCCAATTTAGGAATATAGCAAAAATTAGACAATTTCTGTCTCTGTGTAATGCTATGAAATTGATATGTGTATTTGTTACCAGCAGACTTGATTCCTGTAATGCTCTCGATACTGGATACTGGAGAGATCATATAACTCCTGTGCTGGCTAAACTGAATTTGGTTACCTGTTGCTTTTAGAATTGATTTTAAGGTTCTCCTCCTTGTTTTCAAAGCTTTAAATGGATTAGCACCAGAGTTATCTTACAGAATGTATATACAAATATATATATAGGGCCGTGTTCTTAGATCCTCAGGTGCTAGTCTACTGAATATTCCAAAAGATAAGCATAGGATTAAGCATTGGAGAGACACCCTTTTGCTACTATGCACCCAAACTGTGGAATAGTATTCCTAAAAATATTAGGGAGGCTGCTTCTGTGGATATTTTTAAATGACAGCTTAAGATGTTTTTTTTTTCTCTTATTTTTAATTGATTTTTCTTATATGATTTCAATTCTAATTGTTTTGTTTGTGTATGGTTATTTTTTGTAATAATGATATGATTCCAGGTTGGTGCTATATTTTAATGGTTGTTATTATTGTAACACATACGGCCTCCATTGCTTGTGAGACTTGTATTAATTTTATACTGTACATTATAGTACATTAAATATTTATTTTTTAAAAGAAAGTACAGCTATTTTACAAAAGCAAAATTATTCAGCCAGATATATACTGATGGAAAAAAGAAACACAACATTTTCTGGAATGAGATTACTATAGTTATAGTTTATGTACTTTCAGAAAAAGTTGTAAATTTGTTTTAAGCCCTCTGACCAGCAATACAGCTTGCAAGGTGAGGCATTGCAACTTCCCAATCACATGAAAGCTCATTAGGTGCACTTTTACCCAACCAGGTCCAGGTGAAACAATGCCTGATCAGGTCACCTTAAAAAAAAGGCCTTAATTCAAAGCTTAGGTCACTACAAGAAAAAGGCCACACTTAGTCAGTTTTATGTGCATTCCATAATACCTCGAACGTCACCAGAAACAAGTGAGAGGGCCATTGGCATGCTGCAGGCAGTCATCTCATGTGCCAGCGCTCCTAGTTACTACTATGGAGTAACTCACTCCAGTTTGTCCCGACTGCAGAGAAGGTTTCAGCAGACTGGCAGGACAGATTGCCCTCGAGTGACCACACTAGACCAGGACCGAGACATCAGACTGGTGCATCTGAGAGATCGTTTCAGACCTGCCACCCGTACTGCTGCTGAAACTGCTAGCAGGCACAATGCCCGCACCACTGACAGGAGAGTGAGGCTTCATGCTGCTGGCCTTAGAGCAAGGAGAACTGTCAGATGCCCTCTGCTCACACCTTCTAGATGTTACACCTGACTGGCTTGGGCCAGACAGAGGCTGCAATGGACTTGTCAGCAGTGGGATTAGGATGAGTCACTCTTCAGCCTGTTCCATGCAGATGGGAGGGCCAGAGTTTAGAGGTGGATGTGTAGCATTTCTTTTTTCCATCAGTATGAAATTTAGTTGTTGTTATTATTATAGCTTCATGTGAATGTGATGTGCTTCTTTCAGGTTTAAATCTGCATAAAAATAATGTATACTTTGTCTTAAATTTCAGCAACATGTAATTGGGAAACAATTTTACATTAAATTTTGATAAGGAAAAATATATTTCACACATACTGTACTGTAGAGGCTTTAAAAACATGATATCATACTGTATGTACTGTATATACAGTATATTTATGTAGGGTACCCATCATTGACATTACATTACACTATTATATTGGCATATCTGTGGATATGATGTCATGTGATTTGCATGTGTAGCATGGAATTGTAGTATTTGTTCAGGTGTTCGGTTCACGTAGCCCAAATTTTAAAAGTATAGTATAATACATGCTGTGAATGACGTTCCACTTTTAATAGACCATACCATTTCATGATAATAATGGTGTTGCTCCACCTTTCACACAAACAATGTGCTATTGGAAGTAGTGTTTGTGCAGCTTGTATCTCTTTGAACAGTTCAATTGTTCTGTGGTCCTGAAGTTTAAGGGTGAAGGGCAAGCCATGCTCCAGGCAAAGGCTTACAAAAGAGACTCTGACGTCTTTGAAAATGCTATCAAGAAATGATGAAGCAGGCTAATTAAAAATGGAGCAGTATGAATAATGCAGGCCTAAAATAGGCTATGGGCAGGCTAGCTTGAATATACTGTAGATGCTGCTATATCACCCTGCAACTAACAACTGGCAACCATCTAAAGCTAAGCAGGTGTGAGCCTGGCCAGTACCTGAATGAGAAGCCTCCTGGTAAAGCAAATGTTGCTTCTTGAAAAGGTTTTATTGGGACCAGTAGGTCTATTTAATTCCTTATGCCCCAGGATAGTGAGGGGAGAAGACTACACTTTGAAAAAAGGTGCAGTTTTTCATATGAGGTGTAAAACCCAGGTCCTAACTTTCCACTGTCATTGAAAATCCAATGTCTTTTCCCAAAAATAGTAATGGTGTTATCACTGGCATCTGTCCTGATCTCTCTATATAAGCAGAAGGAATTATTATAGCTCTTAGAATTATTGGTAAGCCGGAAAAAATTGACTCGATTACAGGTGATTGATTTGGAGAGGCTGGCTGGAATGAAGCTATCTAAAATGAGAAGGCTCCCAGCAGAATGAGATGGTTTGGAAATGGCAGCAGAAAAGCCTTTTAGTCATAGAATCTGAAAAATCACATCGAATTAATAAATAATTGATTTAATAAGTCCCAGAGGTATACCGTCTAAGGTTTCGAAATTATTACAAAAATCAAACCTCTGTTGAGTTTGCATAAGAGAAAGGGCTACTTTTTGAGAAGTGTACTGCTTGCAAAGTAGCTGATTTTGTAAAATTGACAAATTCTTGTAAAAAAAACAGCTAATTTTGCTCGAACAATTTACAATCTCTCTGCCTGACTGTATTGTAACTTATTTCATTGATCAGAATGTTACCTTGCTCTTTCAAGCAGCTATGTTAGCAGATGTGTTTGTGCTAACACATACAGATGCAGCCATTCAAAATGGGTGAGGTATTTCGCGGCATACCCCAGTGGGCGTGTCGCGGTATCACGCGGTTAATCGCGAGTCATTTGACGCTCTGCCGGAAACTATCCAGCGTCACCTTGTAAAACCGCCAGGGGGAGCTTAACCTCTCATGTACAGCATTTGAGCCTTTAATTTTGAACTGTGTATTACAGCATGTTAATCATCAGTCATTAAAATGTTGGCATATTTTATGAAAGCAAGATTGCTCAGTTGGACAAAAGTACACAACCTACCTTTATCAGAAATATTTATGCACCAAAGCCTTTACTGAAGATATTACTAATAGTATTAATAATGGATGGCTTTAGACAAGCTGTATACTCAAAGTATAATTTCTTTAGCACATTTGTACAAGCACTTGGAATCTGTCCAAGCCATACTTTGTCAGGCATTTTGTTTTACTTCAACGGGGCATAAAAACTTCCTTGCTTTTAACAGGGCGTTTCATTATTTCACAAGGATCCTCAAGAGCACAGCAAAGAGTGTATTAAAAGACACTTGTATTTATCAACGCTTTCTTTTCCGTATACCAGATTTCATGGAACCACTTCAGAAGGGTGTCAGCCAGTCAGATTCCAGGAATCGGTACTTTAAAGGAAAAATACACACCGGTATTCCATTTCTCCCTAACGATTTTAAGCATCGAAGTATTTAACTAGCATTTGAAATAGCGTGTGAAAAAGTGGTTTTTGCCAATATAATATGGAATCGCGTATCTAAAGAATTTAATAACGGTATGATTATATTCGTGTACTGCGACAGGGCTGTGTAGGGCTGTTTCGCCTCCCTGTTCATGCGAGTTGTCTTGTAGCCTACTGGTCTACGTGCGTGACTATCAAAGCACAGGTTGTGTGTTCGAATCCAGCTGGTGCTGGACTTTTCTTTTAACAAACATTTCTTCGAAAAAATAGAATAGAGATATTATGGACAATCAATTGACTTTTATATTTCAAAATATCGCAACATGATCGATTCCAAGTCATTTTTGATAACAATGAATAGTCACCTTCTTCCCTTCTGACAGTGGTTCCTGCTTCTATTGTGTGTGTGTGTACAACAGAGTAAATTTCTATAGAGAAATGGAGGCTGGACAGTATGCGTTACAATATAAACATTTATATTGATTTAAATCGTGTTCTGATTTAAATCGCAAACGCGTGTTTAATTATGTGTTTTTTAATCATAATCAGGCTAATGCATTTCTACATTTTCTGAATGAACCAGCTTAGAGGTTCATACAGAAAGACAGCTTGTGTTTAAATTGAGTGTAAGGTAATTTATGCTTCTAAAGTCATGGTCAGCATTTATTATTGTACTGTGCTGTAAACTTTTTCTGTGCCTAGTCACATTATTTTATAGCGTTTTTATTGCGTTATTAAATCCGGTGGCGCTGTGTGTTAGTTTCCTGACTCCCATGTCACATGGTCTGTGATTGAATCCCATGGAACTATGACTTTATTTTTTAACAAACATTTCTTTGTAAAAATGAAACGTTTCCCTTGGTCAGAGATTAAATAAAACCTCACTCGCACCAAACAAATTTATCTTTCTAAATATCATGACATGATCGAATTTAAGTCTTTTTAATAACAATGAATAGTCACCTATGCGTTACAAAATATACATTTATATTGATTTGAATCGCGTTTTGATTTAAATCGTAAACACATGTTTAAATATATGTGTTTAAAGGCAATATACTGTATAAAAGCGCTGATTCCTATGGAGTGTGTTCCTCCGGGGATTCAAAAAATTTATTTTAAATAAGCTGATAAAGCTTAGACTAACTGTATTCTAGCCTGTATTACAACAGAACATTGGACAATGCAATGTAAATTGCAAAAATGCACAATCTGTCCAAGCCCTCCTACAAAAATTATTTAAACTGCGACACTGATCATTCATCTCTAAATAAACTTTATTTTATTTAGCGTTTTAAGCGAATAGGTAATTAGATTGCTCATAAACCTAATCGCTTTTTCTACATAAACACAACGTGATTGCTCTCTGAAAATGTTTTTCCTTTATATTTAGGCTCAGATTTCAACTATAGATCGTATTATTATAAATTTTCTTGGAAAAATGTGTTTTATGTAAACCATGTTTGCTATTAATTCATTTAGGGCTAAAATACGTTCATTGTCTTCCAATCGAGTCGAGTTGACATTGGAAGCTTGCCACTCACGGACTGTTAAACCAACGCATTAGCATGTTAAAGCGATTCTATTGAGGGAGGAGCCCAGCTACCACTTAACACTGTACTTCCTACTTTGAAAATACCTGTGAAACCGGTTTAATTCCAGCGAAAGACACCTCCCCCCCCTCAAAAACCCAGTAAGCAGTAATGCTTTAAGTTGAAAATCGGGGTAGATTTTGAGGATGATAAAGAGGATAAACTGTAGAAATGCATTAGCCTGATTATGATTAAAAAACACATAATTAAACACGCGTTTGCGATTTAAATCAGAACACGATTTAAATCAATATAAATGTTTGTATTGTAACGCATACTGTCCAGCCTCCATTTCTCTATAAAAATTTACTCTGTTGCACACACACACACAATAGAAGCAGGAACCGCTGTCAGAAGGGAAGAAGGTGACTATTCATTGTTTTCAAAAATGACTTAGAATCGATCATGTTGCGATATTTTGAAATATAAAAGTCAATTGATTGTCCATAATATCTCTATTCTATTTTTTCGAAGAAATGTTTGTTAAAAGAAAAGTCCAGCACCAGCTGGATTCGAACACACAACCTGTGCTTTGATAGTCACGCACGTAGACCAGTAGGCTACAAGACAACTCGCATGAACAGGGAGGCGAAACAGCCCTACACAGCCCTGTCGCAGTACACGAATATAATCATACCGTTATTAAATTCTTTAGATACGCGATTCCATATTATATTCCCTATTAATCAAATTCTAAAAGTATGCTTGTTGACTCCGGTATCACGTTAGTTAAAGACTTTGAAGCTTAAAATGTTTAGGGAGAAATTGAATAGTGGTGTGTATTTTTTTCTTTAAAGTACCAAGACCAGCTATATACTGCATGTTTATGTTCCAAAATTAATATCGTTTATGGCCTTCACACGCGTTATAGTATGCTCCTATTCTTTTTATGCTCAGCTACTAAGATTTCCCTTCAGTGGTAAAATTCAATATCTGCAACGGGCACAGTAAAGATGTTTACAGTAAGTCTTTCTACGACAGACCAACAGACCACGAGTGCCCCTGTCGGTCAACCAATCACGTACCGCGGTACCCAGCGTCATCTTGCGTCATGATACGCGACACCGCAGCCAATTACCTGCGGTACGTGTCTGTACCGCGCACTTTGAATGGCTGCATCTGTACATGTTAACTACTTCTGTTCGACTCTCCTCTCAGGGAAATTGCACAAACTCAACAGCTCTAGACATTGCCTGGAAGTTAATGGGAATTGGATTTCCCTAAAGCTGCATCAGTGCCTATTGAGAAAGTGTATTGATGGAGAGTGAAAATAAAAGACCACACCCTGCCCCCCCCCCCTATTGCAAGGAGATAATGCACCAACAAGGCATTATCTCTCCAGCGCTACATCAGAAACGTTAAGCTGAAATAGGAGCTGTGCTCCACAACTGCACCTTTGTTGTTCTAAATGCTGTGTACATGTACAAAACTCAATAGCCATTTCATCCTGGAAAGTCATTCATGTTATTATTTTATTATTAATATCTCTTTTAATATTTAATATACTGAAGAAGACTCCACAGCTCACAGTCTGCTTCATGTTGTTTTGTGTATAGAACCTGCAGTAGAATGTATTCATCTTGTGTGGGAGAAAGGGATCGTTAGATGGAGCAGTTTATTTCACCTTGCAGTCCATGATTAGGCAAAGGCCTCGCCAGACAGCTTGGTTGTCATTGGTGATTAGTTTATTTTCTAGTTTGTTCTTAATTCAGCTTTGGCTCTCTTAACTGCATGTTAAAATTTGTATTTGGTGGATTTGAAACTGGCAAACTGGCCCTGTTCTGCTTTTCCTCACAGAGTTTTAATTTCTCTGTTGATCAAGGGATTATTATTATTGTACACAGTAAATGATTTGCAAGGAATGTATACACTCTTTCAAAAGTGGATATATGATGATAATGTGTCAGTGAGTTCATTAAGATCACAACAGTCCTCCTTAAACATGCTCCAGTTTGTGGCATCACAATAATCCTTTAGCACTTCCTCAGTCTCAGCTGACCACTGTTTTACTGTTCTTATGGTTAGTTTACATGCTTTGGATCTCTGTTTATATCATGGAACAAAAAATTCTACATAACGATCTGATTGGCCGAGAGGGGTACAGACTAATGCTTGGTATATTTCAGGTGGGTGGCTGCATCAGCATGTCTAGGCTGAGAAGGAACAACAGGTTTATACTATGCTGAAAAGAGAAGAAAGAAAACACAACATTTCGGCTGTGGAGTTACAATAATAACTTCTGCCAAACGACACCACTCCTGCCAATAAGCCTACCACGACACTTCATCAATTAGCGCACCTTCTTCCTCTCACAATACTTAAACCCTCCAAAACCCTCTGCTCTTCGCCCGGTATTGGACATTCTTCAGAGCTCCTACCTCACCATAGTTTTCTTAATCTTCTCCTCGCTTTTCTCGTTAGGAACCACAGAATTTGCCTTTGACCACGTCTCTCACCTAGCCCTCGTTTACTCTGGAAGCTATCTTCTTGTCTCCTGACCACCTAAGGTACTGCACAAGAAAAACTTTACTAAGTGATTAAAAAAGTTAGTTAAAAAAGAGAAGAATGAGTTGCAAACATAGGTAAATAAGATTTCCAAGATGTAAAGAGCAGTAATGAATACAGTAAAACCTATCTGGGACAAAAATGGAAATCTTCTAGAAAACAAAAGACAAATACTAAATGAGAATTTAGGTCAGATATAGACTGAGAAATACATTCATTCAAGATTAATAAATCTCCACATACTGATGGTATCCTGCCAAGATATATTAACCAGAAGACACTAATGCACCTCTTCCAACAGTATGGCAAGATAAAGGTAGTACCAATGGGCTGTAGAACCACTTATGTTGTGCCCAATGATAATGAGACAAAACTGAAATAAGAAATTATAGACCAATAAGAGTTACCTCTGTCACATATCTAAGGTTCTGTACATAATTATTAGAACTAAGCTAATGGATCACCTACATGGAAATATAATCCTATAGTGAAGTTATTGATATAAATACACATAAATACAGCCAGCTGTGATTTCTGGTCTTCCTAATTTACATCTGAAGGAAAATAATTTTTCAAAATATTACAACAATCTTTTGGACATTTTGGGATGAGCCAACTGCCCAGGTCTCCTTCAGAAAATGACTGTGTGCAGATGGCCCGGTGGAAATGTTCCATTGCATCCTGTTCTTAGCCCAATCACAGATCCAGATCAAACCTATTTGCATCCCACAAGTTACTCCTGAATGGTGTGGTAAGTGCCCAGCACTTATAGTATGTTAAGAGGGCCTTTGATCAGGGCAGGAAATGAATAGGATAAGGTATGAAGCTGCACCAACACTAGTGTGTTATAGGACCAACAATGCAATTTAACATCAATACAGCCCTCAACAATAACACCCACCTTTTATATTTAGTGGCATTAATATTCTGTAAATTCCAGTTTTCATAAACTAAAATGTAATGTAACATTTCAAATATTCCTTAATACTTCATTCCCCCAGTACATGCCTCTAATTCAAAACACAATTTATAAAGAAGTTCTCAATTAATTATAGCAGAATTTAATGGTAAACCATTGAGTATTAGTACCATGCATATTTTTATAAATAGGAAAGCAAATCTCTAAATCATTTAAATACTGTCACAACTCTCATTACAGTGTAATATTTGCATTTAATTTAACAGGCTAGGAGGTGATAGTTATGCAACTACTGTACTAAATACAGATGCAGCCATTCAAAACGCGTGGGGTACGGCACGGTACAACGCGGTGGGCATGTCGCATTAAAACACGGTATTACGTGATATAACGCACCATTTGGCATCATACCGGAAATTGCCATATGCAAATGAGATTATGTTAACAGTATCATGAATCACCTTGTAAAACCACCAGGAGGAGCCAATAAAGCTTAACCTCTCATGTACAGCATTTGAGCTTTTAAATTTAAACTGTGTATTACAGCATGGTAATCATCATTCATTAAAAAGTTGGTATATTTTATGAAAGCCAAGTTGGGCAAAACAACCTACCTTTATCATAAATATTTTAATTATGCAGAAATATTTTTTGCATCAAAGTCTTTATTGAAGATATTACTAATAATATTAATAATTAATGACCTTGGACAAGCTGTAAACTGAAAGTATTACGCTGGTCCACATTCTTTGTAACCGTCATTTTAAACTAAAATACTTTATTTTTTCATCGACAAAAAGTAACACTACAGCATTTTGTTGATCTAACTAACTAACAAGGACAGGACATTAGCTAGCCAATACGATAAAGGAATAAATTACATTATCACCCTGCGGTCTATGTGGGTCCTAATGCCCCAGTATAGTGACAGGGACTCTATACTATAAACAGGTGCCATCCTTCGGATGAGGCGTAAAACCGAGGTCCTGACTCTCTGTGGTCACAGGGCGTTTCTCGAAAAGAGTAGGGGTGTAACCCCGGCGTCCTGGCCAAATTTCCCATTGGCCCTTACCAACCATGGCCTCCTAATAATCCCCATCTATGAATTGGCTTCATAACTCTTCTCTCCTCCCCACTAATAGCTGATGTGTGGTGAGTGTTCTGGCACACTATGGCTACCGTCACATCATCCAAGGTGGATGCTGCACCTTGGTGGTGGTGGAGGTGGAGTCCCCATTACCTGTAAAGTGCTTTGAGTGGAGTGTCCAGAAAAGCGCTATATAAGTGTAAGCAATTATTATTAATATTATTATTATTCAACGAGAGCTCAAAATATCACAAGGATCCTCAAGAGCGCAACAAAGACAACAGAAAAAGATATGTGTATCAGATACATGAGAATCCAAGGTTTTTTATCTACGCTTTCTTATCTACGCTAAGAATTAGTCTTTAAAATTTCTTTATCACACAGTAAAAAGTCCAAATTCTGGGGTGTGCGTATACCAGAGATTATGGCGCTTCAGAAGGGTGTCAGCCAATCAGATTCCAGGACCGGAATTATCTGTTTTATAATCGAGAATATAATATGGAATCACGTATCTAAAGAAATTAATAATGATATTAATTTAAGGATCTAAATATCTAAATCTATGTATCTACATAGCTGGTAGTATAACTGTATTTCACTTTCTTTGTAAACACGTTTTGTTAACACCCAAATCGCAGGTGGATTCTGTTTTTTGTTATGGTCTGTAGCTCAAATCCTGCTTAACTAAAAATTAGACACAAGAAGAGTATTATTGGACAATGTTGTGAGGCACTGGTGGAATTTCTCTGTAAACTGAAGAGTTATAGAGGAAACACGTTGTGTATCTCTTCTTTTTACACTTGTAAAAAAAAACATTCCAATGTAAATGTGACACGGAAGATATTATTAATAATGTTGCGTTTTCGGGTCATTAGTGAAAAGATTTAATCATTTAATCTCTTTACTGTTCACATTTTAATCCACTTAGTATTGAATATTTATAGGAATTTTACAGCTAAAGGGAAACTTTAGTAGCTAAGCATAAAAAGCAGAGGAGCATAATGCATGTGAAGGTCATAAACGATATAAACATATTATGTCAACTGTATGTTGCAGGTATTGGTATTTTAAAGAACAAATACACACCAATATTCCATTTCTTCCTAAACATTTTAAACTTTTCTTTAAAATACCAATACCAGCAAAGACTTTCTAAAGACTTTTGATATATTTCCTCATAAAATAATAATTCCAATGCTACAACTGGTTTGTATTCAATTAAATGAGTGTGTTTATATTGAGAATTGTTAATAGAACAGTAAATGCTCAAACTCAAATGATACATGATGTAATATGTTGGGTGCTACAAGGATCTGTATTAGGACCACAGATCTTCCTTATTTATATAAATGATCTAGAGGAACAAGTAATAGGTTTATTCCATGCTGAAAAGAGAAGAAAGGAAACACAGCGTTTTGGGTGCGCAGACAGCAAAGATTATAAAGCATAAGAGAACAAAAGAGAACAAAAACCTGGAGAGTGGAGGATGTGGGAGTAGGGGAGAGGCAGAGTGGGCACTCAGGTGGTCCGAAGTCGAGAGAGGTGTGAAATCGAAACATACAAATGAATAGAGAGGATTAGAAGAAAACAAGTCTGTCTTTGAGAGAAGGGGGAAGGTGTGAACCAAGTTTCAATATAATTTTAGCTTCTGATGTCTTTCTGCTATAGGGGTTAAGAAATCCTTCTTTGAGAAGGCAGACGGAGAGATCAGTGTGATCATGACCATCAGAGCTGAAATGAGAAACTATGGGCTTAGAGAAAACTTTAACCTTCAAAGCCCTCACATGTTCTCAGAAGTAGTCTCCTAGTCTCCTTATGGTTTCCCCAATGTAGACAGCTGGGCATTTTTTGCAGGAGGTACAGTAAATGAGGTTGCTGAAGTTACAGGATGTAATCTGGGTGATCCGGAATTGATCTGATGGGCCGTGTTTGTAGATATGTATTTGCAGGTGATGCTGGGAGTTCTGTTGCAGTGGAAAATGCCTGGTGTGGATGATTGCTGAGGGTGGTCAAGGGAGCTGTGAACCAGAAGTTTCCATAGATTGGGTGGTCGGTGGTATTAGATAATTGGGTAGTTAGAATAAAGGGTACCCATGGAGGGATCGCCCTGTAAAATTGAGTAGTTGTTAATAATGGTCCTGGGGAAAGAAAGTGTCTTAGAGTGGTAGGGAAGCACCAATGGAATGTGACTTTGAGACTGGGAGATCCTGGTCGAGTTGATGAGCCGAGGGCTGTTTTTGGCCTGGGTGAGGGCTCTATTGCCCTACCCATGTTATCGATATCAGAAGTGTTGATATGCAATTAATATTCATTAATTAATACTCATCTCTGATTAGATTTTGCTGTTGAGCACTGTAGTCTCACTGCCCCATGCTATATCTCATTGCCTTTGCTCTTGTTGTTCTGCATGTGGAAACATTTTAAATTATGTGTGGCTTCTCCACCAACCCCTGTCTGTGTTGTTGTCTTGCCTACCTCATCTTCCTGTTCATCACGCCTCTTCATCAGTCACATACATTTTTTAACACAATAGAATTTTACAATAGAAAAATACAAAATCAATAATGTAACATTTCATTGTCCTTATAAGTGATAAATTGTATGTGGCCAAACCTAAAATTAATATTGTAACAGCCAAAAAGGTTAAAAATCTTATAAACAATGGATGCAACTTGTATCCACTCTTTCCTGGTTGCCTGGTTGCAGCACAATGTAAGTACCTGGGGGTAGCACACAAAGTAATGACTGACTGGGCAGACAGATGAAAATCTTAAACATTGCTGAACTTCAAACTAGGTTACAAATGTTGCAAGTACAAGTAAAGATGTTTAATATTAAAACTAAATTAAAACCTCAAAAAGGTTTGAAGCTCAAAAGGAGTTTATGTGTTTTTTTTGTTAATGTAATCTCTTTATTTTATGGCTACTTTAAGTGTTTGTTTTACGCTGAACTGCTTATCAGAGTTCCTATTTTATGACGCCATGCACCAGGGTGTTTCTATGGGTGTTAATAGTTTTGCAAGGTACTGTAGAGTTCTAAAACACTTTTAACAGCTACCCTTCTGTTTTGCTTTACATTAGCACCAATACTGTACAAGACATGAAATTCATTAAAAATCATAAAAAGCTGACCTGGGTAAAATACATTTTATTATGTTTCTAATGTAATACAAATTCAAAAAAGTATTTGATTATATAATTGGAAAGTATTGATTTGTATTACTTTGTTGAAATGCATATTTTTTAGTAATTGAGATTATCTTTCAAATAATAATTTGGATTTTCTAGATGTATTTGAAAATAGGTTGACTTCTCAATGGATCCTATGGATCACTATGCAAGTTTGAAAAATGGATTCAGGACTGAAGATATTGTATCTGGTACAGCTTCATGTGCTTGTAGACTTTCTGGCACTTGCTAATTGCTTTCTTCAGGCTTTTGACAAGCTTACCATTGGACTTGATGGAGCAATGACTGAAATGGTTGGAAAGTCCTCTGATGCATCGAATGATGTTCTTGGCTGTGACAAAGTCAGACCCTTGCACTCAATCTGTGGCAAACTTAAAGGAGGTAAGTGTATCCACAGCCTCAGTAAGAATTTACTCCTCATGGCTGAATAGATTGGTAACACGTGTTGTATCTGACTTTGCTTCATCAGCATTGAGAATTAAGCCAATCACTTTTACATGGATGTTCAGCCTAGTCATAGTGGCAGGTTGCAGAAAAGTCTCACATTTAATGAAATCCTGATCAAATATTTACTTTTGATAGGGGTAGACAATGTTGGAAGCTTTTGCAAACATGCAAAGTGTATGCTGATTTAAGGCCATATTTAATGATGAGCTGTCTTGTGTGAGCAAAGCACCTGTCAGCTGTGGAAACTAAACTTTATTTAGATCAGTGGAAATTAAAGGATCTTTCCCTTCATCATTATCTGAATGGAATAAAACAGAGAGGATGGATCATCTTAGAAATGAGCAAAGACAGGAAAAGTTGCTTTTATTATATCTAACTACAGTATTGACCTTGATTGAAATCCTATAATGATTTAATATTTTCTCAAATGTACTTTAATGTGTTCCCGGTATGGCAACCATTAAATAATTTACATGCCAGCATTACGCTATTTCACTTTCAAGTACACTATATACAAATCAAGCTATTCAAAATGTGCGAGATGCGCTGCTTTAAAACATGGTGGGTGTGGCGCATCATACTTTATTAATTGTATATTAATTGAAATATGATAGTAGTACCCGGAAGCACCTTGTAAAACCGCTAGTTGGAGCTAATAAAGCTTAACGTCTCATGTACAGCATATGAGTGGTTGCCAGAAAATGCCTGGTTTTGAATCCCGGTCACTGCTGAGGGACAATCTTTTTCCAATTAAGAATTTAAGTTGTATACTCTTTAGATTTTTAATAATTTTAAACTGTATTACAGCATGTTAAACATTAACATTAAAAAGTTAGTATATTTTATAAAAGCAAGATTGCTCAGTTGGAAAAAATTGCACAACCTTCCACCTGCATCATAAATAATTTAATTGTTCATAAATATTTTATGCATCAAAGTCTTTAACTTGGTAACTTAGTGGGTTCTGGTTTTAACGTGCTTGTTCTAACATTATTAAACTTATATTCTGTACTTCATAAAAGTTATAACGTTTTATCCTTTTCTAAGAATACGTAGTAAAAACACCACATGCTGTTATTGTAAAAAGTGATTTAACATCACTTGATAGTTACATGAATATGTAATTGTGTAACTAAGCAGCTAAAATATCACAGGTGGACTTTTTATTTTATTGTCCTTGTAGTGATAATGGACAAAGCACTGTACCCAGTGGTTCAAAGCGCGATCAGAGGTATTACTTTCGGTTTGTTTCTTATATAGTGAATACATAAAAATAGTACACTATTATAGCTTGTTTTTGGCTCTGGCGTGAATTTGTGTATCTGGATAAATTAAGTGATGGTATTGTGATTAAGGATTTCTTCGCAAAATTCTTTAAGTTAAACAAAGGAGGGAATAAGGGTTATTTTTATAATTGGCACTCCGAGATTCTGACTGATTTAATTCCCCACATTTAGCTGAAATGGAAAAGGAAATCATTTAGTAGTTATATGTATTGCAATCTGTTTTATTAACAGACACTCTGACTTTTTTATTTATTTGTGGCTGCTGCAGTGGCTTGCAATGGCTGGATAGTTAACACTTCAAAATTGCTTCATCAGTCTGTCTGTCATCAGTCAGTCACTCTGTCTATGGGGGGAAGGGGAAGCTCTCCTTGACAGCTGACACTCTTTCATAATATTTCACGCTTAAGTGAAACATTAATAAAAACACCAATGTAAACATCATATTTACATGTTGTTGAAAATAAAAAATGTAAAGTTCTCTACAGCTTTTTCAGTCAAGAAGGAGAATTCAAGTAGGGAGCTATGTTAGCATGCGTATGCAGCAAAAGACCAGATTGAAATATACACAAACAAAGCACTGAAAGCTGTACAGTGGATGATCGGGTGTTTCACAGACATAAGGATAGTACGTAATTCTGGGTTTATGAACTCACACCTGGGATTAAATTAACTCAAAATATTTTTTTTTAAACTGCACCAGGTACTAGATCTCATTTATATTAAAGTTATATCACCGGTTAGTGGACGGTGCGCTATTTTGTCAGCAATCTGCTAATCTGTTTAACACCTCTAGAAAACATTATTTTATTTCTGTACAGAATGTGTGTTGCGTTTACAAAATTAAAGTGTTTCAAGTGTTTAATTAAGAAGTAGAAAGAACTCACACAAAGACTCAAAAGTGTTTTAACTGACTTATATACCGTCTTTTCATGTTGATCTAAGTGTCCTTCTATCAGATGGATTGCATGATTATTGTTATGATTTCTCTATTATTATCAAATCTATCAACTCGTTCACTTGTGATTATTTTGGAAATATTTTGACATGTTCCTTTAAACTCGAACTTTGTAATGTTGCGCACTCTGAACGAGTTAAGCTTTGATGCAGTACAAATAAATGTATTTCCCACAATCTATACTGTAGTGGCTTTAAAACTATACAACATTGTGCTGTTTTCATGAGGCACGTCTTTGTTCAAGTTTTAAAACTACAGTATGGAAAAACAAGTTTTACGAAAAAACAGGACATTTGATTGCTGGTTGTCTTATGTTAAACAGCAACAATGACAACAGTGCATGCTACTGAAAATTCCTTCCCATCCCCCAGAACTGTCTATTCTACATAACATTACACAGCAGGGTGTTGACAGTCCTAGCCTTTGTGAGAAGTACGGAGCTGTGTTATATAAAGTAGCTGCAATGGAATATACTAGTAGGTAAAAGTTAATTCTGAGCTGGAAAGAAAAGACACAATGTGTCTCCTCTATAAATCTTCAGTTTACACCATCCAAGGTCATTTATTATTAAAATTATCTTCCATATCACATTTAAATTGGAACATTTTTTTTATCAAGTGTAAATCCACCTATTTTCTAATTGCTTTATCCAGGACTGGTAACAGTTTCACCCTTCCCTCTGCCTGCCTGACTTGTTCCCATTTTTCAACCTTGGCAGAAAAAAGGTTCCCCACCCCTGTTATAAAGGCTTGTGTTTAATTGCCCAATAGTGATGAATAAAGCATTTTGAACTGAACTGAATCAAAACAGTTGAACTTGTTTTTACTCCCACTGTTGACAGTATTTGTGTTTGCTCATTCATGTTTTTAATATAATTTAACATAAAAACATTGTGATATATAAAAATAATAATCTCAAAATAGTGTAATAGTATTTACTGGCCAGCAGCGATATCACCTTGCAACTCACAACTGGCAAC
The DNA here is from genome assembly GCF_040954835.1 of Lepisosteus oculatus. Taxonomy (NCBI): domain Eukaryota; kingdom Metazoa; phylum Chordata; class Actinopteri; order Semionotiformes; family Lepisosteidae; genus Lepisosteus; species Lepisosteus oculatus. The sequence goes on along the minus strand of NC_090698.1, from coordinate 36,175,491 downwards.
CCACTGAAGCTAAGCAGGTGTGAGCCTGGTCAGTACCTGGATGGGAGACCTCCTGGGAAAAACTAAGGTTGCTGCTGGGTCCTAATGCCCCAGTATAGTGACGGGGACACTATGCTGTAAATAAGTGCCGTCCTTCGGATGAGACGTAAAACTGAGGTCCTCACTCTCTGTGGTCATTAAAAATCCCAGGGTGTTTCTCGAAAAGAGTAGGGGTGTAGCCCTGGCATCCTGGCCAAATTTCCCATGCCTCCTGATAATCCCCCTGTATGAATTGGCTACATAACTTTGTTCTCCTCCCGCGCGCTGGTTGGAGTATATCTCGGTCGCAGTTTAACGGCAACGTCAGCTCAAAGATTTGGTTCAAAGCACCAAATGAGACTGGTGTGCCGACAAGCGGACCCTGCCGATGCAGGATTAACGCTAGTAAGAGAGAGAGTGTAATAGTATTTACTATTTTATTATTTTATCATGAGTAAATTAGTAAAGAAAATCATGCTGATGTTTACAGAAAGTGGAAGAGTCATACCACCAGCTATATACATATATTTAGATCCTTAAATTAGTTACGCAATCCCATATTATATTCCCTATTATGCAGATTCTAAAAAGTATACATATTTTTACTGAAAGAACACCAAGTATTCATAGAAAAGGTTAAAACATTATTATTTTATAAATTATATCAACTTAATATAGTAAGAACGAGAATGTCAAAACTTTTCCAAAATAAATACAGTGAGTAATCGAGTTGAAGACTTTGATGTTTACGAAGAACATGGAATACCGTTGTGTATTTTTTTTAATATTAGGTACCACTACCAGCAATATACAGTATGTATAATACTGTATAACCAGCTTGTGTTAGCAATTCCTAATGCTGAAAATAAGGACCCTGTGCAGGGCTCAAGTAGGTTTATTCCCCGAGCAGTAGTAGGAAGTCCAAATAGAAAAGGCTACCTAAAGAGAAACCTGCTAATATCCGAAATCCAAAGGGCAGGCGATAGTCGAGACTGAACAGAGAAAATACAGTGAGGCAACCAATCCAAAAATGCAAAGGCAGAAACGTGGTCAGAATCTAGAGAGAATCAGGAAGTAAGGAAGAGAACAAGCTTTTGAAGGAGGGTACACACAAAGGAGGGTATGCGCACTAGGGAGCTCTAGGGATTGCCATGTGAGCTAAAATATCAGAATTTATGTATATATGATTAAGAATCTGTATAAATACCTTTTTCTACATTTTGTTACAAAAAAAACCTTTATTCACTTGTGTGAGCATTTTCGGGATATAGTGGTTATTGTAAAAGATATTCCAATAAGAAATAAATGATTTAAACTCACTGTCTGCTAACAGTAGAACTTACAATATTCTACGTGCTGAGGAGCCACTCAGGGGTAACTTTCATAGTCCAGAGATGCAGTTATCATTCTGTAGGTTAGGTCATATACAAAAAACTACAAGGAAACCCGATTCATTTATTCAAAATCCTCAAAACCACTGATAAAGTCATCCTAATACACTTCTTCAGAATCAACAGGTAAACAAGTAGAAACTTTGTGGAATTCATTAAAACTGAGAACAGTAAACATGTCTCACCTCAGAGAGTTGTGGGAGCACAGAACAAGATAATCAGGCATGTTTTTAAAGCTGACTTGTCTCTTCAAAGTAACAGCTTAGCTAAGAGCTAAGCAAGAGCTTCAATTCAAGTAGCTACTACCTACAAACAGGCTACATTAGCCAAATGACTTCTTTGCATTTGAAACCATTCTTATGATCTTATGCGTTACCTTTTCACAACTAATTAGAGAAAAAATTATGGCTAAATAAATACATTTAAAGATTGTGCCATAAAGGCTTTCATGAAATTGTTCAAACTGTTCAATACTTTCTGTATTAGTTCAAATTAAATAATGTTTGGATATCCTAACATTTCCAATATTTAAAAGAATATTTCATCACTAAAAACAAGAGTTGTAGTTTAGTCTTTAGTCTGTATTTGTCAAATGTTTCCTTCCTTAAACTGACATTCTGTCATGGCCTCCACTAATCAGACACAAGCCCCTGCTTCTTCCTACAGACGCTGAGGCACATCCTAATTATTCAACCACGTCCCTAGTCCTGCACCACACCTTCCAACCACTTAAGAGCTCCTCACCTGCATATCCTCGCTCAGTATTAAGTTAGTTCATATAGAGCTCACCTCCATTATAAACTCCTCGTCTGAGAGAACTATCATCTTGTGAAAACCCGGCTTCTAGATGTACGCATCCTCCTGACCACAACCTTTCGCAATGCACTGCAGCACAACGCAGCTAAGTACAGCCGGTATCCACTCTCCATTTAATTTCCTTGCTTAACATCTTTAGCTAAGCACCGCATAGGGTCCAATCCCCTTGCTGAACCTTCTGGCGCATTACACATTCTATTTGTGTTTTAAACAAAGCTGTAAAGAACTTATTGAAGAGTTTTGAAGAGTTTATTTTCTGCAAAGAGCTACAGGTTTATTAATACTTTGTAAATGCAAAGGGTAACAATGGAGATGGATACGCTAACCTCCTCATTGCAGAAAAGTCAGTCACTGTAAATTCAATACATACAATTTATTTTCAATCAAGAAAACAGATGTTCAAAATAATGCCTAATGTATTAGTAAAGCTCAGCTCAGTTAAGATGCCTCCTCAAATGGAGTCAATTCTGAATAGATAACAGCTAGGAGGCTACACTACTTTAGACAAATATCTACAGGTTAATAGACCAACAATTTAGTATGTATTAAAATAAAAATAAGACTCTTAAGCTTTTTTGGGTATTATTAATGAAATGTTTTAAACCTATAGCTTTTTAGTTTAACAAAATATAATAATATAACCTGTAAACCTCACAGAATATAAAATTATACTGAATATTTTTTAATTGTATTTTTATGTAGTTATTTCTGCCAGCATACATAATCCATGCTTTTCATAAAAACAGAAATTAAAGTATAAAAATGAGACATTTTCCACCTGCTTCTCAGTATTCTCAGATACTGCTTTGTTTGTTTTTTTTAAAACAGAAGCACTGTAAATATGGCATTGGTCACCTTATGCTCACAGCCTGGTAAATAATAATTGGATAAATCAGATATTATAATTATTTAATCTATTATGCTAAAGATTATCAGAATTAACACTAATATGTATTATGTAACATTTTTTAGTCATAGCTATTTACATTAACACAAACTTTTTTCAGTTGTTTTTTTCTCATTATTCATTTTAGATCGGTAAAATAATTAAATTAAATCATAAGGGTGTTTTGCCTAAAGATATATATAGTATATATGTCTTATGTAAGTTATATATATATATTATACAGTTTTTTGTTTTGCCAACACAAAGTATATTAGAATATGTAGAAGACAAGAAAACTGACATTAAAATGAAACTATTATGAAATAATTTACTCCATCATCTTTAATTATAGGATGTTATGCAAAACTGAAGTCAGTGGATGTGGCGTTGCCTACTAATTGAGGGGTACATTTATCAAAAGAATGATTAAAAAAGATGTCAGGCAATGTCAGCTACAAGGCCAGCATTCATGTTTTGAAAGGGGAGACAACACAGTGCTCTTCCGGACCAGCCTAATCTCACTTGCCCCCACTTTCCCACACTTCTTTTTCAGATATCCAGTTTGGGGTATAATGTGTTGAACAGCTGGGCCCCATCACTTCTCATTGCAGGCCTGGGAGAGACATGGCTGACAGAGTGATACACAGAGCCTGTCCCAGTTAATGACTCCACCATTCTCCATCATTATCCCCATCATTAGGAAATTAGGATGACAGAAGGTATTTACTGTAAACCTGCCACCTCCCAAGGAGAGATAAATAGAAACTGATAAATGGGATTTCATGACGCTATCTATTAACCTTCTGCTTCCCGGCGCTAGCATATGCAAGCTTAAGTACTATTGATATTCTTTAATTGGTCTTAACCTGAGCTCAAAATACACCTGAAGTAGTTTTCTGTGAAGGATCAAAATAAATAACATAATCCTGTTTGACTCTGAAAAAAAATCTGCCAGAGTTAAACTGAACATGCTTCAGGTTCTGTTATTGCTTTACATTAGAGTGAAACATGAAAGTAGATTCCTTTACTAGGTAGACACTGGTACTAGGTAACTAAAGTTCGCTCAAGGGCAGAATAATTAACTTTGAACAATTTTGCAGAAATATTTCACATTTTAACCCTTTAAAAACACATACAGACATTATATACATACGTACTATGTATTAACATATTTATAAGCAAACAATGCTTGAAAGATGATAAATGCTTCTTACTTTAATGGATACTTTAAAATACACTTTTCACAATTGCTGATGCATAATCAATATTTTTTACTTTGACTTTGATATCTCTGATGCATCACTATTTGTAAATTCTTTACACAAATAAAAGGTTTTACATACAGTTTTTAATTAAGAACATATCCAGCAATGTTTTTACTCTTATTATTTAAACCTTTTAAATTTGAAAATCATAGTGTAGAGAATATTTGCTTTGGTATTGCAAAACCTGTTTCTTGTCCTAAGATATGTATTGTTTTCAGACTTCAAAACAGACTGCAAATGTCTTTCAAATATCTTTTCATGGACACTGAACTAAGGTGGTGAGGGTTTGTTAGTAATACAAAATTGATCAAATTAGATAACTGAAATGGAATTTTATAATAATAAATAAGAACACTAATGTTCATTTGATGCAGTAATTATAGCCCTAATGATGATAATTTAAGTTTTAATTTTGATCCCACTAGTGACTGGCAGAATCTATCAATTACTGTATTAAACCAGCCACCAGCTGCAGCTACACAAACCCAAATTGCTGTTTAAACTGCTGTCATCTCCCTCCGATTTTCACAAGCATAATTGCAGTTCAAGCAGTTTATCATAATCATCATTCTGCTGATTTTTGTAACACAAGGGCAGGTTTTTTTCCAGTTTTTATTTAAAACCAAAAAAAAGATACCACATTTCAAAATATGCAGACTAGCCATTGTGGCTTAGTGGTTCAAAGGTAGAGAATTGAAAAGTGTTGTCTTTGAATCTTGTTTTATTTTATGACAATTTTTACTGACTTTTGGTAGTCTGCTTTCAAGAAACATACTTGATGCATAAAAACTTAATTTTATGTTTCATATTAAAGAGTTTTTAATAGCTGTTCTGATAAAGAGAAACAAAAATGTTAGCAATGGATGGAAATTGTTAATCTCATCATATTCAATGAGAGACTTTGTGGTGTTCTTTGGTGCAATACAAAAACATCAAGGTAATAACTGGGAAGATTTGGAGAGATCTTAAGGAGAAGAATGAAAATGTGGCTGCTTGAATTTTTTTAGTTTTCTGTTATTAACCGATTACCGTGTACAGTATGTAACCAAGTAAAAATGTAATAATAATCCTTAATGGAGTTTAAAACAAAAGTTGAGGGAGAAGAAATATTAAACTCTAATATTGTACCCTACCTACTTTATAAAAATCATACATTTTGCTTACTCATTGTTGTGGTTTGTTTATGCATCTAGTGTTTCTTCTCACCAGACGTTGCCATGCTATCAAGCACTTTGTTTGATCTCTTGAGAGTTGTTCCTCTGAAGCTATATCTAATCAACTTTAGGCATGATAATGTAGCGGCGAGGCTTATTAATAAGAAAGAATTAAGTGTTTCTGAGCTTTCCCAAATTAGGCCTCATCTCTCTGTTCATCTCTGTGGTGCAGCCACAGAGAAACTATTCATGCAGGCTGATTTAAGGTTCCTTTGATAAAGGACAGCTCCCAAAGGGGGATGCACTTAGCTAAGCCTGGCTATCATGATCAATGCTCATCCATTGGCGCCTATCTGTCTAGGGAGTGCCAGATGGACATCTGGACTGCATTCCTAAGTGTCAGGAGTAAGTGACTCATCTCTCACCTTGATCAACCAATCAGGGACTGGTAGGGCCGAGTAACCCACGTGGGACTCTGATGCCCATGGAACTTTCAGCCAATCAACGAGCTGAAGTTCCTCCAGGTAAAAACAGGCAACACAGAGAGCCTGAGGGATTCAGTAAGATTCAAGATTTCAGGAAAATTCTGTGGACTTTTCTAAAGGGAATTCAAAGGAGAATTCCAGGGCAGGACGGCCCAGGAGCAGAAGGCTCCCAAGGGCAGGACATTCTCGCAGCGCGCCTCCTGACCATCCTGAGACTCAGCCCGGACAACCACGGAATGGCCAGTGTGTCCGAGTGCCAGAACTTTATTTTGTTCTAAGAGTCTAGAGCGGAGGTTGCCAGAGAGTAACCAGAGGATCCACCCGAGGCTAGCACCAGCAGCAGGCCTCGTGAACAGGTCGGAACTGTGGACAGCTGAATCACTATTCAGAACTAGCGCTTCATCAGGAACGAACCGGTCCTCTTCCTGACTTGCTGGGACCCACAGTCATCTTTTCTCCTGTGCACAAACTTTGCTAACTAGCCCGTCAGTGAGCATCAGCAGCGCACCGTCACAAGCCGCACAGCACAGCCTGGCACTGAGCCAGAGAGCGCAGATTGGACAGCAACAGCCTGCGACTGTTTTTTTGAGCCCGCAGGAGATCTGAATCCACAGAGATTGGATGAGTATTCAACTTCAATGCATTACTGCTTGAGAATTCAATTGTTATCCAAACCAGTTGATATCAATTTAATTCCTAAGAGTTATGTACTTATTTTGAGTATCTAATGTAGAAGTTATAACCAATTTCATTTACGAAACGGTCTTAATGAATGATATACTGAACGTATATCGTATGTCCTCTTGATGTGTGTAACACTTTGTAACTGACTGAATATATACCTTTTGTATTCTGATAACCCTCTCGATAAGATCTGTTAGTTTTATATGCATATTCTATGTATTAATAAATGTATCCTCGTGTATTAGTACCTGTGTGTGTGCGTTGTTTGAGTTATGTCGCATGGTTGGATTCTAAAGCCATCAAAAGAATCAACTTTGTGATTTACTGCTACAATTAATAATTGTCTCAGTAAATACCCAAACCCTACAGAACCGGTGCCTTCAGAGAGCCACTACATTTACATTTTGGCTATGGCAACATTACATATTTGGCGTCCCTGGGTGGGCTATGATTACATATTTGGCGTCCCTGGGCGGGCGTGGCAAGACTGAAATGAGTCAACCAAGCGGAATAATTCATATAAAACGCAGCGGGTTTCATACACGATAATACAATGTGTGCTGAAAGCCGAAAGAAAAAAAGTTCCCCTTGCTCTTTAAGCAGTGCTTGATTGTTTTGTGATCTCTTGCAATCTAACGGGTTGATTGCATACTAGAACTTGTGGTTTTCTGTGGTAAAACTGTGATTTCGTACTTAAAAGTAATACTCTTTAAGTTTAACGATGGTTGCTAAAAGGTCTGAATTCGAGTCGCTATTAAGCACTCTAGCAGCGACAGGTCTGACCACGATCTCTTCCATATCTCCGTCAGCGGAGAAGCTAGAATAAATCTCCATTCTCTGAGAGAGCTAGCGAAGGACATAGAGAGATTTGACCCCGCAGTGTCAGAGAATAATATCGAGAGTTATATTCAGGACCTCAGGCATAACTTGCAGTACCTGCCAAACGCCACAGAACAGGAGAACGTGTTTCTGGTCAGGAAAACTACCAGCAGAGCTGTACATGAGTGGATGGCTAGGCAGATGAAAGAAGTCTGTAATGACTTTGAACAGCTGTGTCAAGCACTATTGAAGAATACAGTGCGTTTATTGACCTGTCTGCCGTGATAGCCACCGCCCTTAACATTAAGCACGAGAGAGCAGAGTCCCCTTGCGAATATTACGAGAGACTTAGACGAACTTATTTTGCAGGGCAAAATGATGAGGGTTGCGAAGAGAACACACATTTCAAGAGTTTATTCATTGCGAATCTCCACCCGTCAGTCAGAAAGATGATCTTAATGCATACAGTTGCACAGACCATAAAAATGACTGATATTAAGAGATTCGTGCAGAAAGCCTGGGAGTATGATGCCCAAAGTCGCTCTGGGCAAAAGCTGTTAAAGCGACTGTGTTCGCCGTCAGAGCCAGCAGGGTTAACTCCCTCCTGCTCGAAGGAGCACAGGCTCCTGAGCTGGCTAAGCCCCGTTCCAAAGCAGGCACACTGGACCGCACTCAGCGTCCTTAGTGCCATGAGAACCCAGGGGAGGGAAAGGGCTAGAAAAGGCTGAACAAAAGGATTCAGTAGCCGCCCGTCTGGCCAGGCTTGAACAAGCTTTATTAGGACAGGGACAACTACTCCCCAAGGCTGCCGGAAGCGTGAATGAGCTGATACTCTCCACTGGAGGAAGCGGAGACCCGCCCCCTCTTCCTCCCTCAGTCTATCTGATTGAGCGGAAGGGTTCCTGCCTGGATGAATTCAGCCACTCCCAAGTGAATGCTGACTCCACCCCTGAAGTCACAGAGCAGGCAGTAAAACACAGAGGAAAAGCAGGAAGCTTTTACCTCAAGGCTGCCATGGGAGATGTCTTACACAGTGAGACACTGATTGACACTGAGGTTGAAAGGTGTTTGATGTCACACGGCAAGCTCAAATGGGTAGAAAAAGAAAAGGGCATGCGACTCAGAGAGGAACTGTTGGTGGATCACCAGAAAGGCAAAGTGTGGAAACAGGTCAAAGCTCCTAAGCCTTCTGTACAGAAGGAAAGGGGGGCCAAGAGGCAGACTGTGCTCACACAGTGCCCACCAAACACAGAAGCCTATGTGAAGATTCCTTCTGTTCCCTCTGGACAAGAAATAAAAATATTTTCTTGTTCCCCGAATATACAGGGAAGTCGTGTCCTGGCCGAGGTCCCAACAGCCTCCTTGCCACAAGAGCGGTGCTCCAAGCAGCCGCCTGATCCACCAGGTAAAGCATACCCCTTTTACATCCCTAAAGAGGAGCAGATCTCCCTACCTGGCGATGAAAAGGAGCTTTCCCTGTGCACCCTGGCACCCAAGAGGGGTCAGGAACACCACCCTGCAGTGGTGGAAGGGATCCAGATGGCAGGAGAGCAGGTTGGTGATGTAGCCCTCACCCTTAGCCCTGAGAGGTCGTCTATCAGTGACGATCTGCTTGAGCAGCTGTCACGGGGCCACCGCCAGGTGCCCCTGGTGCAACATTCACAGGTTAGACAGGAGGTCCAGCTAGACGCTGAGACTACTGCGCTGTGGACACACCTGATCCCAGATGCCAATTCCCTCTGCTGTGACCCAGGGAACCTGCAGTCAGGTAACATTATTTCTCACAACTACCAGGTAGTGAGTGAGACTGACCTGATTGTTCCTGCCTCAACGTCAGGGTTGCCAACACACCCAGTGCCCAGGAAGGGACAGGGAATGAAAGCCGAGCTGGTTTTCTCACAGGCACCAGCTCAGTCTGTCAGTCTGAGTCTGACCAACAGTGGTTCAGCCAGACTGGAGCTGGATGGTCAAGCCACCCGCCTGCCAGCTTAGAAAGGCAACAGTCACTCAGAAGGAGATGACTGGGATCAGCCACCTGAAAAGACTTTTGGGAAGACTGATCGCTGCCGCCACTGTTGTACGTTTGCTTTTTCTGGTAGGTTTGTGTGCTACTGGCACTCTCACCCTGACTGCCCCAAGAAGGCAGGTGTCAGAAATGCCAGAGGGTAGTGACAGACTGTATCAAAAGCAGCAAAAGTTGGAAAGCTAAGGGAAAACCCTACAGGCAACTTCTGTTGCAACAGGGTTATACCTTATTCCCCAAACAATGGACATGATTGTTGGTGTTATACAGTGGGTTTATGCTTGTGTGCAACAGGCCAGAATGTTGACACAAGACCTGTTAAGGGAGCTTAGTGCCACTGTAGCCAGTCTAACCACGGCACAAATCCCAACCCACTTGATTCCACTCTTCTCAGTAGAGGAGTGTGTGACATTAACCCCATCGCTCATAACTCACCCAGAAGGCGATCCAAGATTGAATTTGGTTCCAAATCTTGAGATGGGTATGGCTACCAAAGCTATCCATTGGCTGTGTCTAAACGATTCACCAATGAAGGGTGTAAAGCTACTAACGAGCAGAGGGAGGTTAATGAACCCCATGAAGAGCATGTCGGAAGTAAATGGCTGGTCAGCACACCACATTTAACTGACACTATGACTTGTGACAGGCATGATACAGCTACCACAATGCAGCTACCTAATCAAAACAGTTTTCCTTTAAGTTCCTGAGGAGGCCATCATGTACAGCATGGTAACTTAACACTGTACAGTCTGGAACCAGACAACATAAGACCAAACTTGAGGTCGTGGATGCCTTCAGGTGCCACACTATTGAATTGGATAGAAATCCAAGAAACAGTAAGCCCTGAAGAGGTACAGGTAGTTAGTTTGCTTTAATGGAACAAACCTCCAAACCACCCTAGCAGATACCCAACACAGGTGTTGTGGTTTATCGGGGAGCTGGGAACAGGAACTGGTGTTATTGTAACACTGCTGCCGGGTAGCTGGATCATGACTGACAGTGTACTCTGAATGCTGTACTCTTGCATCAAGATGTACTCTGGGTAGCATGAATGAGTCAAAGGTAGCATGTCAAAAGAAAGGAAGTGACTTCTCCCCAAATATCTACTACAGAGGTATCAGATATTGACAGTGAACTTCCTGATGTGTAATTCCTAGACTTAGATAATGTCTCCTACTGTGTTTATACATACTCCAGATGTTATTCATCCTGTTTGTATCCAATGCTGGTTCCGTATGAATTCTCAAGGAGTAATGTGAACATTTAAGGTTAATGTTCTAATGACAAGGGACATCACTTAACTCTGTTTTGTTTTGAAGGCAACAACGTCTCAGGACCTCGTGACCTTCAAAAAGGGGGGATCTGTAGCGGTGAGGCTTATTAATAAGAAAGAATTAAGTGTTTCTGAGCTTTCCCAAATTAGGCTTCATCTCTCTGTTCATCTCTGTGGTGCAGCCACAAAGAAACTATTCATGCAGGCAGATTTAAGGTTCCTTTGATAAAGGACAGCTTCAGAGAGCCACTACATTTACATTTTGGCTATGGCAACATTACAATAACCATGTTACTCAATGAAATATTCTCCCTTGGTGGTATGTTGATTTTTGTTATCCTTCATCCACCTTGCTCACAAGTTCTCCAGAGCAGCATGTCCTAAACTTTCTCTCTTTAGTTGATTTGGAAATGCTACTTAAACCTCCGTTTCTCTTGTATGCATTCACTTCTCACAGTATTGTCATTCATATTTTATCTGTATTTTTTAACTTAAGAAATCCATATTGTCATTGTGTGATCTCTCTCATTTCTTTTGGGACTTTCAACAGCTCTGTTCTATCATACAGGTTGTCATTCTCCTCAGCCTGGTAAGTTACTCAAATACAGCTCTCCGTGTAAATCTTACATCTTCTACACAGTATACCGTATACTGTACCTCTTCCACATCTATGTAGGATTTGTATGTTTTCCCTGTGTTAACGTGGGTTTCCTCCACGTGCCCTGGTTTCCTCCCCCAATCCAAAAACATACTGGTAGGTTAGTTGGCTTCCAGGAAAATTGTCCTTGGTGTGAGTATGAGTGTCTGTGTTTGTGTAAATCTGCCCTGTGATGGAATGGCATCCCATCCTGTCCCAGTATATCCTGCCCCAGTGTATCCTGTCTTGTGTTTGTTGGTTGTCGGGATAAGTTCCAGATCCCCTGTGACCCTGAATGAGAAGAAGCAGTTAGAAAATGGCTAGATATATGGATGATTTGCAAGTCTACTGTGAGGGGTGTTTGTTTTACTCAGATAGGGTGCTTTACCTTCCATTTTCACTGTGATTCCTGCTTGTGTTCCAGCAAAAAAAAATCTAAATGCTCACTTTGCACCCTCCAAGCTTTTAAAGGTTTACATTGAAATTAAAAGTATCCTATCTGTTTATTCTGTAGTTCTATATTGTATAATAGCGTGTCAAATAAACATAATCAGTGCAGTCTCCTCAGTCTTACCTTTTTCTATACCTCAAAATGTACTATTCCAAACTGATGGAGGCTAACTCTTACCCAAGCAAGCAACAGCTGTACACACACTAGACATCTAGTGGGCACATTACAGGTGTTATCTACCACTGCTGTCTTAGTACTTGCTGGGGAAAAAAATCTTCATTTTAATTTCTGAAAACAGGTTTAAACTTCAATTAGGAAAAGTCTGTAGAAGAACAAATGATATATAGTGATCACTTTGAAAGTCAAGACTTTCTATACAGAAAGTCAGTGTGTGTACATGCAGTACATTACATGGTTATACATATATCACATGTAATAACTCACATTGTGTTAGGAAGACCAAGGAGCTTTTAAAACAAGTCATTGATAAATTGGATGTTTCTTATGATCTTCAAGCAACTGCTCCCCATGGAGTTTTAATTAATGTTGTTTGATGCAGCTGGAATAGAAAACTCAAATGATTCAAAAGTTATACTGGGTACACATTAGAAAAACAAATCAAGCTACACTAAACTCAAAGGCAAACTTTAACATTAACAATTATGTTGTGAAGAAATAGTGATATGGGGAGGAAGACTTTGGTATTTCCTGAATTAATTTTAAATTCATAAAACCATACAGTAGATAAGGATATGTCTCAAGTAAAATGGATACAAAAGGGTTGTCACAAACTTTACTGTGAAATTTATGTATTTGTGTTTTTAATTTAATATGTAATACAGTACTTAACAACATGATTAATCCATCAATCCAGTAACTATTAATAAATCAACTAGCCAATATGTACACAGTGCATTAATAGGCACAGTATACAGTGTATTGCAAAGAAGGAGAGGCAATTCATGGGGGCAATTCATTAAAACTACATTAAAACTTTTTACAAAATTGGTTTTCAGTTCCAATAAATGTATAATATCCTGTTTCACAATGTACATGGGTCTGCCAATACAATAGGACACTGTTTCCCAAACTTCTTCCCACTGTAGTATCATTAGAGGGTAAAGTTTATGCTTCTGGATTTTGCACTAAACCAATGATCTGGTATAGCAATGTTAAGAAGGAACAGATTTCCCAGTCCTGAATGACTATAGGCCACTTTTTCTAGCTTGAATGCAATGGACTGGAAAACTATGAGAAATACACATGCATCCAAAACTTTCCAGAAGAGCAGATGAAGGAAGTCAAAATGTGGATCAGCTGGCCTGCGATCTCTGGTGTGTGCCAAGCTGTCTGATTGGCTGCAGGGCTACATGGCCATCTTGCCTTCCTGGCAGGCATAAGACTCTAACAGTTTGGTTTGAAAAAAAGAGAAAAGAGATGTGTGGGTGAGTGAGTCTGGAGAGGGGTGTGTGTGTTGCAATGGGTGAGAGTGTGAGAGAAAGGGTGTAAAGAAAAGATTAGTCTTTCCTTTCAAATTGTTCTTGAACAAGATGGTCATTTTACTCCCTGAAACAGAGTGTCCCCTGTTTGATTCTGACCTGAGAAATAAATGTTATATGTTACAGTGTATAAATTATATAATATATATATTTTAATACCAAAAAGGATTTTATAATTCTTCCAAATATGTAAATGAATACAGTTATTATTTGTCAGTTGTTTTCACTACAATAAATTTTATTTGTCAATGCAAAAAAATATTTAGATAAGTTATGTTCATTTAATTCAGTTATTACCAGTTAATTTCCTCAGCATAATTTCATGTAATGAGATTTCTAATGCCTACAAGCTGATATAATACCTGGAGTTTAATTTGATGTTCCTGCAGACGTATACATCACCAAAATAGTTCTTTCCCTTAAACAGACTCATTTCACCTTTTTGTTTTCTCTTGCATACATGTGATAATACCACCTTTTGGTGGTATTATCCATCTCTCTTGTTCATATTGACACAAAAACTACTGAGTTTTAAACAAATAAAAAATAATTATGTTTGTTCTGTTTCTTCTCCACATTGTGTTGGTAATTTTGCATGTTTTGCAAATCTCTGTGGGTCAATATCTCAGATGGTCAAGTGTTTCCTGACAATCATAGAGATTGGGTAGCTGTGTCAGCATGCGTAGTCAGCAAAAGTAATAGGTTTATTCCATGCTGAAATGAGAAGAGAGAAAACACAACGTTTCGGCTGTGGAGCCTGTGTGTATAAAATTAATTCATATTTCAGACTTTTTTTTAAAAAAAAGACTTGGTTATAAACTTTTCTGCTGATAAAAGATACACAGAGAAAGTTCTGAAGTTCTTTTAAATAAGCAATGTTTGTGTGATACAAATAATTAAGCACAGCTCAGGCTCATTATACAAAATATTATCCACAACACTTTAACTTGCAAGATTAGACAGTTTATTCCTTAACTCTGAAATACATATTGATACTGCAAGAGTGTGAAACAAACTAATAGAAATGAATGTCATATCCTGAAAAACAAGGATTAATAGTCTTCAGAAAATATTCATTGCCTATGGAATTTTTCACAATTTGTTATTTTACAAACTCAAATAGAAATACCATTATAGTATATAGTATATAGTATATATTATTTTTGTCACAGCTCTACATAAATTACCCTATAATGTCAAAGTGAAGCAAAAGTAGTAAAAATACATGTAATTAAAAAAAAAAACACTGTAAAATCTTGATATCAAAATAATGTATTCACCCCCTTACCTATGACATTCCTTTTCCATGGCAGGGACCGGGGTATTTATGAGGATAGAGGGAACAATGAATGGAGCTACTGTAAGTACAGGCAAATCCTTGAGGAGAACCATTTCAGTCAGCAATGGGACAGTAATCCCATGCATACAGTTAAAGTTCAAGCTTTAGAGCAAGATGGTGAATGTTTTTGAGTGGTCTAGCCAAAGAATCTCTGGAAGGATTTGAAGATTGAAGTTCACCATAACTTTTCATTCATCTTTACAGAGCTTGATCAAATCTACATGGAAGAATGGGTGAAATACCTAAAATCTAGATGTTCTAAGTTCATACAGGCATACACAAGAGGACCTATTACTTCAATTTGGTGAATATTTCAGTAAACAATGTATTTCATAAAAACATGTTACACTACTAATATTTTGGTCCTTCAAATTATTGCATATATTATGTGAATCAAGGAGAAAAATTATGTAATTGCATTAAGAATTCTAGCTGTAACACAGCAATATTTGCCATTGTTCAAGATGGTGAATACTTTCTGAAGGCATTGTAATTAAAGGTCTTGAAATGATACAATGTATATGCAGTAAGTGTAATACCCTTCCTTCTCAGTTTATTAATAATAATCTAAAGAGAAAGCATTTTTATATCAAATATTTCATGATCAAATATTTATATTTATTTTATTTATTTTAAAATGTAATTGATGTGTTCCGCCTTCATTTATTTCAGGTATGCTCCTTTTCTACTGGTGAATGTATCATTGCATATCACAAGGCATGTAAAATCAATAACCTCAGCCTTCTACTGACATCTTCTGGAAGAGGCTAACCTCAAGCACACTCAAACACATTCTCATCTGCTGTGTCCCCTTGATTAAGCCGTGTCTTGGATTTAAATCACAAAGTACACAATTATCAGCTTTACCTCAGGATTTGAATAACCCATGAGATATCAGCTTTCACACTGTAAATGAAGACAAAGTCACACTTGCATATTAACCAAATTTCTGCCAGAACAACAGTTTCAGTGTTGTAACATTATGTGTTGTGCTTTATGCAGGGCTGCATAATTGGAAAAAATTGGAAGGGGGAAGTACAAAAAACTGACTTTAAGAATCCAAAAGTAAAACTAAATTACACACTATAAGTTTTGGCAAAAAGATCTTTATGTGAGTTTTGAACATTTTGGGAGTTACAGAGTCTATAATGAATCTGGACAATGATTTCTACATGTTGTACAAGAGAAAGCTCAGGTATGCATTGTGTGGAATCTGTTCTTTAGTAGAGTAAGAAATCCAGAAAAGCAGATCTTAGATTAAGATATAGATAAATTGTAATATACTTTTGTACTGACAATGTTTATTCAATATAATAAGTATTGAAATACAGTAAGTGAAGAGTTACATTAGTTCATGAAATGAAGATACTGTATGTACTGTATCAATATTTCAGCATCAGAAAGGAACAACAAGGATCTCTCCTTTTTCATATTATCACTTTGTTATATTTCTATTGGCTACTGGTTATACTAATTATTTTTTCATATTGTTATTGATATATGCATTTCCCAAAGCATGAGTCAGTGTTCACTGCTGTGTTTGCTAATGTTTTATGACAGTTTAAAATATTTAATCTTGAAACATGCATGGCTTGGATTCATTCATCAAAAGAACTGTTTTTCCCTCCCAAAAAACTTCAGATTTCTTTACTTTAGCAGATTACTTTCAAGTCTGCTGACATGCAAATATTCATTATTATGTGCTGAATATAACAAAACCAGGTTTTATATGTTTGAAATAAGAATAAATATTAACAGTGATGGTGATACTGTGTTAAGTGCTGCTTGTAATTGATTATCAGTTCTTAGCTCTTGTGAGGAACTTCTAAAATAGGGAGAAATTTTAATTTGACCTTTAATACAGCACAGGACTCCTTTTTCTTTATCTGTCTTTTTCCCTCCACTCTGCCTCGAAAAAGATTTCAGTCATTGTACAAGATTTAAATGTATGTGTTACTGTGACCTCTGAAATAATATTTAAAGATACTGTATGTTTCATATAGACACTTACTGTATCCTCTTTCAAAATCCTTATAGCTGGTCATGCCCCAATTTTCAATATAGCAGATTTACTTCCAGGAAGTACTTTTGCTAACCCTAGTGCACTTTACAGAAGATTTAACAGATTTAACATTTTTAGAGGTCAACAACACTTAATTAAAGCTCACTCATTATAGGAGGTTACTAAATCCTTCAATGGGGACTCTTGTACATCTTTTGCATCTGAACAAACATATTGATTTCACAGTAAGCAATTACAATCCTTCAGATCAAAATGAATAGAAAGTTTAATTTCCAAGAGAGTAAGGAGAGTCATCTAATTGTTCTAATAACTGAATTTCTAAAACCATACTTACAATACTTATTCTGTTCTATTAGCACTACAGCAGAATTCTCAATATGAGATAGCTAACAACATGAGATAGCTTTATGAACATGCTGACCCTTAATGCAAATTCCTTGCACTGAGAATAAAACAATTTTAATATTTAACTTTTATTGAAGTGATACTCCAGATACTCCTGGTGTATCTCAAAATATCTAAGTTAATAACTAATGCCATGAGCTAATGTTGGCAGTGTGTGATCACATGGGCCATTGAACACTAAATTTGATCATTCTTTTATTGGAGATTGGCACCTGTCATAGATATGCAAAATCAGCTAAATTAATGTTCTAGACACAGAATGTTGTCAATGAATTCAGAACTGTTTACAAAGGTTCACTGTAGTTGAATGAATGGATGTGCCACCAAATAAATAATGACCAGACAGGCTTTTAAAAGTGTAGTGTTGATTTGCTTCAAATAATGCACAAAAAAAGCTTCAACAATATTATAAAAACTCTTTATAAACTAACCTTTTTTCAGTGCTTTCCTTTGCTGCAGAATAGATATTTGATTGACTAGACCAGGGGTGGGCAAACTTTTTTATCCAAAGGGCCACATGCAATTTTGAAACTGTATAGAGGGCCTATCACGATCGCTAACCCCTCCTCTTAATGGTGCTCCAGCCCTTCCTCGTTCCCTCCCATTATCTGCACCTGTTCCCTATTCCCGCTCCCCCTTAAAAGCCAGACGCGGACCTTACTCCTGGTTCCTCATTGATTTCCGCATCATGAGAGCCCAGGGTCCTGCTGCATCTGACTCCGTTATGGTTTTAATCTTCTGTTCTTGATTCCCCTCCCTTCGCCAGTCCCGACCCGGTTCGTGTTTTAACTCCCTGGATGGATCCCCTGGCCTTGGACTCTACCCTTTGTCTCGGATTACTCTTTTGGATTTCGCCTTGTTTGTTCGCCCCGGATTCACTCCCCCTGGAGCCCAGCATGGACATGCCCCCCTGTCTCCAGACCCTCTCCCGCATGACTTTTTCCCTAGTGTATCTTCACTATTCTGGATCGCATTGTCTGCATAGGGCCAGGAAGGAACTGCTACATGACAGAATGAGGAACCAACACCCGGGCCCCGCAGATGGCACATTGGTACCTGGACTCCATCCTTTTTATTTTTTGTTTTTGTTAAGGGCTTCGGAGCCGCCCTGGAAAGGAGGGGCGTACTGTCACGATCGCTAACCCCTCCTCTTAAGGGTGCTCCAGCCCTTCCTCGTTCCCTCCCATTGTCTGCACCTGTTCCCTATTCCCGCTCCCCCTTAAAAGCCAGACGCGGACCTCACTCCTGGTTCCTCATTGATTTCCGCATCATGAGAGCCCGGGGTCCTGCTGCGTCTGGCTCCGTTATGGTCTTCTGTTCCTGATTCCCCTCCCTTCACCGGTCCCTACGTTCGAATTTTAACTCCCTTGATGGATCCCCTGGCCTTGGACTCTACCCTTTGTCTCGGATTACTCTTTTGGTTTGTTCCCCCCCGGATTCACTTCCCCTGGAGCCCAGCACTGCATGGACATGCCCCCCTGTCTCCAGACCCTCTCCCGCATGACTTTTTCCCTAGTGTATCTTCACTATTCTGGATTGCGTCGTCCGCATAGGGCCCGGAAGGAACTGCTACATGACAGGGCCACTTCAGGCTGCTGTTACAGATAGCCTATTCCCTATATAACTTTAGAATCCAATATAGGCTTATCAAGGTTAACGATAACCTGAGAGAAAAATAAAATTTTAAATATATAAAAATTTAAAATGTAATAAAACTTGACGTTCAACTCACAAGCCAAGTCTTCACCTATTACCTTGACCCGACAGGTAACTGTCTGTGTGATAAACTTTCTCAAATTTGTTCTTGCTCTCTCGACAAAAAATATCTAAGGTTTCTATCATACACTCCTTCAAAAGCTCCCCTTCAGAGAGCAGCTTGATCTGTTTAGCAATTTTATATGCAGGCAGGTAGCTTGCTATTGTGCTTGCCTCTTGGATAGTAGAAGGGCGGAAAAATACATTTTGCTGAGCCTTTAAACTAGCGGCTAGTTTGGAAGCTCTATTAGCCCACTCCTCGCATGACAGATTGGTAGCATAGTTAACATGTTTGGTAAAAAAATTACAACTGAGATTGTATTCTTTGAACACTGCGACACTTTCCTTATAAATTAAACATACAGATGCAGCCATTCAAAGTGCGCGGTCCAGACGCGTACCGGAGGTAATCGGCTATGGGGTCGCACATTTTGACACAAGATGACGCGCGGTACCACGGTACGTGATTGGTTGACCTACAGGGGCATTCGTGGTCCGTTGGTCTGTCGTAGAAAGATTTACAGTGAACGTCTTTACTGTGCCCGTTGTAGTATTGAATATTCATATGGAATTTTACCACTAAAGGGAAATCTTAGTAGCTGAGCATAAAAAGAATAGGAGCATACTGTAACGCGTGTGAAGGCCATAAACGATATTAATTTTGGAACATAAACATACAGTATACAGATGCAGCCATTCAAAATGCGCAAGTTCTAAATTGCATTTTGAGTGCGGTTTTTGACTTTTTCTAAATTGCAACTCATAAATAAAGCTGATACAGTTTAGACTTACTGTATTTTAAACTGTATTACAGCAGCACATTGGACAATGCAGCGTAAATTGCAAAAATGCACTTGGAATCTGTCCAAGCCCTACTTTGTCAGGCATTTTCTTTTACTGCAACGGACATAAAAACTCTCTTGCTTTTAACAGAGCGTTTCATAATTTCTAACTACAAAAATTATTTAAACTGCGACAGTTATCATTCATTCCATTCCATTCCATTATCAGTCTTCCATTTCTCCCTAAACATCATTATATCTTACATTTTTAATAAGATGCTTTTATTCGTTCATAATACGACGATTTCAGGAAGCTTTCTGGAGCAGCACTGTCAGACCTGAGCGCTGACAGTCAATCTGGACAAGACCAGAGATATGGTTTTCCAGAAAAAAAGCCAGACCTCCATTAGTCTTCCTGAAATTGTCAGATTATGAACGAATAAAAGCATCTTATTAAAAACATTTGTTTGGGAGCTATATTATGTATTTTTCATATGTAAGATATAATGATGTGTTCCCGCTTACACATCGCACAACTTTAAAAGCTAGAAAAACAGGTTTCGATTCACATTATCTGGTGAGCCTTGTTTTGTCAAAGGACAGCACAAAAAAAACAGACAATACTCAGGGGGGGAGGGCAAGCGAGAGGGAGAGTTTTTTACCCTCTGTCAAAAAAAAAACAAATCACCCGGGGCAGAGACTCTGGGGGGATCATTGTGTGGTACAGAATGGAGCTCAGTCAATTCAAACAAGTTCAGTGCTGATTCAGTTTAAAAAAAACTGCAACGGACATAAAAACTCCCTTGCTTTTAACAGAGTGTTTCATAATTTCCAACTACGAAATTTATTTAAACTTATCATTCAACCAGAGCTCAAAATATCACAAGGATCCTCTAGAGCACAGCAAAGACTGTATTAAAAGTATACTAGTGACAAACTAGTGTACTTTAGATCTTTTTTTCTGAACCGGGGAAAATCTGATCATAAGGACATCATAAGGACATCTGATCATAAGGACCTTAAGGACAGCACATACAAGGGTTAATTGCACAATGGACCGCGCAAAGAAATTTAAAATAGTCTTCTTTAGGTGTGAGGGCAGGAGTGGATCGCAGAAGGCATAATCAGCAAATTAGGAAAACAAAGAACAGGACAGGTGAGACGTTTATCCAGAAAACGAGTGATCAGAAAAAGGAACAGCTGTTACGCCCAGGTTTTACACACTCTCTCTGCTGAATGAATAAAAGCATTTTATTAAAAATGCGTTTGCGTTTGTCTGGGTATTTACTTTGTAATCTGTGATTTACATCTGCTGTATTGCTTTGAGATGCCACTTTTAAAGGTGAAATGTAAAATAAAGTTTTTTATTATTGTTATAGAGAAACATGATCAGATTTTCCCTGGTTCAGAAAAAAGACGATTAAAATCTGTAATCTTTCCACTTGTATGTCATTGGAAAATAAAAGAAGTTTCTGCTTTGTGTAAGGATGGTATCAAAAAGTAATCTAAGTGGTGAGAAAGCTGTGCTCCTCAAAGCGCTTTACAGGATAAAAACAACAGCAATAGTGTTAGTTCTATTCTTTTTGTAGAAATACAAAATGAGATATAATGATGTGTTCCGGCTAAGACATTAACGAGTACAACCCCCCTCCCTACGGGAGTGCTGGCTGTGACGAATTAAACCGGTTTCACAGGTATTTTCAAAGTAGAAGGGGGCAAGAGTTCCAGCGAAAGACACCACCCCCTCCAAAGCCAAGGAAGTTCAGTACTTACTAGTTAAGAAAGCGAGGCTCCTCAATGAAATCGCTTTAACATGCAAATGCGTTGGTGTAACAGTCCGGGCGTCGCAAGCTTCTAATGTCAACTCGACTCGATTGGAAGACAATGAACATATTCTAGCCCTAAATGAATTAATAACAAACATGGTTTACATAAAAGACATTTATCCAAGAAAGTTTATAATAATACGATCTATAGTTGAAATCTGAGCCTAAATAAAAAGAAAAAGCATTTTCAGAGAGCAATCACGCTGTGTTTATGTAGAAAAAGCGATTAGGTTTATGAGCAATCTAATCTAATTACTTATTCGTTTAAAACGCTATATAAAATAAAGTTTATTATTAATTTGCTGGACAGAGCGGTGAACATTATTATGGATAAGACAAAGATAATGATCCTGATCAGGTTAGAAATCTGTGTACGCTGTTAGGTTTTTACTTCTTAAACTTTTAAAATACATGTTTCGAATAGAAAGAAATCATCTTCCTGGTACAGTATGTATAGCAAACCAGCACGTCTTTTTTCTCCAATCAGAGGGGTTAGATGCTCGGTTAAAAGCAAAGGAGATTGTCTGTTATAGTGGACATTAAAACAAGAGTTCGCTGGCATTATATCCTAGAAGACACAGATCGGCGCCAGACCAGGACAATGCCTGCAGCGTGAAAGAAAATGCCTGATGAACTAGGGGTTGGACAGTTTCCAAGTGTTTGTACAATTGATGGAAATGAATGTGCAAAAGAAATTAAATAATCATTTATTTCTTTATCATATTGGCTAGCTAATGTCCTCCCTTTGCTAGTTAGTGGCTGTGTTTCTGCGTTGGGTAGCAACAGGTGACTGATCTCAGGCGGAAGATGTAAACAGCTTAATTTTCGTGTTAAATAATTTTTTTTAATTAAAATTCATTCCATACAGCAATCGCATATTTGGGTACTTTCATGCTTAAAATGTTTAGGGAGAAATGGAAGACTGATAATGGAATGGAATGGAATGAATGATAAGTGTCACAGTTTAAATAATTTTTGTAGTTAGAAATTATGAAACACTCTGTTAAAAGCAAGGGAGTTTTTATGTCCCTTGCAGTAAAAGAAAATGCCTGACAAGTAGGGCTTGGACAGATTCCAAGTGCATTTTTGCAATTTACGTTGCATTGTCCATTGTGCTGCTGTAATAAAGTTTAAAATAAGTCTAAACTGTATCAGCTTTATTTATGGGTTGCAATTTAGAAAAAGTCAAAAACCGCACTCAAAATGCAATTTAGAGCTTTCTGGCAAGAGGAGACACCCAAATTAATAATGTAACATGCCACTGTTTGTGCATGAACAAAGTTATACTGCTATTTTCCTTAGATACACGATTAAAAAAAAATATTTTTTTGAATCCCCGGCGGAACACATTCCATAAAAATCAGCGCTTTTATATATCGCCTTTAAACACATATATTTAAACGTGTTTACGATTTAAATCAAAACAAGATTCAAATCAATATAAATGTTTATTTTGTAACGCATAGGTGACTATTCATTGTTATTAAAAAGACTTAAATTTGATCATGTTGTGATATTTAGAAATATAAATTTGTTTGGTGCAAGTGAGGTTTTATTTAATCTCTGACCAAGGGAAATGTTTCATTTTTTCAAAGAAATGTTTGTTAAAAAAAGGAGTCATGGTTCCACAGCGGGATTCGATCACAGACTGTGTGATTTGGGAGTCAGGAACCTAACCCACAGCACCACCGGCAAGGTCACGTGCAAAGAACTGAAAAAGCACTACAGAAACATTATCAGCAGACAATGTACAGCATGTACTATTCTTGTGTTGCGGTACATGAATATAATTATATTGTTATTAATTTCTTTAGATACGCGATTTCATATTAAATTCCCTTTTAATCAAATTCTAAAAGTATGCTTGTTGACTCCGGTAGTTAAAGACTTCCATGCTTAAAATGTTTAGGGAGAAATGGAATACTGGTGAGTATTTTTTCTTTAAAGCACCGAGACCAGCCATATACTGTATGTGTATGTTCCAAAATTAATATCGTTTATGGCCTTCACACGCATTACAGTATGCTCCTATTCTTTTTATGCTCAGCTACTAAGATTTCCCTTCAGTGGTAAAATTCCATATAAATATTCAATACTACAACGGGCACAGTAAAGACGTTTACTGTAAATCTTTCTACGACAGACCAACAGACCACGAGTGCCCCTGTCGGTCAACCAATCACGTACCGTGGTACCGCGCGTCATCGTGCGTCACAATGCGCGACACCGTAGCCAATTACCTCCGGTACGTGTCTGTACCGCGCACTTTGAATGGCTGCCTCTGTATATCACTGTACGACACATGTTTGAGTCTGAGTGTCTGTTAACTACTGCATGATTTCTTTATCTGTTTCAGCTAAATGAGAGGAATAAAATCAGTCAGAATCTCGGAGTGCCAATAGTAAAAATAACCCTTCTTACCTCCTTTGTTTAATTTAAAGAATTTCGTGAAGAAATCCCTAATCAAAAAAACATCACTTAATTTATCCAGATACACAAATTCATGCCAGAGCCAACAACAAGCTTTAACAGTGGACTATTTTTAAGTATTCACTATATAAGAACCAAACCAAAAGTAATACTGGGTGTAGTGCTTTGTCCATTACCACTACAAGGACAATCAAATTATTTTAAAAAGAAACGGATGTCAAAATGTTTCCAAACTGTCCACCTGTGATATTTTAGCTGCTGTAAGAAAACCGGCTCAGAGACACCAAATATGTAATCATAGTGGCTCTCTGAAGGCACCAGTTCTGTAGGGTTTGGGCATTTACTGAGACAATTATTAATTGTAGCAGTAAATCACAAAGTTGATTCTTTTGATGGCTTTAGAATCCAACCATGCGACATAACTCAAACAACGCGCACACACAGGTACTGATACACGAGGATACATTTATTAATACATAGAATATGCATGTAAAACTAACAGATCTTATCGAGAGGGTTATCAGAATACAAAAGGTATATATTCAGTCAGTTACAAAGAGTTACATATATCAAGAGGACATACGTTCAGTATATCATTCATTACGACCGTTTCATAAATGAACTTGGTTATAACTTCTACATTAGATACTCAAACAAGTACATAACTCTTAGGAATTAAATTGATATCAACTGGTTTGGATAACAATTGAATTCTCGAGCTGTAATGCAGTAAAGTTGAATACTCATCCAATCTTTGGGGATTCAGATCTCCTGCGGGCACAAAGAAACAGTTGCAGGCTGTTGCTGTCCAATCCGCGCTCTCTGGCTCCGTGCCAGGCTGTGCTGTGCGGCTTGCGACGGTGTGCTGCTGAAGCTCACTGTTGGCTTTAACTAGCAAAGTTTGTGCACAGGAGAAAAGATGACTGTGGGTCCCAGCAAGTCAGGAAGAGGACCGGTTCGTTCCTGATGAAGAGCTAGTTCTGAATAGTGATTCAGCTGTCCACAGTTCCGACCTGTTCACGAGGCCTGCTGCTGGTGCTAGCCTCGGGTGGATCCTCTGGTTATTCTCTGGCAACCTCCGCTCTAGACTCTTAGAACAAAGGAAAGTTCTGGCACTCGGACACACTGGCCGTTCCGTGGTTGTCCGGGCTGAGTCTCATGATGGTCAGGAGGCGCGCTGCGAGAATGTCCTGCCCTTGGGAGCCTTCTGTTCCTGGGCCGTCCTGCCCTGGAATTCTCCTTTGAATTCCCTTTAGAACAGTCCACAGAATTCTCCTGAATCCTTTCTGAATCTCACTGAAACTGAATCTTGTTGAATCTCTCAGGCTCTCTGTGTTACCGGTTTTTACCTGGAGGAACTTCAGCTCATTGATTGGCTGAAAGTTCCAGTTCCATGGGCATCAGAGTCCCATGTGGGTTACTCGGCTCTACCAGTCCCTGATTGGTTGATCAAGGTGAGATATGAGTCACTTACTCCTGACACTTAGGAATGCAGTCCAGATGTCCAACTGGCACTCCCTAGACCGATAGGCACCAATGGATGACCATTGATCATGATAGCCAGGCTTAGCTAAGTGCATCCCCCTTTGGGAGCTGTCCTTATCAAAGAAAACATCTTAAATCAGCCTGCATGAATAGTTTCTCTGTGGCTGCACCACAGAGATGAACAGAGAAATGGGGCCTCATTTGGGAAGGCTCAGAACACTTAATTATTTCTTATTAATAAGCCTCGCCGCTACACTGCTTAGTTACACGATTCCATATTTATATAAATATCAAGTGATGTTAAATCACTACAACATTTATCTTTTTACAATAACAGCAAGTGGTGTTCTTACTACTTATTCTTAGAAAAGGATAAAATGTTATAACATTATATGAAGTACAGCATATAAGCTTAATAATGTTAGAACAAGCACGTTAAACCAGAACCCAGTAAGTTACCAAGTTAAAGACTTTGATGCATAAAACATTTATGAATAATTAAACTTTTTTATGATGTAGGTGGAAGGTTGTGTACTTTTGTCTAACTGAGAAATCTTTCTTTTATAAAATATACCAACTTTTTAATGTTTAATGATTAACATGCTGTAATACACATTTAAAAATGATAAAAAGTCTAAAGAGTATACAACTTAAATTCAAAATTGGAAAAAGATTGTCCTTCAGCAGTAATCGAAACCGGGCATTTTCTGGTGAGAGCTCAAATGCTATACATGAGTGTGTAACACATCTGTCTTCACAGTCATGGTACAGTTTCAAAATATTGATAAGCTGTTCACTGGTTACTGGCAATTATACAAATAACCCTTCTTCCCTCCTTTGTTTAACTTAAAGAATTCTGTGAAGAAATCCTTAATTACAAAACTACCATTTATAATAATCCATCCAGGTACACACACTCATGCCAGAGCCAACTTTGCCAGAAACATCATCCCAGTAAGACTTTGGACTGCGCTGTCTGCACTGTACAATGTACGGTTTAAAGTTTTCAATTTAAAGTTAAATTGTTGGTTGATTTGGATTAAAACAAAGTATATTTTCTCAATTCGATTGTAAACCTGAAAGAGGCACATCACATTCACAACAAGCTATAATAGTGAATTATTTTTATATACAGATGCAGCCATTCAAAGTGCGCAGCACAGACACGTACCAGGGGTAATTGGCTACGTCATCGCACTTCGTGATGCATGATGATGCGCAATACCGCGGTACGTGATTGGTTGACTGACAGGGGCACTCGTGGTGTGTTGGTCGGTCGTAGAAAGATTTAAATGTCTTTACTGTGCCCGTTTTAGTATTGAAGATTTATATGGAATTTTACCACTGAAGGGAAATCTTAGTCGCTGAGCATAAAAAGAATAGGAGCATACTGTAACGCGTGTGAAGGCCATAAACGATATTGATTTTGGAACATAAACATACAGTATTACAGTATATGGCTGGTCTTGGTACACACCAGTATTCCATTTCTCCCTAAACATTTTAAGCATCGAAGTCTTTAACTAACATGAAATAACGTGTATAAAAAGTGGTAGTTTTAAGCTTTTCTGCGAATATAATATGGAATCGCGTATCTTAAGAAGTTAATAATTATATAATTATATTCATATACTGCAACACATTAGTACACGATGTACAATGTCTGTTAATACTGTATGTGTAGGGCTGTTTCACCTCCTCATGTGACCTTGCGGGTGGTCCTGTGGTCTACATTCCCGACTTCTGAACCACAGGTTGGGTGTTCCAATCCAGTCAGTGCCACACATTTTCTTTTAACAAACATTTCTTTAAAAAAATAAAATAGCAATATTATGGACAATTAATTGACTTTTAATATTTCTAAATATCACAACATGTTCGAATTTAAAGCATTTTTAATAACAATGAATAGTCACCAACTTTCCTTCTGACAACGGTCCCTGCTTCTGCTTCCTGCTTTTATCGTGTGTGTGTGTGAGGGGATCCCTTTAGATCTCCCTTCAGATTTAAAAGGTTATTAATCATATCTTCGGTGTCGCATCTTCCCAGTGTAGCTGATCTTTTGCTGCCCGGGTAAACTATCACAAAGCTTTAGAGAACTTAACATTTCTGTTATCAACAAATTGTAAATACCACGTTTACATTGGCATTATTAATTTTTAACTTGAGTGTATGGAGGATTGGCAGCTGTCACTGAGACCAGACCCCCCCTCTTAGGCTGCACAACCGATCTTTTACAGTTTTATAGAGAAATGGAGGCTTTACAGTATGTGTTACAATATGAATATTTATATTGATTTAAATCGCATTTTGATTTAAATTGCAAATGCGTGTTTAATTGAATGTATTTTTTGATTCACAATCAGACAAATGCAACATAAATTGTTATCTTTGTCTTTTAAGTAACTTAATAAACTTTCAGCATAGCTTTCTCCCCGTTTAGATTTATTTTCTTGGGATTTGGGGATCAAACGTCGTTTTTTTTTAAATACATTTTAGAAAAGTGTAATCTATACTAAAAAGCTGTATTTACTTAATACAACTCGATACTTATATTAATGGCGTTTAGTTGATACTGTTTAAACTTTTAATTATTTTAAATTGTATTACAGCATTGTACACATGCTTAAAAGAGAAGAGAGAAAACGCAAGCCTTCTTCAGGTGTGATGTAATGTAGGCTCTGAATGGGTTCAATTATGAATTGGGCTTGATTAAGGTCGCTGCCTTTCATCTAAAATTCTGCTTGAATCCTTCTAAACTAAAAATTAGTGTTAATGAGTTCTAAATAAAGAGGTATCCAGGTAACAGTGAAACGGGCAGACAGTCTGGGGAGATGAGTCTCTGATGCACTTTGCAGAGTGGCAACAGGGCTACCAATATTGCAATATTGAAATAAAGACCTTACTCAGGTGAGACCTCTTTCTTGTGGCTTCCTTGATAGTTATATTTCCATGACAATTTGGGGGCTCGTCCGGGATTTTTGTGTCTCATCTATGATATTCTGCTGAATTCTCAAATATTCCTCTAAAATAAAACCTTCTCTGTTTATTTTTGAAAATGGTTAAAAGTTAGATTCTTCATATGGATTCCCAAGAGGCTCCCATACTTCAGATTCTTGCGTTCTTATCAGAATATACTGATGCGTAAACATATTCATTACCATATTTTGAAGCATTGGAATAATCCATGTCATGCAGCAACATAAAAACAGGAAGACAAGTATCACAGCCCCTATAATCGGTGTTAGTAACTTAAAGAAAAACATTCCCCCTTGCCCAAACAGTGATTCTAAGCAGTAGAGAAAAGCTGGGGTATCTTTAATGCCTCTTTCTTTGTTCACCTTGTCTTTCAGTTCTTTCAAATGCTGAATAGCAAGCGTAAGATTTCCGTAATCATCGTCATTTTCTGGAATATGTGTACAACAGGAGTCTTCTACTAAAGCACAGACTCCTCCAGATGCTGCATTTTGAAGGTCCAGCATGAACCTGTTCTCAAGTGCCATTAATCTAACTCCCCTTAATTCTTGTTTGATAGCGTCTAAGCCTTCTAATGTGATGTTAATAAAAGAGTACATTTCATACCGAGTAATTTGTAACTAGCGGGCATTAGCTACTGCCTGAATACTCAGTCCTGAGGAAAAAATCATTTCAGCTGCAGTAAGTTCAAGTTCAAGTTTATTGTCATTACACTCATATACATGGTATATGGTATAACGAAATGCTATTTAGCTAGCTCCCGGACATAAGTAGTACAAAGAGAAAAAAACAACAACAACAATACAATTGTGTAGCAAAAGAAAGACAGAGACAACAGGCAGTGTGCAAAAAACAACAGCAGATGATGTGCAAAAAAACAACAACAGGCAATGTGAAAAAAACAACAACAGGCAATGTGCAAAACAACAAAAAGGTAACATGTTATGTGCAAAAATATGCATCAACAGAATAAAATAAAGGGATAGAAATTATGGGGAGTGAGCTTTTGACATGTATGGTAGAGGTAGATTTTCAAAGTGTGTTCGGGTTTTTGGTAAAAAAAAAAAGAAAGAAAGGAAGTCTATTGTCCTCTGGTATTTTAGATATATCTGGACCATATCTGTCAGCCCAACTTAGAGCGTGTTTAACCCTTGACTCCCTCTGAAGGGGCTTCATTGAATTTAACAAATAAGAGTTTACTGGAACAATGAGAATGGAGTGGTGTAACATGACTACAGCACACACTCCTCTCCACTGGGGAGGAAGGCTATGATAAACTTTCGCACCACATTGCCAATACCAATCCATCAAAACCATAGTTCCATCAGATAAAGTATGGTTAGTAACCATGGCCCTACAGCCTCCTGTTTTTCCTACTGAGGGGCCATGACCTTTGTTTTCATAGCAATAAGAGTGATTAACCCTAGAAGGCATATAAACTGCTACATTAACAGGAGAATCAGTCCAAGTAATGTGATTTTTTAGGTAATCCCACAAATGAGGACATTCTGCTTTTTTACTGGCAACATTGAAGTGAATAGCAAAATGCACTGCTGGATCACTGGGAGAAACGAAGCCTAATGCTACTGTAGTAGACTTATTTTTCTTCAGGCCGTTTGCATATGGACGCCCCTTTGAGTAGGTTAAATATGTCATGGTGAAGGTGGGAAAAGATCTAGGGTCTGGCTTTGGAAATCCTGCCACTAGACTTATACATTCAGAAATATGACTACCAACTGGTCGGGGAAAAAGGTGAACACCACTTCTTTCTCCTGAAGTCTTTCCCCAGAATCCAGTCTCCTGGCTGGAGTGTATGGCAGAGGTCCTGGTCTGGTGCAGGCAGCGCAGCTTTAACCTGAGAGGTGAGGCCGCCAGGCAATCATGTGGCTCCCCCTCGTCCTGAGTGGGCAACAAGGTTGCAGGGTTTAACACTGTGCATCGCTTGATAGTAACATGTGGCAGAGATAAAAGGACATGATGGTAGTGAACAGTAGACGCGGAAGAGAAATGTGAAGTTTTACTCTGAAGGAGGATAGAAGCCACAGCATGTGGAACCAAAAGCTTCAGCAGACGATAACAAACCAAAGAGGCTACAGCATGTAGGCAAGATGGGAGGCCTCTGGTTATAGAGGTAAGTTGCTGAGAATAATAAGCAACTGGTTTAAGACGGTCTCCGTGTTCTTGTAAAAGGACTGCACTGTAGAAACCAGACTTCTCGTCAACACATAAAGTGAACCCCTTAGTCATATCAGGAATGCCTAATGCAGGGGCAGACATCAGTGCAGTCTTGAGTTCACCAAAAGCGTTTTCCGCTACTTCAGTCCAAGTCAGTCTGTCAGTAATATTCAGGCATGAGGCATGCGCCATGTCAGACAATGGCTGTGCTATTTTTGCATACCCGGGTATCCATGCCCTACAGTAACCTGTGCAGCCTAAGAAGGACATCATTTCCTTCCTGGTGCGTGGTTTTGGAATTTTTTGGATCGCAGTTATTCTCTCCATGCCAATTGAGTGTGAATTTGCAGAAATGTCATGACCTAAATATTGTACATTCTTTTTCACAAGCTGAAGATTTGATAATGAAACTTTATTTCCAGTACTGGCAAGATCATTTAAAAGATCTTTAGTATCCTGAACGCAAGCGCTTTCACTTGAAATCAACAAATCGTCAACATACTGCACTAGTGTACTACCGTTTTTAAAACCAAACCCTGAGAGACAGTCCTGCAATGTAGAGGAAAATACAGTAGGAGCCTCAGCATACCCCTGAGGCATACGAGTCCAAGTATACTTTGCCAAATCTATTACAGAAAAAACTTTTGAGTCCCCGGGGATAGATGACAAAATAGTGGTTGGATTTGGAACTACAGGAGCTCAAGCATATATGGCTGCATTCACTGTTCTTAAATCTTGTACCGGGCACCAAGATTCCCCATCAGCCTTTTTTTACGGGGAACAGTGGAGTGTTACAGGGAGATGTTGGGCAGGGAATCAAACTTCCTGCAGCGACCAGCTGTTCGACCAGAGGTTTAAGCCCAACTTCAGAGTCTGGCCTGAGCGGATACTGGGGCTTACTCGGCCTATAGGTGGAATTGGGTTTTACTTTGAGCGGGGAAGACCCCTCTATTAATCCCACATCATATTTGCGAGCCACCCAGAGGGAGCTGGGCACCCCCTCTAGTGTGGGATGGGAAGTGTCAACAGGGGTAGACACAAATAATGCACCCATCTGATCATCTGGAGCCGTGAGATGCACTGTCCTCCAGGTTTGAAGGATCGCTGAGTATGGGCACCAACTGGCCTGGAGGGTGACGTTATATTTAACTCCCCTTGAGTCTGGAGCTGACCACGAGCAGCTTTCAACACACCGTTGGACAAAACTGCCCACGTCCTGCCAGAGAAAACCTGATGCTTTAGCAAGGGAAACATGAGGGTGCGTTCCTGCTAGATAAAGTGTCTTCTGCTCTTCTGTTAAGGTAATAGCTAATGCTGCAAAGTCTGCCAAAATTAAATACCCATTGCTTTTTATTTTATCACTAAACAGTCCATCACAGAACCAAGCCATCTCAAATTCCTCAGCTGGACCTCCAAAACTAACCTGTGCAATGTAAATTGCTCACGTCCTGAAAATCACCCTGGCCTCACCACAGTCTTTGTTCTTCTTGTTTGTTCCTCATCCTGCACTAAGTCCCAGCTGTAATAGTAGTCAGGGACTGTGGATGAGTGTTGTAATAACATGGTGCGTAGCAAGCAGTCTTCATTGCGGGTTAGCTCAAGCCCTTGTTCGGAACAGACGATGGTGAGGCCCATTTTGCAGAGTAAATCTTTGCCACACAAATTAACAGGGCACTCTTTAGAAAGGAGGAAGGAGTGGTTACCAGGCCCAAACCGATGCTGCTGGCATTCCACTGTCAGGAGTGCAGTACTCCTATTACTCCTATTGTTAAAATGGATTTTGAGGTGGAATCAAACCTATAGATATTTGCCCTGAGTAACGAGTGTGTGGCTCAGGTATCCACTAAAAATTCATAAGGGTCTCCATTTATGTATAAAGTGACCTTGGATAGCTGAGACGGGGGAGAGAGGGCAGGTAAGATAAAAGTCTCGGTGACCTCAGCTTGCGATGAACGTCAGTCCCTTTTTTCCTCCTGCCAGGGTGATCTCACGGTTACCTCAGGTGGAGGTGGTGGTGGTAGATCCCAGTTTTTGCCATCGCTTCTTCGTTTTGCTGTGTTGTGTTCGGGGCAGTCACAAGCCCAGTGTCCCGTCTGTCCACACTTGAAGCAAGTCTGGAAGTCCCCTCTCGGGCTTCTGGTTCTTCCTCTTCGGCCTCGCCGGGCACGCTGTCCTCTCCTTCTGTTCTGGTCACCCTGGTAAAACTGTAACTGAGCCATTTGCAGCTGGTGAAGCTGATGATTATCCTTTTGGGCTTTTCGCTCTCTCTTGTCTGTGAGCTGTCTTTCAGCATGATAAACATGGTGACATACTTCTGCTAATCGTGCAGTGTCCCAGCCGATACATGTAGCTTTTACCATGCCACCTACAGTGGTGTGAAAAAGTGTTTGCCCCCTTACTAATTTCTTATTTATTTGCATGTTTGTCATACTTAAATGTTTCAGATCATCAAACAAATTGAAATATTAGACAAAGATAACACAAGTAAACACAAAATGCAGTTTTTAAATGAAGGTTTTTATTATTAAGGGAAAAAAAATCCAAACCTACATTGCCCTGTGTGAAAAAGTGATTGCCCCCCCTGTGATTGATAAACTGTGGTTTATCACATCTTTGGAAAGCTGAGTTGAATTTCTCTAGCCACACCCAGGCATCACCTCTTCTCAATCAAGAAATCACTTAAATAGGACCTGCCTTTCAAAGTGAAGTAGACCAAAAGATCCTCAAAAGCTAGACATCATGCTGCGATCCAAAGAAATTCAGGAACAAATGAGAAACAGAGTAATTGATTATCCACAAATGGCGAAAACATGGAACAGTGGTGAACCTTCCCAGGAGTGGCCGGACAACCAAAATTACCCCAAGAGTGCAGCAACGACTCATCCAAGAGGTCAGAAAAAAACCCACAACAACATCCAAAGAACTGCAGGCTTCACTTGCCTCAGTTAAGGTCAGTGTTCATGACTCCACCATGAGAAAGAGACTGGGCAAAAATGGCCTGCATGGCAGAGTTCCAAGACGAAAACCACTGCTGAGCAAAAAGAACATTAAGGCTCATCTCAGTTTTGCCACAAAACATCTTGATGATCCCCAAGACTTTTGGGAAAATACTCTGTGGACTGACGAGACAAAAGTTGAACTTTTTGGAAGGTGTGTCTCCCATTACATCTGGCGTAAAAGTAACACAGCATTTCAGAAAAGGGTAGGGTTTTCACAGGACGGAAGGGTAGTCACAGAAGCAATAGTTACTGCAAGACAATCCAATTAGGGATACACTTTAGTAGTGCTCAACATCATCTGTTCAGGTTACTTACCCCATCTTGATTCATGCCTCTTAGCACATTCCTCCCACACACTTACACATCTGCACATATACTCAAAATCCCACCCGGGATCTCCCTCTGGGTTAAGTGAATCTGTCATTACGTATAATAATCGTATGGCCCATGGCTGAAAACTACCTGCACGGGGCCATCTCTCATTTTTCCATCCTGACATATTACCAGTAAAAGGTTGACAGTATATTAACCTTTTCTTCCCACTATATTCATGGGCGTTTCGGTTTTCTTTCCACTATTGTCTAACTTACTTTGTCTTTCTCTAACTTGCGCCTCAATTTTCCACAACTCAAAACACTTCCAGTCGACTTTCTTATTTCCCTTTTTCTTTTTTTCTTTTAACTGTTCTTCTAGTTGTTGTATCTGCCTGGTACTAAAACTACCATTTTCTTGAAAACCTAACTTACTCCACGATGGAAGACACTTTATTCCCCTTTCTCCAAATTCTTTGTACATGTAGTTTGCTGGACCGCTCCATCCTGTTTTCGTCTTTGAATTTTCATTTCCCATTTTTACCGATCGGTGCCTTACTTTAGAACCTTATCACATTGACTACTCCGCAGAGCAAAAACCACACGTCTGTGTTAAGATAAGTTCTTTATATGAGTCCCGGACTCATCAAACCCACGTGAGAACACCCTCACCGGCTTCCTCTTTCTCTGCAACAAAACCACAGAAAATATTCTACATAGTCTTAAAACAAAAGGTTCGTTAAAAGGATCACTTACTGACATCAGACAGCCATGAATTCTCCAGATGCATCTCTGGAAAGACAAACAGTTTATCCTCTGAGGTTCGTCCAATTTGCTAAAAATTGTCCGGGCCAGGATGGAGTTTCAGCAGCTGTCCGTGATCAGGTTAGTGTGCCATCTGGGGTGCCAATCTTGTCATGGAAATTTACCTATCAAGGAAGCCACAAGAGTTCTCACCTGAGTAAGGTCTTTATTTCAATATTGCAATATTGGGAACCCTGCTGCCACTTTGCAAAGTGCAACCAGAGACTCAATTTGTTAAAAGCAGTACAGGGTTTTTATAAAATGTTGCGCTGTAAGAGAAAGCTCAGCACTTTGTCCCTTCTAACACTTCCCCTTTCCCTAAAACAAAACAGATTACATCAGAAAAACAAAAGAAGAAGCACCACTAGATTTGTTTTTCAAAGCTTATCAGTTACTTTCGGCTAATCTAATGACCCAGACAGCATATATTGTTTTGGAACATTGTCTTCTAAAGTAACCTAAACAGTGCGTACTTTGTCGACGTACTGTTTTCTAAAATTCTGCCAGTAGCACAGCAGTTACATCCTTGAAATATATTTTCTAAAAGCACCAATATATTTTTTGCAAAGCTCTCTAAATTAGAGATATCAGAGAATTTTAAGAATCAATTTTCACATCCTTAGACAAAGCAGAAACTTGTTGTACTTTCTAATGACATTACAAGTGGAAAGATTACAGATTTTAATCGTCTTTAATTTTGTTACATTATACATTTTAGAAACATTTCATCTATACAAACACCACAAAACTATTCTCGATTGTATTTCTGAATGTTATGTTACACTTAGTTCACTGTTTTAAATACATCTAATTAAGAAAGTTAGGTGTTAGCATAAACTATTAGTAATCAATAATATTACATTTAGCACTGTAATAATTTGTTGTACTTTCCTCCGCATCTTGTAAAAATATATTTTCATTGTTCAAATATACATTAAATCTGACTATATAATATAATAAGTTAAATACAAAATTAAAGAAAAAATAGGGTAAAATATAATTCAAAATATTTTGCTAACAATGTTAGCTGTTTATAAATAATAAAATGTATTAACTAAGGAGTAGGATGGCACAGTTGTTAGTATGCTGTTTGTTTTGTTTCTTTTTCATAAATACAACAGTAGTACCTGATGTCTCAGTGGCTTTCAAAATTAAATTACACATGCAAACCTGTGAACTAGAAAGATAACTAAGATATTTATCCATTTCTAATAGTGGCGAAGTGGTTAGCATTGCTATCTTGCAGCACTGGGGTCCTAGGTTTAATTCCTGCCGTCCTGTGTGTGTGGGGTTTGCATGTTCTCTCTGGGTTACATGGTTTTTCTCCATATGTGTGATATGACTCCCTCTCACACTCCAAACCATACTGGTAAGTTAATTGGTTTATGAGAAAACTGGCCTTGGTGTGTGTGTGTTTGTGTCTGTCCTGTGATGGACTGACACTATGTCCAGGGTGTATTCTGCCTTGTGTCCATTGCTTACTGGGATAGGCTCCAAATCGTCTGTACTGGATAAAGAGATTAGAAATGGATGGAAGTAAAGGCACTGTGTGGATGGAACTATACACAGTGTTAGAAACTCACTATGAAATGGCAGCATCTGACTGAGAATAAAATATTTTATAGTGCTGGCTTAAGGAAACAGCCTTTCCACCTCTCTTGCACATCAGTATCTATACCTAGTTATTTAAACAAATTGCCTCTAATTATAAACATCTTAATATGCTGGCTCTGTGGATCAGCATCAGCTATGTCTGCCCATTCCTTCAATTCATGTGCATCCAACACACAGTTCAATGCTAGCAACTACACAAAATCTAAAATACAATCCTCATTTCAGTATCTATGTAAACATACAGTCTGTTAACTTCATCATCTTCATCACAAGTATGCCTAACCCCATTAGGAAGTGTTCTTGTTATCAGTGTATTCCTCAACTTTCACAAAATTATATTTTTCTTACCAACATCTCTGGTCTTTAATCCTGCAATAACTCAGCCAACACTTAAATCCCCAAAAGTTGCTTGTGTTTCATTTTTTTAAATCACAAATATCATATGTAAATACTGGCCATGTAATAATCTGCATTGTGGAATAATAGTTTATTTTAAAGGGAACTAGAGAAACTAGGAACTAGAGAAATCAAGAAAGGCTTTTTTTTCTAGAATTAATAAATGCACATCCTGTTCACTGGGGAAATTAAATTCACACTGAGCAATCTTCAAATATGTTCAGAATATGACAGTGAGAATCCTAACAGGGATGCATTACACCTGTCTTCAAGTCCTTGCACTGGATTCCTATCAGGTGTCGAGTCAACTTCAAAATCCTCATCCTCATTCAGTACCTATGTGGCTTATTATCTGTCTACTCCCCCACCTTTGTCCGTCTGACTCTGGTCTTCTAGCTGTCCTCAAGAACATCTACATTCTGTGGGTGACAGGACCTTCCCTAGCTGCACCCCAGAGCTCTCGATTTGTATCCCCAGTGATATCAGTCACGTACCCTGAGTGCATTTAAATCTAACCTCAAAACCTTTCTTTTCACAAGACTTAGTGTCTGTATCTGCTTCATTTTCTAATTTTGCTAGCACCTCTAACTGCTTGTCTTTCTTATATGTATTTACTTTGTAATCTGTGGTCCTTTTAACTGTTTTTACATCTACTGTATTGCTTTGAGATGCCACCTTTAAAGGTGATATATAAAATAAAGTTTTTTATTATTGTTATAGAGAAACATGATCAGATTTTCCCTGGTTCAGAAAAAGGATCTAAAGTATACTAGTTTGTCACTCTTCTCATTCCCTCTTTGCTAAATGGCTTTTCATACTAATCTGATCAATCTAACTGCCTATTTTCTGTGCTTTCCCTATCCTGCTAGATTTGCAATTATTCTGAAAATTTTCTTCTTGAAATAACTCATTTCTAAATACCTTTTTTTCACTGTTAACGTCTTGCAGCAACTCTGCAACAAAATATACACTTAGCTCAACCTGATAGTTCATCCTGCTACCAACATTGAATAAAAAAATCTAAAGATTTCTATATTTAGTCTTTATTTAGTGGTTTCATTGGTGACAAAGGCTAAACTTTCTTGGAAAAATATCTTTTATGTTGTGGAAAAACTGACTTACTTAACAAAATATACCTAAATGCCAAACTATCTTAGAAGCCCTCCATGAAACCATGTTTGCTATTAATTCATTTAGGGCTCACTGACAGAATTGCTGTTTTTTATGCATGCTAATTTTCTGATTTCTCACTCTTTCATGTTTAGAGATAGGTAAGACTTTATTGATCGCAAAGGGAAATTGATGTACATGTTCATGTACATGATGAACATGTTTGCATGTTCTTTTGTAATATACACCTTTTTGTGATTTTTTTGTATATCTAAGCAAGTGTTCCTGCATCCCTCTTCTGCACTATATATAGTCATGGCTTTTTTTCTGTTGCTTATTTCAAAGTCACACCTGCTCCATTTCTAAAACTTTTTGCTCATGTGCATTTTTGTATTTTTTACACCTCCAGCACTTTAACGTCCTGAATTTTCATTTGCCTTAATTTGTAGAATGAATTTTAGTTTTAGCCAGTTGTTTCTTGTCCTACAACTGTTATTATTGATCACTGAATTATTGTACTTCATTGACTTCATTCACCCTTTCCTGAACGTCTATGACAGGCAGAGAGAGTAATGTCTCTGGTGTGATCTTTTGCAGCTGACATTTCACTGTTTTAAACGAACAGGAGATCAGACTGCTCATAAATCACTTATTCTACATAAACACAGCATAAATGCCATCCGAAAATTCTCTTTTTCTTGTTCGTTTTAGAGACCTTCATCGAAACTGATTTTAGATGTCAGAAAAGATTTATTTTCTCTGTATTTCTGTGTGCGCATTTCCTACATTGCTTTGTCGAGATTGTAACTTTATATTTAGGCTCAGATTTCAACTATAAATCGTACATTAATTAATAGCAGTAAATACTGATGTTTTGCTCCCTCTTACCACAAAAATATATATGTATTGTAGCTGGGATTAACTTTATTTCGTACGCATAGCTACTGCGATTCGGACACAGAATGGTTAAAGATGGCGACAAATCAGGCACCCAGAGAAGTGGGGGGCGTCTTCCTGCCTCCATAACTAAAAAGCCAAATTGGAGTGGCTTAAGTGACATACACAGTCGTGTAACTGACAGTTTGAGGTAGCCTATCATGTAAATTTCGCTTTGTTGCTGATAGGTTAAACTTTCGAAACTCAGCCCCAAAGTCATGTGACTGATTTTTCGTCCTGTTTCGTTGGTTAAACGCAATGGTCACAAGCACCACCATGGTAACTGGGATGTGTAGTTTTTAATTCAGTTTGAATTATAACTGTATGTACTGTCTTCATATTAGGCCAGGGCTTTAAAGAGAGGGTGTGCCAAAAAATTTCGGTGCCGTCATCTCCGCTTTAAAGGTACCCCCGTGCTGGAAGAATTTGACCTTGGAATGTTTGCCCAACGTACTAATATAGGCACATCCCAGAATTTTGACTTCACTGTGTAATAAAGAATTTTAAAGACTACTTCTTAGCCTGGATAAAAAAGCTTGGATTCCCATGGACAGTATCTTATACACATATCTTTTTCTGTTGTCTTTTTGATCTCTTGAGGATCCTTGTGATATTTTGAGCTCTCGTTGAATGATAAAAGTGCTGCAGTTTAAATAATTTTTGTTGTCAGAAATTATGAAACGCTCGTTAAAAGCAAGGGAGTTTTTATATCTGTTATAGTAAAAGAAAATGCCAGATGAACTAGGGATTGAACAGTTTTTCAGTGCTTGTACAATCGATGGAAATGTTCAAATAAATGTGCTAAAGAAATAAACAAAAAAGTAAGTTATTCCTTTATCATATTGGCTAGCTAATGTCCCATCCTTGTTAGTTAGATCAATGAAATGCTGTGGTGGGTGTTACTTTTTGTCAGTTAATAAACTCTTTTCATTTAAAATGAGTTTCATTTAAAAGTTTACATAATATGTTTATGTTCCTAAATTAATATCGTTTATGACCTTTATGACCTTCGTTATGCTCCTCTGCGTTTTATGCTTAGCTACTAAAATTTCCCATTAGTGGTAAAATTCCATATAAATATTCAATACTAAGCGGATTAAAATGTGCACAGTAAATAGATTAAATTATTAAATCTTTTCACTAACGACCAATACACCACATTATCTTCCATGTCGCATTAACATTGGAATGTTTTTTTTACAAATGTAAATACATTTTAGCAAAGTCAAGTACCATAAAAGTATGGTAATTAAAAACCATTAATACTTTTGCTGGAGTTTAAATAAAGTTGATGTTTTCTCATTTGGCTAGACTTCACTATTTAGCCATGAGATAAACAATAGACTGTCATTAAACAACCTTATGTTTATTAATCTTCCTTGTTATGCACAGTGAGAATGATAATGTAATGAGAATTAATTGAATCACAGAGTGCTCATAAATTGTGCTAGGAAGAAAACAGATAGGTGTTTTGAAAGGTCACATATAAACAGGCTTTTGATGGACAGAATGATAGTGTAACCATTTGAACTGGATTTGAACACACAACCTCTGGTTTACAAGTCAGGCACATAGACCACAGTACCACCCGCAAGGTCATGTAAGGAGTTGTGAAACAACCCTACACAAACAGTAACAACAGACATTGTACAGCGTGTACTATTCTTGTGTTGTGGTAGATGAATATAATTATATCATTATTAATTTCTTTAGATACGCGATTCCATATTATATTCCCTATTAATCAAATTCTAAAAGTACGCTTGTTGACTCCGGTATCGAGCGTATTCGCAGAAAAGCTTAAAACTACCACTTTTTATACATGTTCTGTAGGTGCATAGCACTGGATTACAGTAACATTTCGCACACGCGTCCTAAATCTACCCATGATGATTCATTCACCAACAGATTCCCACTTAATTACTATGCATGTGAGTTTAGTAAGAATCCTACTCTGTGCTCATGCAGTGCATTTTCTCCTCCTAAACCAGAGTAAATCTTCCACTACACAAGAGTGCCCTTTAGATTGAGCTCTGTCCCCAGTTGTTTCCAGAAAGTGATGTCCACTATCTTTGCCGGAATCCCAGGAGTGGTATTCTACCTAGATGACTTTGTGGTCCATGGCCCAACCCTTTGCCAGCCATGATAAGCACCTCCACAGCGTTCAAGGTGCTCCACTACCACCACCTCACCCTCTATGGAGAGAAATGTGTTTGCTGCTGACACCATCAAGTTTGTGGGTTTTCGTCTTACTGCTGTGGGCCTCACCCCACTACACTCCATAATAGAGGCCATTCAGCTCATCCCAGAACCTAGCACGCCAGCTCAGGTCTTCCTTGGGATGACTGCCTTCTATCTTCGGTTTCTGCCACACTAAGCCACTATAGCCCTGCTGCTTCACAATGGGGTTGAGCTACCTATCGCCTTCACATCCAGGGCTCTCAGTCCAACTGAACAGAAGTACTCTTTGGGGGAGTGGAAGACCCTGGCCAGCGTCTGGGCATGTGAGAGGTGGCACGTGTATTTGCATGGTCGTGCATGAATGCTATGGAAGGGCCACCTCACACTCACCCTCACCACTTCAGGAACAGGGCATCAACCAATCAGAGTACACTGCCAATCTAATATGCTCCAGCAATACAATTTTACACTAATGTTCACTCCAGCACTCTACTGTCCCACTACTTTCCTAACCCGCCTGGAGGCCCTGATCAAGCCCAACCTCATTCAAATAATCCACTCTCCACTTCAGTCCACAGTCTCTCTCCAAAAACTACAGAAGGCCTCAGAACAGGACCCGGTGCTATCCCAGCTCCGCACCTTAATAATAATAATAATAATAATAATAATAATAATAATAATAATAAATGCTTACACTTATTTGGGCAATCCACTCAAAGCACTTTACAGGTAATGGGGACTCCTCTACCCCACCAGCAATGTGCAGCATCCACCTGGAGAATGCTCATCAGTTATTTGTGCAGAGGAGAACAGAGTAATGAAGTCAATTATTCCATGGGGAGGCCATAATTGGGGTTACGCCTCTACTCTTTTCAACCTTGTTTTTTTCGTCTCATCCAAAGGACAGTATCTTTTTTTTTTACAGTATAGTGTCCCCGTCACTATACTGGGGTATTGGGACCATCACAGACCACAGGGTGAGTGCCCCCTGCTGGCCCCACTTACACTTCTTCCAGCAACAACCTTAGTTTTTCCCAGGAGGTCTCTTATCCAGGTACTGACCAGTCTCACACCTGCTAAGCTTCAGAGGGTTGCCAGTTGTGAGTTGCAATTGAGAGAGTGAGTTGAGTTTATATGCTCGGGCTGGTCCTCCAAGGTCCCTGCCGAACTGGGCCCCTTCCATCAAGTCAAAGATGAGCTCTCTTGCTGAAATGACTCCTGTGTTGCCCAGGGGACTTGCATGGTTGTTCCAGCCAGTCTCCAAGCACGTGTCCTGCATATGGAGCATGAAGGCCACCTGGGCATTGTTATGGTCAAGCAATGGTGCCAGGATCTGGTGTGGTGGCCAGGAATCGACCGGGACATAGTGGCACTGGTCAGAAACTGCGAGGCCTGCCTCCTTAGCAGGAAAACAGGACGGCCTCCTCTTCAGCCCCTAGACAGTCCAGCCAAGCCCTGGGATCACCTCCAGCTGGATATCTGTGGGGAGCTACATGGTGTCCTGTTTTATTCGGCACTTCCTTATAGCTGCCTATAACCTCCATTCAAAATGGCCAGAAATAGCCTCCACAGGAACAGTCACGGACTTCCTGGAAACCCTCTTTGGCCTCTAGGGTCTACCAACCGTCATCACCACCGACAATGGGCCACAGTTTGTGTCAGGAGAGTTTGAGTCTTTCTTGGCTGACCGAGGCATTCGACATATCTACACTGCTTTCTACAACCCCTGGACTTGAAATAGGGGTTTAAATCCCCATATCCCCTGTTGGTTGACCAGTAGGTGGCACTAGGTGGCACTAGAGTTTAAAAACCTTTGCCTCATTATAGTGATCAGATAGACTGTAGTAGCACCATAGAGGAGTAGTAGTGGAGTAGTGCTGTAAGAAAAGCCATCCTTCAAATTATACGATAAACAAAGGAGTTGAAAGCATCATGGCTGCCATGCATCAGTGTACTGAGTAATGCAACTCAACAGAGGAGTTTTTTTCCTCACATTGGGTTTCTTTAGGATACAAAGTACTATATAAATGCATGGAAGAACTAGATAACTATATGCTTATGGGATGGGAGTTATGGTTGGGACAGTATATTTTTCATCCATCCATTTTCTTACCACTTCATCCAAATTCAGGGTTGCAAAGGAGCTGGAGTCTACAGTACCTCCAAAAACAACTGTCATAAGGCAGTGTACACCCTGGACAGGATGCCAGTCCATTGCAAGTTACAAACAGACATGCATACACTCATACCAGCATGTCTTTGGACTGAAGGAGGAAACCAGAGCACCCAGAGGCAATCTATA
The DNA here is from genome assembly GCF_040954835.1 of Lepisosteus oculatus. Classification (NCBI taxonomy): domain Eukaryota; kingdom Metazoa; phylum Chordata; class Actinopteri; order Semionotiformes; family Lepisosteidae; genus Lepisosteus; species Lepisosteus oculatus. Next base: position 36,132,241 of record NC_090698.1, on the reverse strand, counting down.
CAAACACAGTGTGAACATACTGTTACAGCTTTGGGTTTAAGATAAAGCTTGTGACACTGGGTAGAGTATATACTTCAAACTTCAAAGGAGAGAGGATGTTTGCTGAGGTCTGGAGGTCTCCATGAGCAGAAACAATAGTTAAGTTTATCTTAGTATGCCTAGGCAAGTTGTGAATTAATGATTGCAAAGAAGCAGGGCAGAGTTCACAGTATAAGTTCACATTAAGAAGGAAGGAAAGGAGGAGAGGCAGAAGGAAGAAATGAGGAGAGCAGGAAGAAGACAGAGAAGTCCAGAGGAGTTGGGACCTTAAGCTTGCGCCAGGCGAGAGCCCCTACTTTATAATCATCCAAATCAAACCTCACTGCAGCTAAGTATTTGAACCTTGTTAGAGAGAGCATGCTATTCTGTATTTTAGGGAACTTTGGGTTTCCTGGTACTTCAGTTAGAAATGTCATTCCTGATTAGGGTGTATTTAATGGATAGGGATATAGGTTCCCATTTATTTTGTGGCATCCAGGGTGCAGAGAGAGATTTAACTGCAGGTTACTTTTTATTTAGTTAGAAGGTAGCTCATCTCTTGTGTGGCCTCTGTAGGCATATTAAGAGGTTAATTCTTGGTAGCAGTCTGGGGTTTTCTGGGTGACCAACATGTTTAGCTCCTGAAACACCTTGTCTGTAAATACTATATATAAAGTAACATGATTTTTTGTGTGTTGTGTCATTGTTTTAAAATATCCGTCCAGCCCCATTGGTAACAATATAATTGGTGTGTTGTATGTTTTGTGTCTTGTGTAGTTTATGGTAGTAAATATTTGTTTTAGCCAACTGTGCCTGGATTAGTACTCCTCTCAACAAAGCTGTGCCAGAGAAAAAAGAATTCACATGCCTCTAGTTATACCAGCCGCTCAGGTATAGAAATTACTTACAAGTTGGGGTTATGAATAATTATTTCACTGATTGACTAAACTACTTTGTCAATTCCTGTTGAACCCAATTAAATTTCACCAGTTTTGTAACCCCCCATTGGTAACAATACATATTCCATGCAGATAGCAACCCAGGTCCAGAATTAAACCTTGGACTGCAGTGCTTCAATGGAGAAATTATAACCTCTGCACAACTGTGCTGCCAATATATTTTTGTCCTTTGTCTTGCTTCATTTTATGTTCTTTAAATTTTCTTTCCATTGCCCTTTTCTCTCAAGTCTCATTTAGGCTCAGATTTAGTTGTGGCTGTTTTCCTTTTCCTTTATTCTCCGGTTTTACTGTGGTCCAATTCCTTCTATCAGATTGAAAACACTACTATAACAGCTACAACAAAACATAGAGTTTGGAGTGTAACAAACTTCTCTCACTTTGCTATGCTTTTCCAGCTTCAGGTGCACCAGCTACAGGCTCAATAGTCAATGTATATAGTAAGGAACAGAAGCAGACTATTTAAGGCTTTGTCTCAACTCACTTTACTGCATTGAGATTGAGAGACCACAGTATCAGCAACATTTCTTAGTGTACTGAACTTTTAGTTTATTTATTCTTGAACCCTGAATGTTCCAAACCTTTTTCTTTGTTTCGTTTATTTTCCTTGCAGGATTTTTCTCTCTTTATTTCAAGCCCATCACCCAGAGTTCTGAATGAACACACTTTTTTCCCCAGCTGCATTTTATCTCTTGAGAGTGAATTTTTTCCCTCCTGTATTTCAGATCCACTCCTGCTGTTGCCTTATAAGCATTGACTCGCCAGCACCCTCTGCTGTCTCCAGGGACAGAGTCATTCTTGGCTGGGAGGATTAGTCTAGCCTCAGGATGGACAGTTTTATTTTTTTCACTCTGTTATCAAAGCAGTTTCCAACTCTCTCTACCCACTGCTTGCAACAGTTCGTTTATCTGCGTTTTCAAGCAAACTCTTAACCTGGTCATATTCTCTCATTTGCCTTAATTAAGCATCATTGCATCCCTGATGCAACTCCGAGGCCCTATGCCTGGAGCTCAGTTTGCTATTTGCCACAGCCCTGATTCTCTGATGGTCTTTAGGGAAAGTACCATCCTTGAACGACAGCTCCTCTTGTTGCATCAATATATATATAAATGTGTACGGATGTAGCTACTTAGACCATGTGTCATTTGTTATTAGTATGTTACGATAGGTGATTCACTGGCCAAAAATGATCGATAGATGGTACTTGTGGTGCAGTTGATGTTTGCTTCATTTAATCTGTTTCCCCACTGTTTATCATATTTAAATCCACTTATAAATATGAAATTGTGCAACTAAAGGAAAATATTGGTAGCTGAAAATAAAAATAACAGAAGCATGATAAACATGAACATCATAAACAATATTAACTTCGGAACTGTTATTCATAGGGAATATTAATATAGAATCGTGTAACTAAAGGCATTTTGAAAGCTGAAAATAAAACAATTTCTGATAATTATATTAATTTATGGATCTAAATATAATATATTTATGTAGCAGTAGTACTGTATTCCATTTTCTTCCAAAATACATTAAATGATTTCTTGTGGGGTTTTTGGAAACTTTTGGCATACCTGTGTAGTGACAAGGCTTATTAATAATACAGGAATTAAGTTTGCTGCCCCCCTGCCAGTATCTCTCTCCATCATCTCTGTGGTTCTGGACACAGAAAGGCCATTCCACATGATTCAGATTTAAGGTGTTTTTCTTTTTCCTGATAAGGAACAATTCCCAGGACTGAGATTCTCCAGAAACCCTAATGAATGGTCATCTAGCAGTAAGCCTTGTGAACCACCGGTAACCTACCATTAATGCTCGCCTGATCAACGAGTGAACTACGATCGGAAGTGTTGACAGCTGAATCTTAGTATTCAGGACTAGAGCTACATCGGGAATGAAGCGGTCTTCTTCCCTTCTAAAGAGTGTGACTTGCTCAGACCCGCAGTCACTTTTCATGTTAAAAAAAACTACGCTAGTTCAGCCAGGACTAACTGGCCGGTCTCCAGACAGTCTCTGCCAGTGCGCCACAGCAGGAATCACTCCCTCCTTCTCCCATACCTCCAGCCGCACCAGGACGGAGCCAGAGGACACCGATTGGAGGCAGCAACAGCCTGTTGCTGTTCCCTCGTGTCCACGAGAGATCTGAATCCACATAGTTTGATCTGAATCCCCAGTTGATGTCAATTTAATTCCTATGAGTAATGTACTTGCTTTTGAGTATCTAGTGTAGAAGTTGTAATCAAAGCTAATTAAAAAATTATATAAATGAATGGTATACTGAATGTATGTGACTCTTGGTATTTGTAACTCTTCGTGATTGAAGATATACCTTTTGTATTCTGCTAAACCTCAGTTTAAGATCTGTTATGTTTACAAACACATTTTATGTATAAGAAATGTATTCTCGTGTAATAAAATAGTATCCGTGAGTATCTGAGTTGTTCCGCCAGATTGATTTTCCAATAGCCATCAAAGAATCATTTTGTGACTTACTGCTACAATTATGCTACAATTAACTGCTACAGTGTTACCAAGCGATGCTTTGGTACAGTATTTAAGTGCTCACCTATCACCAAGAATGTCCCAGGTTTTATTCCCGGTCAGGGTATGAGCTTTGTTTTTAACAAATATAGACTCCTCTAAAAATATAATAGTATATAATATGTACACTATATTTATATTTTTATTATTTTTAGATATCAAAACTTTTAAAATGTCAAAATAATATTAATAAACTGAAAAATATGAATGAGTTAGATAGATAACAGTTAGCAATGCTGTCAATGGCGGAGTAAAAAAGCACACAAAAGTAAGGTTTGATTTGGGTGATCATTAAGTAGGGGCTCCCATTTGGCACAAACTTCAAGTCCCAACTCCTCTTAACTCCTCTCTTTTCTCTGCTTGCCTGCCTCTTTGTTTTTTCTTCTCTTTCTGTAGTCTTAATGTGATTTTATATTATGTGATTATGTGATTATGTATTATGTGATTCTGTACTGCTCCTTGACAATTATTAATCGACAGTTTACCTAGGTATACTAAAAAAAATTGTAAACTTTACAAGTGTTTCTGCTCAAGGGACCCCCCAGACCTCAGCAAACATCCTCTCTGCTATGAAGTTAGAAGTATTTACTCTTCCAAGTGTCACAAACTTAATCTAAAAATCTAAGACACTTCTCAGTCACCTAAAGCTGTGCAATTCTTTTAACAGGAGGAAAGATGTTCTGTGCTCAATAGCTTTTTCAGCACAGCACACATTATGTTATGTTTTTTATGCATCAGTTGGAGTGTTCTGAAGTATCTCACATACCACACCACTACTGTAGGACGCACCCCTATCTTAACAATTCCAGTAATTAAATGATACTGTAAATGCACAGAATGTAGTGGCACCTTCAATTTCCTATTGTAAAAACTAAAACAGCCCATATGCATGCATGCATCAGGAAAAATAAACAACTCAACAAAATGGATCAAAGATCCCGTACCAACCCCCAAATATGTTACTTCCAAACTATAGTTACAGCAAGGTGAAAGTGGGGAGCAACATAAAAACCAGATATAATGAACATGCAGACATAAACTGATTAACAATACAAAGTGTATAAGCAGTTTGAAAAACATTATTGAAAGATAAAGATCACAGTAATACACTGTTATGTTAAAATTAGCGCTCTATGGCCAACTTCATGTATTTTCCCAGCTAGATACCATTTGATCTTGCCTTTTGAAAACAAATGTTTTTACTTCACATCTTCAGTATAAACCAAACAAAAACTGTGATCTCATATGTGGGGTTTATAGCTTATTTTGTTAAAAGATCTCAGATTTGTTTTAAAATTTGTAACTGTTAATACATTGGTGAATATAATTGCAATTCTCTCACAATAAAATAACATGCAAACTATACTCACATTTCTGATAATTGTACATATCACAGTATATCAATATTACAAAAATAATATTAATAAATCTCCAGACCTATAATCTCCAGGATGCTGGGAAAGAGCAAGTGAATTAAAGATGCCCTTAAACAGAAATTGCAATCAAGTTTTTTACATGTACAGATGCAGCCATTCAAAGTGAATGGTACAGACACGTACCGCAGGTAAGATGACGCGGGGTACCGTGGTGCGTGATTGGTTGACCGACAGGGGCGCTCGTGGTCCGTTGGTCTGTCGTAGAAAGACTTACTGTAAACGTCTTTACTGTGCCCGTTGTAGATATTGAATTTTACCACTGAAGGGAAATCTTAGTAGCTGAGCATAAAAAGAATAGGAGCATACTGTAACACGTGAAGGCCATAAACGATATTAATTTTGGAACATAAACATACAGTATATAGCTGGTCTTGGTACTTTAAAGAAAAAAATACACACCAGTATTCCATTTCTCCCTAAACATTGTAAGCTTCGAAGTCTTTAACTAACGTGATACCGGATTCAACAAGCATACTTTTAGAATTTGATTAAAAGGGAATATAATATGCAATCACGTATCTAAAGAATTTAATAACGATATAATTATATTCATGTTGCAAAAGAACTGCAACGGACATAAAAACTCCCTTGCTTTTAACAGAGCGTTCCATAATTTCTAACTACAAAAATGCCAGGTGAAAGGATTTGTAAACATATTTTGTTAAAGCAAGTCAGTTTTTTCCGCAACACATAAAAGACATTTTTCCAAGAAAGTTTAGCCTTTGTCACTAATGAAACCACTAAATAAAGACTAAATATAGAAATCTTAAGATTTGTTTTATTTAATGTTGGTAGCAGGATGAACTGTAAGAGTGTATATTTTGTCGCAGAGTTGCTTCAAGATGTTAACAGTGAAAAAGGTATTTAGAAATGAGTTATTTCAAGATGAAAATTTTCAGAATAATTGCAAATCTAGCAGGATAGAGAAAGCACATAAAACTGGCAGTTAGATTGATCAGATTAGTATGAAAAGTCATTTAGCAAAGGGAATGAGAAGAGTGACAAACTAGTATACTTTAGATCTTTTTTTCTGAACCAGGGAAAATCTGATCATGTTTACCTATAACAATAATAAAAAACTTTGATATATCACCATTAAAGGTGGCATCTCAAAGCAATACAGTAGATGTAAACACAGATCAAAGGACCACAGATTACAAAGTAAATGCATATAAGAAAGACAAGCAGTTAGAGGTGCTACCAACATTAGAAAATGAAGCAGATACAGACACTAAGTCTTCTGAAAAGAAAGGTTCTGAGGTTAGATTTAAACTGGCCCTGGTGTGTGTGTGTTTGTGTCTGTCTGTCCTGTGATGGACTGGCGCTATGTCCAGGGTGTATTCTGCCTTGTGTCCGTCGCTTACTGGGATAGGCTCCAAATCCTCTGTACTGGATAAAGAGATTAGAAATGGATGGAAGTAAAGGCACTGTGTGAATGGAACTATACACAGTGTTAGAAAACCACTATGAAATGGCAGCATCTCACTGAGAATAAAACATTTTATAGTGCTGGCTTAAGGAAACAGCCTTTCCACCTCTCTTGCACATCAGTATCCATACCTAGTTATTTAAACAAATTGCCTCTAATTATAAACATCTTAATATGCTGGCTCTGTGGATCCGCATCAGCTATGTTTGCCCATTCCTTCAATTCATGTGCATCCAACACACAGTTCAACGCTAGCAACTACACAAAATCTAAAATATGAGCTCTACTTGCCACTTACAGTACCAACAGTACCAGCTAACTTTAGTAGTGACATTTTCATGGATCTTTTTAACAATAAAATTTACAACATCAGACTTCAGACACAATTAAACAGGGCTCAAAAAAGTCTGGTACAAACATTTTCAGCATGGAATAAACCTTTACTTTAATGGTATAAACCTTAAATGGATTCATATTCTCAATAAGATTTGGTGCTCAGTAACATGACTTAGAAAATGACAGAAGACATACGTATCATGCTTATCCTTCTGTTTTTCATAATTGGAAACTCCTTAAGGCAGTTACATTTTCTCTGTTCTGACCTGGAGTTACAGAGAAATTTAAATTCTAATAAGAGATTTGTAATGAGGAAAGTCATACCAATCACTCATACCGGGATATGCAATTACAATACAAATACTTTCTTTCTGTATGTGTTTATTTTGCAGTTTGAGTCTATGGCATTCCTTTGGGGGTCTATACTCCAAGGCATGACTTTTTTATGGGAACATGAAATTTTTTTAAAGTCTTTTAATGCAAGCTTCATATAAACCCTTAGCAGTGGTTACTGTCTGGAGCAAGTACTTGAATGGCACAGATTCATTGAAATGATTCAATTTCTTTTGAAAATATTTGGGATAATAAAAGAAGATGCTTCATATTGCTTGACTAATTTTAAAAACCAAGTTATAAATGCAGACGCTCCCTCGGTGCCGCGCTGGGTGTAAATATCAAAGTATACATTCCCAACAAGAATTGTACCCATCTGTCATGCAAATAAAACACCTTGAATTGAATTGAGGGGAGAGGGGGGGAATACTAAAGCCAATACTGGCTCAATACCCTCAATGGGCTTTGACGTGCTAATGTGTTGGTGTAACAGTCCGGGTGTGGCAAGCTTCCAATGTCAACTCGACTCGATTGGAAGACAATGAATGTATTTTAGCCCTAAATGAATTAATAGCAAACATGGTTTACATAAAATACATTTTTCCAAGAAAGTTTATAATAATACGATCTATAGTTGAAATCTGAGCCTACTTAAAAAATAAAGGAAAAGCATTTTCAGAGAGCAATCACGCTGTGTTTATGTAGAAAAAGCGATTAGGTTTATGAGCAATCTAATGACCTATTCGCTTAAAACGCTATATAAAATATAGTTTATTTAGAGATGAATGATCAGTGTCGCAGTTTAAATAATGGAAGTCAGGAAACTAACACACAGCTCCACCGGATTTAATAACGCTATAAAAACGCTATAAAATAATGTGACTAGGCACAGAAAAAGTTTACAGCACAGTACAATAATAAATGCTGACCATGACTTTAGAAACATAAATTACCTTACATTCAATTTAAACACAAGCTATCTTTCTGTATGAACCTCTAAGCTGGTTCATACAGAAAATGTAGAAATGCATTAGCCTGATTATGATTAAAAAACACATATAATTAAACACGCGTTTGCGATTTAAATCAGAACACGATTTAAATCAATATAAATGTTTATATTGTAACGCATACTGTCCAGCCTCCATTTCTCTATTAAAATTTACTCTGTTGCACACACACACACAATAGAAGCAGGAACCGCTGTCAGAAGGGAAGATATGTTCAAAATATCGCAAATATCGATCATGTTGCCATATTTTGAAATATAAAAGTCAATTGATTGTCCATAATATCGCTATTCTATTTTTTCGAAGAAATGTTTGTTAAAAGAAAAGTCCAGCACCAGTTGGATTCAAACACACAACCTGCCAGTTGGTAGTCACGCACCTAGACCAGTCGGTTACAAGACAGCTCGCATGAACAGGCAGGCGAAACAGCCCTACACAGCCCTGTCGCAGCACACGAATACCGTTATTAAATTCTTTAGATACGCGATTCCATATTATATTAGCAGAAAAGCTTAAAACTACCACTTTTTCACACGCTATTTCACATGCTAGTTAAGTACTTCGATGCTTAAAATCGTTAGGGAGAAATGGAATACCGGTGTGTATTTTTCCTTTAAAGTGCCGATTCCTGGAATCTGACTGGCTGACACCCCTCTGAAGTGGTTCCATAAAATCTGGTATACGGAAAAGAAAGCGTTGATAAATACAAGTGTCTTTTAATACACTCTTTGCTGTGCTCTTGAGGATCCTTGTGATATTTTAAGCTCTAGTTGAATGATAGGTGTCGCATTTTAAATCATTTTCGTAGTTAGAAATTATGAAACGCCCTGTTAAAAGCAAGGAAGTTTTTATGCCCGTTGAAGTAAAACAAAATGCCTGACAAAGTATGGCTTGGACAGATTCCAAGTGCTTGTACAAATGTGCTAAAGAAATTATACTTTGAGTATACAGCTTGTCCAAAGTCATCCATTATTAATACTATTAGTTATATCTTCAGTAAAGGCTTTGATGCATAAATATTTCTGATAAAGTTGGGTTGTGTACTTTTGTCCAACTGAGCAATCTTGCTTTCATAAAATATACCAACATTTTAATGACTGATGATTAACATGCTGTAATACACAGTTCAAAATTAAAGGCTCAAATGCTGTACATGAGAGCTTAAGCTCCCCCTGGCGGTTTTACAAGGCTACGCCGGATAGTTAACCACGTGACACCGTTATACCACGTGATACTGCGACACGCCCACCGGGGTATGCCGCGAAATACCTCACCCATTTTGAATGGCTGCATACAGCATTTAGAAAAAAAAATCAGTTTAACTTTTCTGATGTAGCACTGGAGGTAATGTTTTGTGCAGGTGCATTATCTCTTTGCAATAGGGGGGAAGAGAAACTTGATGTGGGCTTTTATTTTCACTCCCCGTCAATACACATTCCCAAGTCACTGAATCTCTTTATGCTAGGAACTCTAATTAAATACAAAGATCACTATGTCTAATATAATTAAAAACCTAAATAAAATATTTCTCTTATAATTAAATGAAATTAATACATATTGTAAGATCACCCGCAAGAGGGTTAAAATACTTGAAATGGACCTGAGTAAGATGGCCGCGAGGAAATGTCAGCTGACTAAACAACAGAAAAACCATATTCAACAACACTGAAACAGGTGAACCTTATCAGGAAACAATATATAAGTGACCTGGAAAAACAACAACGCAGAAGCCAGTGAGGTAGATGCGACTAGGAAGTAGTAGTAGTAGTAGTAGTAGTAGTAGTAGTAGTAGTAGTAGTAGTACAGAAGAGTTTGCACGAATTGGATTAAAGAATAATGGACTGGAACAGAGATTGAAATTTGGACAGTGATTTAGGATATGTTGTTGGATTTAATATACGGTGAAAACCGTGGGTTGTCATCTGGTATTAGAGTGAAGATGAAGGAGAATCGGGGAAAAAAAATTAAATGGAAACTTTGTGGTGTAAGTACTTCAGACAGTGTTTTCTATTTTTGGGTTGTTCAATCCCCCTGTTACACCACAATATACTATATTGAAGTTTTTATTACTTTTATTTATTTATCACTGTATGTTAAATATTCACTTTACATTCAACCTCTTAATCCTGGGATTACCCATCCCCCGGACAGACTGAGCAAGGTGTTGTATCCAGTGAAGGGGATGTGCTGCAGAGTTCAGTGCTTTCGTAAGTTAATGAGAGGCTATGAAATGCAGGAGCAAGGTAAAAAAAGCAAGTTAAGGAGCAACTTTCTGCTCAATGAAATAAGCTACAATACAATAGATTTTAAATTCTTCAAACAAAATTAGCTGTTTAAAGTGATCCAAATCATCTGCTTTGCAAGCAGTATACGGCTTCTCAAAATTTACCCTTTTCTCTCATGCAAACTCAACTAAGGTTTGATTTTTTATAGTTTTGAAGCCTTTGATGGTATGCCTCACTTCATAGTATAATCAAAACAAAACACCTGCTGGGTACACTGTGATTTGACATACAGGTGTGAAATACAGTAAGGTTAATAATGTGTTTTAAAGGTTCCAGATTTGTTTTAAAATTGGTATCTTCTGTAACTGTTAATACAATGCAGAAAATAATTGCAGTTCTACTGCATGGTACCTAATATTGTGATTGTTATACATGGGTGTTGTACCAGTGATGTGGTTGTTAGGTGTACTCACAAGGTCAGTCTTTGCTTTTTCACATTGAAAAGCACAGAAAGCTGTGCAGAATAAAGTACAGGCTTCAAGAAAACGTGCCACACAGTCCATGGGTCAGCAAAATAAAGGGAAGCTTCGGTACAGGAGAAACCAAATAGCGTGCATCCTGGAAAAAAAAATAAAATAAAAGGGAGGTTTGCGTATGGAGAAATCAACTTGAACTTTATTGCCTTATGTAACCGGTACATGTACTGGTACAATGGAATTCTTACTTACAGAAAGTCTCTCGATTTTTAAAACAAGTGTAAAAACACAAAGTGCAGACAGTGCAGTGCAAGACAATTTATAAACAGTAGACAATGTACAAGCAAAGAAGTAAACCGTTTGAATGTAAACAATGCAGACATGTAAACAATGACTGGAGATGTGTGATAAATAAGAAATCATAATGAGGTAGATGGTGTAGGTGTGGTCCGTGGGGCCTGCTAAATGTGTTCACCAACCGTTCTGCTTGTGGATAGAAATTATTGAAAAATCTAGTGGTAAGTGTCCGTATGCTTTTGTATCTCTTGCCTGAGGGCAGTGGGGTGAAGAGCTCATGCCCGGGGTGGTGACTGTCCTCTGTGATGGCCAGAATTCTACCATGGCAGCGGTCCTCATAGAGCTGTTTAATCTCGGTGAGACCACAGCCAATGAGACCACAGCCACATTCACCATTCTCTGCAGTGCCTTTCTTTCTCAATAAGAGGTGTTGTCGTACCACACGGTGATCCCGTTGGTGAGGATGCTCTCGATGGTGCAGCGGTAGAAGTTCACCAACACAGGTACTGGCATCCCCCATTGTTTGAGGCACCTCAAGAAATAAAGGCACTGCTGAGCCTTCTTCAAGATAGAGTACATGTGCACAGTCCAGGTTAGATCATTAGAAATCTAATTTGTGTGGCCTGTGTCTCCGAAAGTCCACTATTAGTTCTTTTGTTTTATTTACATCCAGGTTATTGCTATAACACCACCTAAGCAGCTGTACAACTTCATCCCTGTAAGTGAACTCATCATCATCGCGGATCAGGCCTATTATAGTGGTGTCATCCACAAACTTAATGATGCAGTTGTTGCCATGCAGTCATGAGTGAATGCGGAGTACAACCTTAGACTCAGACAACAGCCTTGTGGGATTCCAGTGCTCAGGGTGAGAGGTGTTGATGTTTTATTACCTATCCCCACCACCTGTGGTCTCTCGATTAGGAAGTCCAGGAGCCAGTTGCAAACAGAGGTGCACAGACCTAATCCCATGAGCTTTGTCACCAGTTGACTGGGTATGATGGAACTGAATGCTGAACTGTAGTCCACAAACAGCATTCTCACATATGAGTTCTTAGTGTCCAGGTGTTGCAAGGCTGTATGTAGAGCCAGGGAGACAGCATCATCAACTGATCTGTTGTTCTGGTAGGTGAACTGGAGGAGTTGATGTGTGACAACACCAGCTTCTCCAGGCATTTCATCACCACAGATGTTAATGCTACTGGTAATCGTTCAGGCACAGGACTTTTGCTTCAGGGCAGTCATTAGTCTCCATCATAAATGCAGACTGTATAGCTCAACAAAAATAAAAGTGGAGAGTGAGACAGAAGTGCAAGCCCTCGTGAGAATGTGATGGTTTCCCAGGGCAACTGGTAGCCGAAGGACGCTGTCATGACAAATATACAGTATAAAATTAATAGAACTCTAAACAATATACTACTTAAATTTTGTCATTGGAAAAATATTGTCCCAAGAAGCTCAGCATTGACCGGGTTTCAGAAATCAGGCGTTTTCTGGTGACAGTCCCAATACTTCCACACAATGTGTTAATCATTCAGTATGCCACCTGTTGGTGGTTTTTATAAAGCCTTCTGAAAAACACTTGCAAATAAAAAGATTATTTCTGTTGGTAGTCAGTAGGCATTCAGATAAACCTCTGGGTTTTAATTCAGAATTAGTTAATAAAATTAAAACAGATAAGGGAGTAAATATAAGGAGTGAATACTCAACTAGTAAACTAGTTTGCAGATTATACCAAATTCGGAAAATTGGCAAAAACTCTGTGATTGGTTTGCATGCAGTTACTGAAAACATAAGCAAAAACTATAAACACAAAATTGGAAATACTGAGAAATGAAGAGGGCTGCATAAGGGTTTATAAAAGCGATTTGGCAGCTAAATGCTATGTTACTTTATTTGAATTGCACAAGAGCTTTTTTGGAGCTGTTCTGTACCTACTGCAGTATTCACAGCACTAGAATAAGGGTTAATAACAGTGAACAGCTAAATCCTATGTCACTTTAGATCGCAGAAGTTCTATTGTGGAGCAGGTATATTGCAACTTGGCTAACATTGATTTAACTCTTAGTTACATTACAGCACTGGCAAGATGTTCTTTAATACTAAAAGATCAGCCAACACTGACAGAGTTAGATCAACACTGGTCAAATGAACGTCCTTATTGACAAAATGGCAGTGCAAGAAATTAAGGACATTATTGGATGGTGCAACCTGTCTAGTGAAATGGGTCAAACAATTTATGTTATGTCATTTATGGGTCTTTCAAAAATGTTGGCAAAGGTACCATTTTCAGAAACAATTATACTGACACTTGAGTTGGGGTTTGGTAAGCAAGACACCATTACATTTATGGTATTGCAAAAGAGAAAGTAAATATTCCAGTAGACACTCATTCATTCCTTGAAGGTGCAGTGTGTCATAAGTGCACCAACAAGAAGATTGTCCAAAAACAATTGCCTGCGTGACATGACCTGCACATTAATGTCAAATGTATCATAACAATGTTGATTATGTTCTTTTATTCATGCATTATGTCACTTTTTGCAACATAAAGTTGTATGTCATATGACACAGAGTGACTGATACATGCATTGAAAAAGTGCTATAAACAATTCCAAAATAAGTGTCACAACCTCTTATACACACATTATGTAATTTGAGTTATGAAGAGATTATGAAACTATTATGTAGCAATATTGAAATAAAGCATTACGAGTGTATGTCATGAATCTCACAAGATCAGTCAACAATTCAAAGCTCCACTATTGCAAGGTCCACACATACTGGCAAATAGAACTCTTTTGGAAGCTGATTCCACATTGTTTACTTTGAAACAACCCTCAAGTCAAAAAGTGTCAGTGTCTTAAAGATAACAATGATCATATGTAACTGTGGCACACTTTACTATAATTACTATTTGTATAACACTGTGGCTCTGTCATTAATTAACCTTGTTCTATTAATTAGAAAAAATGACAATCCAAATTGTAATTCTGCAATTTGCTGTCTAGGTCTTTTTATTACATCCCCCGGTTCAACAAATTACAAGTGTGAGGTTTGGGTGACAAGTATGACATTATGTCCATTATGACATTAATGGACTAATTGAAAGTAATAGACAGTCAAAATTATGTTTAAAAAAATCAACATAAAGCAACATTAAAATAAACTTTTGAAATATGAATGTCCAGGTGTGAAGTAGACCTAAAGTGGAGAAGCCTTTTTACACTGTTATCATGTCAAGGAAAGGAAAATGTGACTCTCCCAGGCTCATAAAAATCTTGCATGTCAAGATGACAGTATTAATCCCTGATCTTCTGTGGTGTGTGTGTGTTACCTTTCCCAGCTCTACTGTCTCTCACACCATGACCCTGCACTATGATTATAAATGATCAATGTGACCTTTTGTAATGAACACAACGTAATCTCACAATCTGATTTACTCAACCAGGTAATAATGACCAAATAGGACAGAAATTTAGAACATTGAAGAACAAGACAAAATGTCTATTTTACAAGATTAAGCATTCCAGGAAACAATTACACCAATATGGATAATCGCACACTAAATAAAGGTTAGTATTCCATGAATTGGTTATTTTAAAATATGATCCTTGTTTTGATGTAGTATTTGGTCTTGGATAAAGTATTGCATTGCAAGTGTATTTACTTAATCATATTGAAGAATGCTATACATACTATCTGTACAGTTAAAGCAGTTCACAAGAGCAGTGTTATATATGGAATCAGCTAAAGGGCTGGTAGTTTTTTGCATTTTTGAACAAAGATGGAGTACTGATGTTTGGAAAATAATGTTCCGAAACACATTAAGTACATTTATAAAAATAAATTAATTTAATATTTTCTCTTTCAAAACTATTTTTTTCACAGCCTACTGCTGTGAAATACTTAAAAGTAATTTCTTTGGCAGCTATCACATACCGTAGAAATGTTTTAAAAATTAATAAAAGCATTAAAAGCAAAACCAGGGTCTACATCAGGTGCTGCTGTAAATGTGCTGATTCCAACACTAATACATGAAAGGGTGACTTCAGCAATATATCAAGGTAATTGCCATATTAGACTGCAAATTGGAGTGAAAATAACCAGATGCAAAAGAGATAGCTCTATCCCACTTGTGTGATACCTCTTCAAAGTTCAAGGAGAGTTCAAGCATAGAGGAGGCAATCATAAGGGTCAGTTGTACAGAGACTGCTCATTTTCTGGAGAAATTATCTTTACAAATATATAATTTGCAAGGGTGGTAATTGTCACCGTACTTATGGTTATTCATACCTCATTTCTTCTTCCATAAGCATTTATTTTTCTTACCTTATTATAGAGGTATTTCCACACCTAAGGCACTATGAAAATATAGTTTTATTTTTTCCCATGTGCAATCTATTTGTTTTAGCAGTTATAAATATATATATATGGAAACCACTAGAAAAAGTATTTAAAACAATTGCTAGCCTCTATGAAGAACTGTGCTCCCTGCTGCAGCAACAAAAAGCATTTCCTACCATTATATTAACTATGAGCACAATACTTTACCTAAACAAAAGTAAACTGGGTATCATTATCATCATTATTTTGTCAAGGACATTCCAAAATCAAACTTTACATTTGTGTGTAAATGGGGGGGGGGGGGGGCGAATAGTCATAGAGGAAATATACTAAGACATATTTCATATAAAGTTATGTCTTAAAAAAAGTAAGAGTGATCTAAAAAAGATCAAAATTATATAAAATGATAAAAATAGATTTTTTAATGTATATATAATTACCATGTACAGATCCAGCTATTCAGAATGCGTGCTGTGACACACCCCATTTTTAAAACTAAATCTGTTTTTGGACTACTTTACTTTGTAAAACCACCAGCTGGAGCAGTGAAATTCTTAACATGACAGGTGGTAGCGGTTAGGCTGCTGCCAGAAAATGCCTGGTTTGGAATCCTGGTCAATGTTGAGGGACAATCTTTCTGTAATTATAGAATTTAACTTGTATGCTATTTAGACTTCAAATTTTAAACTGTGTTTTACAGTATGTAAAATATTAAATTACTATTGTTTTTATTTACAAAACAAAACTACTCAGTTTAATATATGAAAAAGTGTATTATTGTACTGTGGCTTGTTGTGAATCCAATGTGCTTCTTTCAGGATTATTTCCAAGATAATTTATATTTTGTCTTAATGCAAATTTCGGCAACAAATACATTTTGATTATAAAAATATGTTTCACACACATTGCAGTGCAGTGGCTTTAAAACCATACAATATCATACTGTATACACAGTATATATATATGGTAAAAAATCACACTACAGTTTGTTGACCTGTGTACGCTACCGTTTCAGTATACTGTATCTGTGGATATGACTTCATGTGATTTGCGGGTGTGGCATGTTGGGAGACGTGAAAACACTGCTTAAAAAAATCCAAATAGGGAGAAAAAAGTCCTGTGTATGATTATTTTCCTCATTGCATTATATAGCTTGTGTGATTTAACAATCAGTAACTATTCCATGATTAAATAAAATGCATGTTCAATTTATTGTAACCTCAAATACCACATCACACAACAAACATGAATAGTAATCACAATATTAGGCAATAAACAGTAGAACCACAATTATATTCACCCTTGTACTAACAGTTACAACAGATACAAATCTTAATACAAGTACAGAACCTTTTAAAACAGAAGCTATTAACTCTATTTCACATGTGCATGTCAAGATCATGGTGTGCCCAGCGAGGGTTTTGTTTGGATTATACTATGAATGAGTCCCTGAGGCATACCATCCAAGGTTTCAAAAATATAAAAAAACATTAAATCTTTGTTTGGATGACAGAATTGGGTACCTTTAGAGAAGTTGTGTACTGCTTGCAAAGTATCTAATTTTGACAAATTTTAAAGAGCTAATTTTGCTTGAATTTAAAATCTGTCTGTCTGACTGTATTGCAGCTTATTTAATTGAGATGTTCGGACACCTATGAAGATATCCAATCTAAACATAAGCCTTGCTACTTTCATGGTTTTGTTATGTGAAATGTTTCTGACCATTCTTAAACTCTGAGATCCTTACTGATTTGACTTTCTATTTGTCTCATTTAGCTAAAACAAAAAAAGAAGTGGTCCTGCAGTTAATCTTTTATTATTAAACCACTAACATCAACACAGGTACTGCTGCCGTTCATAGCCTCTCATTATTATACAAATGCGCTGGACTTTTATCACCTTTGTCTGTCTGGGGGTGTGGGGTCCCCTGTACCCCGCTATAAGGACATGAATGTGAATTGAACATAAATACTGTGATTTATGAAATGAATACCCTGATACAACCATCTAAATATATATATATATTTATATATCAATAAAGTAAAATAATTAATAATGCTCAGTAATTTATTAGTAGCGAATTCTTCAAACAATAAGAAGCTTCATATTTTGGAAATGTCATAATTTTTACACAAGAAAGTGAAATGTGACAATTTGTTATAGTTATAATCAGGAGAAAAAAAAGTGGTATTTTTTATTTATTTGTGGCTGCTGCAGTTGCACCTGTTGCAATGGCTGGATAGTTAACCCTCCCAAATTGCTTTGTCAGTCTGGATAAAGTATCCGAGGTGGCGGGGCTGTCACCTTGACATCTGATACTCCTGATTACCCTTAAGTGATCATGAATGTTAAGTAAATATAGTGCGATATATAAAATTAATAAAAACATCAAGGTAAACATCATACATTTACATTATAAAACGTCATTTTATTTACAATTGCTTCCATTTGCCATTTCACTTCAAAGTTGCATCACAAAGAAAATATAAATGGTTGTAAAGTACTCCAAAGCCCTCTCAGACAAGAACAGAGAGTTCAGGAAGGTACTGTAGCTGCATCGGCATGCGTACGCTGCAAAGAAATAAGTAAAGGTTTATTCAATCCTGAAAAGAGAAGAAAAGAAACACAACATTTTGGCTGGGCTGTGAAGCCTCTTTCAGGTGTAAAGAACAGAGATTGCCAATTTAATTGCAGCCTAAACCTTATCCCACAACCCCCCCCACACACACACACTCCAATTAGGCAATACACAACCAAAGCACTTGAAAAACACTCCATGGGACAATTGTTTTAAAGTATAACTTGCGTTTTGGCTGGAATTAAATACAGACCTTTTTGCACGCTTAAGTGCATGATTCATCTGAAGCATTTCATCTCAAAAATAGGCATTTTAATAAGAAGGCGAAGGTTGTGAAAACAGTGACAAATAACCCTGATCAAAATATAAGAAGGTTGAAATTGTTATTTATTATAAATAATTTAATATTGTTAATACAATAATATCTTATTATAGTTTAGTTTCTGTTGTCTTTTAAATACCACTTTGTAATGCTCGATTATAATTATAATATATACAATTTTATTTTAAGGCTTATTGTAAAGGCTTGTTCTCAGTATTCACATTTGGTCAGTCATATTTTTAATTTATTTATATAATATAAGTCCTCCTAGGTCCTTTCCACTTATGCCTGCCGCTAGGCTGGCATCGCACCTGACTCTCACCTTTTGTTTTGCAGGCGGCAAGGTACAAGCGCCAGAAATTAGGTTTCTCCGCAGGGCCGTTGGGCTGACTCTCTGTGACAGATCGAGAGGAGCCAGTGGAGGTAGTTTGGGCATCTTATAAGGATGCCCCCTGGTCAGCTTCCACTGGTAGACCCAGGACATACTGGAGGTATTATGTCTCTTGGCTGGCTTGGGAGCGCCTGAAGATCCCCCAGGAGGAGCTGGAATCTGTTGCTGGGAACAGGGAATTCTGGGCTGATCTACTCAGCTTGCTGCAATTGCGACCCTCACCAGGAAAAGCAGAGTGAAAATGGGTGGATAGATGGATGAATGGATGATATCATTTAACACAGAACATGTTGTGTTATATAAAAATTAACCATTTAATTTTAAAAAAATTAGTCTTTATTTGCTAAAAGAAAAACTTGTGCCCTGACTGGGAATTAAACACAGATCTCCTGGCTGATAGGCACGCACCAAATCCATTGTACCAAAGCATTGCTTTGAAACAATTACTGAAACAGACAGGTTTAAATTTTTCCAAAGTAATCACGAGTGAATAAGTTAAAGTTATTGATGCAGATTTTTTACAAAAAAAGTGGAATACGTATTATTTTGAGCAATATAAATATATGATATTTATCTCTTTAGATACACATTTCCATATTATATTCCCTATTAAGTGGATTCTAAAAGTACGCTATTTTTATTACAACAATGATTACAATAATTTAATATAGAATTATTATAGAATAATTCTGACTATATTAAATTATTATATTACAATAACTTAATATAGTCAGAATGAGCACATTACAACTTTTCCAAAATAACCGCAGTAAGTGACCAAGTTAAAGACTTTGATGTATTACATGTTTATGAAGAAGATAAAATAATGTTGTGTTTTTTTTTTATTTTAGGTACCACTCCCAGCCACATAAAGTATGTGTAATATATTTATATTAATAAAATAACATTGTTTATGACGTTCAGAGATGTTATACTTCTGTTATTTTTATACTCCCTTCAGTTGTAAAGTTCCATATTAATATTCCATATTAAGTGGATTTACACACACACACAATATGAAGTTCAAATTCAAGTATTTGTTGCAAAAGTAAATCAAATCAAGACTATCAGTACTGGATAAAACATGCATCCATGTTGAAACATGGATGAAAAACTTTACCATCATCAAGGTGTTGTTAGGTAGTCTACAAGACTACCATTTGAAGTTGATCATGTTGATCTCTTCGCAACCATACTTTCCATTTACAGTAGGAGTATAAGTTTATTCTGTTGTCTAAATTAACCAGTCTGTTCTATTCCATGACTATTCCTGTGTTATCCTGAACCTGCTAGCCATGTTTTCTGAATCCGCACTGGGACAGTTGCTGTCTTGTGGGTCCAGTCAGTTCTCAGTCAGCTCTCACATGTACAACCTCGACTTTCATCATCAACCTTCATCACACCTCGCTCATACAGCCTCTGTTTTCTCAATTAGACCTTCACTTATCTCTGTGACCAGCCAGCCTTTCAATCCCTTGCACTGTATCCCACAGATGGGTCCCTTTTTTCCTCAGCCAGCCGCAAGCTTTTCAACACCCAGCTACAGCATAACAGTATCATAGTATTTTAACTTAAAACCTGTTTCCATCTATTGAAAAAATTAGAAGGTCAACAGAAGGTGTGGTAATAAACATTCCTGTAGGATAATGACATTATGTACATTTCTAAATCATTCTGCCTAATAGACAGGGCAGTGTTAAATCAACAACCTTGATTAGTCATCACTATCTCTATCTGGTTAAATGTCTGTAATATTAAATAAAGGAAGCAGACAAATCTGCCTCTATAATTTGTTGTGAAATTATTGTGAAATAGATGCTCGTGAGTTTTTAAAGGCTTTTGCTTATTTCAGCAGATTAATTAAAAATAATAATTCACCCACTTCCTAGATTATGTAAGTGTTCCATTCTGCAAGTCTTTTCATAACCCGAATTTTACACACAGATGCAGCCATTCAAAACGTGTGAGGTACACCACGGTACCATGCAGTGGGCGTGTCGCATCCTAACACGGCATGACGCAGTATCACGCGTCATATGACGTCATATCGGAAAGTATCCGGAAAGTATCCTTGTAAAACTGCCAGGAGGAGCCAATAAAGCTTAACCTCTCATGTACAGCATTTGAGCTTTTAAATTTAAACTGTGTATTACAGCATGTTAATCATCAGTCATTAAGAAGTTATTATATTTTATGATTGCTCAGTTGGGCAAAAGTGCACAACCTACCTTTATCATAAATATTTTAATTATGCAGAAATATTTTATGCATCAAAGCCTTTACCGAAGATATTACTAATAGTATTAATAATGAATGACCTTGGACAAGCATTACACTTTTCCACATTATTTGTAACCGTCATTTTAAATTAAAAGACTTTATTTTTTCATCGACAAAAAGTAACACCAAAGCATTTAGTTGATCTAACTAACAAGGAAGGGACATTAGCTAGCCAATAGGATAAAATAAATAAATAAATTACTTTATTTAGGAATAAATTACTTTTTTTGTTAATTTCTTTAGCACATTTATTTGAACATTTCCATCGATTGTACAAGCACTGAAAAACTGTCCAATCCCTAGTTCGTCGGGCATTTTCTTTTAGTATAACAGACATAAAAACTCCCTTGCTTTTAACAGAGCTTTTCATAATTTCTAACAACGAAAATGATTTTAACAACGACACTTATTATTCAACCAGAGCTCAAAACATGACAAGGATCCTCAAGAGCACAACAAAGACTGTATTAAAAGATACTTGTATCAGATACATTAGAATCCAAGCTTTTTTTATCTACGCTTTCTTATTGACGTTAAGAATTAGTCTTTAAAATTTATCACGCAGTAAAAAGTAAAATTTCTGGGGCGTCCGTATACCAGAGATTATGGTACCGCTTCAGAAGGATGTCAGTTAGTCAGTTTCCAGGACCGGAATTATCTGTTTTATAATCGAGAATATGTAATCACATATCTAAAGAAATTTATAATTATATTAATTTAAGGATCTAAATATCTAAATCTATATATGTATGTATCTATATAGCTGGTAGTATTACTGTATTTCACTTTCTTTGTAAACACGTTTTGTTAACACCCGAATCGCAGTTGGATTCTGTTTTTTGGTCTGTTATGGTCTGTAGCTGAAATCTTGCTTAACTAAAAATTAGACACAACAAGAGTATTATTGGACAATGTTGTGAGGCTCTGGCGGAATTTCTCTGTAAACTGAAGAGTTATACAGGAGACAGGTTGTGTATCGCTTCTTTTGATACTTGTAAAAACAACATTCCAATGTTAATGCGACACGGAAGATAATGTGATGTATTGGTCGTTAGTGAAAAGATTTAATCATTTAATCTCTTTACTGTGCACATTTTAATCCTCTTAGTATTGAATATTTATATGGAATTTTACCACTAAAGGGAAATTTTAGTAGTTAAGCATAAAACGCAGAGGAGCATAACAAAGGTCATAAAGGTCATAAATGATATTAATTTAGGAACATAAACATATTATGTAAACTGTATGTTGCTGTTATTGGTATTTTAAAGAAAAAATACACACCAATACTCAATTTCTCCTACAGTATATTTACATTTTTTATATTTCAAAATAACACGTTTGTACTGTACCGTATGTTCAGTACACAGCGGTACCGCAGGTTGAAGTGTAGGGCGCAAATCCACCCGAACCAAAAGCCCAACATATTAATGTGCATTCGACTGGCACTGCGCGGTTTTCATCACTCTCTGTGGGAGTGCTGGCTGTGACGAATTAAACTGGTTTCACAGGTATTTTCAAAATAGAAGGCGGCGAGTCTTCCAGCGAAAAACACCCCCCCCCTCCAAAACCCCTTTTTTTGCTTACACTAGTAGTTCTTAAGTACAGTACAGTAAGTACAGTAAGTAATTACTGTACAGTACTTATTTACGGTAGTACTTCTCGTGTCAAGAAAGCTAGGTGTTAGCATAAACTATTAGTAATCAATAATATTAAATTTAGCACTGTAATAAATTGTGCTAATAATAAATTCTATTCTACTCTGAGAACGTAGGGGGGAGGAAGAATGCCCGTGGTCTTTTCACTGATAAACTTGTGTCAAGCTGTCAACAAAAACTAGCTGCTTTTTTAAAAGTCAACTGTATGTCCATAATATTGCTATTTTGATATTGCTAATTGCTATTGCTCTGCTGAGTCTGCTGAGGGACGGGGTGCTGTGCCGGGGGTAGCAGGTGCCCTCCAGCAGCTAGGTCACTGCTTGGTGGCCTCCGGCTGGCCGTGCACTGCTTGGAGAACTGCCCCACGGAGCGACCGCAACACCACAAACTGACACCTGACCTCGCCACTGGAAGGCACCCACCACCCCTGGCGCAGCACTCCATCCTTCACGCCCAAGTCCAACCCCAGGATACAGTCCTCGCGGACTGGGGCAAGGTAGCGCCCTGGGGGTCTGGCTGACTCAGTGCCCGACAGGACACCAGGCCGCAGCAGGGTGATGGTCAAACTGGTGTCGACGAGGGCCTGGCAGGGTCTGCCCTCGGTGAGGCAGGGAAGAAATAAGCCCCAGCTGTGAAAAAGAGAAAATTGTCATGTTGTGGAAGTTTGTGTGTTTTCTTTTATTTGTATGAAAGAAATGTTAAAGAGAAAAAAGTTTTGGCCAACCCTTCTCACAGCAGGCGAGTTGAAGCTCTCTTTCTGGCTTTCCGGAGCGGGGGTAGCGTCGCTCAAGGGCGGCCTTCTCCCCTTTAGGCCGCCCCACTCCCGTTTCCTGACAGCCTCCGGAGTCCCCGGGGCTGACAGAACCAGCAGTTCTCAAAGTCCGACATCATCGTCCCTTCACTGTCCATCCTCCCGCTTCTGACACCAATGTAATGAATTTGGGTTAGTTGAGGACGAACACAGAGACTCAAACTTGTGGAGTTAAAAACTGTACTTTATTTCTTCTCTGTCACCACCCGCCAGCAGCACTCCGGCGCCCAGACGAGAGAGACACAAGACAAGCCTGCCAACAGCACGGGCCCGAGAGAGAGAAAGACAGAGAGACACCAAGGGGTGTGGAACCAGGGAATTATTTACCTGGAAAATGGGTGATCTCCCCAGAGTGTACGCCTGTTTCACTGTTACCTGGATACCTCTTGGGGGATATCCTCTATATCCTCTTGGGGGGAATATCCTCTTGGGGGATATTCTAACAACAAGTGATTATAAGACGATCTGTCAAAGTGCAATGAAATACAATATGCTGGACAGTATGCTTCTCAAAGTGCTTTACGGGATAACAACAATAATTTTACAAGTCCTGGGCGGAAGAATATCATCAATATTAATAATAATCAACTTTATTTTATATAGCACCTTTAAAGGTGGCTTTTAAAAAAAAACTTTTTTTAAATGCATTTGCATTTGCACACAGAGCAGTGTTTACTTGAACATGGAAATGCCATACTGAATAATTCCTGCACACAACCATTGCAGCGGAATTTGCATCGTTTGGCAGGGCTATGATTCATACAAGTGGTGGTGGATTTGGAGACAAAATGTATTTACAATGTATTTTCATTGTTATTGTAGCGGCGAGGCTTATTAATAAGAAAGAATTAAGTGTTCTGAGCCTTCCCAAATGAGGCCCCATTTCTCTGTTCATCTCTGTGGTGCAGCCACAGAGAAACCATTCATGCAAGGTGATTTAAGGTCCAAGGACAGCTCCCAAAAGGGGGTGCACTTAGCTAAGCCTGGCTATCATGATCAATGGTCATCCATTGGCGCCTATTTGTCTAGGGAGTGCCAGATGGACATCTGGACTGCATTCCTAAGTGTCAGGAGTAAGTGACTCATATCTCACCTTGATCAACCAATCAGGGACTGGTAGGGCCGAGTAACCCACGTGGGACTCTGATGCCCATGGAACTTTCAGCCAATCAACGAGCTGAAGTTCCTCCAGGTAAAAACAGGCAACACAGAGAGCCTGAGAGATTCAACAAGATTCAGTAAGATTCTGGAGAGGATTCTGTGGACTGTTCTAAAGGGAATTCAAAGGAGAATTCCAGGGCAGGACGGCCCAGGAGCAGAAGGCTCCCAAGGGCAGGACATTCTCGCAGCGCGCCTCCTGACCATCCTGAGACTCAGCCCGGACAACCACGGAACGGCCAGTGTGTCCGAGTGCCAGAACTTTCCTTTGTTCTAAGAGTCTAGAGTGGAGGTTGCCAGAGAGTAACCAGCAGCAGGCCTCGTGAACAGGTCGGAACTGTGGACAGCTGAATCACTATTCAGAACTAGCTCTTCATCAGGAACAAACCGGTCCTCTTCCTGACTTGCTGGGACCCACAGTCATCTTTTCTCCTGTGCACAAACTTTGCTAGTTAAAGCCAACACTAACTAGCCAGTCAGTGAGCATCAGTAGCGCACCGTCGCAAGCCGCACAGCACAGCCTGGCACCGAGTTAGAGAGCGCGGATTGGACAGCAACAGCCTGCAACTGTTTCTTTGTGCCCGCAGGAGATCTGAATCCCCAGAGATTGGATGAGTATTCAACTTCACTGCATTACAGCTCGAGAATTCAATTGTTATCCCAACCAGTTGATATCAATTTAATTCCTAAGAGTTATGTACTTGTTTTGAGTATCTAATGTAGAAGTTGTAACCAAGTTCACTTTACGAAACGGTCTTAATGAATGATATACTGAACGTATGTCCTCTTGATATGTGTAACACTTTGTAACTGACTGAATATATACCTTTTGTATTCTGATAACCCTCTCGATAAGATATGTTAGGTTTACATGCATATTCTATGTATTAATAAATGTATCCTCGTGTATTAGTACCTGTGTGTGCGCGTTGTTTGAGTTATGTCGCATGGTTGGATTCTAAAGCCATCAAAAGAATCAACTTTGTGATTTACTGCTACAATTAATAATTGTCTCAGTAAATGCCCAAACCCTACAGAACTGGTGCCTTCAGAGAGCCACTACATTACATATTTGGCGTCCCTGAGCCGGTTTTCTTACATTATTAAAATGACTTAAATTCGATCATAGAATCGAATACATAGAATATGCATGTAAAACTAACAGATCTTATCGAGAGGGTTATCAGAATACAAAAGATATATATTCAGTCAGTTACGAAGTGTTACACATATCAAGAGGACATACGTTCAGTATATAATTCATTAAGACCGTTTCGTAAATTGAACTTGGTTACAACTTCTACATTAGATTCTCAAAACAAGTACATAACTCTTAGGAATTAAATTGATATCAACTGGTTGGGATAACAATTGAATTCTCGAGCTGTAATGCAGTGAAGTTGAATACTCATCCAATCTCTGGGGATTCAGATCTCCTGCGGGCACAAAGAAACAGTTGCAGGCTGTTGCTGTCCAATCCGCGCTCTCTAGCTCCGTGCCAGGCTGTGCTGTGCGGCTTGCGACGGTGCGCTGCTGATGCTCACTGACCGGCTAGTTAGTGTTGGCTTTAACTAGCAAAGTTTGTGCACAGGAGAAAAGATGACTGTGGGTCCCAGCAAGTCAGGAGGAGGACCGGTTCGTTCCTGGTGAAGAGCTTGTTCCGAATAGTGATTCAGCTGTCCACAGTTCCAACCTGTTCACGAGGCCTGCTGCTGGTGCTAACCTCGGGTGGATCCTCTGGTTACTCTCTGGCGACCTCCGCTCTAGACTCTTAGAACAAAGGAAAGTTCTGGCACTCAGACACACTGGCCGTTCAGTGGTTGTCCGGGCTGAGTCTCAGGATGGTTAGGAGGCGTGCTGCAAGAATGTCCTGCCCTTGGGAGCCTTCTGCTCCTGGGCCGTCCTGCCCTGGAATTCTCCTTTGAATTCCCTTTAGAATTGTCCACAGAATCCCACAGAATCCTCTTGGACCTCTGTGTTGCCTGTTTTTACCTGGAGGAACTTCAGCTCATTCATTGGCTGAAAGTTCCATGGGCATCAGAGTCCCACGTGGGTTACTCGGCCCTACCAGTCCCTGATTGGTTGATCAAGGTGAGATATGAGTCACTTACTCCTGACACTTAGGAATGCAGTCCAGATGTCCATCTGGCACTCCCTAGACAGATAGGCGCCAATGAATGACCATTGATCATGATAGCCAGGCTTAGCTAAGTGCATCCCCATTTGGGAGCTGTCCCTTATCAAAAGAAAACATCTGTAAATCAGCCTGCATGAATAGTTTCTCACCACAGAGATGAACAGAGAGATGAGGCCTCATTTGGGAAAGCACCACAACACTTAATTCTGTCTTATTAACAAGCATTGCCGCTACGCCCCTTTGGGAGCTGTCCCTTATCAAAAGAAAAAATCTTTAAATCAGCCTGCATGAAAAGCTTCTCTGTGGTTGCACCATAGAGATGAAGAGAGAGATGGGGCCTCATTTGGCAAAGCACCCGCAACACTTAATATCAAGCATTGCCCCTACACTGATAAAGCAATTTTGAAGTGTTAACTATCGAGCCATTGCAAGCCACTGCAGCACCCACAAAGTGTCGCATTAACACTGGAATGTTATTACAATTGTAAAAAGAGGTTATACAGAATGTGTCTCCTCTATAACCCTTCAGTTTACAGAGAAATTCCACCAGAGCCGCACAACACTGTCTAATAATACTGTTCTTGTGTCTAATTTCTAGATTAGCAGGATTTGCGCGATATGCCCATTGTTTAATGGGGATGACGTTACCCACGTCTACAGATGCAGCCATTCAAAATGCGCAGGCGATACCACATTATTTTCCGGTGCGCTTAACGCAGTCTACCGCGAGTTACTGGTAAATACCGCTAGTTACCGTAAATTATCCTATAATACCGCAAGCAAAATAATAGTATCCGGAATTTCCGCAAGGTGGAGCTAATAAAGCTCAACTTCTCATGTTTGAGCTGTCACCATCAAAGTCTTTAACGAAGATATTACTAATAGTATTAATAATGAATGACCTTGGACAAGCTGTAAACTCAAAGTATTGCCCTGGTCCACATTCTTTTTTTCATCGACCGTCTTTGTAAGAGTAACACCACAGCATTTCGCAATCACGCATTTGTTTCCAATCATGCGAAGTACAGTGATTCACCATGCCTTTCACATGCTCATAAAAGAGATTGATTTAGGAACATAAACATATTACCGTATACAAACTGTACTGTATACAGTATGTATATGTATATTTAATGTCTTAACTGTGCCCGTTTAAGTATTTGATATTTATATGGAATTTTACCACTGAAGGGAAATCTTAGTAGCTGAGCATAAAAAGAATAGGAGCATACTGTAACGTGTGTGAAGGCCATAAACGATATTAATTTTGGAACTTAAACATACAGTATATGGCTGGTCTCGGTACTTTAAAGAAAACATACACACCAGTATTCCATTTCTCCCTAAACATTTTAAGCATCGAAGTCTTTAACTAACGTGATACCGGAGTCAACAAGCATACTTTTAGAATTTAATTAAAAGGGAATATAATATGGAATCGCGTATCTAAAGAAATTAATAACGATATAATTATATTCATGTTCCGCAACACAAGAATAGTACATGCTGTACATTGTCTGTTGATAATGTTTCTGTAGTGCTTTTTCAGCACTCTGCATGTGACCTTGCCGGTGGTGCTGTGGGTTATGTTCCTGACTCCCATGTCACACGGGAGTCAAACATTTCTTTGAAAAAATGAAACGTTTCCCTTGGTCAGAGATTAAATAAAACCTCACTCGCACCAAACAAATTTATATTTCTAAATATCACAACATGATTGAATTTAAGTCATTTTAATAACAATGAATAGTCACCTAGGCGTTACAATATAAACATTTATATTGATTTAAATAACGTTTTGATTTAAATCGCAAATGATGGGTTTAAATATATGTGTTTTTTGATTCACAATCAGACAAATGCAACATAAATTGATATCTTTGTCTTCTAAGTATCTTAATAAACTTTCAGCATAGCTTTCTCCCCGTTTAGATTTATTTTGGTATCAAACGTGGAAAGATTAGATTGTAATTGTTTTTATTTTTTAAATACATTTTAGAAAAGTGTAATACATATTGTAATACTTTCGGGTTCGGATAGGACAGACACAAGAACTCAGACTTGCGGAGTTAAAGCAAGTTAAAGCCTTGATTTTATATATCACCTTTAAAAGTGGCATCTCAAAGCAAAGTAAATACCCAACACTGATTGTACCCATCTGTCATGCTAATAAAGCAGCTTGAATTGAATTGAGAGAGGGGGGGGCTACATTTAATCATGCTTAAAATGTTTAGGGAGAAATGGAAGACTGGTGTGTATTTTTTCTTTAAACTACCAAGACCAGCCATACACAGTACAGTTTACATACATACAGTAATGTTTATGTTCCTAAATTAATATCGTTTATGACCTTCAGATGCGTTATGCTCCTCTTCTTTTTATGCTGAGCTACTAAAATTTCCCTTTAGTGGTAAAATCCATATAAATATTCAAAACTAAGCGGATTAAAATGTGCACAGTAAAGACATTAAATGATTAAATCTTTGCACTACCAACCAATGCACCACGAGTGCCCCTGTCGGTCATTTTGGCCAGCCAATCACTTACCGCGGTGCCCTCCGGTGCCCCGCGGTGGCTTGTGGGTAGGTTACTGTACCGCGGGTTTTTACCGCGCATTTTGAATGGCTGCATCTGTAAGAGCAAGGTGACTTTCTGCAGTATTTTTCCATACTGGAGTTTTAAAACTTGAACAAAGGCATGCAAACAGCGCAATGTTGTATAGTTTTAAAGCCACTAGAGTATAAAACTCAGAGTTAAAAGGAACATGTCAAAATATTTCCAAAATAATCACAAGTGAACGGGTTGATGGATTTGATGATAATAGTAGGGAAATCATAAAATAATCATGCAATCCAACTGAAAGAAGGACAATTAAATCAACATGAAATTACTGTATATAAATCAGTTAGAAACACTTTTTATGCACGTAGAGTCTTTGTGTAAACTGTATGTTATTTTTACTTCTGCATTAAACATTTGAAACACTTTAATGTGGTAAACACAACATGAATTCCGTACAGAAATAAAATCATGTTTTCTAAAAGTGTTAAGCAGATTAGCAGGTTGCTGACAAAACAGCGCACCGTCCACCACTGCCCAGTGATATATCTTTAACATAAACGAGATCTAGTTCCAGGTGCAGTTGTTTTTTTAAAAAAAAAACAGATTTTGAATTAATCGAATCCCAGGTGTGATTTCATAAAGCCAGAATTACATACTATCCCTATCTGCGAAACACTTGATCATCTACTGTAAAGGTTTCAGTGCTTTGTGTATCACAGCGGGGATAGGGTGTGGGGGGAAAGGTTTACGCTGCAATTGAATTGGGGATCTGTATTCTTCACACCTAAAACACTGTTTTCCTGAAAGCGTTTTCTTCCCTCTTTGGCTGATCTTTGCTGTCTATGCATGCTTACACAGCTCCCTAAGCGAATTTTCATTCTTGACTGAGAAAGCTTTAGAGAACTTAACATTCTTATTTTCAACAAATTGTAAATAAGATGTTTACATTGGTGTTTTTATTAATTATTCACTTATGGCGTATAAGGAGGACTGTCAGCTGTCAAGGAGACCTCCCCCCTTTCCCCCACATACAGACTGATGTAGTGTGCTCTCATGAGGCTCAGTGATGGCCTGACACAGTGAGGTGCCCTGGCAGCTGTATGATGCAGTGGTGGCCTGGCACGGCGAGGTGCGCTGGCAGCTGTGTGATGCAGTGGTGGTCGGGTATGTAGAGGTGCACTGGCAGCTGTGTGTTGTGACGCAGTGATGGCCTGGCACGGTGAGGTGCGCTGGCAGCTGTGTGATGCAGTGGTGGCCTGGCACGGTGAGGTGCGCTGGCAGCTGTGTGGTGTGACGCTGTGGTGGCCTGGTACGGTGAGGTGTGCTGGCAGCTGTGTGATGCAGTGGTGGCCGGGCACGGTGAGTTGCGCTGGCAGCTGTGTGTTGTGACGCAGTGGTGACCACTGCGTCACACATATTTCAGCGCCGTATATTTCATGGATATTTTGGAATATAATGGATGGATATCTTAGTTATCTTTCTAGTTCACAGGTTTGCATGCATAATTTAATTTTGAAAGCCACTGAGACATCAGGTACTACTGTTGTATTTATGAAAAAGAAACAAAACAAAAAACATACTAACAACTGTGCCATCCTACTCCTTAGTTAATACATTTTATTATTCATAAACAGTTAACATTGTTAGCAAAATATTTTGAATTATATTTAACCCTATTTTTTCTTTAGTTTTGTATTTAACTTATTATATGATAGTCAGACTTAATGTATATTTGAACAATGAAAATATATTTTTACAAGATTTTACATTAAGCACTTAAAATTAATATGGTTAATAATAGTAAACTGTAACATGCTGTAACAAGATCGGTTAAACTGCGAAGAAAATGCTTTCAGAGAAAATGTTTCAGGTGTGAAGAACATAGATCTCCAATGCAATTTCAACCAAACCTGTTCCCACACACCCTGCCCCCACTACCATTAGAATATACACAAACATTTTAGCGTTTCATTCTGAGCAGAAGACCCTCACACCTGAAGAGTGCTGGCTGTGACGAATTAAACCGGTTTTACAGGTTTCAATCACAGACCATGTGACATGGGACTCAGTAAACTACAGTAACACCCTATTTGATAACACTATAAAAACGCTATAAAATAATGTGACTTGGCACAGAACAAGTTTACAGCACAGTACAAAAATAAATGCTGACCATGACTTTAGAAGCATAAATTGCCTTACACTCAATTTAAACACAAGCTGTCTTTAGCCCTCTAAGCTAGTTCATACAGAAATGTAGAGATCCAGGCTCAGAACACACAGCTTCATTAGCGAATACATATGCAGGACAACTAGAGAAGATGTTTTACAGAGGATGGATTTTTAGAAACATCCCATCAGACATCCCATCATATTCACAACGTGAAATCTAGAAAATAATATTACGTAACCAAAATCCGCAATATGGAAACAGAACCTGTGTAATTGTTGATAGATGATGTACTCGTAACATTTTTTCAAGACGAAATGACTTGTATGTACTTGATATCTCTAATCAATCCTACCGTTTCACGCTTCTTATTAGTTGCTCAAAAGTAATTTGACCATATGAAATGCATAATATAAACCTAGAAACATATACATGAGCAGTACTTAAGCACTGTAGTATCGGTGTTAAGACATACCTCTCAAATACTGTAAATCAAGTTAAAAATATCTCAAGACCAATTCTGGTCATAATGAAACCATGTTTCGTGTATGTTTTCTTTAAAGTACCGAGACCAGCCATATACTGTATGTTTATGTTCCAAAATTAATATCGTTTATGGCCTTCACACGCGTTACAGTATGCTCCTATTTTTTTATGCTCAGCTACTAAGATTTCCCTTCAGTGGTAAAATTAGATATGAATATTCAATACTTAAACGGGCACAGTTAAGACATTAAATATACATATACATACTTTATACAGTACAGTTTGCATACGGTAATATGTTTATGTTACGCGATTAAAAAATAAATAAATAAAAATGAAAAGTCCAGCACCAGCTGGATTTGAACACACAACCTGCCAGTTGGTAGTCACGCACCTAGACCAGTAGGCTACAAGACAACTCGCATGAACAGGCAGGCGAAACAGCCCTACACAGCCCTGCCGCAGTACACGGATATAATCATACCATTATTAAATTCTTGAGATACGCGATTCCATATTATATTCCTTTTTAATTAAATTCTAAAAGTATGCTTGTTGACTCCGGTATCAAGTTAGTTAAAGACTTCGAAGCTTACAATGTTTAGGGAGAAATGGAATACTGGTGTGTATTTTTTTCTTTAAAGTGCCGATTCCTGGAACACCCCTCTGAAGTGGTTCCATAAGAAAAGAAAGCGTTGATAAATACAAGTGTTTTTTAATACACTCTTTGCTGTGCTCTTGAGGATCCTTGTGATATTTTAAGCTCTAGTTGAATGATAGGTGTCGCATTTTAAATCATTTTCGTAGTTAGAAATTATTAAATGCCCTGTTAAAACAAAATGCCTGACAAAGTATGGCTTGGACAGATTCCAAGTGCTTGTACAAATGTGCTAAAGAAATTATACTTTGAGTATACAGCTTGTCCAAAGTCATCCATTATTAATACTATTAGTAATATTTTCAGTAAAGGCTTTGATGCATAAATATTTCTGATAAAGGTAGGTTGTGTACTTTTGTCCAACTGAGCAATCTTGCTTTCATAAAATATACCAACATTTTAATGACTGATGATTAACAGGCTATAATACACAGTTCAAAATTAAAGGCTCAAATGCTGTACATGAGAGGTTAAGCTCCCCCTGGTGGTTTTACAAGGCGACGCCGGATAGTTAGTCACGTGACACACGTGAACCGCGTGATACCCCGGTGGGCGTGTCGCGGTATGCCGCGAAATACCTCACCCATTTTGAATTTCTGCATCTGTATAAGTGGCTCTGATAAGCAGAGTTTGTGTTAACACAATACCCTGTTTGAATGAGTTTTGATCAACTTTGTCTGTCAGTGAAAAAAATTAAAAGATGTTTACAAAGAAAGTGTACTACTTTGATAATTTGAACTATATGAATATAATTGTATCATTATTAATTTCTTTAGATATGTGATTCCATATTATATTCCATATTCATCAAATTCTAAAAAGTTTCCTTTTTTACTGGGATAACAAGCGCAAATATTCATAGAAAAGGTTAAAACATTATAGCTTTTTATGATGTATATAAACTTAATATAGTCATAAGGAGCACATATAAACTCGTATGTTACAGTATTTCATTCGGTATGTAACCCTTTAGTTGTGTTGTAACAGAAAGAATAAGGTCCTTGATCCCAAGATGAAGTTAAACAGATGAGTTTATTGCATGCAAGTGTAGTGGTTTGATGTGTTTACTGAGACAATTATTAATTGTAGCAGTAATCACAAGGTTGTTCGTTGGGGCTTTTAGAAAATCAATCGTCAGAACAACTAACAACGCACACACACGGGTTCAATACACGAGATACATTTATTAATATAAACTGTGCACCAAACATATACTAGTCTGCCTGGATACGAGCGGCAGACCTTACTGTGAGGGTTATCAATATACAAGGTATATAATCTCGAAGAGATGCAAACACAAAGAGATACACAACAGAGAATATATGTCAATATATATCGTTCGGTTACCAAATCGCTAATCAGTGTTATTACCCACTGTTACTCTACTCGGAAGTAAATACATTACTCATGAATTAAATTGATAACAACTTGTGTTGAGGTACAATTGAATTCTCGAGACGCAATGAAGAACATGGGGTTTACTTATCCACTGTGTTTGGATTTGGAATTTCCCGGCACGAACACCAAACCAGCTGACAGGCTGTTGCAGCCTCTGTTCCAGCGGTTGTCCAATGGGCGTTGTGTCGGCGTCCTCTGGCTACCGGCCAACCAATCAAGGTGCAGCTCAGAGTAGAAGGGGCGGACGAATCTGACTGAGGCGTGCAGGGCAGTCGTTGCTCCGGGGGGATCTACCAGCAGTCCGGCTGGCTAGTAGAAAGTCTCTATGCACAGAGTGTGACCGCGAGTCCTCACAAGTCACTCTTTTGCCTGGGAAGAAGCTAGTTCGTTCCTGGTCCACCGCTGCTTCTGAATAAGCTATTCAGGTTGTCGACGAGGGTCCAACTGTAGGCTGCCATTGATCAAGCGGAGCATTCACGTTGGTAGAATTCTGAGTATGTACGGGATCCTCGGCCTCGCCCTTAGAACAAAGTCCAAGTCCTTTTGCAGACAACAGCAGTTGTCACGTGATTGTCTCTGAGGATGCGCGAAAATGGCCAAGGAGAGCTCAGAACTAAGCTTGCGGTCCCTTTTTGATCAAGATCCAGATGTGTGCTGATTGGTTGAGAGTTTGGCGGGCATTGGAGACCCACGTGGTATTACCACGCCCTGCCAGTCTCTGATTGGTTGGTCAAGGTGAGATATAAGTCACTTACTTTTGACACTTAGGAATGCAGTCCAGATGTCCATTCGGCACTCCCTAGACTGATAGGCACCAATGGATGACCATTGATCATGATAGCCAGGCTTAGCTAATTGCATCCCCGTCTGGGAGCTTGTTTCTTATCAAAAGAAAACATCTTAAATCAGCCTGCATGAAGAGATGGAGGGTGAGATGGGGCCTCTTTTAGGAGCATACCAACACTTAATTCTGTCTTATTAACAACCATTGCCACGACATATCCCCCCTTTTTGAAGGTCACGAGGTCCTGAGGTGTTGTTGCCTTCAAAACAAAAACAGAGTTAAGTGATGTCTGTACCACGGTGGATTCTGCCACCCAATATTCACATTACCTCTCGAGAATTTGTACAGGAAATAGTGTTGGAAAGAACATTGCGTATACCTGCTCTCAGTTATAAGGTACATAGAAATGAGGCA
This sequence comes from Lepisosteus oculatus, assembly GCF_040954835.1. Lineage (NCBI taxonomy): Eukaryota > Metazoa > Chordata > Actinopteri > Semionotiformes > Lepisosteidae > Lepisosteus > Lepisosteus oculatus. Next base: position 36,097,030 of record NC_090698.1, on the reverse strand, counting down.
TCGGGCATCATCATTAGCCCTAGACCTTAAACTTCCGGCAGTTCACTATCAGTATCGGATAGCTCTGCAGCAGGCAGACGTTTGGGAGTGGTTACCTGATTTCGGTGATACACCATTGCTCCCTTTGTCTCATTCAAACTACCCCGCAAGGCTTTGATACAAGAGAACAGCATCCAACACATTACCCTAGCCATGATCCAGCTACCCAGCAGCAGTGTCAAGATGACCACGTTTACTGTTCCTAGCGCCCCAGAGGATCCACAACGACCTACCAGTGTAGTTTTTAAGTTTGTGTCGTTGAGAACAAATTCGACTACCTGTACACCCTCAAGACTTACTGTCTCTTGGATTCTCTCATCCAAGTCAACGCTGTGTCCTCTGAAAGCGTCCACAATCTCGAGTTCCGTTTCATACAGTTCTGACTCCAGGTGATACAGTGCTAAATCGTTGAGATGCACTATAGCTCCTTCAGGAACTTGTAGAACAACTGTTTGGTTGGGTAGCTGCACTTCAGTAGCTGTATCATGTCTGTCATAGGTTATTGTTACCGTTAACAGTGGTGTGCTGACCAGCCATTCCTTTCCCACCTGCTCAACCTGGGGTTTGTTAACCTCACTTTTTCTCGTCACTGTGGCTTTACACTTTTCAGTGGCAGCCCCCTTTATGATAGCACACAACCTCTGAGTTGTGTCCCTAAGGAATGGCTTACTTGGGCATACCCAGTGGATATCCTTGGTTGATATACACAATTCCAGGTTTGGAACAAGGTACAAATTTGGATCATCCTCCTGGTAAGCTACGAGCGGTGGGGTGGTCAACTTCACATGCATGTCCCCCCTCCAGAGGCCAACGTGAGTAGCAAGCCATATCCTTGCTACTCACGATGGGAAGGTTCAACAGGAAACCTATTTCCTTGGCTTCGGGGTTGACATGTATGGGAATGGCACTGCCTAGACTGTATGCAAGATGTACTTGCAATGGCTGCACAATCTCGGAAGTGGTTGTCTTCAGTACTTCTTCTACTAAGGACAGTGGAACCAAGTAGGTTGAAATCTGTCCCATGGCTAGGGTAGTTACCGTGGCACTAAGCTCCCTAAGCAGATCCTGCATCAGCATTCTGACCTGTTGCACATAAGCATAGTCCCACTGTAACACGTCGACAATCCTGCCCACGGTGTGGAGGGTGTTATTTAACACTGCTGCATGAAGGTTTACTGCTAAAATTGTGCCCTGTAAGGTTTTCCCTAGGCTTTCCAGCCGCTGCTGCTGTTGATACAGCTTGTCATAAATTTCTGGCATTTCCTTACATAACCCAGACACCTTCCTTCTCAGGGTGGTCAGGGTGACAGTGTTAGCAGCAAACAGACCCGCTGAAAATAGTAAACCCACGGTGGAGGCCGCAGCAATCAGACTCCCAAGAACCTTTTGGGGTGGCTGAGGCCTGTCATCTCCTCCTGGGTGACTGTTGCCTTCCTCAGCTGGCGGAGCATGTGTATAGTGTCTAGCTGGGCATGCCATACAGTATCCCCAGCCCACTGCCTACCATGATAGGACACCCTACTGTTCATGTTGATGTGCTTCCGAAACACATCATGTGGGTCCAGCCGTACATACACTCGCTGAGTATATGTTCTGAAATTTGTTAACAACAATCCGGGAGCGTCCTGCAGGACTATGCCGGTAGGAGGACCGAGTTCCACAACTTCAAGGGGCTGTGTCGAGGTGATCCACAGTACTGTCAGGACCAGCCGTGGCAGTTTTAGGATTCCCATTCTGGAACACAGATGAGGCACATGGTACAGTTCCACTATAATTTTGAATATATTTTCCTATCAGGACCTACACTACAGTACCTAACTACCTGCAACTACAAAGGGGCACCCCCCTCTTTGATCAGGTTTGGACATTTAACCCTATTCTGTGTCCTCCGGCGCCATTTGAGGTGGGCGATACAACCGGAGGTGGTTGCGATGCACCCACTTGTAGACCAGAGATTGCCTTCCATTTTCAATCCGAATTCGATAAGCTACCGGTGATACCTTATCGACAATCTCGTGGGGTCCTGTCCAACTGGGTAAGAACTTCCGGGCCACCCCTGTGGGTTTGGTAAATTGGAAGTACAGGACCTTGTCTCCTACTTGGAGTTCCTGGTTAACTGCCTTTCGGTCATAGTATGCTTTCCTACCCTCTGCACTCCTTCCCAGATTGTTCTGGGCAAAAGCAAAGGTTTCCTGCAGATGTGCTCGCAGGTCTGACACATACTGATGGGCCGTAGCAGTCCCCGTCGTGCTCAGGTCCTCCACCCCATAAAGACAGTGTAGGGGAAGAGTCATCTTCCGACCTGTCATCATCTCAAAAGGTGGGACCCCCGTAGAGCAATGGGGCGTGGCTCGGATGGCCATCAGAACCAGGGGCAGCTTAATGTCCCAGTCCCTACTGCTGGTGGAGACAAACTTTTTGAGCATACTAACCACTGTTCGGTTTGCCCTTTCTGCCTGGCCCGAGGATTGAGGGTGGTAGGAGATATGCAACTGGGCCTTGACCCCAAGCATATTCCACAGGGTTGCCATTACTGTAGCTGTGAAATGGGTTCCCCGATCCGAGTCCACGGTTAGGGGGAGTCCCCATCGACTGAACACATGGTTCACCAACAGCACTGCAGTTGTCTCTGCCGTGTCGTTGGGTGCTGGGAGGCACTCAATCCATTTTGTGAATGCACACGTAACAGTGAGGAAATATTTGTTACCTCTGGATGACCTCACCAGCGGCCCCACCCAATCCATTTGTAGATTGGACCAGGGGTATGTCATGCCCTTTTTCTGGAGTGGTGCACAGTGCAAGGGCCGTGATGGTTGGAACTGGCTACACGTCAGACACCCCTTTACATATGCAGCGATGTCTTGGCCCATGTGAGGCCAGAATGCCACCTGCTGGATAGTGTCGTACGTGGCCTTGATTCCCCAGTGACCCCCACAGGGTTTGTCATGAGCGTGTTGGATCATGACCCCCCGATGACAGCGGGGAACTACCCACTTTGGGACACCTTGCGCAACTGGTAAACAAACCAACAACCCTTTTATAATTTTTAGGTTGTCTTTCACCTCTACCAGCTCCTTCAGCTCCGGAGACTGGCTCAGCACCTGCTCCGAAAGAGGTTGACGCACTGGGTCAGCGATATGCTGATACATTTGCCCAATTGCTGGGTCCTGTTTCTGCATTTCCGCAAGATCGGTGTTAAAACCCTGTGACCCAGGCACTACAGATTGAGGGTCAGCTCCGACATCCTGTCTAGCCCTGCTTCGGGTGACCGCCTTGACCTCACCCACGGTTTCTGGGGGTAGCCATTCCTGCTGGAACTGCCAGGGTTCACCCTCTAAGGCGCCAGATTTGGCCAGCCGGTCGGCCTCATCATTCCCGTCTTTGTCGGGTCCCTTCACCTGGGAGTGTCCCTTCACCTTCCTCCAGTAAACCACTCCTACCCCTGCTAGCACCTGCTGTTCGTGGCGAAAAGAGCAACCGTCAACGAGGCCATGGGTAAGCCCTGGCCCACGTTCTCATCGTAGTACCGATGATTGTTCGGTAGCTCAGCAGCGGGAATCATTTCTGGAGCTTCCATGTCAGTGTCACAGCCGTGACACACTTGGCCCAAAGCCAGGCCCTGTCCCAGGTACATTTTCTTGCTCTGTGCATAACGTACCTCTATCTCATAGCCTTGTAGGGCCATCATCCATGCCACAATCCTGTTATTTGACACCCTGCCCGCTTTCAGTCTCTGGCTATGCAGGAATGTCACCTGTTGGTGGCATGTTTCGATGATGATCTTTTGTCCCCCAACATAACTATGGAAGTGTTCTACCGACCAGACCGTAGACAACAGGGCCTTCTCGCAGTCCAAGAACTTTTGCTCCACTGGGCTCAGGGCTCGACTGGCATACGCCACCACCCTTCGCTCTTGGTCATATTCCTGACTCAGAGCAGCCCCAAGGCAGTGCTCTGAGAACTCTGCTTCAAGGTAGAAGACCTTATTTTTGTCAGGGTAGGCCAAGCACTAACGAGTTTGCGCTTCAGCTCCATCACAGCCTGTTCTGGGGAAGGCCCCCACTCAAAGGGCACGTCTTTCTGCAACAGCTTGTGGAGGGGCCTTGCTATTTCAGCGTAATCCTCAATGAACTGCCGGGAATAATTACATACTCCCAGAAAGCTGCGCAGTTCAGACAGGTTAGTGGGCGACTTCATATTCTGGATAGCTTGGACTCTGCTGGACTGTGGCTGTATGCCTTGGGCTCCAACCAATAGTCCCACGTACTCCACTTGGGTCCTAAACCACTGTCCCTTAGCCAGAGACAGTTTGGCCCCTGCACGGGAGAGCTGGGCCAACACATGCCTGATCTCGGCCATGTGTTCTTCCCAGGTCTGACTCCGCATCAGAATATCGTCCACATAGACCAGGTTGCCCCTGGCGGCTGCATCACTCATGGCTTTGTGCAGAAATATGTTGAACTCCGCTGGGGAGTTGGAATACCCAAAGGGACATCGATTCCAGGTGAACTGCCTGTTTCCGAAAGAAAAGGCCAGTTTGTACTGGTCTGTCGGTTCTACCTTAAGGGTCCAGAGCCCATTGGCCACATCCACTGTGGTGAAATATTTCGCTGTTGTCACCTTGGCTAACTCCTGATCTAGGTAGATCATTGGCCATCGTGACAAAGGAACCTGTTTATTCAGCTGCCGGTAGTCAATGGTCAGACGCCACTTACCATTGGGTTTCAGCACCGGCCACAGTGGGGAGTTATAAGTGGAGTTACACTCCCTTATGATCTGACGCTCTAGTAGAGCATCCAATGTCTGCTTTATGGACTCGTATGCCGTGAGGGGAATGCGATACTGCCTGACATAGGTTGGACGGGCGCCAGGGGCCGTAGGAATGCGCACTGTGTGCAAATCAGTCACCCCGCAGTCATAGCCATCCCGTGCAAACACTTCCTGGAAATCCTGGAAGATCTGACGCAGCTGCTGACGCTGGCTTTCCATTTCCAGGGCATCTGCCTTACCAACCTGTTCCTGTACCTGCTCTAGGAACCCCGCTTTTGACGGCATGGCGGTATCCCGGGTCGAACTCTCGGCTGAGTGGTCCGTCGGAACACCTGCGTGTACTGTGTACACAACCATCTCATCCTTATCGCTAAGGTCCACCCTGCACACCTCCTGGTTGCAGAATCCCTCTATTGGCATAATTGCAATCATCCGCCGGGGGTAGGTGTAGTACACCTGCTCGGTTCCCCCCTCCCTGGCCAAGGGACCAGGGAGCTGCCCCAGTACCGGGATGGCCAGTTCGAAAACATAGAAACCATTGTCAATTACCAGTCCCATGTCAGTGCGAGCAGGGATTTTGACATCTTGTTTTGCTATGTTCTGCACCAACAGGCAAGTGGCTCGGCCATTCTGTTCCAGTTTTGGGGTACCACAGACTGCTAGGTTCAGTCTGATAAACTGAGCTGATGGTTGGAAGAAAACCATCTCAGCATCCATTCTCTGTCCCTTCTTCAGGACAAGGCGTACCGGAAACCCTGCTGTTGATGCAGGAACGATCAGGTCCGATTCATTTACTACCTGGCAGGCCTGAGGAATCGTCTGACCTGACCGAATGTTCTCGGGGTCGCCGCTTAGAGAGTGGGCATCTGGGTTCACCCGTGTCCACAGCACACAACTTCCTTTTTCCGATGGAGATGGAAGCTATACAGCTTCCTTTGCTCCAAATGGGCCTATGAGGTGGGGGTGCCCACCACAGAACCTGTGACTGCGTCACTAGGGTCACCTGACGGCTTTGCGACAGGTCCTTGAACAGACCTTCACTGATTATGGACTTCTCAGAGCTGAGGCTGAGAATTACATCATCAACCTGCACTTCTGCCACCTGGACCCCTCCCACCACCATGGGGTGGTAGTCCTGGTCCCCCTGAGGTACCAGGGTGCACAGAAAGGACTCCCATTCATTACCGGACAGGGAGATCCACTCTTCTTCAGGGATGAAAAAGGGGTGTGCTTTACCTGGCGGGTCAAGCAGCTGCTCGGAGCACTGCTCCTGTAGTTGGGAGACCGTGGGAGTGCTGGCCTGGGCAGGACTTCCCTGTAGTTTTGGAAAGCAAGAAGAGACATTTATTTCTCGTCCAGAGGAACCAGGTGGAACCTCCAACTCAGCTATAGTGTTCAGTGGGCACTGTGTGATCACAGCATAACCACTGAACCCCCCTTTTTGCTGTATGACAGGCTTAGGGTTTTTGACCTGAGCCCACAATTTTCCACGCTGGCAGTCCACCAGAGGCTCCAGCCTGTCAAGCAGGTCTTGGCCAATGAGTAGTGGCTCTGTTTTAAACCTAGAGACGTAAACAGGATGCACCACATTCATTGGCCCGAACCTAAGTGCCACCCACACTCGGTGTGTGATCCTGGCATGATCCTGGGTATAGCTGGAAATATCTATCTTACACAGTTCTACCTTAAGTCTGATGCCTTTTCCTTTCGCTACTCGTTTGAGCTCGCTGAGTAGATCGGCTGACATCAAACTAATTTCAGCCCCAGTGTCAATCAGTGCTTCTCTATCTAAGACGTTTTCAAGAGAAACCTTGATATAAATACGCCTTGCTTTGCCTTTCTGGCTGAGATTCCCTAAGAATTGTTGGAAGCCTGCCTTTTCTTTGACTTCAGGGGCAGGGTCAGCGCCCAACTCAGAGTCACAGCCTTCTTCCAGGCAGGAACCCTCCCACCCAATCAGATAGACTGAGGGAGGGGCTTGGGATGGATCCCCCTAAGCTCATTCACGCTTCCGGCATTCGGTGCGGAAGGTTTACCCTGTCCTGATCTCTCAAGCAGGGCTTGTTCAAGCCTGGCCAGGCGGGCTGCAGTCGACTCCCTTCGTCCAGCCTTATGATAGGCTCTGCCTGAGCCCTTGCCTTCCCCGTAGCGCTCACAACAGCTCTGACGCTTAGTGCGGTCCTGCCTGCCTATTTTGCGCCGGGGCTTAGCGGGCTCAGGAACCTCAGCTCCCTCGAGCTGAGGCGAGTCGTCAACCCTGCTGGCTTTAGTGGCGAACACGGCCGTTTTAGCAGGTTTTCGCTCTGAGGAAGCAGAGACTTCAGCTCCCCAGGCTTTTTGAGCCACCCTTCTAATGTCAGCCATTTTCATCGCTTTTGCATCAGTGTGCATCACAATCATTTTCCTGACTGAGGGATGCAGATTAGCAATGAATAAACCTTTGAAATTCACGTTCTCTTCACAACCCTCTTCATTCCGCCCTGCAAAATAAGTGCGCCTAAGCCTCTCATAATAGTCGCGAGGGGCTTCAGCTTTTTCATGCTTAATATGGTGCGCAGCGGCCACGGCAGCTATGGGATCGATTAAAGCCGAAAATTCTCCGATCATTGCCTGACACAACTCCTCAAAGCTATTACAGACCTCCGGTCCTTGTCTAGATATCCACTCGTGGACCGCTCGGCTTGTAGTTTTCCTTACTAGCATAGCCTTTTCCTGTTCGACGCTCCGGGCATAAACTGCAAAGTATATCTCAGCTCACCGATGTAGGTTTCCACATTATTCCCTGACACTGATGGGTCAAACCTTTCTACATCTTTGGCTAACTGCCTCAGGGAGTGGAGGTTAATTTTTACGGTTTCTCCACGGGCAGGGGGACGGCCATGATCAGGAGCAGGGGGTCTATGCCTGAATTACATCCCCCTTGCGTCTCGCGCAGGACTCGGCGATCTCCCCCATGCCGATCCGACCACAGACCCTGGCCGGGAGAAACCTCCTCCCGGCACGCTGGGTGAGCGCTCCGGGCTGCTAGGTGGGCTGGCATGCAAGTGGGATCTAGCCTGTTTTGCTTCCAGTACGGCAGCATCTAACTCCTTTTGCCTTTTCTGGCTGAGCTCATTTAAACTCTCAATTTCTTTTTCTTTTTCTTTCAAGCTCGCTTCCAGGTCTCACCTAGCTACCTCAGCCGCAGTTTCTCTAGCAGACAAGTCATCTAATTTACCTAGAACTTCCCTGAGTCTGTCTTCACTTTCCTTTTTTTTCACTCTCTTTTCTCTGATTATATCCAACAACTCAACTCGCTCCGCCTTATATCTTTCTAGCTTTCCCTGAAGCTTTTGAAACTTTGTCAGCTCAGACAAAGACAGTTCCAGCTGTTTAGCTAGATTTAAGGCGAAACTCGATAGGACCTGAACTGCGTTCATGGACCCTCCTGTGTTAAGCTGGTTCGCTACCTTAGCTACTAAATCTACTTGCAGCTTCTCAATATCATCAAAGTTAAACTTTTCGATACCGCTCCAGTAACCAGGATTGTCGTCGCTAGAAATAGTACTTATAAGCTACTCCACTTCAGACATTTTAGCAGCCATTGTCATTACGTGAGAGAAACTTTAAGAGTATTACTTTTTTTTCTTTAACCAAAATGCAGTATGGAATCTAAACACCCGAGCAGATGGATTTCCAATCAGCACGTGTTACACTAAATGCTAGAAAACAGGGGAATTTCTTTACGCAGTTATCAGCACACCCGGTATTCGCGTATAGAAGCCGCGGTGCTGTGCTGAACTTGAACTCACAGCAATATCAGTTATTCTGTACGATTGATTCTCATTTCATTCTAAACTCGGTCCATCCAGGGACGCCATTAAATGTAGCGGTTTGATGGGTTTACTGAGACAATTATTAATTGTAGCAGTAATCACGAGGTTGTTCGTTGGGGCTTTTAGAAAATCAATCGTCAGAACTACTAACAACGCACACACACGGGTTCAATACATGAGGTACATTTATTAATATAAACTGTGCACCAAACATATACTAGTCTGCCTGGATACGAGCGGTAGACCTTACTGTGAGGGTTATCAATATACAAGGTATATAATCTCGCAGAGATGCAAACACAAAGAGATACACAACAGAGAATATATGTCAATATATATCGTTCGGTTACCAAATCGCTAATCAGTGTTATTACCCACTGTTACTCTACTCGGAAGTAAATATATTACTAATGAATTAAATTGATAACAACTTATGTTGAGGTACAATTGAATTCTCGAGACGCAATGTAGAACATGGGGTTTACTTATCCACTGTGTTTGGATTTGGAATTTCCCGGCACGAACACCAAACCAGCTGACAGGCTGTTGCAGCCTCTGTTCCAGCGGTTGTCCAATGGGCGTTGTGTCGGCGTCCTCTGGCTACCGGCCAACCAGTCAAGGTGCAGCTCGGAGTAGGATGGGCAGAGGAATCTGACTGCGGCACGCAGGGCAGTCGTTGCTCGGGGGGGATCTACCAGCAGTCCTGCTGGCTAGTAGAAAGTCTCTATGCAGTGTGACCGCGAGTCCTCACAAGTCACTCTTTTGCCTGGGAAGAAGCTGGTTCGTTCCCGGTCCAGCGCTGGTTCTGAATAAGCTATTCAGGTTGTCGACGAGGGTCCAACTGTAGGCTGCCGTTGATCAAGCGGAGCATTCACGTTGGTAGAATTCTGAGTATGTACGGGATCCTCGGCCTCGCGCTTAGAACGAAGTCCAAGTCCTTTTGCAGACAACAGCAGTTGTCACGTGATTGTCTCTGAGGATGCGCGAAAATGGCCAAGGAGAGCTCAGAACTGGGCTTGCGCTCCCTTTTTGATCAAGACCAGATGTGTGCTGATTGGTTGAGAGTTTGGCGGGCATTGGAGACCCACGGGGTATTACCACGCCCTGCCAGTCCCTGATTGGTTGGTCAAGGTGAGATATAAGTCACTTACTCTTGACACTTAGGAATGCAGTCCAGATGTCCATTCGGCACTCCCTAGACTGATAGGCGCCAATGGATGACCATTGATCATGATAGCCAGGCTTAGCTAATTGCAACCCCGTCTGGGAGCTTGTTTCTTATCAAAAGAAAACATCTTAAATCAGCCTGCATGAATTCTTTCTCTGTGGCTGCACCACAGAGATGGAGGGTGAGATGGGGCCTCTTTTAGGAGCATACCAACGCTTAATTCTGTCTTATTAACAAGCATTGCCGCGACACAAGGAACAATAAAGCCGAAGTCTTGTTTCCCGCAAGAAACAACAAATTTGAAATATCGTACCAGGTGCCGGTACAAACTTTAGGTTTATATTGTCCTTCCTTGCCGCTTCGGACATCATTCGTTATTATGGTAAAGGGGGGAAGTTACGTGTTTAATCAGTTTACAGCCTTTTGGCCAAATGGTCAGGGATTAAGTCCCCAGGGGTTTTCCTAGCTGGCATTTGGAATCCTTTGAGTTAACCCCCTTTCCTGCCATAAACTCCTGTTGCTTAGAAGTCTAATCTTCAGGCAGAACTGACTTAGGTTAACCCTTTTCACATCTTGTGTCTTACTTCAGTTGTAAAATTCCATATTAATATCCTGTAGCATCTCAGGGGTTCCTGCAGGAAATAAACAGGACTACATTCCTATTTGGATGCATAGGCACTACTTTATTTCAAACCTCCCTTTACCAGTAAGAGCAACAGAGACCATAAAAAGTCTTGATCAATGGGTTGAATACATGAGTGCAGCAATGGGAACAGGCACACAAGGTTAGGGTGGATACAGGTCTTGGGAGAAACAGGGCTAAACAACAACACAACTATTTACATCCGTGCTTACTAACTCTTTACAGAACTGTTTTCATGTCCAAGGTCAGCTAGCGATCAGCCGGCTGACCCTCAGTCCATCCCCCAGTGGCGATGCCCAACCTGAACTGCAGCAAATTCTTCACGCGAGTGTGCAGCCGCTAAGGCAACCCGCAACGGCACCACAATTCCATATTAAGCTGATTTAAACATGCACAGAAGACAAATTAAGCAATTGTGTCACTAACAACAAATGCACTACAAGTGCCACGAGAGAATCAAGTGCCGCGGCAACCTATAGCCTGGATTTAACCACGCAGTTTGAATGGCTATATCTGTACAGTCTTGGATCTCACAGTTGTCATAATTTTAATTCGCTATGATTCAAGGTCTTAAAGTATGATTTTACGAGTAGCTTATAAACAAATGGGCATTCAGCAGGATTTGATAAATTTATTTGACTAAGGGGTCAAAACATAAAGCAATAAAGAAACCACACCAGTAAGCCTGAGCAAGCAAATAAGATATGTAAAATATTTTTAAATAATAATTTACAAAAGTATTTGAAAATAGCTTCAAATAGTATTATATTCAAATAGTACAGTAAATAGGTTTTCAAATCAAATTCAAATAGAAGCACATTTAATGCCCTACACATTATGTTTTTTTTGTGTGTGTCTCCCTTGCCAAAGTTTCTGTGTTTGAAATTAATTTCAGGCTCTATAAATATATTTTTTTATTGAAAACAAAATTTGGTTGTGAATTTTTTTTTCTTTCATAAGTGAAAGTTGGCTCTAAACTAAATTCCAATTTTTTCTGAGTTACTGGATCTTGTAGTGTTCCCACTGAACACTAAGAAACGTTTACCACACTTTTTGCTATTTTTTTCACAGAAAGTCTGGTAAATCTGAAATTTCATCCTCCTTTTTCATTTTCCTATTTGGCTGAGTGTTCACTTTTAGCGTTTCCCATCCTAGAAAAGTACAATCTTAGTCATTTGATCTTTCAACACACTTTAGCTATATAATCAAGCAGTAGCGTTACTGACACTCATGTTGATGAGTTCATTAGTTAAGCAAGCAGCACTCAATATTCAGCTAACTGAAGAGTGAGGGAAAGTGGAGTGAGGTAATGCTTAAGTCAAAACTACATGAGAGACAGTGTTTTTATCAACAAAAGTATATACAGCGCCTTGCAAAACTATTCTGACCCTTGCAGTTTTTATTTTTTTGCATTAAAGCTTTCACCCATGACACTTTGAGGTTGCAATTGTAACTTATTTTATGCAACGTACTGTATACCATACATTCAAAGCAAAAAAAAACCATAAAGAATAGATAAAATAAATGGAAAATACATAATTGCTTAAGTATTCAAACCCTCTGAACTCCAGCAAGCTTTGGCACAATTGTCTATCAGCTTGAGGAACATTTTCAGGCATGGTTCTCTCTTTCGTTGGGATTGGCAGTATTGTATTATGATAAAAACAGGCAAATCTGTGTAAGTTTTATATATGCAAACATAGTCAAGCTTACAACTACCTTTTTCTTACTTTTATTATCACATTTGTGTATTATGTCACATTTATGACATAAAAAGTATGCAAAAAGGGAATGTGACCTTTAACTGTTACTGAAGTGTTAATCAGTTGGTGTGGAATAAACAACATTAGTTAAAGGTCTTTGTCCTTCAGTCACTACAAAATTTGTGAATGTTTTAAAGTATACAGAACCTGAACAATATTACAATATTGGCAAAATTGACTTAATATTTTTGCAATTTCAGTCCAAAACGGCACAGCAGAATAATTACTATTTGCCTTTGATTCTGAACAGACCAGTGTCCTTTCAAGTACATTTTATCCATACAGAGTAAGGTAAAGGTTTGATTAGGGAGGTCATAAGAGATTTGATTGGAATAAAAGAAGAAGGGGAATATTTTACATCCACTGTCAGCTGAGTCCAACTGCAGCAGCCGTGAAGAAATCAAGCAGCCTTGATTTATCCAATATAAAAAGGCAGCAACAAATTATCAGTAAAGGTCATCCCCAATTTCTGTATAGAAATGATCTTTTTTCACAATGTAATAAACATTTATCTGATCCCTTTATTAGCTTTATTGGATCTGACAGTTTAGTTAAGTAATTCCCCTCCTCTGTGCTGGGTCATGACAGTTAACGTTGCGAAAAGTTCCATTCCTGCATTTTGTATTTATTAGAACTTGAAAGACAAGCGTACCAGGTCTAGTAGGATCATGATTACAGATGTGAGCTGGAAGTTCTTGGTTTTAATGAGTAGACACATTGATATTAATGTTTAGAACCAATCTCAAAAGATCAGCCATTTACGTGTGAACTATATAATCATCATATGCTAATCAAATGGCAAAATGACCCATCATCCTATTGTACAACTCTCTCATATATATTACATTGTCTTTTTTATATTATCATTCCAGTTCTTTATTTAATCTCTGTATTTTTCACCAATATATTTCAATATGTAGCTACTGTATGTGCATTAGTGGAGTAAGTGGGGGCCATGTCCACCCACTCTTGTTCTGATTGACTAATGACTCTTTTATGCCAAAGCAAATTAAGAGATATAAAACAAGATACTGCTGTTTTCCCGCGGGGAACAAATTCCCACTAGGTGCATTTGTTTTAGATAATAAAATATTTCACACATATATATATATATATTTTCAATGCTTTTCAATCTCAAAATCCACAACACAAAGCATTGTCCTGGTTGTTCACTATTTAAAAGGATAGCTATTTAATGCAATTCTCTTTGTATTTTATTTATAATATGAAGATTAGTTATTCCTCTTTAATGTAGTTTTCAGATTTCTTTAAGATAACACAGTAGTGACAATTAAATATGTTTCTAAAAATATATTTCCTGGATTAAGTGTTTGTCTGATTTTTTAAAATAAAACAAGAGAAATAAGAAAATGGCAAACGGATATTACGTTATTTTAAAGATATACCTTATCTCTTACCAGATTGAGTATTAAACTGTTAGAATCTCACAAAATGAAACTTTATATGGCCTTCCAAGACATCTTAATTAATTTCATTTCATTTCTCACAAATGCTTCAAGCTTTTTAGATTTTTATCCAGGAATAATGATCAGATCCTGTTCTTAGTAACAAAGTATCAATGTCCATTTATGTCTTTCAATTTTTTGCAGCAACAAAGAAGTCTACCAGCTGAAATTCATTGCATGCTATTCTACTGTACTACAGTACCACCCCATCAAAGTTAATAGTCTTCCAAGGTTAATTAAGTGATCAAGCATTTTAATAGTAGGAAGACATTGCTCTTCCTCTCTTTTTTTTTCTTTTTGACCTCAGTGAGATTCCTAAGAGTCCCATGCGGGGCACACGGGTGTTTAATTGTATGGAATGCTGAATACAGGGCAATTGAGAACTTTGTGTGAAAGTAAAGTTGTCACTTAGAGACAGCAGAGGTGCAGTATGGGACTGCAGAGATAACAGTCCCTATGCTGCTTTGAATCCAGACCATCTGTGCCCCCAGCTGGAGTGCCAGCAATGGTCTGGCACTTGTACCACACCATATTTACAGATCTAAACACAAATGGCTACTGCCTGATTGTTTCACGATTCATTAGTCAGACAAGCTCTCCTATCCCGCCAGCCCAGCTGTTACAGAGTAAACCTTTGTCACTTAATAGGGCTGATTGTTACTTTCCATCAAATGTATTGATCTATGTCAGGCCTCTTTAAGGTAAGGTGACAGCAACAGACTAAGCCAAAACAAAGTATAAAGTATTAGCATCTATTCAATGCAACTGATACATAATATTCACTATATAAACTCAGAAAATGTTACTGTAATAAGATGCAATAATGCAAGGCTTTTGCCACTTGAGGCAGTGTAGAGTAGTGGTTAGAGTTCTGGAGACATAACTGGCTGGTGGTTGGTTCAAATCCCCTGTGGAGTACTGTTATTGTACCCTTGAGCAAAGTACTTCACTCACAATGCTTTGATAAAATTCCCAGCTATACAAGTATGTTAGATGAAAACATTGACTGCATAAGTTTGTTAAGGAATAAAAATGTCTTATTCCAAAGAAAATATTTACTTTATCAAGAGTTATAATACTAATTTTATAGAGCCCTCTGGATACAGACTCAATCCTAACAATAGCAAGCCACTGCTCTTTTTGCATAAACAAAGATAAGCTCTCTACCTAACTTGTTTGTATCTTATCATGTCTCAGGTTTGGCCAATCATCATTCATTCCATACAGAATAATAGCTAACATATTTTAATGAACAAATATACTACATTACATTCCTAGTCTATAAGTTCCAGTACTGGAGGAAATATTGTGATTTAGCAACTTTATCAGAAAGAAATAGCAAGATGCATCCGGGTTTGCAAGGAATAAATAGGACAATGATTCTCACACCAAGGCCATAGGAATCATAGAATGAAAATATTCAATTTAACTTTTACATTAATTCCAAAGCTAATACAAAGGAAATCCTCACTATTCTACAAGTTAATAATTACAGCATTGTGTACTGCAGCAAAGTCAAGGTATCCCAGGCATGAAATATTTGAAATGGTAAAATAAGAGATAAAGCTCAGTGATTAACTTTTTATTTTATATACAAATATTTCAATTTTCTAATCATATCTTGAATGATTTATACACATTTATTACTTATAAGATTAAGAAACATAATTTCATTTTTTAGTGATTTTTTTTTAATTAACCCACCATAAATGGTGGAATACAGCAGAAGTAAGAAGCTTAGAGCAATGAAAATTCAGATTTTTGATGACAAACTTGATGTGAATGATGATTTGCCCTCAATAGTTGTGGACAAGAATGCATAGAGGAGAATTAGCAATTATATCTTTGAGCCATTACTAAGAAAGAAATTAGTTTGGAAGTGGGTCACTTTTATCTCATTCAAAAACATAAATGCTAAAGAATGGCAAGTATTCACTTTAATCATGTTTAATCAGTACTTGCCAGTTAATTCAGCCTTGCCCTATTCTGGATTGGAAACATACTCTGCTACCTATTTCTACGAACCTCGGAACTCGACTCGGACTTCACCTCTCGTCTAGCCTCTTAGGTACCGCATAGGGTCCGTCTTCCCATTTCCTCAGTGGGTCACTCGTGACGCTAACAGTCCTAGCCTAGGGCAGTGTTATACACCCTGACAGCCACCAGGAGGAAGAACCTGTCAAAATGTTCCCTTGAACACCGTAGCTGGAGCAATCTGTTGCTAAAAGTGCTCCGCTGCCCAATAACAGTCCGATGTAGTGGATGAGAGGCATTGTTCATGATGGCTTTGAGCTTGGTCAGCATTCTCCTCTCAGCCGTGACCTCGAGGGTGTCAAGGGTCAGCCCCAACACAGAGCCAGCCTTCTTGATCAGTTTATTGAGCCTATTTACATCTCTTGTCATGATGCTGCTGTCCCAGCACACAACAGCGTAGAAGATGGCTGCTGCCACCAATGATTCATAAAAAATGGGTAGCACTGTTCCACACACCAAAGGACTTGAGCCTTCTAAGAAAATAGAGTTGGCTCTGACCTTTCTTGTACAGGGCATCAGTGTTAACAGACCACTCCAGCTTATCATCCAGGTGTACACCCAAATACTTGTAGGACTGCACCACCTATATGCCCTCACCCTGGATGGAAACAGGGTTCAGCTGAGACTTATTCCTTCAAAAGTCCATGACCATTTCTTTTGTCTTGCTGGTGTTTAGCTGGAGATGGTTAAGATGACACCACTCCACAAAATTGGTAATCAAGCTCCTATATTCCTCCTCCCTCCCCTCACTAATAAACCCCACAATTGCAGAGTCATCCGAAAACATCTGCAGATGACATGCCTCGGAGTTGTACTTGAAGTCAGAGGTGTAAAAAGTGAACAGGAATAGAGCAAGGACAGTCCCCTGTGGATGAGCCCCAGTACTGCTAACAATCTGTTCAGACACATAACTCTGTAGCCGTACATACTGTGGCCTGCAGGTCAGATAGTCTATAATCCAGGACACCAGGGGAGTGTCCACCTGCGCCGCCCTTAGTTTATCTCTCAGTAATGGGGGATGGATGGTGTTAAAGACACTGGAGAAATCAAAGAACATAACTCTCACAATGCTCCCTGTCTTCCCCAGGTGAGAGTTAGCTCTGTGTAGTAGATAGATGACAGCGTCCTCCACTCCCAAGTGTGACCGGTAGGCAAACTGAAGGGGTTCCAGTACTGTACTTACCAGGGTTCTGAGGTGGTCCAGTACAAGCCTTTCCAGAGGTTTCATCAGGTGTGATGTCAGTGCCACTGGTCTGTAGTCATTCAAGACTTTAGGGTGCCCCTTTTTGGGTACTGGCACCAGGCAAGATGTCTTCCAGAGCACTGGAACCCTTTCTAATCTCAGGCTCAGGTTGAAGATGTACTGCAGCACTCCACCAGGTTGGTCCGCGCAGATCTTTAGCACCCTAGAGCTGACACTGTCAGGACCCGCTGCTTTCCCTGCAGCTGTGATGGATAGGCCGAGGAGGGCAGGGGAAGATGGAGTACGAGTAGGAGTAGGAGGGGATCTCATGATTGGGTGACTGAGATAAATGAAGAGGGTGTTTGGGGTGAAGGCCTGTGGGGTGAATGGACAGTGGACCCTGTATTGAATCTGTTAAGGAAAAGATTCAGCTCATTGGCCCTCTCTAGGTCTCAGTAATTCTGTTGGCCTCCGGACAGCTTGTATCTGGAGATCTTCCTCATGCCATTCCACACTTCTCTCACTTAGCTCTCCATCAGCCTGTCCTCCATTTTCCTCCCATAAGCCACTTTGCTCTCCCTAACTCTCACCTTCAGCTCTTTTTGCACTCGCCTCGGGTCCTCCTTGTCACCTGCCCAAAAAGCCCTCTTTTTCCTATTTAGGATGGCCTTCAGGTCACTGGTGACCCAGGGTTTATTATTGGAGAAGCAGCACACTTTCCTGGTGGGCACTGTACTGTCAGCACAGACGTTTATATAGTCAGTGATGCAGTGGGTAAGACCATCAATGTCATCTCCATAAGGCTCACAGAGTATCTCCCAGTCTGTCGTTTCAAAACAGTCCATCAGTGCATCATTAGCCTCAGCTGACCATCTCCTCACTGTCCTTGTGGTCATTGTTGACATTAGCATACAGCAAGTCCAAAATTTTATTATCTCTAGCATGGCATTTAACAAACTGACTAAAAGTAGGCAGAGTAGAGGAGAGCGAAACATGATTAAAATCACCAGTTATCAAGAACATGGCTTGTGGGTGACGAGTCTGTAGTCCAGCTGTAACAATGTGTATGACGTCACAACCTGAGGCTGCGTTGGCTGAGGGGGGGACATACACCAACACAACAATAACATGCAAGTACTCCCTAGGTAGGTAATATGGCCGCAGGCTCTGCTAGTAGCTCAATGTCCAGGGTACATAGCTGTTCTTTTACAGTAATATGATTAAAGTTACACCATCTGTTATTCACAAACACTGCCAGCCCTCCTCCTTTATTTTTACCGCTATCCTTGATTTTCCAATCCGCACACACCATCTGAAAACCCTCTATTGTAGTGTTAGCGTCGGGAACCAGTTCGTTCAACCAAGTCTCTGTGAAGCACATAATAGAGGACTCACGATATTCCCACTGGCTCCTCGTCAATGCTGCTAGCTCCTCCATCTTGTTGGCAAGAGATCGTACATTCCCCATTATGATGGAGGGTAAAGAAGGTTTGTACCTTCTTTTTTTAGCCCGACACGTTGCCCCGGATCTACAGCCTCTGCTGCGTTGTATTAGTTCTCTGGGGATCTTCAATCGCTCACCCGAGAACATTGCCAACTTCCATAACGTGGAAGGGCTGGTCTCTGGTGCAAAAGACCCCGGTTTGCCATAGTACACGCTGGTTTAAAAAGTTGCTCAGAGACCGTCATAACTCAGAGAGAACAATAAAACACAGAAACAAAAACGAAAGTAAACGATATTCCAAACTAAAACTAATGTAACTCCCGGTAGTAACAACAAAAAGACACACAAATCACAAAGTAACCGGAGCTGCTGCAACAGGCTGCAGCACTCATGGGGCCATATTGAATGCCAAGTTCAGGTGTTAAGAGAGCTTACACAAATTTGTACAACAAAGGGAACCAAAACTTTTGGAGAACTGTATAAGGAGGATGTACTAATGACCTTTGATAAGTTAAAGATTAAATTTAACTTACATACCACAAAATTATTTAAGAAATTCAGTGAAACAAAGCGGTTGATTACCCCCCCCTTATTCCTACAGACCTAGATTAGACATGGGGTAATCAACAGGCAAAAAGGTTTGTCTCATTTATATACAAAACACTGATGTGTCTCAAAAATAAAGACACACTTTAATAGAAGGTTAGGTATGAGCATGACCTGGATTATATTTTGGTGAGGATGAGTGAAAGACAGTTTGCGAAAAATATCAATCATTCTCTTTTAAAAGAAGGTATAAGTCGTTACAGTTTAATTTAATTCATAGGACATACACACTGCAAAGATTTAAAAAAATACATTCTAAATTCTCTGAACTATGTCCAAGTTACAAGATAGAAACTGGTTTTCGTATACATACAGATCGCCATTCAAATTTTGCAAAGTACTCTGCGTCAAAATGCGGTAGGCATGGGTCATCATACCGCATCTTAACGCATCATACCACACGTTATGATAATAGTATCCAGAAGCACCTTGTAAAACCGCCAGGTGGAGCTAATAAAGCTTAACATCCCATGTACAGCATTTGAACTGTCGCCAGAAAACACCCGGTATTGAATCCCGGTCACTGCTGAGGGAAAGTCTTTTTCCAATTAAGAATTTAAGTTGCATACTCTTTAGACTTTTAGTAATACAGCATGCTAATCATTAAACATTAAAAAGTCGATATATTTTATAAAAGCAAGATTGCTCAGTTGGACAAAAGTACACAACCTTCCACCTTCATCATAAATATTTTAATTATGCATAAATATTTTATGCATCAAAGTTGTTAACTTGGTAACTCGCATAGGTTCTGGTTACAATGTGCTTGTTCTAACATTATTAAGCTGATATTCTGTACTTCATTAAAAGTTATAACGTTTTATACTTTTCTAAGAATACGTAATAAGAAAACCACTTGCTGTTATTTTAAAAAGATAAATGTTGTAGTGATTTAACATCACTTGATAGTTATATGAATATGGAATCGTGTAACTAACTAAATATTATACTAACTAAATATCACAGGTGGACATTTCAGAAACATTTTGACATCCGTTTCTTTTTAAAAAAAAAGACTTTTATTGTCCTTGTAGTGGTAATGGACAAAGCACTGCACCCAATGGTTCAAAACTCGATCAGAGTATTACTTTTGGTTTGTTTCTTATATAATGAATACATAAAAATAGTCCCGTATTATAGCTTGTTGTTGGCTCTGGCATGAATTTGTATATCTGGATAAATTAAGTGATGGTATTGTGATTAAGGATTTCTTCGCAAAATTCTTTAAATTAAACAAAGGAGGGAAGAAGGGTTATTTTTACAATTGGCACTCCGAGATTCTGACTGATTTTATTCACCTCATTTAGCTGAAACAGATAAAGAAATCATGCAGTAGTTAACTGTATTAGAAGGTGCTCTATTTTATTAACAGACACTCTGACTTAAACCTGTGTTGTACAGTTATATAGACGTAAGTAATGTCATGCCCATTAAACAATGGGCGTATCCTGCTAAACTAGAAATTAGACACAAGAACAGTATTATTGGACAATGTTGTGTGACTCTGGTGGACTTTTTCTGTAAACTGAAGAGCTATAGAGGAGACATGTTGTGTATCACCTCTTCCAATCATTGTTAGAACATTCCAATGTTAATGCGACATGGAAGTTATTATTCATAATACATTATCTTGGACAGTCTATAAAAAGAACATTTATAGAAGAGACACATTGTGTATCGCCTCTTTTTACACTTGGAAGAACATTCCAATGTTAATGTGACACTGAAGATATTAATAATAACCTTTTAAATCTGAAGCTGTTAACTCTAATTCACACCTGCATGTCAAGATCATGGTTTAAAAATAAAAAAACATCAAACCCTAGATTTGATGAGAACATCATGATTTCGAAACAATGTGAAACATGACAATTTGTTACAGTTACCATCAGGAGGAAGGCTTGCAGTGGCTTGCAATGGCTGGATAGTTAACACTTCAAAATTGCCTTATCAGTCTGTTTGTGGGGGGAAGAAGGGAGCTCTCCTTGACAGCTGACACTACTCCATACGCTTAAGTGAAAAATTTATAAAAACGCCAATGTAAACATCATATTTACAATTTGTGGAAAATAAAAATGTAAAGTTCTCTAAAGCTTTCACAGTCAAGAATGAGAATGAGAATTCAAGAAGGGAGCTATGTAAGCATGCACAAGCTGCAAAAGATCATTCAACTGCAGCCTAAACCTTTCCCCACACACCCTGCCCCCACTGCGATTGAAATATACACAAAGCACTGAAAGCTTTACAGTAGATGATCATGGTGTTTCGCAGACATAGGGATAGTACGTAATACTGGCTTTATGAACTCACACCTGGGATTTGATTAATTCAAAATAAGCTTTTTTTATAAAACTGAACCTGGTACAGGTCTCGTTTATATTAAAGTTATATCCCTGGGCAGTGGTGGACAGTTAGTGGATGGTCTGCTATTTTGTCAGCAACCTGCTAATCTGCTTAACACCTGTAGAAAACATGATTTTATTTCTGTATAGCATGTTGTAAATGCATGTTGCGTTTATAAAATTGCATAAAACAAGACATAAAAAGTGTTTTTAACTGATTTATATACAGTCTTTTCATGTTGATTTAAGTGTCCTTCTTTCAGTTGGATTGCATGATTATCGTTATGATCTTTGTATTATTATCGAATCCATCAAGTCGTTCACTTCTGATTCTTTTGGAAATATTTTGACATGTTCCTTTTAACTTTTTACAGTCAGGCACTCTGAACAAGTTAAGCTTTGATGCTGTACAAATAAATGTATTTCCCACAGGCTATACTGTAGTGGCTTTAAAACTATACCACATCATACTGTTTGCATGCGTCTTTGTTCAAGTTTGAAAACTACAGTATTGAAAAATAAGTGTTAAGAAAAAAACAGGACATTTGATTGCTGGTTGCCTTATATTTATTTTTAAAACTGGAATCAAAAATAAGATACAATGATGTGTTCCTGCCTAACTCAAACATTGTGTGACTTTAAAAGCTGTAAAAAATGGTTTAGATAGCAGAAAGTAACCTTGCTCTTACAAGCGGCTCTGTTTTTCTTCCCCCCTGGTGCGACGTGACAATGCATAAAATGGGTTTTTTATTTTATTGGGAGTGTGAACATTGAGTCAGCACTAGGGCGTACAGTGAGACTAACACAGTGAGATTACTGAGATGGATAGTTTTAGTAAATATGTTGACAAATATCTGAATTATTGCAAGATAAAATTGTATCCAAATGTGAATCAACTACGTGACCTTGCTCCCCTAAAATTGTGGGAAAGAGGTTTAGTGGGCATTGTAGTGACCACAGAGTGTTTTAATACACTATACAGTATAACAGTATAAAGCATTTTTTTTAAATAGTTCAGGTGGGTAGCTGTGTCAGTATGCATAGGCTGCAAAGGAACAAGTAATAGGTTTATTCCATGCTGAAAAAAGAAGAAAGAGAACACAACGTTTCGGCCGTGGAGCTTTCTTCAGGTTTGAGAGAGACGGGGCAGTAGGCAAAGGTAAAGTAGCGGGAGAAGGTTGGGAGGGAGGAGGAGTGAGAGGCCAATCAAGAGGTGTGAAGTCAGAATGGGTGAAGAGAGGTGTGAAATTAAACTTCCTAGCTGCAGAATAATTTTGGTTTTGGTGGACTTTCTGATGTATGAGTTTGGAAAACCGTCTTTGAGAACACAGACGGAGAGATTAGAGTGGTCGTGGCCGTCAGAGGTGAAATGAGAAACAATGGGCTTGGAGAGATCTTTAATCTTCACAGCCCTGACGTGTTCTCTGAAGCGGTCTCCGAGTCTCCTTCCTGTTTCTCCAATGTAGATGGCTGGGCATTTACTGCAAGAGATACAGTAAATAAGGTTGCTGGAGGTACCTGCAGGTGATATAGCGAGCTCTGTTGCAAGGGAAAGTGCCTGGTGTGGAAGTACACATCCACCACCACACTCATTCAAGGCCCCTCAGGACAATTCCGGATCACTTGCAATAAATGCAATTCCAGATCACTATCTCTTGCAGTAAATGCCCAGCCATTTACACAGGTAGCTGGTCATCGTGCTGATCCTACCTGTGTAAATAATGTCATAGTAGTTCTAGTGTCCTGTGTAATCTTATAAGTGTATAGCGTGTTGTTAAGTAATTACCACCATAACGATGTGTACGTGTTCCGTCAGTCTCCTCATGTGCGTGTATATCCTATGTTTGGTTTTGTGGTTGTTAAAGAATAAAGCTATCGCTTGGTTTGTTAATCACGTCTCCATTGGACTTTTGTTCTGAGAAGAACCTGTACACGCTACATTGGTGTCAGAAGCGGGCAGGATAGACAAATCGTGGCAGACATTAGCTGATTCTGTCAAGCACCTGCTGACTCTAAAAGAGACAGAACCCATTGGCAGCGCACACAGGGAGCCTGAGCAACTCCTGGGTGAGACAGGTGGCCACAGCCCTTACCGGGGTACTCGGTAGTGGTCCCGCCGGTAGAATTGGGACAACTGGCCGCTACTCCTGGCCAGCGGGTGCCCCAGAGAGAGCATACCCTCCCTGCCGGCGATTCCCACACCCATCGGCGCGGGTGCGACCCGGTCGCTACGACGGGGAAGCGCTTTGGGGAACCTACTAGGCGCAGTTCCAGCTCGCGGCCCGGACGAATGACTGGAGATGGTCGCCCACCTGGAAGGAGCTGGAAGGAGCCCACCCTGGTGTCCTGGCACCAATGGGACTGGGACCGCCACCTCCCCCTTGTGCTCTGGGCGTAATGGACCACGGTCCAGGAATCCACCGGGTGCATCCCGGCCTCGCTCATGCTGGGCCGGGAAATGCGAACCCTGGTGGACCTGACCTGCGCTGCCGGGGGCCTGCCTTCCAGCCTGGGGACTCGGTTTAGGTGTACAGCCCGTACCGCCGCAAAGGCCTCAGCCCTAAGCAGGCGCCGTCGTGGGAGGGGCCCGCTGAGGTCCTCGGGGTGGTGGGCGAGGTCTGCTACCTTGTCTGGTTGCGAACACGGGGGAGAGTGGTGGTCCTGCACCTAGACCGCCTGGCCCCCTACCGGGCCCAGGAGGAGGAGCCCTGTGGGGAGGCTCCAGAGGAGCAGCTGGGGCCGGAGCCAGCCGATAGTGGGGCCCGGTAGGGGGCCAGGCGGTCTAGGGGCGTCCGTGGATCGCCAGCTGTCACCACGGCGCAGCGACCGCTCACGCAGGGTTCCACAGCCGTTAGCCGAGAACAAGTACAGCCTGAGGGGGGTGTTCAACGTCGGCGGGACGCCAGACGCTTCAGGTGGGGGCAGTGTAACGCCCTCGCCTGGTGGTGAGAAGGAAGCGCCCCTAGGCGCTCATAGTACCGCTGAGCAGGCTGGGAGTTGTAGACGGGGAGAGTCTGAGGTTCAGCACAATGACCAGCGGCTGACCCTACCTGTGTAAATAATGTCATAGTAGTTCTAGTGTCCTGTGTAGTCTTATAAATGTATAGCGTGTTATTAAGTAATTACCACCCTAAAGATTTGTATGTGTTCCATCAGTCTCCTTATGTGCATGTATATCCTGTGTTTGGTTTTGTGGTTATTAAAGAATAAAGCTATAGCTTGGTTTTATTAATCGCATCTCCACTGGTCCTTTGTTCTGAGAAGAACCTGTAAACGCTACATTACTATCAAGAGGTATTAAATCAGTACAACTTTTATGAAATTCAAGTATTTTATACATTTAATTAAAAAGTAGTTTTTAACTATCTAAACCATTTTTTACAGCTTTTAAAGTCACACAATGTTTGAGTTAGGCAGGAACATGTTATTATTTAAAAATAAAAAAGATTGTTTGCCCATCGTGTTGATAGGCTGTTCTCCGATTACTGCAAATGTAAAAAAATAACCATTCCCCCCTCCCTTGTTTAACTTAAACATTTCCATTAAGAAATGCTTAAACATAAAACCATCATGTGTCGATTTACATGTCCTTCTTTCAGTTGGCTATGCATGATTAGCAACACGGGGTCATTGTTATGATTTCTCTATTACTATCAGATCCCTCAACTCGTTCACTTGTGGTTATTTTGGAAACATTTTGACATGTTCCTTTTAACTACATTGCTGTCATTAAATTTTGTTGCAGGACAAATAAATGTAATTCCCACAAGCTATACTGTATTGGCAGTACAGTAGCAGTTTGAAATTATTCGTTGTTATTAATAAATCACTTAGCTTGGTACATGTAGTGATATTTAGAAATATAAATCCATAATATCCATAATATTTGCTATTTTATTTCAAAGAAATGTTTATTTGTTAAATGAAAACTCATGGTGACAGCTAGTTTCAAACCCCTGGCCTCCAGCATGCAAGGCACACACCTAAGCCATTACACCAACGTGCTGCTTAACAGCTTAAGCTGTAGCTGAAAAGGGTAGGCATTGTAAACTGGGTGAATTAGTCAAATTGATACAACTGCTTACAAAGAAAGTGTATTACTGTGATCATTTGAGCTATATGAATATAATTATATCATTATTTATTTCTTTAGATACGTAATTCCCTATTATATTCCCTATTCATCAAATTCTAAAAAGTATGCATTTTGTTACTGCTATCACAAGCGCAAATATTCACAGAAAATGTTAAAACATAACTTTTTTATGAAGTATATAAACATATTATAGTCAGGAGGAGCACGTAAAAACTTTTCCGAAATAACCACAGTATTAGTAGCCTAATTAAAGATTTGCTTAAAATGTTTAGGAAGAAAGTGGAACGCTGGTGTGTATTTTTGCACCGGTCTTTTTTTCCTCAATCAGAGGCTCTGAAAACAGCGTGCGCTGCATCAGAGGGGGAGGCAGCACCGTGAGAGGGAGGAAGCGCAGAGCTCAGTATTGCACAATGGCTGTAAAGCACCAATTGTGTCTGCATTCATAACTTAAAAATTAAATAACGTAGATCATTTTCTTTGACTCCTAAGTCCATTGATTATCATTAAGCACAGGTTTCTCAGCACTCAGATTACTTTTTGATACCATTGTTAGACAAAGCAGGAACTTATTGTACTTTCTAATGACATTACAGGTGGAAAGATTACATATTTTAATTGTCTTTAATTTTAATTGTTATACATTTTAGAAAAATTTCATCTATACATTCACCACAAAACTGTTCTCGGTTGTATTTCAGAATGCTATGTTACACTTAGTTAATTGTTTTAAATACATCTAATTAAGAAAGTTAGGTTTTAGCATAAACTATTAGTAATCAATAATATTAAATTTAGCACTGTGATAAATTGTGCTAATAATAAATTATATGCTACTCTGAGAATGTAGGGGGGAGGAAAAATGGCCGTAGTCTTTTTACTGATAAACTTGTGTTAACAAAAACTACGGTATGCTTAAGAGTTGTAAAACCGGTTTTTATTTATTTTTTCAGCTAGAGCTAGAGCACCACAATTCACATTCAACCACATCACAGATCACATATTAGTCCCAGTGTGTGACATCTTGCTGTTTGATTTATGCTTGATCTTTGATCTGAGCTTTAATACAGAGCTTATCTCTATTAATATACTAATATCAAGTGGTATTAAATTAAACTTTTTTGTATAGATGACACTTTTCTAAAATGTATTTAGAAATAAAAACAATTACAATTGGCACGCCTGTAGCTTTATCATGAAACCTCCTAGAGTTATGAAAACACTTGCTGTGTGTACAAAGTACATGTACAGATGCAGCCATTCAAAGTGCGCAGGTAATTGGCTGTGGTATCGCGTATCATGACGCAAGATGATGTGGTACGTGATTGGTTAACCAACAGGGGCAGTCGTGGTCCGTTGATCTGTCATAGAAAGTCTTACTGTAAACGTCTTTACTGTGCTCGTTGTAGATATTGAATTTTACCACTGAAGGGAAATCTTAGTAGCTGAGTATAAAAAGAATAGGAGCATACTGTAACACGTGTGAAGGCCATAAACGATATAAATTATGGAACAGAAACATACAGTATATAGCTGGTCTTGGTACTTTAAAGAAAAAAATACACAACAGTATTCCATTTCTCCCTAAACATTTTAAGCTTCGAAGTCTTTAACTAACGTGATACCGGAGTCAACAAGCATACTTTTAGAATTTGATTAAAAGGGAATATAATATGGAATCGCATATCTAAAGAATTTAATAACGGTATTATTATATTCGTGTACTGCGACAGGGCTGTGTAAGGCTGTTTCGCCTCCTGATTCATGTGAGTTCCCCCGTAGCCTACTGGTCTAGGTGCGTGACTAACAACGCACAGGTTGTGTGTTCGAATCCAGCTGGTGCTGGACTTTTCTTTTAACAAACATTTCTTCGAAAAAATAGAATAGCGATATTATGGACAATCAATTGACTTTTATATTTCAAAATATCGCAACATGATCGATTCTAAGTCATTTTTGATAACAATGAATAGTCACCTTCTTCCCTTCTGACAGCGGTTCCTGCTTCTATTGTGTGTGTGTGCAACAGAGTAAATTTCTATAGAGAAATGGAGGCTGGACAGTATGCGTTACAATATAAACAATTATATTGATTTAAATTGTGTTCTGATTTAAATCGCAAACGCGTGTTTAATTATGTGTTTTTTAATCATAATCAGGCTAATGTATTTCTACATTTTCTGTATGAACCAGCTGAGAGGTTCATACAGAAAGACAGCTTGTGTTTAAATTGAGTGTAAGGTAATTTATGCTTCTAAAGTCGTGGTCAGCATTTATTATTGTACTGTGCTGTAAAATTTTTCTGTGCCTAGTCACATTATTTTATAGCATTTTTATTGCGTTATTAAATCTGGTGGCGCTGTGTGTTAGTTTCCTGATTCCCATGTCACATGGTCTGTGATTGAATCGCATGGAACTATTACTTAATTTTTTAACAAACATTTCTTTGAAAAAATGAAACGTTTCCCTTGGTCAGAGATTAAATAAAACCTCACTCGCACCAAACAAATTTATATTTCTAAATATCACGACATGATCAAATTTAAGTCTTTTTAATAACAATAAATAGTCACCAATGCGTTACAAAATATACATTTATATTGATTTGAATCGCGTTTTGATTTAAATCGTAAACGCGTGTTTAAATATATGTGTTTAAAGGCGATATACTGTATAAAAGCACTGATTCCTATGGAGTGTGTTCCGCCGGGGATTCAAAAAAATTATTTTAAATGGGCTGATAAAGCTTAGACTACTGTAACTGTATTCTAGCCTGTATTACAACAGAACATTGGACAATGCAACGTAAATTGCAAAAATGCACTTGGAATCTCTCCAAGCCCTCCTACAAAAATTATTTAAACTGCGACACTGATCATTCATCTCTAAATAAACTTTATTTTATATAGCGTTTTAAGCGAATAGGTAATTAGATTGCTCATAAACCTAATCGTTTTTTCTACATAAACACAGCGTGATTGCTCTCTGAAAATGCTTTTCCTTTATATTTACAGTAGGCTCAGATTTCAACTATAGATCGTATTATTATAAACTTTCTTGGAAAAATGTATTTTATGTAAACCATGTTTGCTAATAATTCATTTAGGGCTAAAATACGTTCATTGTCTTCCAATCGAGTCGAGTTGACATTAGAAGCTTGCCACACCCGGACTGTTTAACCCATGCATTAGCACGTCAAAGCCCATTGAGGGTATTGAGCCAGTATTGGCTTTAGTATTCCCCCCCTCTCCCCTCAATTCAATTCAATTCAAGGTGTTTTATTTGCATGACAGATGGGTACAAGCAGTGTTGGGTATGTATATTGTAACGCCTACGGCCGACAGGTATTGTCTAAGAGCCGGCGTACCAGAGCAGCGCACCGAGGGAGCGTCTGCATTTATAACTTAGTTTTTAAAATTAGTCAAGCAATATGAAGCATCTCCTTTTACTTTTAAGTCCCTTAAATACACTGAGCACAGCTTTCTCACCACTTAAGATTGCTTTTGATACCATCCTTACACAAAGCAGAAGGGAAATCTTAGTGCCTGAGCATAAAAAGAATAGGAGCATACTGCAACGCGTGTGAAGTCCATAAACTATATTAATTTTGGAACTTAAACATACAGTATGTGGCTGGTCTCGGTACTTTAAAGAAAACATACACACCAGTATTCCATTTCTCCCTAAACATTTTAAGCATCGAAGTCTTTAACTAACGTGATACCGGAGTCAACAAGCATACTTTTAGAATTTGATTAAAAGGGAATATAATATGGAATCGCCTATCTCAAGAAATTAATAACAATATAATTATATTCATGTTGCAAAAGAACTGCAACGGACATAAAAACTCCCTTGCTTTTAACAGAGCGTTCCATAATTTCTAACTACGAAAATGATTTAAACTGCTATACTTATCATTCAACCAGAGCTCAAAATATCACAAGGATCCTCTAGAGCACAGCAAAGACTGTATTAAAAGAATTGGGTATCTCAAGAAATTAATAAGATATAATTATATTCGTGTAATGCGTATAATTATATAATCAGTTTTGATCAAGGTCTCTAAAACGAACAAGCAAAAGAGGATTTTCGGAGGGCAATTACGCTGTATTTATATAGAATAAGTGATTTATGAGCAATCTTATTTCTTGTTCGTTTAAAACAGTGAAATGTCAGCTGCAAAAGATCGCACCAGAAACAGCACTCTCTCTGCCTGTCATAGATGTTCAGGAAAGGCTGAATGAAGTCATGTCAAGTACAATAATTCGGTGATTAATAATAACAGTTGTAGGACAAGGAACAAAAGATAGTGAAAACTTAAGATTTTTAAGGCTAAAACTCAAATTCATTCTACAAATTAAGGCAAATGAAAATTCAGGACGTTAAAGTGCTAGAGGTGTAAAAAATACAAAAATGCACATGAGCAAAAAGTTTTAGATGCAGGAACACTTGCTTAGATATACAGCCCAACTATCTGAGAAGCCCTCCATTATACATGGTTGCTATTAATTCATTTAGGGCTCATTGACAGAATTGCTGTTTTTTATGCATGCTAATTTTCTGATTCCTCACTCTGTTTCATGTTTATAGATAAGACTTTATTGATCGCGAAGGGAAATTGATGTACATGTTCATGTACATGATGAACATGTTTGCATGTTCTTCTGTAACATACACCTTTTTGTGATTTTTTTGTATATCTAAGCAAGTGTTCCTGCATCCCTCTTCTGCACTATAGTCATGGCTTTTTTTCTGTTTGTTTATTTCAAAGCAACACCTGCTCCATTTCTAAAACTTTTTGCCCATGTGCATTTTTGTGCACTTTAATGTCCTGAATTTTCATTTGCATTAATTTGTAGAATGAATTTGAGTTTTAGCCTTAAGTTTTCACTATCTTTTGTTTCTTGTCCTACAACTGTTATTATTGATCTCCGAATTATTGTACTTGACATGACTTCATTCAGCCTTTCCTGAACGTCTATGACAGGCAGAGAGAGTACTGTTTCTGGTGCGATCTTTTGCAGCTGACATTTCACTGTTTTAAACAAACAAGAAATTAGATTATAAATCAGTTATTCTATATAAACACAGCGTAATTGCCCTCCGAAAATCCTCTTTTTCTTGTTCGTTTTAGAGACCTTGATCGAAACTGATTTTAGATGTCAGAAAGGATTTATTTTCTCTGTATTTCCTACATTGCTTTGTCAAGATTTTAACTTTATATCTAACTTTATATCTAGGCTCAGATTTCAACTATAAATCGTACAGTAATTAATAGCAGTAAAAACTGATGTTTTGCTCCCTCTTACCACAAAAATATATATGTTTTCTAGCTGGGATGAACTTTATTTCGTACGCGTAGCTACTGTGATTTGGACACGGAACGGTTAAAGATGGCGGCAAATCAGGCACCCAGACGGGGGGGGGCGTCTTCTCGCCTCCATAACTAAAATGCCAAATAGGAGTGGCTTAAGCGACATACACAGTCGTGTAACTGACAGTTTGAGGTAGCCTATCGTGTAAATTTCGCTTTGTTGCTGACAGTTTAAGCTTTCGAAACTCTGCCCCAAAGTCATGTGACTGATTTTTCGCCCTGTTTCATTGGTTAAACGCAATGATCACAAGCACCACCATGGTAACTGGGATGTGTAGTTTTTAATTCCGTGTGAATTATAACTGTACGTACTGTCTTCATATTTGGCCAGGGCTTTAAAGAGAAGGCTCGCCAAAAAATTTCAGTGCCGTCGTCTCCGCTTTAAAGGTACCCCCGTGCTGGAAGAATTTGACCTCGGAACGTTTGCCCAGCGTACTGTTAAACCAACGTATTAGCATGTTAAAGCGATTCTATTGAGGGAGTAGCCCAGCTACCACTTAACACTGTACTTCCTACTTTGAATACCGGTTTAATTCATCACAGCCAGCACTCCGGGAGAGAGGGGGTTGAGTAGTGGAAGCAGGCAAGATTTCCAGCGAAAGACACCTCCCCCTCAAAAACCCAGTAAGCAGTAATGCAGTTAAGTTGAAAATCGAGGTAGATTTTGAGGATGATAAAGAGGTTAAACTGGGATGGGAGGAGGGTTTGGTTTTGCATAAGGGGCAGAAGATTTCCCTTGTAAGGATGGTATCAAAAGCAATCTTAAGTGGTGAGAAAGCTGTGCTCAATGTATTCAAGGGACTTAAAAGTAAAAGGAGATGCTTTATATTGCTTGACTAATTTTAAAAACTAAGTTATAAATGCAGACACTCCCTCGGTGTGCTGCTCTGGTACGCCGGCTTTTACACAGTGCCTGTCGGCCGTAGGTGTTACAATATACATACCCAACACTGCTTGTACCCATCTATCATGCAAATAAAACACCTTGAATTGAATTGAATTGAGGGGAGAGGGGGGGAATACTAAAGCCAATACTGGCTCAATACCCTCAATGGGCTTTGACGTGCTAATGCGTTGGTTTAACAGTCCGGGTGTGGCAAGCTTCCAATGTCAACTCGACTCGATTGGAAGACAATGAACGTATTTTAGCCCTAAATGAATTAATAGCAAACATGGTTTACATAAAATACATTTTTCCAAGAAAGTTTATAATAATATGATCTATAGTTGAAATCTGAGCCTACTGTAAATATAAAGGAAAAGCATTTTCAGAGAGCAATCACGCTGTGTTTATGTAGAAAAAGCGATTAGGTTTATGAGCAATCTAATTACCTATTCGCTTAAAACGCTATATAAAATAAAGTTTATTTAGAGATGAATGATCAGTGTCGCAGTTTAAATAATTTTTGTAGGAGGGCTTGGAGAGATTCCAAGTGCATTTTTGCAATTTACGTTGCATTGTCCAATGTTCTGTTGTAATACAGGCTAGAATACAGTTACAGTAGTCTAAGCTTTATCAGCCTATTTAAAATAATTTTTTTGAATCCCCGGCGGAACACACTCCATAGGAATCAGCGCTTTTATACAGTATATCGCCTTTAAACACATATATTTAAACACAAGTTTAAATCAAAACGCGATTCAAATCAATATAAATGTATATTTTGTAACGCATTGGTGACTATTTATTGTTATTAAAAGACTTAAATTTGATCATGTCATGATATTTAGAAATATAAATTTGTTTGGTGCGAGTGAGGTTTTATTTAATCTCTGACCAAGGGAAACGTTTCATTTTTTCAAAGAAATGTTTGTTAAAAAATTAAGTCATAGTTCCATGGGATTCAATCACAGACCATGTGACATGGGAATCAGGAAACTAACACACAGCGCCACCAGATTTAATAACGCAATAAAAATGCTATGAAATAATGTGACTAGGCACAGAAAAATTGTACAGCACAGTACAATAATAAATGCTGACCATGACTTTAGAAGCATAAATTACCTTACACTCAATTTAACACAAGCTGTCTTTCTGTATGAACCTCTAAGCTGGTTCAAACAGAAAATGTAGAAATATATTAGCTTGATTATGATTAAAAAACACATAATTAAACAAGCGTTTGCAATTTAAATCAGAACACGATTTAAATCAATATAAATGTTTATATTGTAACGCATACTGTCCAGCCTCCATTTCTCTATAAAACTTTACTCTGTTGCACACACACACACAATAGAAGCAGGAACCGCTGTCAGAAGGGAGGAAGGTGACTATTCATTGTTATCAAAAATGGCTTAGAATCGATCATGTTGTGATATTTTGAAATATAAAAGTCAATTGATTGTCCATAATATCGCTATTCTATTTTTTCGAAGAAATGTTTGTTAAAAGAAAAGTCCAGCACCAGCTGGATTCAAACACACAACCTGTGCGTTGTTAGTCACGCACCTAGACCAGTAGGCTACAAGACAACTCGCACGAACAGGGAGGCGAAACAGCCTTACACAGCCCTGTCGCAGTACACGAATATAATCATACCGTTATTAAATTCTTTAGATACGCGATTCCATATTATATTCCCTATTAATCAAATTCTAAAAGTATGCTTGTTGACTCCGGTATCACGTTAGTTAAAGACTTCGAAGCTTAAAATGTTTATGGAGAAATGGAATACTGGTGTGTATGTTTTCTTTAAAGTACCAAGACCAGCTATATACTGTATGTTTTTGTTCCAAAATTAATATAGTTTATGGCCTTCACACGCGTTGCAGTATGCTCCTATTCTTTTTATGCTCAGCTACTAAGATTTCCCTTCAGTGGTAAAATTAGATGTGAATATTCAATACTTAAACGGGCACTGTTAAGACATTAAATATACATATACATATACATACTGTATACAGTACAGTTTGCATACGGTAATATGTTTATGTTCCTAAATCACTCTCTTTTAGGAGCACGTGAAAGGCATGGTGAATCACCGTACTTTGCATAATTGGAAACAAATGCGTGATTGCGAAATGCTGTGGTGTTACTTTTACAAAGACGGTCAATGAAAAAAAGAATGTTGACCAGGGCAATACTTTGAGTTTAAACTTACAGCTTGTCCAAGGTCATTCATTATTAATACTATTAGTAATATCTTCGCTAAAGACTGATGGCCACAGCTCAAACATGAGAGGTTGAGCTTTATTAGCTCCACCTTGTGGAAATTCCGGATACTATTATTTTGCTTGTCGTATTATAGGAGAATTTACGGTAACTAGCGGTATTTACCTGTAAATACAGCGAGTTACCGGTAAATACCGCTAGTTACCGTAAATTCTTGCAGTAGACTGCGTACAGCGTACCGGAAAATAATGCGGTATCGCCTGCGCATTTTGAATGGCTGCATCTGTAGCTGTTTTCATAGCCTTCGCTGTGTACACATGTTCAAAACATGAGAAATACTGCTCAATACGGTGTAAGGAAAACCGGTTCAGGGATGCCAAATATGTAATCATAGTGGCTCTCTGAAGGCACCAGTTCTGTAGGGTTTGGGCATTTACTGAGACAATTATTAATTGTAGCAGTAAATCACAAAGTTGATTCTTTTGATGGCTTTAGAATCCAACCATGTGACATAACTCAAACAACGCGCACACACAGGTACTAATACACGAGGATACATTTATTAATACAGAGAATATGCATGTAAACCTAACAGATGTTATCGAGAGGGTTATCAGAATACAAAAGGTATATATTCAATCAGTTACAAAGTGTTACACATATCAAGAGGACATACGTTCAGTATATCATTCATTAAGACCGTTTCGTAAAGTGAACTTGGTTACAACTTCTACATTAGATACTCAAACAAGTACATAACTCTTAGGAATTAAATTGATATCAACTTGTTGGGATAACAATTGAATTCTCGAGCTGTAATGCATTGAAGTTGAATACTCATCCAATTTTTGGGGATTCAGATCTCCTGCGGGCACAAAGAAACAGTTGCAGGCTTGTTGCTGTCCAATCCCCGCTCTCTGGCTCCGTGCCAGGCTGTGCTGTGCGGCTTGCGACGGTGCGCTGCTGATGCTCACTGACTGGCTAGTTGGTGTTGTTTAACTAGCACAGTTTGTGCACAGTAGAAAAGATGACTGTGGGTCCCAGCAAGTCAGGAAGAAGACCAGTTTGTTCCTGATGAAGAGCTAGTTCTGAATAGTGATTCAGCTGTCCACAGTTCCGACCTGTTCACGAGGCCTGCTGCTGGTTACTCTCTGACAACCTCCACTCTAGACTCTTAGAACAAAGGAAAGTTCTGGCACTCGGACACACTGGCCGTTCCGTGGTTGTCCGGGCTGAGTCTCAGGATGGTCAGGAGGCGCGCTGCTAGAATGTCCTGCCCTTGGGAGCCTTCTGCTCCTGGGCCGTCCTGCCCTGGAATTCTCCTTTGAATTCCCTTTAGAATCTTACAGAATCTTGTTGAATCTGAATCTGAATCTCTCAGGCTCTCTGTGCTGCCTGTTTTTACTTGGAGGAACTTCAGCTCATTGATTGGCTGAAAGTTCCATGGGCATCAGAGTCCCACGTGGGTTACTCGGCCCTACCAGTCCCTGATTGGTTGATCAAGGTGAGATATGAGTCACTTAGTCCTGACACTTAGTAATGCAGTCCAGATGTCCAACTGGCACTCCCTAGACAGATAGGCGCCAATGGATGACCATTGATCATGATAGCCAGGCTTAGCTAAGTGCATCCCCCTTTGGGAGCTGTCCTAGGACCTTAAATCACCCTGCACTAATGGCTGCACCACAGAGATGAACAGAGAAATGGGGCCTCATTTGGGAAGCTCAGAAACACTTAATTCTGCCTTATTAATAAGCCTCGCTGCTACAACGGCTTCGTGCGAAAAAACCCGTATATCACCATAGGAAGCAGAATAGCACAGCCTGAAACAGCCGAAAGGTTGTGTTGTCTTTCATCTCTTTTCAGCATGGAACCTATTACTTGTTCCTTTGTAGCCTACGCATGCTTTACGCGGCTACCCATCTGTATAAAACCTATTTCACTCAGTAGTTTAAACTAAGTGTGAGGTGCTATGAGGAAAACAAGTCTCGGTGGGAGCACATCTGCAGTAGAAAGCAACTGGTTTGACATGTACAGTAAAATGGGATATCTCTGGAGCCTCGAGTATATATCCAATAGTGTGAGCTCATTTGCAAGGCTATTAAGCTTGACTGAGTTACTGTAACAGTCTGGGTGTGGCGAGTTTCTACTGTCCCCTGACTGTCTTGGCCGAAAGGAACCTGTCTTTCATTGGAAGACAATGAACCTATTCTACTCGTACTTGAGAATATAATATATACTGTATACACCAAGGGATTTGGCTGAGTTCGCATTACAAAAAAATCCACGAGCCTGCACTACAGAGGCCATAGTATGGTGACAAAGACTTTTTACGGGAAGAGATGTGTGCTTCAGCTGCCTGTGTGCATTAAACAAGAGAGTGTGGCATCACTTTTTGTCAATGAAAAAGTGTGTGTGTGTCTCTCTCTGTACTCGGCTGTACTGAAAAATAAAGCACCGTTTTTCATTCAACGAGTGCCTGAGTCAATGTGTCTGTCCTATATAATAATGCCACAATATTATAAATGCCCCTTAGGCTGGGCAATCTATTTTTTTAATTAAAAAAATACAAAATAAGATGTAATGATGTGTTCCTGCTAAACTTAGAAATTGCATGACTTTAAAAGCGATAAAAACAGGTTTTGATAGTTAATAACCACTTTTTGTGCATGAAAAACCCGTGATTTTTCTTCCTCGTCATCAGAGCTTTCTTGGAAAAATGTCTTTCTTACTGCTGCGATTCGGGCACAGAAGGGTTAAAAAGAAAGTCAGACAGGCAGGGGGAAGGGCGAGTTGCGAAACTGTTACCTGTCCTGCATAAAGCTGTTAAAAAATAGATGGATTTACACCCGTGAAAAGTGTTCCAAGTTTAATGCAATACAGAAGACATTATTCACAAAAAATGATCTTGTATGGTCTGTAAACTGAAAATGTATGAAGAAGACAAGTTGACTTAGATTCGAACATGTTGTGATATTTAGAAATAAAAAAAGGTCAATAAAGTGTCCATAATATTGCAATTTTGCTATTGTTATATTTGTTTTTCAAAGAAATGTTTATTTGTTAAAAGAAAACTCATGACGATAGCTGGATTTGAACAACCGACCTCACGCTTATAAGTCAGTCACTTAAGCCATCACACCACTGACGCAGTCATGTGATAAGCTGTGAAACAGCCATACACAGATCAGTAGATATGAGTATATACTACTTTTTGTGTTACAGTACATGAATATAATTATTTTGATATTAATTTCTTTAGATACGCGATTCCATATAATATTCCCTATTAATCAAATTCTAAAATAATTATTTTGTTTACTCCAATATCAAGCGTAATCGCAAAAAAGCTTAAAACTATCACTTTTCTCACAAAGTACTGTATATAAACATACAGTAACATGGTCAGAAGGAGCAAGTAAAAACGTTTCCGAAATAACCACATGTAAGACTTTGATGTTTAAAATGTTTAGGGAGAAATGGAATACTGGTGTGTATTTAAAATACCATTACCAGCAATATACAGTTTATATCATGTTTATTTTCCTAAATTAATATCGTTTATGACCTTCAGATGCTCCTATTCTTTTTATACTCAGCTGCTAAAATTTCCCTTTAGTGGTAAAATCCTGAACCTCTGATTTAGAGAAAGAGTAGGGTAGTGGTGATATTCCTTTTTTCTTTGTCTTCCCCTCTCTTTCTCTCATATCTGCTTCCTTTTTTTTCTATTTCTTCTGTTTCCTTTACTTCTCCCTTGTTTTTTAATGCTTTCTTCTTGGACTGACAAAGGTAATTAAACAAATTAAATCACCAGAAAATCCCCTTTGATCATCAGTGTTTACCTGTTTCCTGCAGCTAAGCATAACCTCAGATACTATTCATTGACTCTCTAAATAAGGCCTTGAATAGTGTAATATGATGTGCACTGCAAATGGTCTAGATTGTATGGCTCAGACCTGGATACCTAGAATGTAACATTATAAATAATTGTAGATTTTTAATAGTTGTTAATAGTTGATAACAGAAAAATATTTAAGAACTGTTCTAATTTGAGAAAAATACACCGAGCGTCTCTGTGTTTCGCTCCCATGCACATGAAATAAAAACTTTAAATAAATACGGAAATAAAAACGGAAACGCGGAAAAATGCAAGCTTGCGTATTGCTAAAGCAGGTGAGCTACACTATTTTTGAAGAACCTTATTTACCGTTGGCAAAAGAGCTGACACGTATTATGTGTAGAGAAAAAGCTGCTAAACAGCTCGACCTACTACCCCCCTCCCCCTGAAAGACACAGTCATTAATAGAATTATTGAAATGAAGGATTATATCAAAAGTAAACTGATAGAGCGCGTTAAGATGAGCAGATGTTTTTCACTGCAATTAGATGAGTCTGTAGTCGATTTGGCCAATTTGCTCGTTAACGTTAGATACGAGTTTGAGGGCATGTCCCACGAAGACTTTCTGTTCTGTAAACCGCTACCAACAGGAACTACAGGAGAGCACATATTTTAGCTTCTGAATGAATTTATCGAAGAGAATGGCCTCGACTGGATAAAATGCGTCTGAGTTTGTACAGACGGTGCTAGAGCAATGACAAGCCGACATAACGGTGTAGTTGCACGAATTAGAGAGGTTGCTCCAGAAATAAATGTATGCATTACAGCATCCACCGCGAGACCCTTGCCGTCAAGAAAATGCCTGACGATTTAATATCTGTTAGACTCGGTTGTGAATTGTATCAAGGCTCGAAAAATTAATTCACATCTGCTTTGCTCAACTAAACAGGCTCACCCCTCTCACTGAAATGGTGCTTTTTTATTAGTTGTTGTTAATGTTTTTTTTTCTGTAAAACACTTTGAGAAGCCACCTCTAAAGGTGCTATATAAAATAAAGTTTATTATTATAATATTTATTATATGTGTGTGTGCATGCGCGCTCATGTTGGTCATTGAGAATTTCTGGGGTTCCTATGAGATTATGACTTGTAGGTAGTACTTGGATGCTTTGGTTGGATTAAGGGTGGTACTTGGTCCAAAAAGTTTGAGAACCATTGTTCTAAGGTATTAAAGAAATATAAAATACAGTATGGCGGAGCTTAATAACCCCTGGCCGATCAGAGAGAAAAGAAAGAGGAAAATGACAAGCCTTGGCTGTCTAGAGGAAAGCCGGCCCACTGCATTCCAGGAGAGAAAGAGAAAAGCTGGCAGGGTACAGTGCCAGCCTTTAGGGAATCTATTCACTAGAGACAGCCAACCAAAATCATGCAACCTGGGCATTCAGGGTGTCACTGTCTGGGCTTTGGAGAAGATGTTCTATGGCTAGACTGTTGAAGGAAATGGGACCGTGTGGTACAGTAGACAGGCCACCCAATTAGCCTAAAGGTGCATGCCACTGAACAGACAGACCAATGCTCTGAACAGAGAAGAGCCACTGAAATCAATGGTTGTGCTTTGCTGAGGGTCCAACCAGCAATGGCCAGACATGGAACTCCTGCACATGGTCTAGTCAGGGGAGCTGGTCAATTCAAAGTGAACGGCCTAAGGGTGAGGTCTCTTACTGAGACCAGCCAAGGCATGCTTTGTCAACTCATTCTCCTAGGAAACATCTCCCAGAGGCAACCAGGTAGGATCAATTCCAGTTACCTAGGCACTCTTAGGACCAAACCAGGAGAGATATCTGCTCATGACGGGTCATACTAATGCCCAACCTCTAGTCCCCTCACTCCTCATGGCAACACAGCCATGAGCTCTAAGCTCCCAGTTGGAGCCAGAAAGCACAGGAGTACATGAAAGAAAAGGCGCTACTGGGTTGCTGGAAGGTGGCTTGGGAGTGGAATGAAAAAAAGAACAAAAAAGTGACTAGGTGACCAAGACATCCCAGACAAAATGGAAGGGTGCTGAAAGGAAAGAAATGAGGAAGAGGTCTCATTGTGGTGGACAATAAATAAATAAAACAATAAGTCAGGAAGGCAACAGGGATATGGACATCCAGAGAGGGGTTAGCGTTCAGGGAGGAATAACAGCATGGTATAGCACTGCTTTGGTCTATTTAAGGGGTGAAAAGTGAGCATTGAGTCTGAGATGGAGCACCCCATCCCAGAGAGAAATTGTGGATAAACGAGGGACTAGCGGGCCAGAGGAGAAGGGTCCAGGATTGAGAGTGAAGGTTTGGCACCACCTTGCAGGGAGAAGACTAAAGAGGCAACACTGCAGGAAAAAGACTGGAGGAGCAGCGCTGCAGGACAAGAACTCAAATTGAAGTGCATTGCCAGGTGAGAACTGAAGGGGCAGTTCTGCAGGACAAAGACAGGAAGTGCAGTGCAGCAAGACTAAGGACGAAGACTGAAATTGAAGTGTGAGTGATACAGGCTGATGACTGGCAAGGAGTCTTGGGGTACTGATTGACTGATACTCCCCCTGAGATATTTTGGGAATTTGACAAAGCTGAGAGCCAGCAGAGGAGACTCCAGAAACCAGGGTGGATTCAGCTATACAGTGTAGGCTGCTTTAGTGAAACAAGCTGAGGGAAATAGGCAAGAGGTCCAGTGGTTCAGGATGACAGTGAGAAGTCAGGAAATCAGCTGGGGGTCAGTGGAGAAAAGTCCATGATCCCAGGGAAGATTATCTGAATTCAGCCTGTGATATTCAACCCACACCAACCCCATAAAATCTATTAAATCTTTATTAAACACACTTCTATCATTTTACTTAAGGTTTACTTGGATGCACAAAGTAGATATAATTTCCTGCATGGGTATAAAGTCTTTTTTTAAAGGTCAATTCAGAGTTATTTAGAGTCAGTATTTGACTTCAGCTGAGGTTTAACATGCTGAAAAACAGTAGTATCTCAAATCATGTGGAAGAGCCAGCATCAAGAGTTAGGACGAATTCAGAGGTGTGATTAGCTCCATTGTCCTGTTCTGTAAATGATGACCCTAGGGCTTAGAAGCCATAACTACAGCACAAACAATTGAAATCTCGGGTCAAACGTTTTACACGCTGGGGCCAATTGATTTCCCATTAAGGGACATAGTAACACATTATCAAAATAATTTTTCATGTCTAGAGACATACTTAAATATTGGTTTTCTGCCATTTTATATTGTTCTCACCAGTGTGTATTTACATCCCTAAGTCAAAAAATACTGTTACCATATGGCTGTGTAAATCCCCATCTGTATCACTGATCAAACCATCATTTTTAAGACTGTTTCCTTTGTAAATTTATAGTGATCGATGAGTAGAGAGCTCCTTTATGCTCTCTTTTAACTTCTGAAGAGCAGATCATCATTTGGGCAAAGACGCCTCCAAAGATCCACAATTTAAAGCACTCAGAATGCAGTGTGTTACACACATGTTGTATTTTAAAAACTTGATTTAATTAACACACTAACACATTTTTTTAGCAAATCAGTAAATGCTGATTAATGCTCTATTATTTTTTTCAAATCCACTTGAACCTTTATTGACTATTAGACATGAAGTTATAATTTGTGATATTGAGTACAGTGCAATTAAATCCTGATTTCTGAAGGATTGATCATTACAATCAAAGTCAAAGAATTGGTCATGATGTTCAGTTATTCCTCTAAAACAGTGTTTACTGTACTTATTACAGAGATTGTTTTTTTTGTTGAGTTTTTGCACTTAAAATAGTGACTACTGACTAGTGATAGCCAGTAATCTCCTTATGATCACTGCCGCTTATTATTTTCACGTCACAACTTGTGTTCAGAGATGTGTTGGAAAAAGGGCTCAGCAGGTATTTGTATGTCGTTCTCTGACATTTAAAGAGTAAAATTTGAGTGGAATCATGGATCTGTTAGGCTTGTTGAAGAGGAGCCTTTAACCTGTGTACATGAATGAAAGGGGTCTTTATTCCCATTGAGTAAATAGTGAGTCGTCTGAGCCATGATCATAAACTGACATGAAAATGTATTGTTTGCCAGCTGTTATTGAATATTACAATGACTAGATATTAGTTAAATATATCTCTGCCTATTAGCAACAAATAAGGAATCATGTTATCATGAAAGAGCTCTTATCATTAAATTACTTACAAATACACACAATGGTGGTGTCCCAATATGCAGACTTGCTCCCTTCATATGTGTGTTCCCGCTCAAGTCTGCAAGGGCTTTGGGTGTCCCATTTCTAAACTTGTGTTTCACAAGGGTGGTCTTGAGCGCCCTTAATGCACCCTTATCTGAAGTACTAATTGAAAAGAACCATCAACAATAGACAGCATTCTGACCCTAAGTCATGTATCCAGCAAGTGATGTCACACAAGTGTCTTATTACCCTTTTTATAGCAGTGCACCCTTGAATACTCTTGCACTTGAATTCCACACATTCCACTCAGAAGTGCGGTCTTGGAGGAAAGGCTTAGGGCTCAGTACAAGAATTGGGACACGGCAAATGTTACAAATACACAGAATGTAGTGAATACTTAAATTCCTTAATTTAAACATTTTTAAATGTAACAGCGGTAAAGTATTCTGTTTTAACTGAATTTCAGTGCCTTAATATTTACCCATTTATTGTATCAGGTGCTACTATATATCAGTATAAGCTGCTGCCTAGACAGGGTAAGCAAGTGAATGGAACCTATGCAGGTCCAATAGACAGGGATCACTAAGAACAGTATAGTACAAAGTCTGCAAATGAAGTCCAGAATCAGGCTAAATTCAGGAACCACAAAGACAATCCAAGTAGAAATAAAACACAAGAAAGGAAAGGGGAAAGGAAAACAGGAAAAACCAGCAAGAAAAAATGTGAAAAGGAGAACAAGAAAATGATCAAGGATTGAAACAGAACAGAAGTAAGAAGTAAGGTAAGATGGAGGATAGAAGCAGAAAAAATTGAGGTAAAGGTTTCAGGTCCAGAGCTCAAACTAGATGTATATGAGACTAAGCACAGAAGGGCTTGAAAGCACAGTTTATATAGAGTTGAGGAAGGGAGCCCTAGGTGCACTGGTCAGTTCATAGTTAGTTAATAATACAGCAGTCTGTGCGATCTGCAACCCTGCTGTGCATCTGGGCTAGCAACCAGTGCTCGAGGTGCTCTCTGGAGGCAAGCGAGGTTATGGCTGGGATAGGGGACACCCATGAAAAGGTTTCAGAAACATACAGAAGGTGGGAGGTAACCGAAGCGTCAGTGGAAGGACAAGACTTGAAGGGTAAAGGGTATGGTCTGGACTAAGACGCGAAAAATCCAAAGTACCGGAGTCCCAGTTTGCAGACAGACTGGCACAGAGGTAGATTGTGGGAAGATCCCCTAAAATCCCTATTCCTAGCATGGTTGTGTGTGGATTGTACTTTTATTTTTTACTTTGTAAATACTTTGGCATTATGCTTCTTCCCTGTATATCCATTATTACACTGGCAGCTCTGTTTCCTCACGCTTTTAATTATACTTTCAGTGTGGCTGTTTGTGAAATAATTTATTTACTTTAAGTTTAAGTTTTAAGGAGATAAACAACATTACTTCCAGGAATGACAGATTTGATAGAGTGCATGATTTATCCTTTAGAATTATTAAGCTGTTCAAATATATGTATTTTATTTTTATTTTTTCAAATAAAATGTTCAATTACAAAATCATATTTTTATTAAAATCTAATATCACATGATTTGATTTTCATGGTAAACATCTGTAACATTAATACAATAATTCTATTGTAGACATTGTATTTACTTTAAGTTCCATTAAACCCCTGCGATTCCTAGGTTTTAAAAAGAAAGGGGATCTTCTAGATTGCTTTACTGTAATGTTATCTGCTGTCCATAACTGTTATCAACTGGTAAGAATGTCCTTAACAAAAGAAGTAATGACATCCATATCAACAGTTTTCTTTTTTCTGGTTTAAGCTAATGGATACTGTAAACAGATGGTTTACAGAAATTAACTTTTTTTTTTCAACACAGTGAACATATAAGGGAAACATGACTGTAGCAAATGGCTCCAGCTTCCCCACCATCTTGAATTAGATGAAGCAGTTAGAAAATGTGTAGATAGATGGACTGTAGCAAACCAGTCATACAAGGTTGTTATTGATTCAGGACTTAATAATTTTCATCCAAAGCTAATTTTGAAATTGAGAATATTCAATGACAGCTGAACTCTTCAAGGACCATAGTGTTTTTTTGTACAACATTTATTTTCTAGTGGTTTTATCTTCACCAAAACCAAATAATATATTTTATAACACAAACTTTTTTAATTCTTCTTGACATTGTCACTTCAGTTGTCAGTCACATTTTCACATGATATCAATGAAGATTAATTATTGATGTCCTACGAGGTTTTTGCGCTATGGACATAATTTTCTTTCTATTTTTTTCTGAATGTTG
This sequence comes from Lepisosteus oculatus, assembly GCF_040954835.1. NCBI lineage: Eukaryota > Metazoa > Chordata > Actinopteri > Semionotiformes > Lepisosteidae > Lepisosteus > Lepisosteus oculatus. The sequence continues at coordinate 36,052,816 of NC_090698.1, read as the reverse complement.
CCTACTGCACGTCAGCCTCTTCACTTCTATCCGTACTAACTCTGCTGGGAAAATGGTAGGTGGCTCTGATAAATGCATGTTTTTTAAAACAAAAAAACTATCTTAATTTCCCTCATGATGAGAAAAGGTGGTATTAAAGCTGAGTGGGGGAATAATTGGTGAATACAAATTTTAAGAGAAAAATAACAACACTGTCACAGGGGCTATAATAGTGAAAACAATCTTCATGATTAAACTTGGACATTTCAGACAAAGGCAAAATTTCTCTAACAGGCATTAATGACTTGCAATCATCCATACTAGCCTGAGGGCGTGTCCCAGTTGTCACACTACATCCTAAACCCTTTCTCCAAGTCCTCACTTCTGTGACGTAGAGTAAGTGTGAACTTACATGCATGAGTGCATTCCAGAGTGAATCACCGCATTCCATACGGCATCATACCGCAACATACCGTGTGCAAATTAGTTTATGTTAATACTATCTGGAATCCCTTGTAAAACAGGCAGGTGGAACTAATAAAGCTTAACCTCTCCTGTACAGCATTTGAGCTGTCGCCAGAAAACATCTGGTTTCAAATCCCGATCACTGCTGAGGGACAATCTTTATTCAATTAAGAATTTAAGTTGTATACTCTTTAGACTTTTAAATTTAAACCGTGTATTACAGCATGTTAATCATTATACATTAAAAAGTTGGTATATTTTATGAAAGCAAGATTGCTCAGTTGGACAAAAGTACACAACCTACCACCTTTATCAAAAATATTTTAATTATGCAGAAATATTTTATGCATCAAAGTCTTTACCGAAGATATTACTAATAGTATTAATAATGAACGACCTTGGACAAGCTGTAAACTCAAAGTATTACCCTGGTCCACATTCTTTGTAATCATCTTTGTAAACAAAAATACTTTATTTTTTCATTCACAAAAAGTAACACCACAGCATTTCGTTGATCCGATCACGCATTCATTTCCTATCATAAAAAGTAAGTCTTGAGAATCTCCGATTCACCATGCCTTTCACATGCTCATAAAAGATATTAATTTAGGAACATTTTAGTTTAAGTGCCTGCGGGCACTTTTCCTGTCCGTGGGAGAGGGTGGACTGTCTTTCATTAGAAAGTTAGCCTATTCTTCTCTGAGAATGTAGAAGGGGTGGAAAGTGCCCGCGGCCATTTAATTAGTATTACAATTCACACTGATCCCCTTGCGAAGATATGAATATAAGAATATTCGTGCATGGTAAAAAAAATGGCATTAAGCACTTAAACTTAATATGGTCAGTAACAGTAAACAGTAACATGCTCAGAAGGAGCATGTAAAAACGTTTCCGAAATAACCACATGTAAGACTTTTAATGCTTAAAATGTTTAGGGAGGAATGGAAGTCTGGTGTGTATTTTTTCTTTAAACTACCAAGACCAGCCATATACAGTACAGTTTACATACAGTAATATGTTTATGTTCCTAAATTAATATCGTTTATGACCTTCAGATGCATTATGCTCCTCTTCTTTTTATGCTCAGTTACTAAAATTTCCCTTTAGTTGTAAAATTCCATATCAATTTTCAATACTAAGCAGATTAAAATGTTCACAGTAAAGACATTAAATGACTAAATCTTCCCACGACCGACCAACGCACCACGAGTGCCCGTCGGTCATTTTTGCCAGCCAATCACGTACTGCGGTATGATGCGTTATGATCTGCTATGACGTAGTGAGTTGCCCTTTGCACTTTACACTTTGAATGTCTGCATCTGAATAGATAAAAATGAAGTACATAAAAAACAAAAACATTTACTAAAAAAATGGTCACAGTGCCTTGCACACCTTTTTACCCTCTTCCAATGATGTTCCATTTTGCTGAATTTTTTATGTATTTTTATATATATATTTTATTTTTTAAATAAAAGAATCTATTAAAGACAATTTTTTATGTTAATTTAAGAACATCTAAGATTTTCTCAGATCAAACTGAGGACTGACCGAACACTTGGCAGGTGACATTTAATGCAGTCAAGTGCAGAGTATTACAAATAGCTAACAAAAACATAAACTATAGGTACAAGATAAGGAAAATGAAAAATTTTGAGTTGGAGAGGCTCATTGAGACTACTTTTATTTTCCAATTTCCAAGCAATATGAGAAGGTTATGAAAAGGATGAATCAAATGATGTCATTTTAAAATTGTACCAGTAAGACACCATTTAAAATATTGTGTACAATTTTGATCAACAAGATATAAGAATAATATTGCTGTTCCTCAAATAATGTAATAGAAACTGTTGTTTAGACACCCGCTCTTTAAGGTAAGAAACAGGAGGTCCTGGGTCTTTAATTGTCCTGCAAAAGCTAAAGGTGCTGGATTATACATTCCAAAACTCAGAAAAGTGTCCAACACTGACAGATTAAAAGAACATACAGATGCAGCCATTCAAAATGGGTGAGGTATTTCGCAGCATACCCCGGTGGGCGTGTCGCGGTATCACGCAGTTCACGTGTGTCACGTGACTAACTATCTGGCGTCGCCTTGTAAAACCACCAGGGGGAGCTTAACCTCTCATGTACAGCATTTGAGCTTTTAATTTTGAACTGTGTATTACAGCATGTTAATCATCAGTCATTAAAATGTGGGTATATTTTAAGAAAGCAAGATTGCTCAGTTGGACAAAAGTACACAACCTACCTTTATCAGAAATATTTATGCATCAAAGCCTTTACTGAAGATATTACTAATAGTATTAATAATGGATGAATTTGGACAAGCTGTATACTCAAAGTATAATTTCTTTAGCACATTTGTACAAGCACTTGGAATCTGTCCAAGCCATGCTTTGTCAGGCATTTTGTTTTACTTCAACGGGCATAAAAACTTCCTTGCTTATAACATAATTTCTAGCTACGAAATTTAAAATGCGACACCTATCATTCAACTAGAGCTTAAAATATCACAAGGAAAAATTCACACTGGTACTCCATTTCTCCCTAAACATTGTAAGCTTCGAAGTCTTTAACTAACGTGATACCGGAGTCAACAAGCATACTTTTAGAATTTGATTAAAAGGGAATATAATATGGAATCGCGTATCTCAAGAATTTAAAGACCAGACAATCGCAAACTCGTTTTCAATAAAATTATTTTATTCATTCAGCAGTTTGTGAGAGGGACATCCAGCAGGGAGAGACACACACACCGGTTTTCATTGACAAAATTGTTTTTTTTCAATTCCTCTTGTCTAACAGGAATGTTTTGTTTGTGGACAGACTGTTAGACAAGAGGAAAAGACCGCCTCCTCCTACGAAGCATTTCGTTGATCCGATCACAAATTATTTTCCAGTCGTACGCAGCAAGGGTTGAGAATCTCCGATTCACCATCGTACTAATGGTTTCCCGGAGATTGCAAGGCAAGGCACTTTTGCCTCTGGACCCATCGAAATTTACAGACGTGGTCCACCCCCAGTAAATTTCAAAAGTCACAAGATTTCGAAACACGAGGGCGGCGTAGCGGTCGGCTCTTGCTTTCCCATCTATGCCGATGCACTGCAAGTACAACCCCCCCTCCATCTCCTGGGTGATGGGTAGCAGTTGGACATCTGGGAGAATTATTCATCCCACTGGCGTCTGTGAATTCCGCTGTGCTTCCTGGGGGGAGATAGGCGGCGGGGACAGCATCAACAGATTCCTGCGCGGTGGTGAACTGAGAGGCCGGGATGGAGTGTCCTGAGGCGGTGTGTGCTCTGCGGGGGGCAGAGCTTCCGCCAGGCATTGCAACCTGCGCGGCGGGGAGAGGCACTTTTCAGGAGACAGCTGCTCAACTGTTTGACTGCTGGAACATACTGTCTCCCTCCTCTGCATTTTCAGGAGTGTCTCTAGCCTCCCAATCCTCCCCAGTAATGCATCGTACTGCTCCGGCTGCTGCCGAAATGTCTCCATACGGGTGCTGCTTCTACAGGTTGGCACCCTGGGCAGTGGCCGAGAGCAGAGACCCACGGCCTGTGGCAAAATAACATAATTCATGTAAGAAATAAAGTCACACAGTAGTATTCATCAGTCGCGGAACAGAAGTCAAAATAAACTTTTCTTTTTTTCCGTCTTACCGCTTTCTTTTTACTGTCCTGGTGGTAGATCGTTTCGCCAGTGCGGTGTTTTCTTGAAGAACAGGATACGAAGAAGTAATTATAATTGAATTTAAAATTCAAAACGGCAATAATACCTTGTAATATGCGCTGTAATCGCGTATTTCAGATAAAGTCTGCTGTATTTGCTTACCCTTCGCACTTTGGAAGCTGGGGCGGCAGAAGCACCCCGTCTCTATGGTGAGGTGCGCTGACAGCTGTGTGGTGTGGCGCAGTTGTGGCCTGGCACGGTGAAGTGCGCTGGCAGCTGTGTGATGCAGTGGTGGCCGGGCACGGTGAGGTGCGCTGACAGCTGTGTGGTGTGGCACAGTTGTGGCCTGTCACGGTGAAGTGCGTGGTCGGTACCCGACCACCACTGCATCACACAGCTGCCAGTGCACCTCACCGTGCCAGGCCACCACTGCGTCACATAGCTGCAAGCGCACCTCACCGTGCCAGGCCACAACTGCGCCACACCACACAGCTGTCAGCGCACCTCACCGTAGTAACTTTGAAAGCCACTGAGACATCAGGTACTACTGTTGTATTTATGAAAAAGAAACAAAACAAAAAACATACTAACAACTGTGCCATCCTACTCCTTAGTTAATACATTTTATTATTCATAAACAGTTAACATTGTTAGCAAAATATTTTGAATTATATTTAACCCTAATTTTTCTTTAGTTTTGTATTTAACTTATTATATGATAGTCAGACTTAATGTATATTTGAACAATGAAAATATATTTTTACAAGATTTTACATTAAGCACTTAAAATTAATATGGTTAATAATAGTAAACTGTAACATGCTGTAACAAGATCGGTTAAACTGCAAAGAAAATGCTTTCAGAGAAAATGTTTCAGGTGTGAAGAACATAGATCTCCAATGCAATTTCAACCAAACCTGTTCCCACACACCCTGCCCCCACTACCATTAGAATATACACAAACATTTTAGCGTTTCATTCTGAGCAGAAGACCCTCACACCTGAAGAGTGCTGGCTGTGACGAATTAAACCGGTTTTACAGGTTTCAATCACAGACCATGTGACATGGGAGTCAGGAAACTACAGGTAACTACAGTACACACAGCGCCACCGGATTTGATAACGCTATAAAAACGCTATAAAATAATGTGACTTGGCACAGAACAAGTTTACAGCACAGTACAAAAATAAATGCTGACCATGACTTTAGAAGCATAAATTGCCTTACACTCAATTTAAACACAAGCTGTCTTTAGCCCTCTAAGCTGGTTCATACAGAAATGTAGAGATCAAGGCTCAGAACACACAGCTTCATTAGCGAATACATATGCAGGACAACTAGAGAAGACGTTTTACAGAGGATGGATTTTTAGAAACATCCCATCAGACATCCCATCATATTCACAATGTGAAATCTAGAAAATAATATTACGTAACCAAAATCCGCAATATGGAAACAGAACCTGTGTAATTGTTGATAGATGATGTACTCGTAACATTTTTTCAAGACAAACTACAACATTTAAAAAATGACTTGTATGTACTTGATATCTCTAATCAATCCACGGGTCCCAGCACAAAACGAAACTAAAACGTATAATGTTTCGCGCTTCTTATTAGTTGCTCAAAAGTAATTTGACCGTATGAAATGCATAATATAAACCTAGAAACATATACGTGAGCAGTACTTAAGCACTGTAGTATCGGTGTTAAGACATACCTCTCAAATACTGTGAAACAAGTTAAAAATAATTAGATATGAATATTCAATACTTAAACGTGCACAGTTAAGACATTAAATATACATATACATACTGTATACAGTACAGTTTGCATACGGTAATATGTTTATGTTACGCGATTAAAAAATAAATAAATAAAAATGAAGAGTCCAGCACTAGCTGGATTCGAACACACAACCTGCCAGTTGGTAGTCACGCACCTAGACCAGTAGGCTACAAGACAGCTCGTATGAACAGGCAGGCGAAACAGCCCTACACAGCCCTGCCGCAGTACACGGATATAATCATACCGTTATTAATTTCTTGAGATACGCGATTCCATATTATATTCCCTTTTAATCAAATTCTAAAAGTATGCTTGTTGACTCCGGTATCACGTTAGTTAAAGACTTCGAAGCTTACAATGTTTAGGGAGAAATGGAATACTGGTGTGTAATTTTTTCTTTAAAGTACCAAGACCAGCTATATACTGTATGTTCACGTTCCAAAATTAATATTGTTTATGGCCTTCACACGCGTTACAGTATGCTCCTATTCTTTTTATGCTCAGCTACTAAGATTTCCCTTCAGTGGTAAAATTCAATATCTACAACGGGCACAGTAAAGACGTTTACAGAAAGTCTTTCTACGACAGACCAACGGACCACGAGTGCCCCTGTCGGTCAACCAATCACGTACCGCGTTTTTTTGCGTCATCGCGCGTTAGGATGCACGACTCCGTAGTCAATTACCTCCGGTACGTGTCTTTACCGTGCACTTTGAATGGCTGCATCTGTAATTCAAGTATTAAATAAACATTAAAGACATAGAAAATCTCAACAATGAAACATGTACCAGAGGACATGGAAATTATGGATTTTTGCATAAAAAACTAAGAATGAGAGGCACACAAAGGTTTGAAGTGAAACAAGCTGCCTTACCATGTTGTTAATGCAGATACCTTCCCTTCTATCAAAATATAGCTGGATGAGATCCCATGTTCTTTCTCACAATCTCTAGTATACTATAGATCTGAAAATGTGACAGAACGTTACACATATTAGTCAGTGAATTGCCCCAGAATAAGTGAAGTAAAAAGATGCAGGTTTAAAGGAAAAAAGAAAAATGAATACTTATGACTCACAGAGTGGAAATCCTTGCACCAGAAACCCTACTTAATTAGAAAATTAAGGCACTTCTTCACTCAGCTAACAAAACATGCTAGTAATTTCACAGATATTCCCTATACCTTTTTAAGTAATGCCTTCCCTGGAGTGAGCTCATGATAGTTTACTCTGAGCTCACAAGGGGATTAGAAAGGATTGACTCATGCAAGCAAATATTTGTAAAAAGTGAACATCTTGAGTGGGTTTTTATAACCCTCTCCTATGCCAACACATCAACTCTTTAAAATCATATCACATTTACTAAGCTGAATATAAATTTCCCTTATCTCATCAAGCTCTCACAGTATGGCTTCCACTGACTGATATTGGCTCATCATACTTAATCTAGGGTGAAATTTCCTAGTCTGTGCTAAATGACTTGCAGCCATCAAGAGAGAAGAGATATTTATTTTTCTCAGGGCTAATGACCTGTCCTCCAGACCCACCCACTGATGGTTATTTACTAGGGCCCAGATGCTTGGGCTCAAAATGAGTGGTAATGTCAGCAGGTGCCATCCCTCATTCAGGTTAGTGATTGAGTTGGAGTTATCCCATTGACATTGACTCTGTGACTTTCAATGCCATTACCTTCATCAAGAGATGAGCACCTCTTCATTGCTCCAAACTGACAGCTGATTAGCAACAAATTACTGACAGGAAGATGTCTTGACATCAGGGGAAGAGGGCGAGAGAGACAAGAAGTGGAACCTAGATTTCTCCACATGATGCTTAATGGCTAGATGCAAATTCTGTAATGATTGCTTTTCATGGAAGTTTTTAGTATACACTTACAGTACTTAACCTGTTAGTTACAGATTAGTTACACCTTCATATTGTAGAGTTATAATTAATGAAGTATATATTCTACTTTTTCTCTCTTCATTTATGTTATGTATACATCTTAGGCATGCATCTTATTTTTATGAATAAGCTTCATACAATATAGTGGCACAATACAAATATAATTTTACCAATTCAGTCAATAGTTTGATATACTACATTATCCAAAATTATTACACTACAAAGAAAAGTTTATTTATTCATCATCAATTTACTTTTATTTGTGTATAGTGATGGGATACTGTTTTATATTTGTCAATTTAACAGGTTTTTTTGATTATCGAAGCAATATGAAGGTACCTGAAGGTAAAATGTATTACATAAAAAATCTTGAAAACAGAACAAGCTATAGTTTGCACTGAGAAAAAAGGGAAAAGGATATACTTAATTTTTAAAACAACACATAATAAACTCATATATCAAACAGGAACACAAACAAAAGCTTCATGATAAAAGGCCTTACATCCTGTTTTAGAGTTTGGAATTTTGTTTAAGGGATTCTGCCATTGGTCTAAGCTTAATTCTGAATAATTTCCACTGCTAAAACAGATGCAAAGCTCCACATAGTTACACAGGTGTAACGTACCATATTTCTTACTAATATATTGTTGCAATAATGAAGGAGAGAAGACAAAGACTATAACTGGGTGGGTTTGATTGTGTGATTGAGTTTGATTGTGCTCCACACTGTGGAGTCACCATATTCTGCATTAATATCCATTTGCCCTCTACTGGTGCTGAAAAATTTGAATTTCCTTATAGTATGGGTAGGCTTGTGCTTATATCTGTAAAGCCTTAGGTGAGCATTTAGATTTTCAATACACACCTTTTCCTGTGTTGAAACAGAGGGAGATGCCACTTTAAGTATTCTATATTATATTAGTAATTATACTGTAAGAATTAGATGTATGAGTATTAGAGGATTATACTAAATCAACATAAGCTGTAGCAGCACTGGGAGAACTATTACTAACAAAGCCATGGTCTGCTCCAATTCCCTCTGTCGTGACAACTAAGATGTACATGCAACTGTCCAGGGACTTTAGAAACACATAGCTGATATGAGTAGTACTGAAGTGAGTAGAGTGCACGATCAAAGGCCAAGAAAGGATATTATTTTGTCCCAAGAAACAGAAGGAAGGCAAGCACAATGACTATTGAAATGAGCTCAAGCCAGATTGCCTGTCTGTTCTGTGTTTGATCTTGTTTCAGGCAACATATCAGTTGCATGTCTGCCTGTATTCATGAATTGCCTGTCTATCCTTTAAGAAATATTGCCATCAATTTCTCTGACTTCTTTCTTGTCACTGTGTTGATGTTTTAGGCACAGCTTTAGCTTACTTAGCTTGGTGGGTTGGTAAATGCAAATTAACTCTGTCTGCCTTGTCTTCTGTTTTCAAAGGTACAGTAGATTCTTGCCTGACAGCAGTCTGGTCTACCTCCCATTACTAAAATCTAGTAATTTTAAAAAATATTATTTAGTATTGTGAGATTTATCATTTTAGACCAGTTCTTAACTGTTAGTTATCTGAACTGAAACAAGTGGTTAAACTGTTTTGGTTGAGATCAGGTGTTGATCCACAGCATTGATTTTCCAGAGGTCTAGAAAGCAAAAGAAGATCTTGAAGAGTGCTTGAGTTGGTATTGCTCTAGGTTTAGCATAGGGGGTTAAGGCCAAGCAGTAGCTGAGATGGGTGGGATCCAGTATCATCTCTCTCTCTCCTCTCCTTTCCCCTCCCCCTTTCTCTTGCTCAGCCTCTGGAACCAACAAGTGCCTGAGCTGGTATTGCTCTGGGTTGAGCCCAGGGGGTTAAGGCCAAGCAGCAGCTGAGCTAGGTGGGAACCAGAGCTTTTCTTTCCTCTCTCTGCCTCTTGGCTCGTGTCCTGCCCTTGCTTTCTCCTTGAGACTCGGAAGTGCTATCCACTTCCTCCTCTCTCTGCCTCTCCTGCCTCTTGGCTGGGCCTGTGTGTGTGTGGCTTGCCCACGGCACTCGTCTCCCTCCTCGAGACCAACGAAGGCTCTCTCTCTTCTCGCTTCTCAAAGCTGAGCCAGGCCAGGGCCTTTCCCACTATCCTTTTAGCTTCCTTGAAGCCTGGTGTTCCTCTGCAGGAATGGCTTGCACAAGGAACACCATCCGATTCCACAGGAAGAAGACAGGGAAGGAGATGCTGATACTCGTGATAGGGGAAATTTAGTGCCTCCAGGAGAGTCGATCTGAGAGATACATGGAGGCATTCCTGGCTTTTGATGAGGTGTACCAAGGGGTAACCAAGAAATGCAGAGAGCTAGGTAATAAGTCTAGAGCTAGGTAATAAATACTTTGCGATTTCAGGGTGGAATTTATGTGGAAGAAGAAACAGTGGACCATCACGCTCCTGATGTAAAACTCCTACTTGCCATTAGGAGGCCATAATTGGTAAAGGCCAATGGGAAATTTGGCCAGGACGCCGGGGTTACACTCCTAAATCATGTATTTCTTTATCATATTGGCTAGCTAATGTCCTCTCTTTGCTAGTTACTTGTGGCTGTGTTTCTGCTTTGCGTAGCAACGAATGACTATATTCTCAGGCAGAGGAATGTAAACAGCTTAATTTTTGTGTTAAATAAATTTTTTTAATTAAAATTCATTCTATACAGGAATCGCATATTTGGGGACCGTTTCATAAAACTTTGATGCTTAAAATGTTAAGGAGAAATGGAAGACTGGTGTGTATTTTTTCTTTAAACTACCAAGACCAGCCAAATACAGTACAGTTTACATACAGGAATATGTTTATGTCCCTAAATTAATATAGTTTATGACCTTCAGATGTGTTATGCTCCTCTTCTTTTTATGCTCAGCTACTAAAATTTCCCTTTAGTTGTAAAATTCCATATAAATATTCAATACTAAGTGGATTAAAACATGCACAGAAAAGACATTAAATGATTAAATCTTTCCATGACCGACCAGCGCACCATGAGTGCCCTTGTCGGTCATTTTGGCCAGCCAATCACATGCCGCGGTATGACGCGTTATGATGTAGGGAAATGCCTGCGGTATGTTGTACCGCGAACTTTGAATGGCTGCATCTGTATTTGCCACTGTGCCAGCCATTAGCGTAATATGTGTGCTAATATTGAAACTAATGACCATAATAATAACCAATAGAGATTAGCAAAGTAAGAAGTTAAAAGACTACAGCAGACGGAAAATAAATGAATGTTATATTTGAGAACTAATGAGATAATTGAGTTTAGACCCAGTTGAAAAATAATAGTATTTTGCAAAACATCGGGTGAACAAATATGAAATTTTCAAAAGGCACAAAACTATAATGTGAGTGACAGTTTTAAAGACCATATGTAATCATATTTTACATGATCTCTTTTTGACAATACATGATCATGCATTTGATCACTTTCTATATTGTATTGTGTTAATAAAACTAATTGATCCTGGGGTCACAGGTGGTTACAAATGTTAGCAAAATAACATGGTTGTACCATATTTATATGTGATGTAGAACAGAAATATCCTCTTAAAAATTCAAGGTACATTTCATCATAGCACCGAACATATGATAAGTCTTAAGATAAGATCTGAAGGGCTTTTTCAGTTCATTCTAAGAAAAATGACGAACCGTGGATATTGATCCTAGTGTAGTCATTTGTGTGTTATGTGCTTAAAGCTCACTGTCACATACTGTATGCCGTAGTACAAAATCAAGTTTCTTACCCTCCTAAAATACTACTGAGCTTAGCCTAGATACCTTTCTTTATCAACATCCACCTGTAAGTCCATGTTTCAGTCTGTGACTCCCCCTCAATCCCCCCAACAGAAGATGAATCCTGTATGCATTATGTCAAGACTGCAGTGTCAAGAGGTAGATTAACAGCACATTCAAGTTCTATTTCTTCCTCCATAGTAACGCTCATTTACATAAACAGATAATCCCAGATAAAAATTTCCATTAGACAAAGGTGAAATGGATCAATTTTTTCTGCCAAGATAAATCTTACATCTTACACCGACAGGGTCATTACACAAGAGACATTTCAGGAATAATGTATTTAAAAATCAACCGATAGCAGCCATTTTCAGCTTTCCAATTACCTTTAAGAAAAGCTTATTCTGTGGACAATAAAGCACATTACTGCACAATATGATACAGTCCATAAAGATCACAATGTTTGATGAGAGGTTAGAGAAAGCTCAGCATATTTAGGGGAATGTCAGAACCTTAGAGTTATCTCAGACATGTTTCTGTGCCTGCCATGCAAATGTCCTATTACATTGAGTCAAAGTAGATTAACATGAACATTAAAAATATAAACAGTTTTTTTATAAAATAGAATTGATGAAAGAGTAGATTGGCAGGCCTGCAAGATGATGCTGCTGTTGCAGGACAGAAAATGAAAATCTCATTAGTCTTCTTCAAGCTCAACACTCAGATTTAAAACTGACCTTGAGACACCCCCTCTTTTAGGCAAGAAACATGATGCTCTGGGTCTTTATTGAGCTGCAAATGCCAAATGTGCTGGATGAGTGCCAGTTCAAAGGACAGCTTTGCACATTGTTCTCCAGAGACTGGGGTTCAAAGCTCACTCTCATTTCCTGAGAGTCTCAATCACTACTTATGGTTGAGAATGACTGAGTACTTGGCTAAAAACCAGTAGCTTCTAGGCAATCACTTTCAATCATTTCAGAGAATGTGAAATGCATCAGAACTTCATAGCTATTTATTTCTTACATCATCTGAGAGGACACAATGGGACTCACTCAAAAAATATTCTAATGCAATTAAGCCAAAAATAAGTGGTAGGTAATGAAAAGCCATGTTCACAAACCATGAAAAGGCATTGGAAAGCTTTGCATAGATACACTCATGTAAAACCTTAATGAGGACAATGATCCATACAGAGCATTCACAAATACTTTCTTATGTTTTATCTCGCCATGGAGGTGCACCTTGCAGGCAGAAAGGCAATGAGAAAGGAAGAAGAAAGGTCCAGAAACCAAATGACCACAGCACCCAGAATATTATTTTAAATTCATGATCAAGTTTTTTATATATATATACAGTAAATATATTATATCCATCCACACATAACTGCTATATCTACTGTACATAGAGATACAGAGAGCCTGAGCTCTTGTAGACAAATGTCTCTGGACAGAATACCACTCCATCGAAAGGGAAAACATACAGTACATGCACACACATGCAGAGAAAAATTAGAGCTACCAATTAACCTATACAGGAGGTCCTCAGACATTGAAAAATAAACATGCAAGCAAAGGAGAATATGTATACTCCACAAAGAACTACCCTTTAACTGAACCCAGATCTCAGTTCTAGCCACCACATCTCTGTGCCATCAGAGTCGAGAATATTTCATATTCTACAAAACAACAATTGTTTCCACTTGTTTGCTCCGACATTTCTCCATGTTCCTGTGTGAGGCCTATGTAGCATGCATATTAGTTAGACGTGTAGCTGTGTCAACGATATGCTAACTATTTAAATTGCACATGTATACAAGGGGCACTCTTTGTGAATACAAATCTACTTTTGATTAGATACATTATTGTACAAGTGTTGAAAAGAATACATAAGTTACTTGGTAGGTGTTCACTACTGTGAATGAAGTACGATGGCTGCAATAGTAACATACTATACGTGCAAGAGATGATTTATATCACTTATAGCTGCATGTACTGTATTTGTATGGATAATTGTTAAAAGAACATAAAATATTTCTTTGAAAATTACTAAGAGAATGATACTTTGAATTGTTAACATCTGTAAGAAGAGGGGCAGTACTGGACCAGGAAACTATAGACCAATCAGTCTTACTTATGTTCCAGGTTAGGGCTTTGAAGTGATAGAATCAAGTTATGAAAATGTTTTTCATACAGCATGTGGCATTTTAAGAGACATATGAAATGTATTTTGCTACAGCTTTAGGTGACTGGGAAGTTTCTCTTAGATTTTAGATAATGTTTGTGACACCTAGCAGAGTAAACACTTCTAGCTTCAAAGCAGAGGGGATGTTTGCTGAGATGTGGTGGGTGGCCTGAACCCAAAACAATTGTAAAGTTTACCTTGGTATACCTAGGTAATTATGTCATGGGTTAATGATTGTCAGTGAGCAGTACAGAAACACATCATATAAGATCACATTAAGAACAGCAAGAGGAAAAAGGATAGGAGAGAAGAGAAAGGAGTCCAGAGGAGCTGGAACTTGAAGCTTGCACCAAGCAAGAGCTCCTAATTCATAATCATCCAGACAAAACCTGGTACTGTGGCTAAAGATCTATGCCTAGGGCTGGAAGGTTGCTGGTTCAAATCCCGCATAACAACATGTTATGTTATGTGTTTAAGGGAACTTGGGTTTCCTGGGTAAAAGACACCTCAGTTAGAAATGTCTTTCCTGCTTGTGGGTGCATTTTTAGAACGGAGATAGGCTCCCATTTATTTTGTGGCATCCGGAGTGCGGGGAGAGAGATCTAACTGTTGGTTGTATTGCATTTATTTAAGAGTTTCATATTTAGTTTAAGTCTGGGGTTTTTTCTGGGTGATTAAAATGTTAGGCCACTAAAATGCCACCTTTTTTGTAAATACTGTATACATAGAATAACTTGTGTGTTGTTGTTGTCTGTAGCTTATTGTTTGTCTTGCCCTTGTTAATAAACATTTGTTTAATCAAGTGTGCCAGGATCATTACTCTTTTCATTAAAGCTGTGCCTGAGAACAAATAATTCATGTGTTTCTAATTATACCAACTACTCGGATATATTCTGGACCTGGGGTTCTTAAACTGGGGGTCGCGACATAGTCCCGGGGGGGTCGCACAATAGGCAACAAACAGAACCAACCAAAGGTGAACACACACACTAAGGTGGTAAACAGGACACATACGCAGCTTAGTAGTGCTATGCAGTGCTTAGTCTGGTTTCGAGGAACAAACAGATCCGAAAGTGACATCCGAAAAAAGCAATAATCCAAGATCCAATGCCAAAAGTCAAAAAGCGCACGACATTTAAAGATTATTCCAAAAATTAAGCATAAGATGACTGGAGATAAAGCCTTTTACTACTGCGCACCCAAACTGTGGAACAGTATTCCTAAAAATATTAGGGAGGCTGGCTCTGTGGATATTTTTAAACGGCAGCTCAAAACTTTACGCTTGCCTTTACTTGATTTTTCTTATATAATTCCAGTGCTATTTGTAATGTTTGTGCATAGTTCTTTTAATTTGTTATTGTTGCTTATTTTAAATTACTTAAAGTTTTTTTAACTAACTTTTTTTTAACAAGCACTTTGAGTTGCAAAAATTATATGAAAGGTGCTATATAAATAAAAATTAATATTATTATAATTATTAAGTGAGTAGGCTTACAATTTATACAACGTGACGATTTTTAAATCTCTGTGTGAGTGTCTAAGGATGGGGTGGGGGTGTCGCTACATATTTTTCACCCCAAAAAAGATTTGCACTCTCAAAATGGTTAAGAGTTAAGAACCCCTGTTCTAGAGAAATCACTTGTAAAGCCCTCATCAGGCAGTAATGGGACACTGAGTGGACAAGCAATGTGGCTGGTGATGTCAGCCTCAGGAGTGCATGTTGTGATAGATGGGAACCTGTCTAAAATAGTTGGGAACTAGCAGGGACATCATTAACTCCTGGGACCTTTGGAGGAAGGACAGGGGTTTATGTACATGTAGGGTCTTTCTGTATCCCCATCCTGACCTGTGGGCGTAGGTTCCCACCCTGACCTGCCAGGCCTGTATTAGTCAGGATACTGCACCTTCACTAAGTCTTATAATTGCTTTATTGTTGTATGTTGGTGAAAGTAGTCTTTTTAAGGGTAGATATCCCATGCCTTTCTGATCAATAAAAAAGCACTTTCATGATCATTTCTATGTATTGCCCATGTTATGCACTTGTAAATTGGGGGTTATGAATAATAATTTTATTTAGTGACTCTCTCTCATCCTAGCGTTAGTCCCGCATCAGCAGGGCCCGCTTGTCGGCACGCCCATCTCCATTTACCAATAAATGCAACCGAGAATACTCCAACTGGCGTGTCGCTTCACCTGCTGTTGGAGTGGGGGTGGAGGAGAACAAAGTAATGTAGCCAATTCATAGAGGGAGATTATTAGGAGACATAGGAAATTTGGCCAGGACGACGGGGTTACACCCCTACTCTTTTCGAGAAACACCCTGGGATTTTTGCTTTTTTTGCTTTTTTTGATTTTGATTTTCTGACCACAGAGAGTCAGAACTTCGGTTTTATGTCTCATCCGAAAGACGGCGCTTGTTTACAGTATAGTGTCCCCGTCACTATACTGGGGCATTAGGACCCACATGGACCGCAGGGTGAGTGCCCCCGGCTGTCCTCACTAACACCTCTTCCAGCAGCAACCTTGGTTTTTCCCAGTAGGTCTCCCATCCAGGTACTGACCAGGCTCACACCTGCTTAGCTTCAGTAGGCTGCCAATTGTAAGTTGCAGGGTCACATGACTGCTGGCATTTTATTTAGTGACTAAACTGCTATAATAGTGGTAAAGTAATAACAAATCAAATTACATAAAATCATGAATTGGGTTAACATCTGGGAAATAACATTTAGCAGTGATATATACATAGTTATGCACAGTGATAGCAGGAACACATTACTGAATGGATTATGGAAGCTGCAGAAAGATACTCATGAAAGAGATCTGAGTATTTAGAATAGATTCCTCATCAGCACAATGGGAAGAAGTAAACAAAACGTTTGGGTATAAAACAAACAGTGGAATTTAAATTCAGGGACGTAATTCCTAAGTTTTAGCTTGTATTATTAATATTAGTTCAGGTGGGTCACAATATTAATATTATTATTATTAGATTGTTGTTTTGGTACTGCAAAATTATATCACAGGGTTAGCAAGAATTCAAAGAAAAGTAACAAGAATGATTCCTCTGATCTCAGTAAATTATATACAGCCAAGGTAAGGTAGATACATTTTTTCATTAAGAACTAAGGAGATTCAGAAGAGTTTTGATTCAAATATGTAAGATTTAAGCTCACTCAATTGTGAAATCAGGTTATGGGGTCACTAAAACCAATTTTATTTAGGACAGGTAATATGAGACAGTTCTTTATATAAATGTTGTAGACATCTGGAGCAGATGTCTCGAGCAGCAACTACTTTCTCGGGAAAGAAGTTGAGGTGAAAACTCTGGCACATGTGGGTACATTACATAAGACAGAAAAAAATCACTTTGAACTTTACATTTATTTAAATGATGTTAATTTATGTAAACTTATCTACTTTCTTTTGTGAGGATGTTAAAAAGAACATGAACAAATTATCATGCAGGCTTCAACTTCACTATGAAATGAAGAGGGCATATTTCAAGTCCTTTCAAGCTGTGAATGTTTTCACCTCCACTATGTTGACAACTTTTAAGTGTTCCATGATATATGTGCTTTGGGCAAGACCCTCTGTGAAAAGAAATATGATTCCTAATACTAAAGAGATGTAGCAACTTGCATTCAAAAGCTAAAAACAAAATACTTTCATTTCAAACCCTTGTAATAGCGCCATCTGGTGTATAGTCTTTTGATTTACCAGAAAACTTCAGCGAGTATTGAAATAACATTTGCATTACCATAGAGACAAAAATATATTTTTCTTGATATTCTTTGCACTTTTATTTGTACTGAACTGTCCAGTAGTTCACAATAATTTAAAATGCGTTATTTTTCTGTAAAACAAACAACTCTTTTATTTAAAAGATGCAATGTAATTTTCTATTTAAATTAGTAAAACATACATTTTCAATTGAAACAGAAACAGGTAATTTCTTAATTCTTTCAATTATTTTTTATCATCAAAGAAAAAATGGACATGCGTTATACAGTTTTCAAATACAGTATCTAAGAAAAGCAAACATTATACTTCATTTTTAATCAATTTTACTTACAATACCTATGCAAGATGAAAAATTAATAAATATTTAATTGAAATATTCATTATTAATTTCTTTAAGAAATGTATGTTCTTTAATGTAAGGATGTCATGATTTTAGCACTTACAAAATCTATAATTATGTAATAGTTAAGTTAAACTGAAAATGATTGAGAATGGGTTATTTAAATTTGTTTTTGAGTAAATTGAACTTGAGCAAATAATATTGACCAAGTAGTGGGATAATTGCATCTATGCCAAATACTGTCATAATAATATAAAAAAATCTATTTTTAACAAATGTAGAGACATTTCATGATTTTGGCCAATACATTTTGTATCCATAGTTGTATTATAATTATTGAAATGAAAATTATTTAAATAGGAGTAATAAAAGTATATAAACTGTAATAAGTGATAAGACATCTAGCAGAAATCTTGCCACATTATAATTTATACAATTATATAGACAATTTGCCTTAACTTGTAAATGAAAAGAGAGTAATATTAGATGAATATCTATCAAATTTAACATAAATAATATTAGACTATAATTCCCTGTATGTAAGCTTGTTCTTTTGGCAGGGGTCTACACAGCTGGAGAGTGACACCTACAGGAACATTCTCAGCTCTAATAGTGAATGTGCTGTACAAAACAAAAAGTACTTTTATTGGAGCTATTACTGTAGGCTCTGATGAATATAACAAAACAGGCAGATTACCTGAAATTATTGTATTTTAGATTATCTTAAATTATTGTTTTTTTTATCAATAAATAAGGTTTGGTCTTTCTGAGAGTTGCTTAACTATATTTTAAATGAATACCTTTTAAATTTACAACTCTAGGCTATATTATAACCATTTATTGTTCTGTTTATTTGTATATACATATAGTTTGTTTGATTTTGTTCAGGTGGGTAGTTGCGTCAGCATGCATAGGCTGCAAAGGAACAAGTAATAGGTTTATTCCATGCTGAAAAAAAGAAGAAAGAAAACACAATGTTTCGGCTGTGGAGCCTTCTTCAGGTGTGAAGAACACCTGGGAAGGACACCTGAAGAAGGTTCCATGGCCGAAACATTATGTTTTCTTTCTTCTTTTTTTTCAGCATGGAATAAACCTATTACTTGTTAGTTTAATTACAGCATACAAATCAAAACCATAGTTACTATGCCTCTAAAATATCTGAGTGAAAGATGAATTTTTAATGAAAAATATATTAATAAGTGGAGAAAGTTCAAGTTCAAGTTTAAGTTTATTGTCACTTATACTCATACACAGGTACTGTATATGGTATAACGAAAGGCCCTCTCATCATTGTCTGTGATCAGACCAACAACTGTGGTGTCATCGGCAAACTTGATGATGGAGTTGGTGTTTGGCCTTGCAGTCATGGGTGTAGAGGGAGTAGAGCAATATACTAAGCACACACCCCCGGGGGACTCCTGTGTTCAGAGTTAGTTTGCCAGAGGTGTGGTTTCCAAGCCTGACAGCCTGAGGTCTGCCTGTCAGAAAGTCCTGAAACCAGTTGCAGAGAGGGTGTCAAGACCCAGTGCACTGAGTTTCTTGACTATTTTCTCTGGAATTATGGTATTAAAAGCTGAGCTGAAGTTGATGAATAGTAGTCTTGCATATGTGTTCTTTTTATCCAGATGGGATAGGGCAGTGTGTATGGCAATGGAGATTGTGTCATTTGTGGATCTGTTGGGCCGGTAGGAGAATTGGTACAGGTCCAGTGTGTCTGGGATGGTGTCCTTAATGTGCCTCATGACCAGCCTCTCGAAGTACTTCATGATGACATGTGTTAGTGCCACCAATCGGTAGTCATTAAGGCATGTCACTGTGGTTTTCTTCGGTACTGGGATAATGGTGGTTGTCTTGAAGCAGGTGGGGACAGCTTGGGCCAGAGACATTTTGAAAATGTCTGTAAATACACCTGCCAATTGATTGGAGCAGGCTCTGAGGTAACTATTGATGGTAACTATTAATATTAACTTACATGCCAGTTCTAGAAATTCTATAGATTATAAAAAACACTGTACAGTGAATGACATGTGTGCAATTCTGAAGTTTTTAAATGAAATGCAGATACTTTTTCTTAAAATTGCTCCAGTTTCAGTATTTAGGTTAATTACTAGTACCTTTAAGGTAGCAACATTAAGTCACTTAATGGAAGGTTATACATTTTCGTCTTGGTATTGGGGAAGTTATTTTTCTTCTTTCTTTTCCTATGCAAAAATGTTTTCATTTTGTATTGTTCTTGACACTTTCAATCAAAGAACAATGAAGAATAACACAGTGAAAAAGTATTCACTTAAAAATGTAGAAAATCCAAAATGTATATTTTTTAGCCAAAAGCTAACAATAATATAATAATGCTGCATAGAACAATATAATTACAATACACTTATACTATTAGTATTAGTATTAGAACGTTCAGTATACGAATTTTGAAGAATTTGTACCTTGTAATTCAGTAAAGGAACGAAATTACGCTGGAAGGCATTGTGGTAAGGGACGCCATGAGGCAGCAGTGCTTTGTTTATGATCACAGTGAAAGCCTGTGCTCTCATTTTCAAAGTGCTTTTTTGTGTGTTTGTTTTGTAGTTGCTGTTTATTATGAGATCTTAAGGAAGAGAAAAATATTATTTTATAGTCACCAAAAGTATGCACATCACTCTAGCCGATCACTTGGATAGCTATCTATTACGAAAGAATGAAAAATGTAAATATAATATTATTTATCATTACTCAATAAGTTTTCTATAATGGTCTGTATGTTATAATATGTTTAGGCTGGTTTTAGAGTGAACTTGGCTTCGGTTCGGAAAGGGGTGGATTTTTTCCCATATGAAATAATGTAATTTTTATTTTCAATTTACGATCTTCTGCCTTCCAAACAGATTTTTAGGAATGAATTACTGTAGGCGCAGATACCGGTGTATGAGTGTAATACAATATACATTAATAATACCATAGAAGAATGCAATAATACACCAAATTATATTATGGCTAGACAAGAGAATTCACACAAATTAAGTTTGTGTACAACAGTTGTACAGTGTGTCACAAATCTTTGGCACAAACATTTTTCCAATTAATTGACATAAAGAATTCAAACTAGCTATTATTTGAAGTCTAAGAAAATTCTCAAAAGGGCATGCCAAATATTTCACCAACAGACATGTTGAACATGAAAAAAACTTTCAAATGCAGCTCTGAAATTAGACAAAGCAAAACTTTTAAAGATCATTAAACTTTGGGTGCTACTGTTTGTAAGGAGTACAACTTAGTCTTGTACAGTCTAACTATTGGAAACTTCTCTCTACTGAAAGTAATTTAAAGTTCTCTATATTGACTACTACGTAGCTTCTGCCACAGATTGTTTTATGTTACTAATGCATTATTATTAGTAGTAGTAGTATTGTTGTTGTTGTTGCTGTTGTTGTGCCTCTGCTACTCATTGGTAATCTTCTCACTTATCACTCTTTGGTGGATGAGTGATGTGTGATCATTAATTGGTGGATCTTCCTTTGTGTGACTAACCATGGCCTATGAATTTTAAAATCATGTCCAGATGTGCCTATGGCTCTCTGCTAGACATCTAGGTTCCAGTGCTGCATATCCATCGTGGGAAGTTTGGATTCTCAATATCCTGGTGAAAATCTTTATCCAAAAGACAAACTCATCTTCCTTTACTCCCTACTTACCATAGGCCATTCTGTGGCTGAGATCACAAAGAGGATGCCTCTTTAGCTACAGTCCTATGCCATTACACAAACTGATGTTTGAAAAATCTTTCTAAGTGAAATAATAGGCTTTGTCCCTGCAGTATTCTATTAAATGAGAAAAAAAATTAAGAATGTATTAAGAAGTGATGAAAGCAACAACTATTCATTTCACACAAAATTAATTTTCCATGAAAATCTGCAAGAGAAGGAAGGCTGGGAAATGCAACACATACAGTATGATAATCAAAAGTCTGTTTGTTTACAGTACTGAAAAATATTTACATTATTGAAAAATACATTCAATACTTGCATCAGAGATATACAGATGCAGCCATTCAAAGTGCGCGGTACAGACACAATTACCTGCGGTGTCGCGTATTATGACGCAAGATGACGTTGGGTACCGCGGAACGTGATTGGTTGACCGACAGGGGCACTCGTGGTTCGTTGGTCTGTTGTAGAAAGATTTACTGTAAACGTCTTTACTGTGCCCGTTGTAGATATTGAATTTTACCACTGAAGGGAAATCTTAGTGGCTGAGCATAAAAAGAATAGGAGCATACTGTAACGCGTGTGAAGGCCATAAACGATATTAATTTTGGAACATAAACATACAGTATATAGCTGGTCTTGGTACTTTAAAGAAAAAAATACACACCAGTATTCCATTTCTCCCTAAACATTTTAAGCATTTTAAGTCTTTAACTAACGTGATACCGGAGTCAACAATCATACTTTTAGAATTTGATTAATAGGTAATATAATATGGATTCACGTATCTAAAGAATTTAATAACGGTATGATTATATTCGTGTACTGCGACAGGGCTGTGTAGGGCTGTTTCGCCTCCTTGTTCATGCGAGCTGTTTTGTAGCCCACTGGTCTACGTGCCTGACTAACAACTGGCAGGTTGTGTGTTCGAATCCAGCTGATGTTGGACTTTTCTTTTAACAAACATTTCTTCAAAAAAATAGAATAGCGATATTATGGACAATCAATTGACTTTTATATTTCAAAATATCGCAACATGATCGATTCTAAGTCATTTTTGATAACAATGAATAGTCACCTTTGTAAGAAAACCGGCTCAGGGACGCCAAATATGTAGCCAAAATGTAAATGTAGTGGCTCTCTGAAGGCACCAGTTCTGTAGGGTTTGGGCATTTAAGTTGCCTTTACGGTCTTCCCTAAGCGTTCCAACTTTTGCTGCTGTTGATACAGTCTGTCATTACCCTCTGGCATCTCTGACACCTGCCTTCTTGGGGCAGTCAGGGTGAGAGTGCCAGTAGCACACAAACCTACCAGAAAAAGCAAACGCACAACAGTGGCGGCAGCAATCAGTCCTCCCAAAAGTCTTTTCGGGTGGCTGATCCCAGTCATCTCCTTCTGAGTGACTGTTGCCTTTCTAAGCTGGCGCAGTGTGTACATGGTGTTTTTCTCAGTATGCCCTGTGGCAACTTGGGCACCAACATCCTGGAAATCTGAGGAAATCTGACGCAGCTGCTGATGCTGCTCCTCCTTTTCCAGGGCATCTGCTTTTTCAATTTGTTCATGCCTGTGCTCTAGGAACCCTGCAGGGGGTGGTGCAGCGGTGGAGCATGCCTGACCCTCGGCTGAGTGGTCATCTGGAGCACCTGAGTGATCTGGGATTGTTACCCCATTCTCACTGTTCAGGTCCACCCTGCGCACTTCCTGATTGAGGAATCCCTCTATCGGCATGTTTACAGTCGTTTGCTGGGCGTGGGTGTAGAACACCTGCTCACTCCCCCCTTCCCTCGCTAGGGGTTCAGGGAGCTGCCCCAGCACTGGTATAGCTAGTTCACTGTCTTTGAACTTACTATCACTCACCAGGCCCATGTCAGTGCAGGCTGGGGTTCTGACACCCCTCTTTGCGATGTCCTGCACTGGCAGGCGGGTGGCTTGACCATCCAGCTCCAGTCTTGGTGAACCACTGTTGGTCAGACTCAGACTGACAGACTGAGCTGGTGGCTGTAAGAAAACCGGCTCGGCTTTCATTCCCTGTCCCTTCTGGGGGACTGGGTGTGTTGGCAACCCTGCCGTTGAGGCAGGAACAATCAGGTCAGTCTCACTCACTACCTGGTAGTCGTGAGAAATAATGTTACCTGACTGCAGGTTCCCTGGGTCACAGCAGAGGGAATCGGCATCTGGGATCAGGTGTGTCTACAGCGCAGTAGTCTCAGCGTCCAGCTGGACCTCCTGTCTAACCTGTGAATATTGCACCAGGGGCACCTGGCGATGGCCCGTGACAGCTGCTCAAGCAGATCCTCACTAATAGAGGACCTGTCAGGGCTAAGGGCGAGGGATGCATCACCAACCTGCTCTCCTGCCATCTGGATCCCTTCCACCACTGCAGGGTGGTGGTCCTGACCCCTCTTGGGTGCCAGGGTGCACAGGGAAAGCTCCTTTTCATCGCCAGGTGGGGAGATCTGCTCCTCTTTAGGTAAAAGGTGTGTGCTTTACCTGGTGGATCAGGCGGCTGCTCGGAGCCCCGACCCTGTGGCATGGAGGCTGTTGTGACCTCAGCCGGGACACGACTTCCCTGTATATCAAGAAATATATAGAACAAGAAAATATTTTTATTTCTTGTCCAGGGGGAACAGAAGGAATCTTCACATAGGCTTCTGTGTTCAGTGGGCACTGTGTGAGCACAGTCTGCCTCTTGGCCCCCCTTTCCTTCTGTACAGAAGGCTTAGGAGCCTTGACCTGTTTCCACACTTTGCCTTTCTGGTGATCCACCAACAGTTCCTCTCTGAGTTGCATGCCCTTTTCTTTTTCTACCCGTTTGAGCTTGCCGTGTGACATCAAACACCTTTCAATCAGTGTCTCACTGGGTAAGACATCTCCCATGGCAGCCCTGAGGTAAAAGCTTCTTGCTTTTCCTCTGTGTTTTACTGCCTGCTCTGTGACTTCAGGGGTGGAGTCAGCACTCACTTGGGAGTGGCTGACCTCATCCAGGCAGGAACCCTTCCGCTCAATCAGATAGACTGAGGGAGGGAGAGGGGGCGGGTCTCCGCCTCCTCCAGTGGAGAGTATCAGCTCATTCACGCTTCCGGCAGCCTTGGGGAGCGGTTGTCCCTGTCCTAAAAAAGCTTGTTCAAGCCTGGCCAGGCGGGCAGCTACTGAATCCTTTTTTTCAGCTTTTTCTAGCCCTTTCCCTCCCCCGGTGTTCTCATGGCACTTAGGACGCTGGGTGCGGTCCTGTATGCCTGCTTTGGAATGGGGCTTAGCCAGCTCAGGAGCCTGTGCTCCTTCGAGCAGGAGGGAATTAACCCTGCTGGCTCTGACGGCGAACACAGTCGCTTTAACAGGGTTTTGCTCAGAGTGACTTTGGACATCATACTCCCAGGCTTTCTGCACGAATCTCTTAATATCAGTCATTTTCATGGTCTGTGCATCTGTATCCGTTAAGATCATCTTTCTGACTGACGGGTGGAGATTCGCAATGAATAAACCCTTGAAATGTGTGTTCTCTTCGCAACCCTCATCATTTCGCCCTGCAAAATAAGTTCGTCTAAGTCTCTCGTAATATTCGCGAGGGGACTCTGCTCTCTCGTGCTTAATGTTAAGTGCGGCGGCTATCGCGGCAGTCGGGTCAATAAACGCACTGTATTCTTCGATAAGTGCTTGACACAGCTCCTCAAAATCATTACAGACTTCTTTCATTTGCCTAGCCGTCCACTCATGTACAGCTCTGCTGGTAGTTTTCCTGACCAGAAACACTTTCTCCTGTTCTGTGGCGTTTGAAAAGATCAAGAAAACCACAAGATCAAGTATGCAATCAACCCGGTAGATCGCAAAAGATCACAAAACAATCAAGCACTGCTTAAAGAGCAAGGGGAACTTTTTTCCTTTCGGCTTTCAGCACACTGTATTGTCGTGTATGAAACCCGCGGCGTTTTATTTTGAATTATTCCGCTTGGTTGACTCATTTCAGTCTTGCCACGCCCGTCCAGGGACACCAAATATGTAATGATATTTATAGCCCGCCCAGGGATGCCATAAATGTAAGAAAACCGGCTCAGGGACGCCAAATATGTAGCCATAGCCAAAATGTAAATGTAGTGGCTCTCTGAAGGCACCAGTTCTGTAGGGTTTGGGCATTTACTTAGACAATTATTAATTGTAGCAGTAAATCACAAAGTTGATTCTTTTGATGGCTTTAGAGTCCAACCATGTGACATAACTCAAACAACGCACACACACACAGGTACTAATACACGAGGATACATTTATTAATACATAGAATATGCATATAAACCTAACAGATCTTATCGAGAGGGTTATCAGATTACAAAAGATATATATTCAATCAGTTACAAAGTGTTACACATATCAAGAGTACATACGTTCAGTATATCATTTATTAAGACCGTTTCGTAAATGAACTTGGTTATAACTTCTACATTAGATACTCAAAACAAGTACATAACTCTTAGGAATTAAATTGATATCAACTGGTTGGGATAACAATTGAATTCTCGAGCTGTAATGCATTGAAGTTGAATACTCATCCAATCTCTGGGGATTCAGATCTCCTGCGGGCACAAAGAAACAGTTGCAGGCTGTTGCTGTCCAATCCGCGCTCTCTGGCTCGGAGCCAGGCTGTGCTGTGCGGCTTGCGACGGTGCGCTGCTGATGCTCACTGACCGGCTAGTTAGTGTTGGCTTTAACTAGCAAAGTTTGTGCACAGGAGAAAAGATGACTGTGGGTCCCAGCAAGTCAGGAAGAGGACCGGTTCGTTCCTGATGAAGAGCTAGTTCTGAATAGTGATTCAGCTGTCCACAGTTCTGACCTGTTCACGAGGCCTGCTGCTGGTGCTAACCTCGGGTGGATCCTCTGGTTACTCTCTGGCAACCTCCACTCTAGACTCTTAGAACAAAGGAAAGTTCTGGCACTCGGACACACTGGCCGTTCCGTGGTTGTCCGGGCTGAGTCTCAGGATGGTCAGGAGGCGCGCTGCGAGAATGTCCTGCCCTTGGGAGCCTTCTGCTCCTGGGCCGTCCTGCCCTGGAATTCTCCTTTGAATTCCCTTTAGAAAAGTCCACAGAATTTTCCTGAAATCTTGAATCTTACTGAATCCCTCAGGCTCTCTGTGTTGCCTGTTTTTACCTGGAGGAACTTCAGCTCGTTGATTGGCTGAAAGTTCCATGGGCATCAGAGTCCCACGTGGGTTACTCGGCCCTACCAGTCCCTGATTGGTTGATCAAGGTGAGAGATGAGTCACTTACTCCTGACACTTAGGAATGCAGTCCAGATGTCCATCTGGCACTCCCTAGACAGATAGGCGCCAATGGATGACCATTGATCTTGATAGCCAGGCTTAGCTAAGTGCATCCCCCTTTGGGAGCTGTCCTTATCAAAGGAACTTTAAATCAGCCTGCATGAATAGATGAACAGAGAAATGGGGCCTCATTTGGGAAGCTCAGAAACACTTAATTCTGCCTTATTATTAAGCCTCGCCGCTACACCTTCTTCCCTTCTGACAACAGTCCCTGCTTCTGCTTCCTGCTTCTATTGTGTGTGTGTGTGCAACAGAGTAAATTTTTATAGAGAAATGGAGGCTGGACAGTATGCATTACAATATAAATATTTATATTGATTTAAATCGTGTTCTGATTTAAATCGCAAACGCATGTTTAATTATATGTGTTTTTTAATCATAATCAGGCTAATGCAACATAAATTGATACAGTATCTTTGTCTTCTAAGTATCTTAATAAACTTTCAGCATAGCTTTCTACCCGTCAAGATTTATATTTCTTGGGATTTGGGGATCAAACGTGGAAGGATTAGATTGTAATCGTTTTTATTTGTCAAATACGTGATTGTATTTCTGAATGTTATGTGACACCTACAGTAGTTCACTGCTTTAAATACATCGAATTAAGAACGTTATGTGTAGCACTTTAGATCTTTTTTCTGAACCAGGGAAAATCTGATCATGTTTCTCTATAATAATAATAAAAAACTTTATTTTACATATCGCCTTTAAAAGTGGCATCTCAAAGCAATACAGTAGATCGAAAAACAGTTAAAAGGGACCAAATTAAATACCAGACAATCGCAAACGCGTTTTCAATAAAATTATTTTATTCATACAGCAGAGAGTGAGAGGGACATCCAGCAGAGAGAGACACACACACCGGTTTTCATTGACAAAATTGTTTTTTTTTCAATTCCTCTTGTCTAACAGGAATGTTTTGTTTGTGGACAGACTGTTAGACTAGAGGAAAAGAGCGCCTCCTCCTACGAAGCATTAATCGCGTATCTAAGGAAAATTGCAGTATACCTTTGTTCATTATACAGTATCTCATTTTGTATTTCGATAAAAAAAAATCGTTTGCCCAGCCACTATTGTTGTTATTGTTTTTATGTTGTTATGTTACATTATAATTTGGGTGTCTCCTCTTGCCAGATAAGTCTAAATTGCAACGGAAATTGCAAAAATGCACTTAGAATCTGTCCAAGCCCTCCTACGAAAATTATTTAAACTGCGACACTGATCATTCATCTCTAAATAAATTTTATTTTATATAGCGTTTTAAGCGAATAGGTAATTAGATTGCTCATAAACCTAATCGCTTTTTCTACATAAACACAGCATGATTGCTCTCTGAAAATGCTTTTCCTTTATTTTTAAAGTAGGCTCAGATTTCAACTATAGATCGTATTATTATAAACTTTCTTGGAAAAATGTATTTTATGTTAACCATGTTTGCTATTAATTCATTTAGGGCTAAAATACGTTCATTGTCTTCCAATCGAGTCAAGTTGACATTGGAAGCTTGCCACTCCCGGACTGTTAAACCAACGCATTAGCATGTTAAAGCGATTCTATTGAGGGAGGAGCCCAGCTTCCACTTAACACCGTACTTCCTACTTTGAAAATACCTGTGAAACCGGTTTAATTTGTCACAGCCAGCACTCCGGCAGAGAGGGGGTTGAGTAAAGTGGAAGCAGGTGAGATTTCCAGCGAAAGACACCTCCCCCCCCCCCTCAAAAACCCAGTAAGCAGTAATGCTTTAAGTTGAAAATCGAGGTAGATTTTGAGGATGATAAAGAGGATAAACTGGGATGGGAGGAGGGTTTGGTTTTGCATAAGGGGCGGGATTATGATAATTGGAGGAATTTGCGAGAGTATAATGGTTTGATATATATGATTTTGTATTGTGGTTGTTATCTATGTTTTTGGTTGGTATTATGTTTATATGGTTGTTTTTGTTGGTTGGTTGTTATTATGGTTATTAATAATACGATCTATAGTTGAAATCTGAGCCTAAATAAAAAGAAAAAGCAAGTGATTAGTTCTATGAGCAATCTTATTACTTATTCGTTTAAAACGCTATATAAAATAAAGTTTATTATTAATTTGCTGGACAGAGCGGTGAACATTATTATGCATAAGACAAAGAAAACTAAATCTGTGTACGCTGTAAGGTTTTTACTTCTTAAACTTTTAAAATACACGTTTCGAATAGAAAGAAATCCTCTTCCTGGTACAGTACTGTATGTATAGCAAACCAGCACGTCTTTTTTCTCCAATCAGAGGGGTGTCAGATGGTGTCAGCCAATCACCATTCTGAAGCTATGGGGAGACCACAGAATTCTGTCCCATAGTTTAGACAGATGATAGATACTTTTATTGATCCCGTGAGGGAAATAAAGTAAATCATTTTCATTTTAGGAATATATTTTTCATTTTAGTTATAGTGGACATAAAAACAAGAGTTCGCTGGCATTATATAATTATACGAATTACATAAATATAATTATATCTTATTAATTTCTTGAGATATGCAATTCTTTTAATACAGTCTTTGCTGCGCTCTAGAGGATCCTTGTGATATTTCGAGCTCTGGTTGAATGATAAGTGTCGCAGTTTAAATCATTTTCGTAGTTAGAAATTATGGAACGCTCTGTTAAAAGCAAGGGAGTTTTTATGTCTGTTGCAGTTCTTTTGCAACATGAATATAATTATATCGTTATTAATTTATTGAGATATTATATTCCCTTTTAATCAAATTCTAAAAGTATGCTTGTTGACTCCGGTATCACGTTAGTTAAAGACTTTGATGCTTAAAATGTTTAGGGAGAAATGGAATACTGGTGTGTATGTTTTCTTTAAAGTACCGAGACCAGCCGTATACTGTATGTTTAAGTTCCAAAATTAATATCGTTTATGGACTTTACACGCGTTGCAGTATGCTCCTACTCTTTTTATGCTCAAGCACTAAGATTTCCCTTCTGCTTCCCTTCTGCTTTGTGTAAGGATGGTATCAAAAGCAATCTTAAGTGGTGAGAAAGCTGTGCTCAATGTATTTAAGGGACTTAAAAGTAAATGGAGATGCTTCATATTGCTTGACTAATTTTAAAAACTAAGTTATAAATGCAGACGCTCCCTCGGTGCCGCACCGGGGGGAATTTTAAAAAAATTCCGGAATCGCATATCTCAAGAATTTAATAACGGTATGATTATATCCGTGTACTGTGGCAGGGCTGTGTAGGGCTGTTTCGCCTGCCTGTTCATGCGAGCTGTCTTGTAGCCTACTGGTCTAGGTGCGTGACTACCAACTGGCTGGTTGTGTGTTTGAATCCAGCTGGTGCTGGACTTTTCATTTTTATTTATTTATTTTTTAATCGCGTAACATAAACATATTACCGTATGCAAACTGTACTGTATACAGTATGTATATGTATATTTGATGTCTTAACTGTGCCCGTTTAATTGAATTAAAAAAAATTATTTAACACGAACATTAAGCTGTTTACATCTTCTGCCTGAGAACAGTCACCCGTTGCTACCCAACGCAGAATGGTGATTGGCTGACACTATCTGACACCCCTCTGAGTGGAGAAAAAAGACGTGCTGGTGTGCTATACACACTACCAGGAAGAGGATTTCTTTCTATTCAAAACGTGTATTTTAAAAGTTTAAGAAGTAAAAACCTTACAGCGTACACAGATTTCTAAACTGATCAGGATCGTTATCTTTGTCTTATGCATAATAATGTTCACCGCTCTGTCCAGCAAATTAATAATAAACTTTATTTTATATAGCGTTTTAAACGAATAAGTAATTAGATTGCTCATAAACCTAATCACTTGCTTTTTCTTTTTATTTAGGCTCAGATTTCAACTATAGATCGTATTATTAATAACCATAATAACAACCAACCAACAAAAACAACCATATAAACATAATGGTGGTGCTGGACCTTCCAGTTTTATTTATTTATTTTTTAATCGCGTAACATAAACATATTACCGTATGCAAACTGTACTGTATACAATATGTATATGTATATTTAATGTCTTAACTGTGCCCGTTTAAGTATTGAATATTCATATCTAATTTTACCACTGAAGGGAAATCTTAACATAAACATACAGTATATGGCTGGTCTCGGTACTTTAAAGAAAAAAATACACACCGGTATTCCATTTCTCCCTAAACATTGTAAGCTTCGAAGTCTTTAACTATCGTGATACCGGAGTCAACAAGCATACTTTTAGAATTTGATTAAAAGGGAATATAATATGGAATCGCGTATCTCAAGAAATTAATAACGATATAATTATATTCATGTTGCAAAAGAACTGCAACGGACATAAAAACTCCCTTGCATGGTTTCATTACGACCAGAATCGGTCTTGAGATATTTTTAACTTGATTTACAGTATTTGAGAGGTATGTCTTAACACTGATACTACAGTGCTTAAGTACTGCTCACGTATATGTTTCTAGGTTTATATTATGCATTTCATACGGTCAAATTACTTTTGAGCAATAAGAAGCGAGAAACGGTATGCGTTTTACTTTCGTTTTGTGCTGGGACCCGTGGATTGATTAGAGATATCAAGTACATACAAGTCATTTTTTAAATGTTGTAGTTCGTCTTGAAAAAATGTTACGAGTACATCATCTATCAACAATTACACAGGTTCTGTTTCCATGTTGCGGATTTTGGTTACGTAATATTATTTTCTAGATTTCACGTTGTGAATATGATGGGATGTCTGATGGGATATTTCTAAAAATCCATCCTCTGTAAAACGTCTTCTCTAGTTGTCCTGCATATGTATTCGCTAATGAAGCTGTGTGTTCTGAGCCTAGATCTCTACATTTCTGTATGAACCAGCTTAGAGGGCTAAAGACAGCTTGTGTTTAAATTGAGTGTAAGGCAATTTATGCTTCTAAAGTCATGGTCAGCATTTATCTTTGTACTGTGTTGTAAACTTGTTCTGTGCCAAGTCACATTATTTTATAGCGTTTTTATAGCGTTATCAAATACGGTGTTACTGTAGTTTCCTGACTCCCATGTCACATGGTCTGTGATTGAAACCTGTAAAACCGGTTTAATTCGTCACAGCCAGCACTCTTCAGGTGTGAGGGTCTTCTGCTCAGAATGAAACGCTAAAATGTTTGTGTATATTCTAATGGTAGTGGGGGCGGGGTGTGTGGGAACAGGTTTGGTTGAAACATTTTCTTTGAAAGCATTTTCTTCTTGTAACTGATCTTGTTACAGCATGTTACAGTTTACTATTATTAACCATATTAATTTTAAGTGCTTAATGTAAAATCTTGTAAAAATATATTTTCATTGTTCAAATATACATTAAGTCTGACTATCATATAATAAGTTAAATACAAAACTAAAGAAAAAATAGGGTTAAATATAATTCAAAATATTTTGCTAACAATGTTAACTGTTTATGAATAATAAAATATAAAATATTAATAAAATATTAATAAAATGTATTAACTAAGGAGTAGGATGGCACAGTTGTTAGTATGTTTTTTGTTTTTTTTTAACCCAATCTCCGGGAAACCATTAGTACGATGGTGAATCGGAGATTCTCAACCCTTGCTGCGTACGACTGGAAAAAAATTCGTGATCGGATCAACGAAATGCTTCGTAGGAGGAGGAGGTCTTTTCCTCTTGTCTAACAGTCTGTCCACAAACAAAACATTCCTGTTAGACAAGAGGAATTGAAAAAAAAACAATGTTGTCAATGAAAACCGGTGTGTGTGTCTCTCCCTGCTGGATGTCCCTCTCACAAACTGCTGAATGAATAAAATAATTTTATTGAAAACGAGTTTGCGATTGTCTGGTCTTTAAATTCTGGAGATACGCGATTCCATATTATATTCCCTTTTAATCAAATTCTAAAAGTATGCTTGTTGACTCCGGTATCGCGTTAGTTAAAGACTTCGATGCTTAAAATGTTTAGGGAGAAATGGAATACTGGTGTGTATGTTTTCTTTAAAGTACCGAGACCAGCCATATACTGTATGTTTAAGTTCCAAAATTAATATCGTTTATGGGCTTCACACGCGTTGCAGTATGCTCAGGCACTAAGTAAAAGGAGATGCTTCGTATTGCTTGACTAATTTTAAAAACTAAGTTATAAATATAAAAATTGCAGGCGATGCTCTGGTGCGTCGGCTCCTACACAGTGCCTGTCTGCCGTAAGCGTTACAATATACATACAGTACCCAACACTGCTTGTACCCATCTGTCATGCAAATAAAACACCTTGAATTGAATTGAATTGAGGGGAGAAGGGGGGGATACTAAAGCCAATACTGGCTCAATGGGCTTTGACGTGCTAATGCGTTGGTTTAACGGTCCGGGTGTGGCAGGCTTCCAATGTCAACTCGACTCGATTAGAAGACAATGAACGTATTTTAGCCCTAAATGAATTAATAGCAAACATGGTTTACATAAAATACATTTTTCCAAGAAAGTTTATAATAATACGATCTATAGTTGAAATCTGAGCCTACTTTAAAAATAAAGGAAAAGCATTTTCAGAGAGCAATCACGCTGTGTTTATGTAGAAAAAGTGATTAGGTTTATGAGCAATCTAATTACCTATTCGCTTAAAACGCTATATAAAATAAAGTTTATTTAGAGATGAATGATCAGTGTCGCAGTTTAAATAATGTGAGTCAGGAAACTAACACAGCGCCACCGGATTTAATAACGCAATAAAAACACTATAAAATAATGTGACACAGTACAGCACAGTACAACAATACTGACCATGACTTTAGAAGCATAAATTACCTTACACTCAATTTAAACACAAGTGTAAGTTCAAACACCTCTAAGCTGGTTCATACAGAAAATGTAGAAATGCATTAGCCTGATCATGATTAAAAAACACATAATTAAACACGCGTTTGCGATTTAAATCAGAACACGATTTAAATCAATATAAATGTTTATATTGTAACGCATACTGTCCAGCCTCCATTTCTCTATAAAAATTTACTGTTGCACACACACACACAATAGAAGCAGGAACCGCTGTCAGAAGGGAAGATATATTCAAAATATCGCAAATATCGATCATGTTGCGATATTTTGAAATATAAAAGTCAATTGATTGTCCATAATATCGCTTACCTATTTTTTCGAAGAAATGTTTGTTAAAATAAAAGTCCAGCACAAGCTGGATTCGAACGCACAACCTGCCAGTTGGTAGTCACGCACCTAGACCAGTAGGCTACAAGACAGCTTGCATGATCAGGTAGGCGAAACAGCCTTACACAGTCCTGCCGCAGTACACGGATATAATCATACCGTTATTAAATTCTTTAGATACGCGATTCCATATTATATTCCCTTTTAATCAAATTCTAAAAGTATGCTTGTTGACTCCGGTATCACGTTAGTTAAAGACTTCGAAGCTTACAATGTTTAGGGAGAAATGGAATACCGGTGTGTATTTTTCCTTGTGATATTTTAAGCTCTAGTTGAATGATAGGTTTCGCATTTTAAATCATTTTCGTAGCTAGAAATTATGAAACGCCCTGTTAAAAGCAAGGAAGTTTTTATGCCCCGTTGAAGTAAAACAAAATGCCTGACAAAGTATGGCTTGGACAGATTCCAAGTGCTTGTACAAATGTGCTAAAGAAATTATACTTTGAGTATACAGCTTGTCCAAAGTCATCCATTATTAATACTATTAGTAATATCTTCAGTAAAGGCTTTGATGCATAAATATTTCTGATAAAGGTAGGTTGTGTACTTCTGTCCAACTGAGCAATCTTGCTTTCATAATATATACCAACATTTTAATGACTGATGATTAACATGCTGTAATACACAGTTCAAAATTAAAGGCTCAAATGCTGTACATGAGAGGTTAAGCTCCCCCTGGCGGTTTTACAAGGCGACGCCGGATAGTTAGTCACGTGACACACGTGACACCACGTGATACTGTGACACGCCCACCGGGGTATACCGCGAAATACCTCACCCATTTTGAATGGCTGCATCTGTATAAACCTATGCACATTTTGCAAATATTTTATTGTTTTTACAGTGATTATGATCATCATATTTTGCACACACCTATGTATTTATTTTAATTTATTTTGTTCCCTTTTGTTTATAAATATTCTGATGTCTGTTTTTGCTTGTCTTGGGCTGGACTGCTGTAACACATCAATTTCCCTACGGGATTAATAAAGTATTATCTATCTATCTAACTTGTAACTGACACAGAATGACACAGCCAAGGCACCCAAGTGCTGTAAAGCGATAACTCCCAAAATCCAAAGCACAACAGCGCAACAGCGTCTTAAACCTGAAACGGACACTGTGTGAGACATAACATCTCCCCCCCCTTCATAAAATGAAACAAACACAGTTCTCCCAGACAGTGAAAAGCACTGATGGAAGTAGGGCTGGCCAAGACAATAAACGCAATCAAAAATCAGTTCTAAAGTCATTAAGCCAGGCTGGTCTGGACCAGCTGCTGGCTGGCTGGCTGTGGAGAAGGAGCCATGGGTTGCTCTGCCACAGGAACGAACGGCTCCACCGAGACATCAACCTCGCCTGAGAGCCCAGCAGGGGCAACCTCACCCTCCATGTCAGGGTGCGTGGGAGGTGTCACTCTGCAGAGCCGGCTGGCATGCCATCCTGACCCATCAGAGAGGCGGAAGGTGGCGGGAACCAGCTGCTCTTGTGACCGTCGCGGTTCCGCACGGGCCTGTGCCCTCCGCCACCTGTTCCATCCCACAGCACCTGGGGCGTGAACCAGGGTCTCTGGCGTAACGCAACAGGGAACCAGCCGCATGAGCTAAAGGAGACCTCCCTCGGCCCAGGCAGCTGAGGTCCATGCTACGCGCAGTGAGGGCGATGACGTCACCATATCCGAACTATCTCCGCTTCACTCTGTGACTTGTAAAGAAGACCAAAAAGACATGGAGCTTGTGCTCCTGAATAGGCCTTCAGATCTGGACCCAGTCCTGGACAGCTGCACCCAGGAGGCTTCACCCTGTATGAACTGTCATATTACCTTTTCATGTGATGCTGGCATTCAGCCACCCTGCTGTGGGTGCATGCCGGAGGGGTTGGAACTGGGTATGCTCGGAGTCTATCCAGGGGCATTTGTAGCTCATGGCTGAGCATGAGGAAGGCTGGTGAGCTGCCAGTTGTGGCATGTTGTGTGGCTCTGTAGTGAAGGAGAGTGCGGAGGAGCGCAGCTGAGAAGGAACAGCCCTTGGACTGGTGGGCTCTGATGTAGTTTTTGAGAGTCTGGTTCAGGCGTTTCACATTCCCGTTTGCCTTCGCGTTGTAGAAAGAAGTGCGAATGTGTCGAATGCCTCTGTCAGCCAAGAAAGACTCAAACTCTCCAGACACAAACTGTGGCCCATTGTCAGGCAAGAGATACAAGAGCATACAGACACTCACCACCAGATTCCTCAATAGCTTCTATCCACAAGCAGTGCGATTGGCAAACACATTTATTGCACATCTCCAGTCATTGTTTACACGTCTGCATTGTTTACATTCAAACTGTTTACTGTTTACTAGTACATTCTCTACTGTTTGTTTGTATATTGTCTTGAGGCACTAACTGCACTTTATGTTTTTGCTCTTGTTTTAACAATCGAGAGACTTTCTGTAAGTAAGAATTTCCTTTTACCAGTACATGTACCGGTTACATATGGCAATAAAGTTCAAGTTCAAGTTCAAGTTCAAGTACAGTGGTGATGACGGTTGGCAGGCCCTAGTGGGCAAAGAGGGATTCCAGTAAGACAACTTGAGTGGTGACAGATCCTGTGGAGGCTACTTCTGGCCACTTTGAATGGAGGTCATATGCTACTATAAGGAAGTGCTGATCGGGCAGGACACCATGCAGCTCCCTACAGATGTCCAGGTGGAGGTGATCCCAGAGCTTGGCCAGCCAGTCTAGGGGCTGAAGAGGAGGCAGAGGAGGCCCTCCTGTTTTCCTGCTAAGGAGGCAGGCCTCGCAGTTTCTGACAAGTGCCTCTATATCCCGGTCGATTCCTGCCCACCAAATCAGATTGCTTGAAGCACTATTGCTTGAATTTAACAATGCCCAGGTGGGCTACATGTGCCATCTGGGGAACACATGCTTGGAGACTGGCTGGAACAACCGTGAAGGTCCCCCGGGCAACATAGGAGTCGTTCCAGTAAGAGAGCTCATCTTTGACGCGAAGGAAGGGGCCCAGTTCGGCAGGGACTTTGGAGGGCCAGCCCGAGCGTATAAAGGTGCGGAGCTGGGAGAGCATCAGGTCTTGTTCTGAGGCCCTCTGTAGATCCTGGAGAGAGACGGTTACCTGAAGTGGAGAGTAGAACATTTGGATGAGTTCAGGCTCAAGTGTATCTGAATCAGGACCTCTAGGCGGGTTAGGAAAGCAGCAGGGCAGTAGATCTGCAACTACATTCTCATGACCTGGAGTGAACTCAAACCAGCGGTGGAGTTGGAGTGGTCGATGCCCTGTTCTTGAAGTGGCAAACAGCACAGTAAGGGCACATGTGCCACCTCTCACATGGCAAGATGCAAGCCAGGCCCTCTTCTCCCACAAAGAGTATTTCTGTTCAGTTGGACTGAGAGCCCGGGAGGCAAAGGCGATAGGTCGCTCTGCACTGTTGTGAAGCTGGGACAGAACAGCTCCCATGGCGGTGCTGGAGACATCACAGGTGATGAAGTTGGAGCTGGAAAGGTCAAAGTGTGCCAGGACAGGCGACAAGGTGAGCTGAGCCTTCAGGAGATGGACAGCTTCAGAGCAGGCAGGAGCACAAACCCAAGGGGCATCCTTCTGCAGCAGCTGACACAGTGGGGCTGTAAAGGCTGATTAGTGTGGCAGAAACCAGAGATGTAAGACGACACCCCACCAACTCGATGGTGTCATGGCAAACACACATTTCTCTCCATTGAGGGTGAGGTGGTTATGTTGAAGCACCTTGAAGCGCTCATCATGGCTGACACAGGTTGGGCCGTAAACGACAATGTCATCGAGATAGATGACTACTCCAGGGATTCCAACGAAGATAGTGAACATCACTTTCTGGAAACAGCTGGGGGCAGAGCTCAATCCGAAGGGCACCCTTGTGTAGTGGAAGACACCGATGTGTGTGACGACAGCTGTCAAGTTCCGGCTTCCAGGGTGGAGAGGAATCTGGTGGTAGCCCTGACCAAGATCCAATTTTGTAAATACTTGGAACCGGAGAACTGTGAGGTGAGCTCTTCCACTCTGAGGAGGGGGTACTTATCTGGTATGACAGCTTTGTTCACTGCCTTCAGGTCCACGCAGACTCACAAACCCCCAGACTTCTTTGCAACCACCAGATTGGACACCCATGGGGAGGTGTTGACCAGTTCAATGATGACCCCCTCCTGGAGTCTCTGGAGTTTGGCAGTGACCTAATCGTGGAGGGCCAGCAGGATGCAGCATAGTGGCTGGGTGCATGGTGGTGTCAATTAGGGGCTTGTGGTTAAAAGCAGTGATGCAGCCAAGGCCATGGAACACTGCAGGCCACTGGGTCTGCCACGGAGAGCAGAGAAAACCTGAGGCGAGTAAAAAGGTCCAGTCCCAGAAGGTTGGCGCCATGGTGGCATACAAGGAAATTGAATGCAGAGAGAGACCTGGAGCAATAGAGCACTGATAAGCTGAGTGAGCCTATCAATTTAAGAACAGCCATAACCCCACAGGGTGGTGAATGGTGCTGAGAGAGGTGGGTGAGAGAAAAACTGCTCCACTGCTGAGAGATTGAAGATAGAGACAGCAGCCCCACTGTCCGGCAGCAGGGGAATACACACACCATTCAGCTCAAAAGTGCATGTTTTGAAAGCTCTGGGCACTGCATTCACTTTGTGAACTGTGGTGGGAGCAGAGGACGCCGAAGCTGAAGCTGAGTGCCGCGGGCTGGCTGGCGCTGAATGGCAGACCTTGGCAAAGTGATTATATTTGCTGCATCGTCAACACTGATGCCCTCGAGCAGGGCAGTTCTGAGCCCTGGAGGCGTGAAAGGGCGAACTGCAATTCCCACACTGCCTGGGAGGAGACGCACACAGCTGCCACATGTGTACCACATCTACGTCTTGTGTGAGCGAGTCTGGGCTGGCCAGCTGCTGCGGCTGCTCCACATGGCCGGCAGTGAGTGCGGAAGAAGGAGCTGGGCAGCACGCTAGTGTAGAGGACAAGGCAGCGGCGGCCTCCGTTTGAAATGCTATTTCAATAGCCTTGTTCAATGTGAGGTCATCTACTGTAAGCAATCTTTCTCTGACTTTCACGTTATTTGTGTGCTCTGCTATCTTATCTCTTATGAACTCGTCCTGCATCGCGCCGAATTGGCAAGAGGAGGCTAGGACGCACAAGTCTGCAAAAAACTGATGCACAGACTCACCTGGCTGCTGTTTGCGCTGTCTGAAGAGAATCTTGCAGAGGATGACACTCTCGGGGGTTGCGAAGTGTGCTTTTAGAAGCTCCACGGCTCCAGCGTGTATGTTGCAGCAGAGCCTATAGTGTGGAAAATGCGCTGTCCCTCGGTCCCTAGGCAGTGTACAAAGATCGCTTTTTTCTGGGTGTCCGGCAGGTTTAGAAGGTCAAGTGCAGCCCAGTAAGTCTCGAAAGAGTCCAGCCAGCGAGTCCAGGACACTGAAGGCTCGCCAGGTAAAGCGAAGAACAGGGGTGGCGATGGGAGTGAAAGCTCCATCCTCGTCTCCAATGTTACACCATGGAAGACCAGGGCCTGAGGCGGACAGATTATACAGACATCTGCTCTTTATTGTACATAACTTGTTACTGACACAGAATGGGAAAACTCCGCCAAGGCACCCAAATGCCGTAAAATACCTGTTTCATAAATTCTAAAACACCAATCCTGTTATAAACAGCATCACTGCTGCTGTTACTTCACTTGGAGTTGTGCCAAATTTTAAAGGTTTACCAGAGAGAGACAGGGACAGAGGGAGGTGGTGAGGGAAGAAGAGCAAACCAGAAAATGCCACAAATATTACTACTTACAGCCATTTGCAGTATGCATTATTTTATAAATAATAACTCAACTCACACTGTGGTTAATGGTGTAAATATTAATATTTGTGTGTACAGTTTTTTCCTTATCTATAGACCTCTTTTCAACAGCAAAAAAGAGAACCAAATCTATCTTTTTATGTCAAGGATATTTGCTATTGAGAGACATCTTGAAGTGTAATATTGCTAAAAAACAAAAACAACATCAAATGGTACCAGAGCGCACTCAAGCGTCAGTAGAACTCTGGCATGTTGTAGACAGAATACAATACAAATAATAAAGTCAAGTAAACATCAGTCTGACCAGACCTACTGTGAACTGTGAAGCTCCCTCTGTATTCATATCTTATTAATCAGGTATAGAGGATTAATGTGGACATACATCCTATTGGAACAAACTATGCTATTTCTTGCAAGTGACTGAGTCTCTAAATATATTCTCTTGAAAAGCTGACAGGCTTCCACAGTGTGGACACAAAGGACCTAGTCACATCTGTAGCAGATGTCTTGTGGCGGAGACTATAAATAAAGTGAAGAAGATCATCAACCACTGATGAGCCCTGCTATG
This sequence comes from Lepisosteus oculatus, assembly GCF_040954835.1. NCBI lineage: Eukaryota > Metazoa > Chordata > Actinopteri > Semionotiformes > Lepisosteidae > Lepisosteus > Lepisosteus oculatus. The sequence continues at coordinate 36,012,408 of NC_090698.1, read as the reverse complement.
TTTGTGACAAGCTGTTCATGACTGTACACACTATCATTTCACAAATGCCACTGCAGTTGTCACAGACTTGTTGGATGGATCCTGCACTTCTGTTTCTTTGCAGGAAAGCAGTCTGTGGAAGTGTTCAGTGCTCAAGTGGGTGCCTTTGCTATAACATGCAGTAATGCAGCAAAACAAAGAAGAGAAAGGAACTGCCACTAACAGAAAAAGAAAGAAAAATAATTAAATCATTAAAGGGCCCCAAACTCTGTAATTATCACCTATTTGAAATTAGATATGAAACTAATATTTGAATTAAGATATATAATTTTTTTTTTTCATTTTGATGGCTAAATTTATTCACAGCGTCGTATAGTGCAGGAGAATGAGCAAGTGTTGTAATTCTAGTAGTGTTACTATCCACATCAGCAACAGATTAAGACACAAAAACTGATATCAGACAGGAAAATGGATTAATTAAACTGTAATTTCTGAAAATGAATGCAATCAATTGCAATTTAAGGACATTTAAGTCTCCCATCAGCCACACAAAATAGACTTTTCATGAGACTTTTTTTCAGCATTACATATTTTACATGTAAAAAAGAAATTGAGGCTGTTGATTACAAATGGTACTTGGTTTGTGATATTTTCTTTCAGTACATCTACAGTGCTCACATAAGTGCATTAAAAAAACAAGGTCAAGAAGTGTCATTTTCTGTATTTTTTTCTTCCTTACTGACATGGAAGAGCAATACAGCAGGCAATTAATATGAATTACATCGCTTAATATAAAGCTTGTCCAAAACTGAATTTACACCACCAAAAAAATCAGAGATAGATTTATAAATAGGAGAGTTTAAAAAGAAATGTCATGCTAAGTAATTTCCGTAAATCATTTTGCCTATATAGACAAATGTATCTCAGTATATAAATAAATACTGCCAAAGTCAGAATTTAAAGTCCTTTGATAGCTCTGGAATTCTCATGAAAACAGTAGGACAGATTCTAAACCTTTCTGATTTGATTCCAACATCAGACGGGAGCAAAGAAATACTGAGTCCATCTGGGAAGAGGGATACATTTAGGTTTTTGATTCTCAGTCTGTAGCTGTGTTGTTTGCATTTAATTTGAACATACATAACTTTTTATATATTGTTCTTATTTAAATGTCTCAGTATAACTAGAAGTAAAACTCATAGTGAAACAAATGAGATTACGATTGTCATTTTAATATTGTATAATATTATAATATTGTAGCGTATTCGCCTGGCGCTGTGGCTAAAGAGCGCCCAGCTGGGGTATGGGAGTAGTAGTGGCCAGGGCGGGGACTAGGAAAGCCACTGACCAGTGCAGCTGACCCATTATAAAACGGGTGTACAGAGTGGTGAGATGGCCTGAATCTGTGTAAATAGTTATCTGGTTTTGCAAACCTTTTCTTATACTACTGGAGGTAATTAATTGCCACCCTATTACTTTGTAACTGTATCCGGATGGACCCCAGTGTGTTGTGCTCTCTCTCCTTCTCTCTTTCTCTTCTCGCGTGCGGGCGCTGTGGTTGTGTTTGCTGTGCCAGGCGCTCTTCAGAAGAATAAAAGCGCCATTTTTTTCAATCAAACAAGAGTCTGAAGCACCGTGTCAGTCCATGCTAAACACAAAAATATCACAATATACTGTATATCAGGGTGCCCAACTTTTTTAATGTAAGATCTACTTTTTCATTTGCCAGTCCAGCGCGATCTACCAGTGTGAATATGAAGCTTTGATATAGGAAAAACAGTCTGTGGGCACATCAGTACAATAACGATACCCATCACCAAAATGACAGAAAATAAAAGCAAGTGACTTGTGCTACAGTGAACCAGTAATGTTCCCCATTTTAGAAAAAAGAATATCCTACCTTTATGTGAGCATTGGCACTGAGAAGCTTACTTGAGAACACTTTCTTTTTTGGGGGGGGGAACGTGTTGACATTGCTGATCATGTCGATAACATATTTATTTTGTCCCTGCAGCTCGACATTCAGCTCATTTAGCAGTTCAGTCAAGTCTGTGAGGAATGCTAAGTCCAGAAGCCACTGGTCATCCTCTAATTGGGCATATTCACCATGTTTAGATGACTTGAGAAACTCTTTGATTTCAGGCAACAGTTGTCTGAACCTCACAAAAAATGTTTGTTTTTGAAATCTCCAAACCACAAGTCAGCAGCCTCAACAAACGCTTTTTTGTTACTGCTCGAATCCCTGAATGACTTTTTGTGTTTAGCCAGGACGTGGCTCACACTAAACGATGCAATGATTGCCGCTTTCCCTCTTGTATTAGGCCTTGTGAAAACCGACTGCTGCTAGTAGAGATTTTAATTTTTCCACTTTTCTTTTTTTCATAACTTAGTTTTTTCGGGAAAGTCCACATCATACGTTTTGTGTGCAGTTTTGGAATGTTGTTCTATATTTCCCTTTTTTACATAGATGCTAGCATTGCAGGTTTGAATGCGAAAGTACAAAAAAATAATCATGCTCCCATTCCTTGTGCTCCCTCTTCGCTTCATAATTTTCGCTTAAACATTACAACTATTAAATTAAACTATTTAATTAAACGTTAATCAACCTTATCAAACTGTTGGCGAATTTGTCACTGCCAGTTTGTCCCGCTACAGTGCAATGTGGGATTCATGTGGCAATAACCAAAAGCACATTCTTGGGTAGTACACACAGCACTCTTTATTTACGGAGCTCCTGTAGCCGTTTTTTCAGTGTCAGCCAGCACTCAGGGAAGAGACTTTTACAACCCATTTGACATTTGATACACAAGGGCAGTAAAATGTATGACATTACATGCACAGATCTGAATGAATTTTTAGATTATCGAAAAAAGTAGTCAAATAGCCCATTTATTTTTTGGCCAACATTCCTGTGATCGACAGGCAAGCACTCCGAGATCAGGTTGGGCACCCCTGGTCTAAATGGATGGAAAGGTAACAAAGTTTGTATGTGTTCACATGGTTTTCTTTCATTTGCATCGGTTTCCTCGCAGAATTCAAACACATACTGGTAGGCTGATTGTGCTTATGTGTGGGTGCATACTGTATATGTGTCTATATATGCCCTGCAATGGACTGCAACTGAGCCCTGTAACAGTTAGTCATCGAATACATTTTAACTGAGAAAAAAATGTGGGGCATTGCTTTCTGGTTCAATCTCTTGTATCAAAGAAGACATCAAAAAGAGATCATATCAGATATTACAAAAAAGCCCAGAACTCTTGCAAACTAGACTCATCCTGACTTCATCTATACACAGCAAATAACCCAATGTGAAGTATTAGTATTAAGTATTAACACTAGTAAAGCATGTCTGACTTTGTTTACAATTAACTTTAGTTTATAAACCAGTTATAAAATCTAAAATTAAAGCATATTTAAAAAAAACATTAATCTGCAATACATGTAATGCCCAGGATTAAACATTGAAAATTCTGTTTTTACACTGAGATTTAACCAAGTGCATGAATCCGATAATGCCTGAAAGGCAAGGATACCAAATAGGATGGCTTTTCTGTAGTACCATGCTTCAAAATATTGTTTTGACAATGAGGATAACAGCTCACTGTTACGAACCCTGGCTCCCGGCAACGGAGGAGGCAGAAGTAGGCGTAGCCCCTATATCAGTTCACCTATCAGTTTTCCCATTCACCACCACACCCCCGTCTCATCCTACTTAAACACCTGTCCTTCCCTAACTTGTTGCTCAGTATTGGTTTTCCCTATCGAGCTTCCTGGTTGCGCTTCTTCTACTCTGTGTTTGTCTTGGATTTCGGCTTTCGGTTTTTCCCTTTGGACTTCGGCTTTTCGGATCTCGGCTTGGATTGGTGCTTTCGCTCTGTTTTGGATTTCTGGCTACCTCTGGATTCTCGGATTGCTCTACGGACTACGGCTTCGGATTACTCTTCGGCTTCGGTACACGTACCCTTTCGGATATCTGGGTTCCCCTGGACTCTCGGCTCGTTCCTACGATTACGGTTTGCTTTCGGATTACGACTTGGCTTTGTTCGCTCCTGCAAGTGGGTTCACTCACTCGTTCGGTCCCTGTTACCGAACTCGTAACACTCACTAAATCAGATCAAAATTAAGAGTGCTAATGAAGTACTGTTCTCTAGCACAAATACGAAACAATTAACTTAGGTGTCAAGACTGAGGGAGGACTGTGATTTCAGCCCTGGGGAGTACAATAATTAAAACCTGATCCTGTATGTCTGTGAAAACTTAATCAAAATGATTGTCAACATTAAGGTCTACCACATTTTTAACTACACTGAAAACTCAGTTAACTCTGTTTTATATTCATATCCACAAAACTTTTTTGTATCTTTGCAAGAATGGTTGAAACATTTTGGTACATTTAAAAAATATTTTTTTCTACTGATTTTTCTGTACATAAATTATTTCTTGTAGAATAAAGCAGTAGCAGTAAAGCAGGCTAAGGTGCAAATATTGGTGGGTTAGTTTTAGTTTGTTTTTGGTGTATCTGTGTATTATTCTCATTTTAATATGTAAATCTTTTTGAATTGCGACACACTGAAAGGAAAAAATAAAAACATTACAAAGTTCATACAAAATAATTAAGTTACCATGCCACAGCAATGCAACTCGTAATAGATTAAGACTACTGATCCTAAATTAATAGTATTCAAATAAATATATTATTATTTAGAGAAGTAACCTCCTTAGAGAAGCAGCTACCTACTTGAACTACTTTAGCTACAAATAGTTCAACAAATAAAACAATGAAAACAGAGGGATCTGGCGTAAATTAATTATTGAGCTTTCAGTTTTTGCTTCTTCACACATCGAGAATAATAAACAAGGTGTGGGAAGGGTTTTTTTAACTGTGAGCTTATATGTTAATGTTAACTATGGAGGATCATCCATGGACAAAAATTTGTAAGCTCTGCTTTTCACTGTAGCGCCATACACATGCTTTAACTTCCAATCTTTAATGATCAATAGGATCCAAAACACACAAAGATATTGAACTCTAGCTGATTTTTAAAATAAATGATGACAATGTAGATTTTTGTGATATTTGTAAAATGAGGTTAGTTTTATCTCCTATTAGGACTTGATGAGGTCTAAGTAAAGGACAAATATGTCTAAATTTGTTAAACCATAAAATATTAAGGGGTGTACTTAATTTTCTTCCACACTGTATTTATGGCACTGTATTTTTTATATAAAATAAATGAATATTTACTCATTTTTAATATATGCTATATTTGCTGTTTATTTATCTATATGGTTTTAAATATGTAATGTTGCCATAGCCAAAATGTAAATGTAGTGGCTCTCTGAAGGCATGGCTGCGTGCCAGGCTGTGCTGTGCGGCTTGCGACGGTGCGCTGCTGATGCTCACTGACCGGCTAGTTAGTGTTGGCTTTAACTAGCAAAGTTTGTGCACAGGAGAAAAGATGACTGTGGGTCCCAGCAGGTCAGGAAGAGGACCGGTTCGTTCCTGGTGAAGAGCTAGTTCTGAATAGTGATTCAGCTGTCCACAGTTCTGACCTGTTCACGAGGCCTGCTGCTGGTGCTAACCTTGGGTGGATCCTCTGGTTACTCTCTGGCAACCTCCGCTCTAGACTCTTAGAACAAAGGAAAGTTCTGGCACTCGGACACACTGGCCGTTCCGTGGTTGTCCGGGCTGAGTTTCAGGATGGTCAGGAGGCGCGCTGCGAGAATGTCCTGCCCTTGGGAGCCTTCTGCTCCTGGGCCGTCCTGCCCTGGAATTCTCCTTTGAATTCCCTTTAGAATAGTGCACAGAATTTTCCTGAATCTTACTGAATCTCTTCTGAATCTCTCAGGCTCTCTGTGTTGCCTGTTTTTACCTGGAGGAACTTCAGCTCGTTGATTGGCTGAAAGTTCCATGGGCATCAGAGTCCCACGTGGGTTACTCGGCCCTACCAGTCCCTGATTGGTTGATCAAGGTGAGATATGAGTCACTTACTCCTGACACTTAGGAATGCAGTCCAGATGTCCATCTGGCACGCCCTAGACAGATAGGTGCCAATGGATGACCATTGATCATGATAGCCAGGCTTAACTAAGTGCATCCCCCTTTGGGAGCTGTCCTAGGAAACCTTATCAAAGGAACCTTAAATCAGCCTGCATGAACAGAGAAATGGGGCCTCATTTGGGAAGGCTCAGAACACTTAATTCTTTCTTATTAATAAGCCTCGCCGCTACAAATATATTAGATTGTTTAAACACTATTACCATTTTTTAATTATTCATTTTTTTATTTCTGTCCCTGTATGAAAATAGGGTATCAATGAGTGCTAGCAGCTGTTCCCTCACTCTCTCTCTTGCTCTCAACCCCCTCCCTACACACTTGTTAACCATTAAAGGAGAATAAACAGTTGGTTTACAGGCTCAATAAACCTTGAGCCTTTAATTCAGCTGTCTTGCCCCTCCTTCCTCACTCACAAACACAGCTAGAGCAAAAAGGGACTGCTGTAGTATCTTGAATGGTATTCAATATGTATTCACTCTATATGTATTCACATAGCAGCTAAGGAATGGTCACTTCTGACTTATACAAAGACTTGCCAAATTCTTGGGCCCCTCGCTCTTCAGCATTTTCACATTTTCACTTGGTCAGATTTTAAGATCACATGACCTCAGTTACATTTCTAGGCTGATGATACTCAAATATACATCCTTACCAAACTGACACTGATGTGGCTGTCTCTATTCTATCTAATTGGATCTCTGACATAAAAATTTGGATGACTCTAAATTCCCTTCATCTTAACTCTGACAAGACTGGAGTCACGCTTATTGGCACCCCCTCATCAACTTTGTAAAGCCAATCCTGTAATCCTATCTGTAGATGGGTCTGTACAGGTCTAGTGCAAGTTATCACATTACTCCTATCCTGGAGTCCTTGCAATGGCTTCCTGTCAAATTCCATGTGGACTTTAAAATCCTAATGCTCACCTGTAAGGCACTGCATGGCTTGGCACCTCAGTACCTGTCTGAACTATTATCGCCCTACTCCCCACCTCACAACCTTCGCTCTGCTAATTCTCCTAACTGTCCCTCAAGCCCATCTACATTGTATGGGTGACAGGGCCTTCTCCTGTTATACCCCCAAGCTCTGGAACTCTCTGCCCAAGGATATCAGAGAGTCACCTTATCTAAACTCCTTCAAATCTTGACTCAAAACCTTTTTCTTTAGAAAAGCCTTTACTTAACTGGTTCCATTCTTCACCCCTCTGCTTTTCTTAGTACCACCATCCACAGTCTCATCTGTATATTGTAATTGTGGTTCATCTTGTGTATTCTTTTTATTTATTGTTGTCATTCTGTAAAGTGCTTTGAGAAGCCACTTTTAAAGGCGCTATATAAAATAAAGTTTATTATTATTATTTTAAAATGTAACAAAATGCAGTGGTTGTATTATTGTTTTTAATTATTCTGCTAAAATTAGCAAAAGCCTTTAAATTCATTACTCTTTAATGAAAATTCATGAGCATGTAGTCATCTAGTTTACAAGATTGTAGAGGCAGATGTATTACATGATTTGGCCTTGTCTCTATGCTGAATTGTTCAAATATTTAGGGAATAATCAAAAATCATTAAGTGGAAGTCTTAAACTTGATGCACAATGTTAGCTCATGTCAAAGATTTAAACTTTATTAGGTTAGGAGGACTGACCACATTGTTTGGTCTCTCGATGGATTTTACTTGCTCAAAAAATATTTAAACTACAAATACTGTATTTGAACTCTAAAAACTCTTGGCCTGTGGAACAAAATTTGATGTTTTAAACTTAGCCACTTAAGGACACATTGTTATTGGGCAGATTATTTTTCCACTGGAATTCTAAGAAGTCTGTAAAATTCCTAAAGTAGTATGGCAATGCATGAAACCTGACAGGACTTTGAAGCTCTGAGGGAAACTGTAAAGTGAAGATCAGGCTGATAGGTCTAGTATGGCTGTCCAAATATCAGATTTTTTGCAGAATCATTTTCTTTAAAATCAAGTGCTAAAATGCCAGTTTATACTCCCAGGACATCCCCACAACATGAATATGGGGAGCACATGCAAACTCCACAGAGTTGGCACCCCAGGTCTAGAGTTGAACTCAGAGCTCCAGTGCTGCAAGGCAGCAATGCTAGCCACTATGCCACCCATCCAAGAACCACTGATAAATTATATATATTTTAGAGGTGATAGGCCAAAAATGTACAAATTCAGGGCTGTGAGCACGATCGAGACTTTTAAACCTGGCAATTTGGATTTTTATAAGAAGGCAAGGTATGACCTGTGGAGAGGTATCAGGGAGGCCAAAAGGCAATATGGTAACGAACTAGAAATACAAGCTGCATCTTCCAATGTGCACTAAACGTGGCAGGGGTTCAGACTATAACAAAACAAAGCTAAAATAAACAGTGTTACATACACTAATAATGATTTCTATCTACTGAATGATCTGAATGGCTATTACATTTGGCTCAATTTCAGAATTCATGGAACCGCCAGTGCCAGTATTCCCAGCTGCTGATGATATGGCCACAGAGGCAGAAGTCAGGGCAACTTTCAGATGTACAGTATGAACCTATGGAAGGCGACCAGTCCAGACAGTGTTTCTATGGGTCCTGTGTAGATCAATTGGTCATGTCTTTCATAGATATTTTTAAACTTTCACTTTTACAATCTTCTGTCTCGTATATTTAAAAAAAATGACCATTACACCAGTGTCAAAGAAAAATTCTGCAACTTGTTTTAATGAGTACAGACTGTCACATATACCATAATGAAATGCTTTGAAAGTCTGGTCATGAGGCATATTAACATAATGTTACCTGAGTGCTAAGACCCATGCAGTTTGCATACCAGTGCAACAGGTCCACTAACAATATTATTTTCCTGGCTGTTCACACTGCCTTACCTTATTTGGGTGATAAAGACACTTATATCAAAATACTATTCATTGATTACAGCTCCGTCTTTAACACTATAGTTCCATCTAGACTAGTTAACAAGTTTAATAATCTGGTTATCAGCACCTCTCTCTGCAGCTGAATTCTAGATTTCCTGACTGGCAGACCACAGACAGTGAGGGTCAGTGGAAAAGCTTGGCTTTCTTCCACGCTTCAACATAGGTGCCCCTCAGGGCTGTGTGCTTAGCCCCCTGCTGTTTTCCTTGTTTACCCATGATTGTGTGGCCAGACTCAGCTCCAACTGCATCTACAAGCATACTGATACACCACCATGATTGGCTAAATCACCAGTAATGATGAGATGGTCTACAAGGATGAGGTGTACCTGGTAGAGTGGTGCTTTGACAATAATCTCTCACTCAAAGTCAGCAAAACCAAAGAGTGGTTGTAAATGTTAGAAAGCAGGGTGGGGACCACACCTCTTATTCACTTCAATGGGTTTGCTGTACAGATGTTTAGCAGCTTCAGGTTCCTTCATTACTAATGATTTAACCTGGTCGCAGCATATAACTGGAGCTACAAAGAAGGCACAACAGAGCTTTTGCTTCCTCAGACAGTTGAAAAACCTTGGTCTATCTTCAACTATCCAGACTACTACATTTTACAGGTTTTATTGACCGTGTGTTCACATGTGGTATTACACAGTTTGGCAGCGTTGGTTGACCTGAAAGGCATTATAGGGGGTGATCAGGTTGGCCCAGTCCATTATTGGAGTACAACCCCCCTCTATTGCAGACAATTTTACAACTCACTGTTTCAGGAAGGCTGGAAGTATTGCTAAGGATAACAATCGTCCTGGTTTCTCACTTTTCTCTCCACCATCAGTCAGAGACAGTTTCTTCCCACAAATTGTCAGATTTCTGAACTCTACACCTCCCACAGTGGGGTAGAGTTCATATCATTGCACTGGAGAAGTGCGGCAAATCATTGCATTGTCTTGAGTAGTGTAAAGCACAGATTTTGTTTTCCATACTTGTTTCCACACCTGTAAAATCTTTAATTCTCCTTACACAAACCTTTAATTCATATTCCTGTGTCTTTTTTCTATCTAACTCAATAGACTCACACTGATGTTTTTGTTCACACTGCTTCTGCTGATTTGTATTTAAGTTGTAGGTTATTTAACTTTGTTATTGTTGCTGCTGTTGTTTTATTTTGGTGTTTTTTTAATATCATTGTATCTGAGCATACATACAAATAGGCATTTCAAAACTCTAATTTGTATTATGGTACTCCAGGTATTGGAGGTACAGTATAGCAAAAACAAATAACGATTTATCAGATTCATAACACATTATTATAAATAAACTGTTATGATGGTATTTTTTTTGAAAACTCCAATGTATGAGATTTACATAAAGAAACTGGATTGGTGAAATCAAGGTTGTCAATGTACCAATGTACTGGTGCAACATATCACAACAATAATACTGCTTCTCAAGACAGCTTGAGAACAACACAAAGCAAAAACTGAGCACCACTAAATGTTCTTGTGAACCAGTAGATGTGATGTATTTATGATATTATGATATTCAACAAAGTGGACATTGAATAAACCATTGCCTTGATTACAGGTCAGGACCATAGCACTTTTCAAACAAATCTTGGTTTTTTATCCATTACAACATTGTTAATAACCCAGCACATTTCTGTTGTTGCAATTTCAGCTTTTAGGTAAAAGTGAAGCTTTAAGGCATTTCTTGAAAAGAGTAGGAGTATTAACCTCAGCTTCCTGGCCAAAATCTTCCAACTGGATTTTACCAACCATAGCCTCCTAATAATCCCCATCTAACAATCGGGTTCATTTCTCTGTTCTCCTCCCCACTGATCGGTGGTGTGTGGTGAGCATACTGGCAAACTTTGGCTTACTTCCCATCATCCAGGCAGGTGCTGCACATTGATGGTCGAGGGGATTCCCCATTGCCTGTAAAGTGCTTTGAGTGGAGTGTCCGAAAAAACAAATAGGTAGCTGCGTCAGCATGCATCGGCTGCAAAGGAACATGTAACAGTTTATCCCTTGGTGAAAAGAAAGAGACACAATGTTTCGAGTGTGGAGCCTTCTTCGGGAGTTCTTCACACACCTGTAGAAGATTCCGCAGCCGAGACATAGTGTCTCTTTTCTTTTCAGCATGGGATAAACCTTTACTTGTTCCTGTCAGGAAAGTGTGATGTAAAGAATTATTAATTTCATTGTAGGGAAAGGCTAATGGCTCAATTTAATTAGCAGTGGCATCGTTTCCAATGAGAGGTAAAATCTGTACTTATTATTGTAAATAATAATTCCAGTAGAATTAAAATGTTTTACTTTTTGTCAGATGGGAAATAACAAACTATTTTTAAGACTGTGTAGGCGGACAAACAGCACAAACAACCAAAACTAATATAACATCTTACAACTTTATTTAAAAAATATAAAATCAACATGTACATGTAAATACAGCATGAAATTAGAGAGTAACATATTGTGGAAAATACTATATAGTCGACTTTTCTATGGTTTACATGAGCACTGTGCATGGCGTTAAAGGAAATGTCGATTTAAGCCAAAGTGGTCGCTGTTTGAAATTTTGCTTTCAAATTATCATGAGCTTAATGTTTAACCAAACGCAAGATTCAGTTTTGACCTAAAGTGTAATCATGCAAAACTACGGCAGGACCTCGTTTCTCCTTTCTTTTGTTTCAGCTTTGAACCAATCTATTTTTCTCGAAACAACAAGAAGACAGACACTGAACTAAATTAATCATTATACCAGCGTAAACATCAACGAATTTAGTATATTCTTTACTGAGTCTGTTCATGCAATTTCTTGCAGTATTTTGTCGTATTTTACACAGGCAATGTAGTGAACACTCAGGCTAGGACCTTTGGTTGTCTTGTCGCATAGTTGCCGTGGTTCTGGGAGGAAGATGGAGCTCGGCGGTAGATTATTGAATGTTATTTATTACTACTTTACGTATTAAAATCTGCAATAATGTTGCTTTTACATGTTTGCATATGTAAAAGCATAGGCTAGCTGTGTGCAGTTACAGAGATTGCGTTTTTTTACAGCCAATAAAAGGTAAGACCTCATTGTTCTCACGATGTAAGAAGACATTGTCATTTGATGAACAGCACTGCATTTAACAGCATAATCCTTAATAATAATAACAGCAATTTGACCATTGCAATTAAGTATTCTCTGTTTTAATACTGAGTATATTTAATTTAATCTATAAGTCGATATTATTAATTAATTTTAATGATTTGTTTCATACACAGAAAAAAAAATACGTTTCGTATTTCTTTACAGAACATTTGATTGTAGGTGGGCTATCCCTCAATTTCAAGTGAAGACTTATACTGTGTAAAAATCTTTTGTTCCAAGCCTTCCTAGAATAAAAAATAATATAAATGAGTCTTTTGTTTCGGGGTATATATATATCTATATAGCGATCTAAATCTAGATATGAAAAATGTTTCTATTAGCTCTGATGTCTTCTATTAGCTCTTGGAAATCAGCTTTCAGATAGTCGGATATGGTGTAGTGTAAGTGTTAACTGGTTTGTTGGCGTGGTGTTTTGTCATACATGATATTGGACTGCTTACTGTAATTTTTTTCTTTTGTTTGTTTTTGTTACAGCTCATTAATGTTTTGTATTTGTTCCATCATACGGTTTCGGCATGCCTCAAAAGCTTTTAAAGAGTGCCCATTACATAGAACTGGGAAGCTACCAGTACTGGCCAGTTCTTGTTCCAAGAGGAATCCGCTTGTTCACCTATGAGCAAATTCCTGTGTTCCTTAAAGAAAACCCATATATAACAGATGGTTACAGAGCTTACTTACCATCAAGACTGTGCTTAAAAAGGTGAGTTATACATAAAGACAGTATACACAGTATATCAAGATCATACTTATGATAGACTGGTGTAGGCCATATGATTAGACATTCAATTTAAAAATGTGAAGCAGAGGTCTGAATGCATGTCTGCGATGCAATGGATGTCTATGTTATTAAAAATATGACTGTACTGGAATTAACATGATTTCAGTTTCAGAACCACTTTAAAAAATGTCTTTAGTGTGTCTTATGATTCTAAACTTTCTGAAATGTGGTCTGGTTTTTAAAAAAGGCTTTTGCCTTCAACTGGGAGAGGCAGTAAGGTCTAAAAGTCTATTGTAGTGCTTTAGTCACTTAATGTGTGATTATTTAAAAATGCCAGAAAGCTGCAAACAAGGCATCTCAGTGGATTTCTAGAACCACAAAGACTGAGCATGGTATTGAGGAGGGGAGGGTTGAGGAAAACGAATTACCAAGTAACATAATAGCCTAAGAAAAGTAATTCACGTAGGTAGCTGCGTCAGCATGCGTAGGCTGCAAAGGAGCAAGTAAAGGTTTATTCCATGCTGAAAAGAGGAGAAACACAACGTTTCGACTGGGACAGAACTGTGCTGTTTATCCTATAGGTTTTTTAACTTTTTTGTTTTTGCACAAAATGAGAGGAAAAAGAGTGGTGCATGGTGGTGCAGTGTCTGTCATTGGTGCCACACAGTGCTGGAGCCTTAGGTTAAATTCTGGACCTGGGGTGCTATCTGCATGGAGTTTGTATTTTCTCTTTGTGTTTGTGTTTGTGTTGGTTTTGCTCCTGGTGTTCCCCACAGTCCAAAGACATACTGGTTGGTTAATTGGCTTGTGGGAAGACTGGCCCCTAATCTAAGTCTACTCTGCAATGGACTGTCATCCTGTCTGGAGTATACCCTGCCTTGCGCCCATTGTTGGCTCCCCCAACAATTACTGCTTCTTAATCAGCATGGGATAAACCCATTTAATACATTTAAACACAACAGCCTGCATATAAAAGAAGTAAATCATACTTGTTGTAACATATACTTAACAATTTATGGCACCAAAGCTATTTGAACACATCAGAAAAGGACCTTAACTCAAAAGGTTTTTGTCCAGTTATGAGCCATTGGAATAAATCAAACACTTTTATGTGTTTTAAGGGGAATTAGTGAGTGATGTTTTTACACATTTTCATAGTCATTTTGGAACCAATTGTGCTCATATAGTGAGGGATTTGTGTACTTGAAAGATTATATAGACATTTTGTTATTTTTCCTTTTTGAAGCCAGACCTACACTTAGCTAATGTGTTGTTTTAGCTTTGAAGTGTCGGTGGTCTGGTGCATTATTTGATAATCAAAATGTATTACAATGAGATATTGACTATTGTAGTGCATGGAACAAGTTGCAATTATTTTATAGGTACTTGTTGATTAAACACTGAGCATTCTGGATGAATCATTCAACTGAGTACATTTGGTCTCCCATTGGTTAGATGTCATACACTGATATTAGCCATTCTCAGTCACCAAATGTTAACCCAGTCAAGCATTTATGGTATATGTATGGTATGGTATATCAATTCCAGATGCTGGTAGACTCAGCACATACAGGCCATAGTGGGCAAACATAGCTCAATGCTATGTTAAGTGGTCTAACATTGGTATTTTTTATGTACTGTTGGAATTTGTTTTAATTCTGCTAAAGCCACTTATTAAATATTTATCCCACTGTAGTTCCTTAATCATCTTAATCTTTTAATTTTCTAAAAGACAGGCTCATAAGCATAGCGATCTATTTATGGCAGTTTACCTGTAATTGCACATCTGTTTTGTTCAGTATTATCACACAGTGACAATAAAGTTATTGATGTGTCAAAAGAATAGTTTTGCTTTGCCGAAATAGAAAATAAAAAAACTCAGAAGAAAAATACACTAGTCAGAAAATGAGTGTAATAACAAAATTAAGCACTAGTAGCCTAGTGTAAAGCAAAAATAAGAAAAGGCTGTTCTCAAGTAGCATGTAAATGTCATTTACAGTTCAGTGCAAGAAAGCAGAATGTTTTGTTTTTGCTATTCAGTTTAATTGTGGTCACTTGATTACCCTTGCTTTCATGGATTGATGTTGCTATGTGACAATGTGCCCTTATGAAGTAATCTTTATTTTACCAATGGCAGCATTTTTCATAGCCAGCAAACATTATTTTGGTTTCATCCAGAAATCCAATGCAATATCTTCACGCTGCTTTTTTCTTTTGCATATTATCTGTACTTTATACTTTGGATTAACATTTATCATTAAATCCTGGGATAAAATGTAATGGAAACATCACATCCAAACTTCAAACTTGTTTTATGTTGAATATCCTGTTGTCTTGAGAAATTTGTGAGCTGGTTGAAAGAAGCATGTTTATGTTTCCAATTGTTCCAGGTTGACATACTGTATGGAAGTATCAATTACTCTGCAACTTCACCTTTATTTTTAACAGTCTATTTATTTATTCTGTCTGTGCATCTGCTGTACTAGTGCTTGGTATGTGTAATTCAAGTAGGTACAGATCCAGCCATTCAAAATAAGTGAGGTATGCTGTGTTAAACGTGGTGAATGTACAGCAACATACTGCGTGTTTTTTTAAATGGGATAATAGTAACCGGAAGTACCTTTTAGAACTGCCAGGTGAAGCTAATAAAGCTTAACGTGTCATGTGCAGCATTTGAGCTGTCGCCAGAAACTGCCCGGTTTCAAACAATCTTTTTCCAATTAAGAATCTAAGTCGTATACTGTTTAGACTTTTAATAATTTTAAACTGTGTATTGCAGCATGTTAAACATTAAACTGATTAAAATTCTGTATATTTTATAAAAGCAAGATTGCTCAGTTGGACAAAAGTACACAACCTTCTACCTTCTTCATAAATAATTGAATTATCACAAGTGGACCTTTTCTGAAACATTTTGGCATTCGTTTCTTTAAAAAAAAACTTCTGTTGTCCTTGTAGTGGTAATGAGCACTGTAATGTAGAGAGTTGCACCCAGGTGGTTCAAAGCGTAATCAGAGCATTACTTTCAGTTTGATTCTCTTATAGCTGAATACATAACAATAGTCCACTGTTATAGCTTATTGTGAACATGTCTCTTTCAGGGCTAACATCCTAATTGAGAAAATCTGTATTTTATCTTAATCCAAATGTCAGCAGCCAGTAATCAGCCAACAATTTAACTTGGAATTTTAAAATGTAGTTTAAATTGTACTATATAGTATAGCGCCTGGGATTGAACCCGGGCCGTCAGCTTCATTCAACAGGAACCATCTGGCTGAGCTAACACAACTATGGCAGCACAACATTGTGAGTTTTCTATAGCGCGGAGTGTTTTTACAGTTAAACAATGGAAATTGTTATCTTTGTCTTCTAAGTCCCTTAATTAACTTTAAGCATAGCTTTCTCACCGTTTTTATTTTTTTATACATTTTAGCAAAGTGTTATCTATACAAATGCCACAAAACTATTCTCGATTATATTTCTGAATGTTATGGCACACTTAGTTCAACATTTTAAATGCATCTAAATAAGAAAGTCAGGCATGAACATAAACTGTTAGTAAGTCAATAATATTAAAATTGGCACTAATAAATTGTTGCACTTCTTCCACATTTTGTAATTTCCAAATCATTGTTTGTTAAATTTACATTAAATCTGACTTTCAGATAAGGAAAAAATACCAAATTAATAAAAATTAGAGTAAAATAAATGTAATATATTTTGCTAAAAATCAACAATTAATAACAGTCTTAACTGTTTATAAAAATTAAATGTAGTAACTAAGAAATTGGATGGCACAGTGGTTAGCATTGCCTTTTGTATGTTTTTTCATAAAAAAGTAGCACCTTATGTCTCAGGCTTTCGAAATTAAATTATGCATGGTAATCTTTGAATTAGAAAGATGACTAAGATATCCATCCATTTTTAATGGTGGTGCAGTAATTAGCTTTGTTATCTTGCCGTGCTGAGGCCCTATGTTCAATTACTGAGGTATGTGTAGAGTTTGCATGTTCTTTCTGGGTTCATGTGGGTTTTCTCCAGGTAATCTAATTTCCTCTTGCAGTCCAAAACATACTGGTAGGTTAATTTGTTTATTGGAATACTGACCCTGGTTTAAGTCTGTGTTTGTGTCTGTTTTTCTGCCCTGTGATTGACTGACATTATACCCAGGGTGTATTCTGTCTAGCAAATGTTTCTTGCTGAGATAGACTCCAGCTACTCTGTAAAGGATAAAGAGGTTAGAAAATGGAAGGAACTAAAGGCACTGTGTAACTACTGTATACACAGTGATAGAAACCTTTACTTATTTAGTAGTTCCGTTAGTGACAAAGGCTAAATTATTTTCTTCGAAAAGTGTATTTTAGGTGTAGTAAAAAAATGACTTGCTTTAACAAAATATATTTACAAATGCTTTCCCCTGACAATTTACCTGAATGCCCAACTATTTGAGAAGCCTTCCATGAAACCATGATTGCTATTAATTCATATAAGGGCTCTCTTACTGAATTCCTCTGTTTTTCATGTGTGCTAATTTTCTGACTCTATCCTATCAAAGCTTCATAGTCTCCCTACCAGAAATGCACCTGATTATTCAAGCCCCTAACTCTCAAATCTGCTTCAGGTTCACATGTTCTTTTGTAACACACACCTTTCTGTGATTTTTTTGTATATCTAAGCTTTTGCAAGTGTTCCTTCATCCCTATTGTGCACTGTCTGGTCATGGCATTTTTCTCATTGCTTATTTTTAAGGTAACACCTGCTCCAATTCTAAAACGTTTTGCTCAAGTGCATTTTTGTATTTTCACGTTTATTTATTTTATTGTTTATCTCTAACACTTTAATGTCCCAAATTTTCATTTGCCTTAATTTTTTAAACTGAATTTTAGTTTCAGCCTTAAAACAGCTTAAGTTTCTCTTTTGTTTCTTGTCTCTTTAATTGTGAAGTTTGTGAAGTTCACAGCATTTTTACATTACTCTGTTTAAACAAATAAGAAATTAGATTGTTCATAAATCTAATCACTTATTATATGTAAACACAAAGTAATTGCTGTCTGAAAATGCTCTTTGTCTTGTTCCTTTTGGGTGATAACAGCTGTTTAATTCAAAGAAGGAAGTCCATGAAGTGAAACACACATCAGCAATGACGATGCTTAAAGTGCTAAATAAACTAAATAAAACTTCTCAGTTAAGAACATCATGGTTCCATGCTGTAACACAATAAAATGTGAAAAAGTCCAAGGGGTAAATACTTTTGCGATGCACTCTATATCTGTAGATCTGATTTGCGTGTGTGGAGCAGTGGGAGGGTAAATACTTTTGCGATGCACTCTATATTTGTAGATCTGATTTGCGGGTGTGGAGCAGTGGGAGGCGAGACTCAGCAGTGGGTAATATGAATGAGCCATATTCAAGTTTCAGAATTATAAAACATAAACTTTTGTTGAGTTTACATGAGAGACAAAAGGTACCTTTTGAGAAGTTGTGTACTGCTTGCAACGTAGCTGATTTTGACAAATAGAAAATTATTGCTTAAAGAATTTAAAATCTGTACTATAGTTTATTTAATTGAACAGTAAGTCACTTTACACCTTGCTTACTTGTTAAGCAGCGTTTGTGTGAAGCACAATTCACACCCTTTTGTCTGTCGGGGAGCGGGTGCTGGGCAAAGTGAGCCTTAGTGATGGAGAGTGCTAATGCCTGACTTTCTTGTTTAGATGTATATGAAATATTGAACTGTGACATTATTGAACATCCAGAAATACAATATAAAACAATCTGTGGTATTTGTGTGGATGAAACTTTTCTAAAATTTATAAAAAAATAAAAACGATTAAAATGTATAATCTTCCCACATGTAATGTCATTAAGAAGTACAATAAGCACCTGCTTAGTTTAACGATGGTTTCAAATATAAAACCGATTGATGAGAAAACTATGTTAAATGAGAATTAAAAATACTTCCATTTAAAATAAATGATTTATGTTCCATGATTAAATTTTAAAGGCAGACAGACACGCTCAGTGCAAAGCTGCAGAACGGTGTTGCTGAACTCCAAGCCTCCTCTCAGGTCCGTCTCATTGACAGAGCTCAGCGGGATTTGTCCTGTTTTCTCAGAAACCTGCCGATTGCTTCACGCATCTGGAAGAGTTGAGAAGGAATGCAATTTTATCTGTACGATATGCGTGTTGCATTTATAAAAACAAAATGTTTAAATACAATTTTAAAATATTACATCATAAATTCTAAGATGATTGTGCATAAAAAGTGTCAATAACTATCCTAATCTAACCCCGTTTTTTCATGTCATATATAAGTATATATACATATTTAAGTCATGCAGTGTCTATTTTAGGTAGGGACGTGCTATTTCTTATTTTTTATTTTCTTTCAATTTAAAAGAATCAGTTGCCCATCGTGCCATAGAAAGTTTCATTTTTATGTTTTTGGTATTTATTGAACATGTTGTGATATATAAAAATAAAATGTCAATATAATGTACATAATATTAACTACTTTAATAGTCAGGCACTGAGGCCATTAAACCAACAAGCCGCTCGGCAGTTTAGGCTATAGCTGAAAGGGGCAGGCCAAGTGTTTCCAAGTAATCATGTGTGAATTAGTCATATTGACAGATGTTTACAAAGAAAGTGGCCTACGGTAATACTTTGAGCTATATTAATATATTTAGATCCCTAAATTAATACTGTTCATTTCTTTAGATACGCAATTCCATATTATATTCCCTATTAAGCAAAAACTTAATTTGCGTTTTTTTACTGCGATAACGAGCACAAGTATTCATAGCTTTTTATAAAGTATATAAACTTAAAGTGGAACAAGCACACCAAAAGATTCCCAAAATAACCACAGTAAGTGACCGAGTGAAAGACTTTGATCACTTAAATGTTTATGTTTATGAAAAAAGTGGAATACTGCTGTGTATTTTTTATTTAAACTTCCACTACCAGCTATATACAGTTTGATAATATATTTATATTCAGAGATGTTATGCTCCTCTTATTTTATGCTCATTTACCAAAATTTCCTTTTAGTTATAAAATTCCATATTAATATTCAATATAAAGCAGATTTAAACATGCACAGTAAAGAGATTAAATGAAGCAGATGTTTCACTAACAACCAGTGCACCACGAGTGCCACCTGTTGGTCATTTTGGCCGGCCAATCACATACTGCATTATTCCTCGCTATTTTCCAGATATTTTGGGTGGTACAGGGTTTTACCACGCATTTTGAATGGCAGCATCTGTAGCTGCGTCATATGCGTAGGATGCAAAGGAACAGGTAAAGATTTATTCCATATTTGGGAAAGAAAAGCCAACTGGAGCCTTCTTCAGGTGTGTGATACACTGAATGTTTGACATACCAGAAAAAGGCTCCACAGCTGAAACATTCTCTTTTTTTTCTACTTAGAATAAACCTTTTCCTGTTTATTAATGTATGAATGTCATTGTATGTTTTGTGGACTATATCTTTGACTGTCATACAATTATATTATGTCACATTATTCCACACCTTGTACATCTTCAGCAATTTTTCAGCTCCTTTTATACCGCTGTATTTGGCATGAGATTCTATTCTGAAGCACAGATCCATTGTGTTTGAAATAGCATTAGAGGCAGCTTTATGGATAGAGTACAGCTTTACTTCTTAGCTATAAATCTCTCAGATGTTGTTTAATTTTTTGTGGTTGTCTGTTTTTGTGAAATTATTTGCCAATATGTTAATTACAAGGGTTATTGATAGCATTACGTGTAAAATGTACTGAATCAGAATGTCACTGCATGCCTTGACCATAGCATTATGGGAGGCTAATCCAGTCATGTTTTTGAAATCCATTTCAAATCCATGTAAACATTTCGATGACCTGTGCTGCTGAGAAGGAATTCACTAAGTGAAATAAAACTGTATCTGCTAGAATAACTGTCAGTTTATCAGTACCTGATTGACCTTGTAAAACAATATTTGCAAACTGCAGTGATCCTTTACATCTGTATATTAACTACAGATATTTTGTCATATGTTTTGTTGAGTTCTTTAATTTTCTGGCAATCAGAAGTCTCCTCAGTAGACTGTGTTTAGAAACCAACCTGACATTTATTGAGAAATACAACTTTTCCTGGATAATAGTCTACTACCCATCTACTACCACTGTCAAATTGTAAATTAGGACTTACTGGCATATCTTATTAATCACCACAATACCTAAATCCTTCCCAGTTGTGTTTTCCTCAGATGGTTGACATTATATTTATGTTTCTACAGAAGTATATAGTTCTTCTTATTATTATTGTGAAGACACCAATAGTCCAGCACAGATACAACCTGTAAATCTACTCACTAAATTAATTTGGAAGAATGTACAGTGCCGTGAAAAAGTATTTCCTCTATTATTGCAAAGTTTTTACACTGAATGTTTTCAGGTCTTAAGATAAAGATAAAGGGAACCTGAGTGAACAAATAACACTTTTTTTTACTTATTTCATTTATTTAATGAACAAAGTTATCCAACACCAACTGGCACTAAAAAGTAATTGCCCCCTTAGTAAAATCAAAACAATTAAAGGGATAATTTAGAGTCAGCTGATTGAATACAGCCAGGCTTGATAACCTCACTTATTTTGACCCTTACCATCAGAGTTGAGTTGCCAGCACAAAGATTCAACAAGCACCTTATGCCATGACCAAAGGAAATTCCTGAAGAGATAAGAAAAACGTTGTTGATATCTATCAATGTGGAAAGGGTTACAAAGCCATTTCTAAAGGCTCTGGGACTCCACCGAACCACAGTGAGAGCCATAATCTCCAAATGGAGAACACTTGGAATAGTAGTGAATCTTCCCAGGAGTGGTCGGCCTGCCAAAATGTTTCCAGAGGCGCAGCGTAAAATCACCCAGGAAATCACAAATGATCCTAAAAAAACTTTCCAAAGAACTGCAGGCTTCTTTTGCCTCAGCTAAGGTCAGTGTTCATGACTATACAATTAGAAAGAGACCTGGCAAAAGTGGGCTTCATGGGAGAGTAGCATGGCAGAACCACTGCTAACCAAGAAGAACATAAATGCTTGTCTCCTGTTTGCCAAGAAGTGCCTGGATGATCCCGAAGCCTTTTGGAAGAATGTTCTATGGACAGATAGGTCAAAAGTGGAACTTATGGGACGACGTGGGTCCCATTATGCCTGGCGTAAAGCAAAAGTCAAACGTGGTGGTAGTGTGATGGAGTGGGGATGTCTTAGAACCTGGACGACTTCCCATAATTGAAGGAACCATGAATTCTGCTCTGTATCAGAAAATTCTTAAGGAGAATGTCCGGTCATCCGTCTGTGAGCTGAAGATGAAGTGTAGATGGGTCATGCAGCAAGACAATGATCCAAAACACAAAAGCAAGTTCACGTCAGAATGGCTGATTTGCAGTTTTGCAGTGGCCTAGTCAAAGTCTAGACATAAACCAAATAGAGATGCTGTGGCAGGACCTGAAACGAGCAGTTCATGCTTGAAGACCTACCAATGTTTCTGAATTAAAGCAGTTCTGTGAGGAAGAGTGGGCTAAAATTCCTCTACAATGATGTGAAAGAATTATAGGAAGCATTTGGTTGCAGTAATTGCAGCAAAAGGTGGCGCAACCAATTATTAAGTGTAAGGGAGAAATTACTTTTTCACACAGGGAATTTGGGTATTGGATAACTTTGTTTAATAAATAAATGAAATTATAATACTAAGTGTTATTAGTTCACTCAGGTTCCCTTTATCTTATATTAGATTTTGTCTAAAGATGTGAAAACATCCAGTGTGACAAATATGCAATAATAGAGGAAATAAGAAATACTTTTTCACGGCACTGTATGCAGAGCAGCTTTTCATTAGCACTGTACTGCTCAAGGAATAAATGACAAAAATGTGACGACATTGAGAATAATTTAAAAAACATTTCTAGTGTAAAGTGAGCAATATGTCCTGTGAGGAGCTTTCTATAAATTGATTATTGGTACATGTGAGTTCATAAGATTTTTTATTGTAAGGCTCTGTGTAACTCTTGAGTTTACCTTGTTGTCCTCTTTCTGTTTTGTCTTTTAAACGTACAGATGCAGCCATTCAAAGTGAGCGGTGCAGACACGTACCGGAGGTAATTGGCTGCGGCGTCGCGCATCACGACGCAAGATGACGCGGGGTACCGCAGTACGTGATTGGTTGACCGACAGGGTCACTCATGGTCCGTTGGTCTGTCGTAGAAAGATTTACAGTACAGTAAACGTCTTTACTGTGCCCGTTGTAGATATTGAATTTTACCACTGTAGGGAAATCTTAGTAGCTGAGCATAAAAAGAATAGGAGCATACTGTAACGCGTGTGAAGGCCATAAACGATATTAATTTTGGAACATAAACATACAGTACTGTATATGGCTGGTCTTGGTACTTAAAGTAAAAAATACACACCAGTATTCCATTTCTCCCTAAACATTTTAAGCATCGAAGTCTTTAACTAAAGAGATACCGGAGTCAACAAGCATACTTTTAGAATTTGATTAATAGGGAATATAATATGGAATCGCGTATCTAAAGAATTTAATAACGATATGATTATATTCGTGTACTGCGACAGGGCTGTGTAGGGCCCCTCTTCATGTGAGTTCCCCTGTAGCCTACTGGTGTACGTGCCTGGTGCTGGGCTTTTCTTTTAACAAACATTTCTTCGAAAAAATAGAATAGCGATATCATGGACAATCAATTGACTTTTATATTTCAAAATATCACAACATGATCGATTCTAAGTCATTTTTGATAACAATAAATAGTCACGTTCTTCATTCTGACAACGGTCCCTGCTTCTGCTTCCTGCTTCTATTGTGTGTGTGTGTGCAATAGAGTAAATTTTTATAGAGAAATGGAGGCTGGACAGTATGCGTTACAATATAAACATTTATATTGATTTAAATCGTGTTCTGATTTAAATCGCAAACGCGTGTTTAATTATATGTGTTTTTTAATCATAATCAGGCTAATGCAACATAAATTGATACAGTATCTTTGTCTTCTAAGCATCTTAATAAACTTTCAGCATAGCTTTCTACCCGTTTAGATTTATATTTCTTGGGATTTTGGGATCAAACGTGGAAGGATTAGATTGTAATAGTTTTTATTTGTCAAATACGTGTCAAATATCACCTTTAAAAGTGGCATCTCAAAGCAATACAGTAGATCGAAAAACAGTTAAAAGGGACCAAAGTAAATACCAGACAAACGCAAACGCGTTTTTAATAAAATGCTTTTATTCATTCAGCAGAGAGTGAGAGGGACATCCAGCAGAGAGAGACACACACACCGGTTTCCATTGACAAAATTGTTTTTTTTTTCAATTCCTCTTGTCTAACAGGAATGTTTTGTTTGTGGACAGACTGTTAGACTAGAGGAAAAGAGCGCCTCCTTCTACGAAGCATTTCGTTGATCCGATCACAAATTCTTTTCCAGTCGCACGAAGTAAGGGTAAACTTACACCATACCGATGAGCTAATGCCAGGGAAAGACACTCGCTTTCTGGATACACATCTCACCTGTCCTGTTCTTTGTTTTCCTGGTTTGCTGATTATGCCTGCTGCGGTCCACTCCTACCCTCACACCTAAAGAATACTATTTTAAATTTCTTGGCGCAGTTCATTAACCCTTGTATGTGCTGTCCGCGCCCAAAATGCAATTTAAAAAAAGTCAAAAACCGCGCTCAAAATGCAATTTAGCGCTTTCTGGCAAGAGGAGACACCCAAATCAATGTAACATGCCACAGTTTGTGCATGAACAGGGTTATACTGCCTATTCCCTTCGATACCCGATTAAAAAAAAACAACAAAATGTTTTGAATCCCCGACGGAACCGGGCATCCGTATGAATCAAGTAACAGGTTTATTCCATGCTGAAAAAAAGAAGAAAGAAAACAGATTCCATAAGAATTGATTGAGCTCCGCTCTGTACCACGCAATGATCTCCCCGGAGTCTCTGCCCCGGGTTATTTGGGTTTTTAGACAGAGGATAAAAAACTCTCTCTCTGGCTTGACCTCCCCCTCCATGGGTATTGTCAGTTTTTTTTGTTAACAAGGCTCGCCAGCTAATGTGAATCGAAACCTGTTTTTCTAGCTTTTAAAGTCGTGCGATGTGTAAACCACAATTCAAATAGAGAACAAAGACTTGACTGACAAGCCGATACATACTCTTAGAGTTTGATTAATAGGGAATATAATACAAAAATATAGTACTAAAAAAGGTACTACCACTTTTAAAGGTGATATGTAAAATAAAGTTTTTTATTATTGTTATAGAGAAACATGATCAGATTTTCCCTGGTTCAGAAAAAAAGATCTAAAGTGCTACACATAACTTTCTTAATTCGATGTATTTAAAGCAGTGAACTACTGTAGGTGTAACATAACATTCAGAAATACAATCACGTATTTGACAAATAAAAACGATTACAATCTAATCCTTCCACGTTTGATCCCAAAATCCCAAGAAATATAAATCTAAACGGGTAGAAAGCTATGCTGAAAGTGTATTAAGATGCTTAGAAGACAAAGATACTGTATCAATTTATGTTGCATTAGCCTGATTATGATTAAAAAACATAATTAAACACGCATTTGCGATTTAAATCAGAACACGATTTAAATCAATATAAATGTTTATATTGTAACGCATACTGTCTAGCCTCCATTTCTCTATAAAAATTTACTCTATTGCACACACACACAATAGAAGCAGAAGCAGGGACCGTTGTCAGAAGGGAAGAAGCATTGTTATCAAAAATGACTTAGAATCGATCATGTTGTGATATTTGGAAATATAAAAGTCAATTGATTGTCCATAATATCGCTATTCTATTTTTTCGAAGAAATGTTTGTTAAAATAAAAGTCCAGCACCAGCTGGATTTGAACACACAACCCGTGAGTTGGTAGTCAGGCATGTAGACCAGTAGGCTACAGGGGAACTCGCATGAAGAGGGAGGCGAAACAGCCCTGTCGCAGTACACGAATATAATCATATCGTTATTAAATTCTTTAGATACGCTATTCCATATTAGCAGAAAAGCTTACTACTACCACTTTTTCACACGCTAGTTAAATACTTCGATGCTTAAAATCGTTAGGGAGAAATGGAATACCGGTGTGTATTTTTCCTTTAAAGTACCGATTCCTGGAATCTGACTGGCTGACACCCTTCTGAAGTGGTTCCATAAAATCTGGTATACGGAAAAGAAAGCATTGATACATACAAGTATCTTTTAATACAGTCTTTGCTGTGCTCTTGAGGATCCTTGTGATATTTTGAGCTCTAGTTGAATGATAAGTGTCGCATTTTAAATCATTTTCGTAGTTAGAAATTATGAAACGCCCTGTTAAAAGCAAGGAAGTTTTTATGCCCGTTGAAGTAAAACAAAATGCCTGACAAAGTATGGCTTGGACAGATTCCAAGTGCTTGTACAAATGTGCTAAAGAAATTATACTTTGAGTATACAGCTTGTCCAAAGTCATCCATTATTAATACTATTAGTAATATCTTCAGTAAAGGCTTTGATGCATAAATATTTCTGATAAAGGTAGGTTGTGTACTTTTGTCCAACTGAGCAATCTTGCTTTCATAAAATATACCAACATTTTAATGACTGATGATTAACATGCTGTAATACACAGTTCAAAATTAAAAGCTCAAATGCTGTACATGAGAGGTTAAGCTCCCCCTGGCGGTTTTACAAGGTGACGCCGGATAGTTTCCGGCATGACGTCAAATGACGCTCGATTAACCACGTGATACTGCGTGATACTGCGTGATACCGCGTGACACTGCGTGATACCGCGATACGCGCACCAGGGTATGCCGTGAAATACCCCACCCATTTTGAATGGCTGCATCTGTAATTCTGGAAATATTAATTTGTGTATCAGATGAGCGCATTGCTTTTGTTCTATTTTTGAGGCCCCTTGTATCTTGATAAACTCAAGTTCAAACCTGCTTATTTTGTTCCTTATAGAACAAGTTCTTCTACCTAAGGAATGGAAGCTTAAGTGTGTTTTCCTGTTTTAGCCTTTTTATCTTGTCCAATGAGACTGTGAATATCTGGAGTCACCTTCTGGGATTCTTACTCTTCTTCACATTGGGAGTTTATGATATGATAGCAGTGCTGCCTACAGCAGGAGCCTCAGGAGAAGACTATGTCATCTATTCCATAGGACTTTTCTGCTTTCAGGTTTGTGCATGAGCTTTTCCACTATTTTCCACTGTCATCAGCTGACATTTTGATTATTAGGAAAAATTTAGGATTTATAGGAGTTGTCTTTTTTATCTTCCAACACTGTTGAAACACTACCCAAAGGAGAAAACTCCTTCTCCTTTGGTACTGCACCATGCAATAATGCAATCCTATTGTTGGATGGGATTAGGGTACAGTTTAAGTTCAAGTTGTACCTACTCTTCTAATATTTTGACCAGTGATTTTTGTAGATTTTTACAAAAGAGACTCCTGCTTCAACTCCGCCAGTGGGGTCAGATTTAGCTTCAGCTCTGTCACTTATACACATAATTGGACTCAGTAAAGAGATTTAAAGAGTAAATATGGTCTGTATTTCTATGTAGAATCAATCCATTTTGTCATTTGAGAAACATCCAAATATTTACTCTTTTGAAACTGTATTTAGAACCAACATCTGCAATGTTTTTTTTTATGTCAAAAGGTCTTTTCAGTATGTAAGGAATGTTAAAAACCAAGAAAAAATGCTCAGTAACTTTTATTCATAGCTTTGAACTGTCTTTTTGTTTTTATGCTTTCATACCACAAAAGCCATTTGTGATAATTTTTACAAAATGATCCTATTATGAACAATAATACATTAAACTGGATGTACACTAATGACTAAATCGTCATTTAGTTATTAATGAAATAAGAACTAAAAACACTTCAGAATTTCATGGAAGTATTTTTAAGGTCATGCTGATTAAGATACTGATACTATTT
The DNA here is from genome assembly GCF_040954835.1 of Lepisosteus oculatus. Classification (NCBI taxonomy): domain Eukaryota; kingdom Metazoa; phylum Chordata; class Actinopteri; order Semionotiformes; family Lepisosteidae; genus Lepisosteus; species Lepisosteus oculatus. Next base: position 35,984,555 of record NC_090698.1, on the reverse strand, counting down.
AAGGTCATACAGTGAGCTTTTAGCCATAGAGATATTATGGAGATATTAATGCAGTTATTCTTGATTTTTAATCTTTGTTTCACTTGTTTAATTTCATATGCATAGTCAATCAAAAGTAGATATGGATTTGTGCATTTTAATACATTACATTACATTAGTATACAGTGCAATGTTTTTGTAAGTCCTCTACTCAAATAGTTGCAAAGACCCCCATTTAATTTGTCAGTTTTTAATTTAATTCTAATTATACGAAGGTACAGTAACTGGTTGTCTGAATTGCATATAGAATGGGTTCATATAAGGTTTTGTGATTCTCTTTAGGTTTGCATGCTGTGCTCTGTTGGTTATCATCTGTTCTGTTGCCATCGATCTGAGAAAACAAGTCGCCGTTGGATGGCTTTAGATTATGCTGGAATCTCAATTGGAATCCTTGGCTGTTATGTTCCAGGAGTTTTCTATGCCTTTTACTGTAACAATGTAAGTTAAAAATCTTGTATGCACAACTTTGAAGCTACATAAAAGTATGTCTGTAAGGAGTTAACTAGATGTTTCTATTTTCTCACAGTGCTTTACGTGAAGTCATGAATTGATGAAAATTAAAGTGCATTTCTGTTCAGTTATTAGGAATCTAAAAAGTCTAATGCTATAGGACTGGAATGTTTCTGTTTTTGTTTAACTTTTGAGTTCCAAACTGCCGTATTTAACTTTTTTTTTGTAAAAATCCCTGAAAACCAAATTATTCTGTCTTGTAAAGTGATTTGCTGCTGTAACTGGATTTCAGACTTTATCAGTTTGTTATAGCAGACTATAACTCTTTCTGTAGATTATAGTGAAAGGAAACTGTTCATTGACAGTCACTGACATTTTGAAAAGCACAAATAAAATCATTTTTCTGTCTGATTGCCTCAGACATTTTATATAAGTTGGAGGAAATTCATAAAATGACCAAAGGACCAAAATGTATGCAAAAGCAATTTTTCTTTCAAATTCAAATTCTCATTTTTTTTTCCCCCAAGAGGGACCATTTTGGTTTTATGGTTTTATTACAGTTTAACTTTGTTTTAATTTCTATTTTTTTAGCAGATTAATCATACTAATCAAAAGCATTAATTCATAATTTTATGGACTATGATGAGTGCCCCTTTCTTTTTGTCCCCAAAGAAATGCTGTGTATTCTGATGTATTTTTATTTTTTCAAACATTTTCTACATTACAGTATGTAAATACATTTGAAATTTTTGAGCTACATATTCCATGTTATTATAAATTTAGTATTAAATTGGAGTTTTCTTGCAGCTGAGGGTATTGATGTAGTCCAGATTTTATGCTGACTACTACTATAAAGGGTACTAAGAAAAAAAAAATCTGCATGTATTTTATGATGTAGTTTTCAGTTTTAGCCTCAGCCGTTTATGTGATCCCCTACATATTGGAAATCTGCAGTTATCATGCCCTAGAATCTTCTGAAATCTTTTCCAATGAAAACCAGATGGCCGTTTTCAAACCATTCCGTCACTCCTCTTCCCCACCATATGACATTCACACGTGGGTGAGCTAAGTCTATACTGAGTGCCAAGCATGTGCATTTGAAGGATGAGTAAATTAGTTATTTTTTATTTTTTTTGTCTAATCAGAGTTTTAAAATGGAATATTTTGTACAGAAAGGTAATTTTTTAATGCAGACTGCTCTTAAGTTTATTCTACTGTTTTTGTACAGCGAAAAAGAATTGAAATAGTGTATACCGTTACCAACTTAACTAAAAAGAAGAAAGTTTTATTTGGTTACAAATTTAATCAGTTTTTCTTTAAAGTACGTGGTTTAACATTCACATTTATGCATGAAGGTGCAGAAGACAAGACTTTAAACACTTCAGGGTTTCTTAAAATCTTATTCAACTTTGCAGTATTTACATCTTAAAAAGAACAGTTGACATTATAAGAGAAACGTTTACAAAAATCAAGTAACCAGAGTGCATTTTAAAAGGGCTATTTAAAGTGTTGACTTGTTGCTGTCTCTGCAGTATTGGAGGCAAGTATACTTGATTACAGTCCTGGCAATGATCCTGGCAGTGTTCTTCGCTCAGATCCACCCTCATTACCTCACTCAGCAGTGGCACAGACTACGCTCTATCATCTTCTGCTCTGTTGCTGGCTATGGAGTCATTCCAACAATCCACTGGGTATGGCTCAATGGAGGCTTTAGTGCCCTTATTGTTCAGGTAAGGAAGAACTTTAATATAATGTCACACTGGAAAAAAAAATCTTCAGTTTATTTTGCACTCATTCTAAACTTTCCTTGATAATTTCCTTCCAATAATCTTTGGTTGATCTATTGAGTCTGTGCACAAATTAAAGCTTTGACTAATTTTTACTACTGAGAAAAAGGCTATTAGTAAGTAAATAGTTTTCTTCAAAATAATATGAGTGGCAAGGTGTCTGTGTGGAGAAAAAACATTGGCATATGGTACTTTTTCTTCAGTATTTGATGACACCTTTCTGTGCATTTTATGTAAGATGCACAAGCAGTTCTGTGAGGTGTTTCTGAAACTTTTCAGATTTACCATGTCTCTCTACCCTCTTTTGTAATTCATATTTTGCTTTTTTCCTGCAAAAATTGTTTTGTGCTAATCATTGAAATACTATTGGTCAGGTTGGTAGCTGCGTCAGCATGTGTAGTCTGGAAAGGAACAAGTCATTGGTTTATTCCATGCTGAAAAGAGAAGAGCATGGAATGTTTCAGCATGGAATAAACCTATTACCTTTTCCATTGCAATACTATATACAGGTAGATGTATATATTATATATATTCTGTATATTCATAGTACAGGTATGTATATATTATATATACTATATATGTATGCATAAAGTAACCATATAGTATATAAACACTTCAGATACATTAGTATTTTTCTTGCATTTTAAGTTTTTACTCCTTCTAGTTTTGACTTTTATCTAAAGTTCAAATCTTATTTAACAGCCATTCCTTTTTTCAATGGCAGGCATTTGTTCCCCGAGTACTAGTGATGTACTTTATTGCTGCTTTGGCGTTTCTCTTTTATATTTCCAAAGTTCCAGAACGATATTTTCCAGGTATGTTTCACCTCTAATATATCGGTATTGTAGACCAGGCAGCTAACTCCATGCTAGGCAGGTATACTGGGACAAACAAAAATAAATTTGTGACAAATGTGCTGTATCAACCAGGATGGTGGCCTGACCAACATATACAAAAACTGTTTTGAATTTTTCTGTTAATGAACTTCCGTGAGAGTTAATTTGAAACTGAACATATTTAATAAAAAAACAGGTTATTCAAGTTTTGACCTGCAAAACTACTACAGGAATTTTTGAAGAATGCAACATGTCACAAAAAACTGCTATTGCTCAAAAACACAATTAACTCCACATTTTCAACGTTTATTTCAGCTATCAAAAGACATTTCAAACTTTATTTGAAGTCCTAAAATAAGTGAAACATTTAACAGAAAAATACTTCACTGCTTATGCTTATGTTTCTCATCGTAAAGATTAATGGGAAAAATCTGTTATTATTTGTAATTTCTTTATTATATATTATTTTGTTTCTTCTTTTACAGGGCATCTTAACTACCTGGGCTCCAGTCATCAGGTGTGGCACATTCTTGTAGTGCTCATGTTTTACTGGTGGCACCAGACTGCAGTGTACATCATGCAATACCGACACAGCCAGCCATGCCCTGACTTGTCAGTGCACTCATAACATTGGAACCAAGTGCTTGTCTACCGTGATGTCAGGGCTGAATGAAGCTGTTTCCCGACGTGTAGCCCAAAATATGCCAACCTATAGTACCCTGTCTACAAATCTTATGTAAATTATGTTTATGGCTTATTCACTCTGTAGAATAAGAGTCAGTGCAGTCTGCTGTGCAAAGATAATGTCTAAAACAGTAACAAACCTTCAAGCACTGGGCAAGCCTTTTTTCTGAGAATTGCTCGGAATTGGTCTTCATTACTGTGTAGGGCACTGTTTCTTCAGTATTCAAAATCAAATAATTTATGTACAAATTATTTTGTACATGCTACCATTATGTTCAGTCTCATGATAACAAAATATCCTTGTAATATTAAGTACTTCAAGCATTTTAATCAATTTAATTAATCATTTTCATCACCCCTTTCAAAATTGGTCAGAATTGCTGTATTTTGCCACTGAAGATCAATGAAGTTGTTTACCACATTAGTGTACCAATAAATAAAGTTAAAAAGACCTACAGTATCTCAAAATGCATGTATTTGAACCTATTTTTAAAAAAGACAGTCATCAAAGTCTCAGCACTTTATTAATCATATTCTGATGATTCATGTTTTTTTGATCCAGAAGTGGCAGATAGGCTTTTGTTGACGAATGTGATATCTTCCATTACAGTGCCTATATTATAGCACACAGTATGATGTTGAACCAATGTATCACATATTTATATTTTTAAAATATGAACCAGACTTTTTTTTCAGAATTTTGGAAGTATCAACAATGTTATATTTTTGTATTGAGTCAATTATTACCACAAACTTTAAAAAACATTTAAAAACACCTTTTACATTTAATTTATTAAGCACAATCATTGAATCATCAGAATCATTGTCATATGTGCACCACTGAAACCTTTGTAGATGCTTCCTTACCAACAGCAAGCTAACAGAATTGTTTATACAATAGTTCTAAGATTGAGAACATCCGGCATCACATTCTCTCCACTATGGATATAATTTCCATACCTCCTCCCTCGTCATCCAACTTCTCTGGTTCCCGTCTCTCCAGCTTCTCTCTTCTTGACTCAGCATCCCTAAACAAACTAGTTATGCGCATGAAACCCACCACATCTATTTTAGAACCCATTCCCACCACTTTATTTCCAGTCCTGTTTCTCTTCTCTCTGTCCCATTGTCCTCAATATAATACATGAATCCTTGAGCACTGGCATTGTACCAACGGTCCTCAAAACTGCTGCTATTACCCCCGTGCCAAAGAAGCCTAACATGGCTCTCGACAATCTTAACAACTTCCACCCCATCTCCAACTTACCCTTTCTCTCTACAATTCTAGAACGTTCTGTCACACTTCAGTTACATAACCACCTCATGACAAACAACCTTTTCGAACCCCTCCAATCTGGCTTCCGTCAACTTCACAGCACAGAAACCGCCCTAGTCAAAGTCACCAACGATCTCCTAATAGCTTCTGATTCTGGTTCTCTTTCCATACTCATCCTTCTTGATCTCAGTGCTGCCTTTGACACTGTTGACCATAACATCTTACTTTCTCATCTCGAGACTGTGTTTGGAGTCTCTGACACTGCCCTCAAATGGTTTAAGTCTTACCTCACTGATCGCTGTCACTTTGTCTGTCTCAATGGGTACAGGTCTGAAATTGGTCTTGTCAAGTCTGGTGTCCCCCAGGGCTCAATACTGGGCCCCTTGCTCTTCAGCATTTACATGTTCCCACTTGGTCAGCTTTCATTTTTACGCTAACGATACTCAAATATACATCCATACCAAACCCAACACTGATGTGGCTGTCTCTATTCTATCTAATTGCATCTCTGACATAAAAATTTGGATGACTCAAAACTTCCTTCATCTTAACTGTGACAAGACTGAAGTCATGCTTATTGGAACCCTAATTTTCAGGCAGAGCTGACTTATTAACCCTTTTAACATCTTGTCTCTTACTTCACTCCTATCCTGGAGTCCTTGCACTGGCTTCCGGTCACATTCCGCGTAGACTTTAAAATCCTCATGCTCACCTATTAGGCTTTACATGGCTTGGCACCTCAATACCTGTCTGAACTTTTATCGCCCTACTCCCCACTTCTCAACCTCCGCTCTTCAAATTCTGCCCTCCTTACAGTCCCCCAAGCCCGTCTACATTGTATGGGCGACAGGACCTTCTCCTGCTATGCCCCCAAGCTCTGGAATTCTTTGCCCAAGGATATTAGAGAGTCACCTTCTCTAAACTCCTTCAAATCCAGACTCAAAACCTTCTTCTTCAGAAAAGCCTTTACTTAACTGGTTCCATTCTTCACCCCTCTGCTCTTCTTAATACCACCTTCCACGGTCTCCTCTATTGTTATTGTTGTATTGTTGTAATTATAATTGTGTCCTATCTTGTGAAATCTTCTTATTTATTGTTGTAGTCTTCTTATTTATTGTTATTGTCATCCTGTAAAGCGCTTTGAGAAGCCACCTTTAAAGGCGCTATATAAAATAAAGTTTATTATTATTATTGTACGTCTTTACAAAAAATGCAAAAGGTATACAAAAACACATACAGTATATATATATAAACATCCAATCCAAGAATTATAAACTTACAATTACATCTGCTTTTTGTATTTGTATTTTTGTAAGCCCAAGATGACCTTGTACAGATCAGTATGACTGTCTTTTTTCATCAGAAATTTCTGAAATAATTTTTAAAAAACTGCTGCATATCAGAATGTTAATTGTAAAATGATCATTTTCGAAGTGTTACTGTGTTATGACAAAAAAGGATATATCTGGTAACAAATGTTAGGATTTCTGTACATTTTACAAATTTATGTTTTGTAACTTTTACTACATACAGTTTTTGTATATTGTGTACAGTTTCTCAAAACTTGTACCACCCTGTGTTTTTTCAGTCATGCTATTTTTAAAGGTTCTTTCCTAAACCAGTGTTAGGAAAGATCCAGTTAATGTTTCTGTAATGAAGTTGAAAAAGATGACTGTTGGAAAAACTGACCTCCCAGCCACACACACAGACTGTGAAACTAATGTATTGTTTCAATTAAGTCATATATACACTGAAACCAAATTAATGAATTGTACACAACGGTCGTACATACACATATTGATGTGCTGAATCATTGATTTAGTGAAACTAGAGTAATACACATGCAAATATATTGCCATCATGCAAACTCATGTCAAACATGAGGGAATTAAAAATGTCTGATTTTCACTGTTAAACTGAGGGTTATAAATCAGTTACTGTATGTGGCATTTCAACTGACATTTCTCAAATTGTTGTTGCCCCTGCCTTAATTACATTTCCTAGTTAGGTACAGATATGTATACCACCATCAGTTTGCACTTTTTCTTGCTGCATGTACTAAATGCTGTAAAATACTAGGCAAATTCTAGGTGATATGTTAATTCATATTAATACTCTAAACATTTTAAGGATTATAGGCAATGTTATGTGAAATATTTCAACTTTAACATTGATATACTGTACAAATGTACACTGTTGTAAAATACATCCAGTTTTGTGCCCTATTTATATGCTTGGCATTTACTTTTTTCATTGCAGTATACTTTTAATGCCTGTTGTTTTTTATTAAACCTTTAAATAAATAGGGTAGCAATCAGGTTTAAGGCAAATACGTCTTTATAAGCACGTGTCTGATAAAACTAAGAAGAAAAGACTAGCGTCTTTAATTCTTTGGAGATACAGTATTTGGACTACTTCATACTTTGTAATACATACTTTTTTGTATACTAATAATATTATTATACAAAATGCATTGTAGCTGTCAGTTTTCCCATGTTTATATATGCTTTTCTTCCCATCAAATACAGCAACCACCTGAATAAGATGTTGCAGCCTTTAGCTGCCAGTAGCTAGAGTAAATTTATGATATTGCTCTCTACATTAAAGTTTGTGGTGTATTGAATGTGGTTAATTTATTTTTCACGTTCTTGACCTAGGGGTAGTATCTACAATGCAGCAGAAATTCTGCAGGGACTTATTTTAAGGCAGTCGCTCATTCATCTTTTCAGTTTAACAAACAGTATTGTTTTCCGCAAAATATTTTTTTGTTAGTCAAATACTGTATCTCAAGTAGGAGTAATGAAAATGTAATTTATGCTTTAATATCACCTTAATGTTTATAACCTTTTTTGTTTGCGGTATGATTGGGTTTTGGTAACACCTGGTTTCATTAGCTACTGTAGATAGAGGCATAGATGAGCTTAAATTTCCTAAATGGATGTAATAAGTGTATTCGTTGTCTTGTTTGTATCAAGTTAGGCAATAGAAAAGGAATTTGGAGAAAATCCTTTGTGCCCTTCAAGTGGGTAGTGCCTACAGTTTTTATTGACTAATTTCAATGCTCCAGCATTAAAAAGTCAGTGTGGTACCCCCAATATTGGTACTGGAGTGCCAGTGTATCTGCAGGTTTTTTCCAGGGTTCTTTAAAGCAGCAACACCTGGAGAGCTGGGAAAAGTTGGTAAATTAAGAAAAAGATTTAAGTCATTAAAAAGCCCAACTGACCCAAAAACCTGAAGACACACTAGCCTGCCTGGATAAGTTTTGGGAAGCCCTGGTATAGTATCTTCTAAAGATCCTTATTAAACAATCCTTCCATTTTGGTTACTAAATCATTTCAGTTATTCATTTGATTACAATGTATGTGCTTATTAGGCTGTCTGACACTAAATCATGCATCTTTTTTCACAGAGCATGTGGCAAAAATTAAAATGATTTTTAGGAAAATGTAATAGAATAGTTTTATTTTTTTGGAAGATATGAAAAATACTGAAATTGGGAAATGAGTACAATACCAATTAAAATGCAGCACCCTTTATGAAACGTTTAAAGAAAATATGAATATGTTAACACTTAAATGTGTCTAATAATGAGAAAGTGTCTGGTGTGTTATATTTTGCTGCTAAATTTAATCATTATAATTACCCATTATTTGAGAATACTGTATGTGAGGTTTACCCATTATCTGAGAATATTAGTCATTTTTAAAATCCAGATGTATTAAAACATGGATGCCTTGTTCCACCAAATAGTTCTTAGATATAGTACAGGTAAACTGTGTCTGCCTCAATAACTCTGTTATTCTTTTGTCAAGCAAATTGTACAAAATGGTGCTCAATTAGATATTTTGATTCATCATTAATTACATGTTCATTTCTCAGTTCTCTTGATGCAGGAGTTGCCCTGCAGTTTATTACATTTGAGAAATGTGCGCATCTCGATTTTTAGGAGGAAATATTAGTGCAGATCTAATATTTGTCAAATCGTAAATTACAACGTCGACATTCCAAGCTTTCTTTACCTTTGTGTTTCTACAGAGGACTCAGTAATGTGTGTTTTTGCATGTAATTTATCAATGACTAATTGCATGTTTTGCATAATAAGGTACACCAAGTGGATTGTGTTGCAGTCATTTGTTTAAAGAAATGTGTATGTCTATTTTAAATTTTCTTTACACTAAAAAAGTAAAAAGAAAAGAAAAAAAGAAAATTCCATGCCCTAGGGTGGTAGGCAGAATATTGATCTTTCATGAATCAATGAAGACAAAAGTTATGTAATTCCAAAAGCCTTTCCTTAACATATGCTTTTTTAAAATTATGGATCTTTAAAGGCATTAGGCTTGCAAGAAGATATCAAGAGGTTCTTTCCCAATGAAATTGGTTATGTCTATTCAGATAATCAAGTACACAATTCACCTAGTATTTCAACAATGCAAATTACATTCAAAATCCCAGTGAGGGTTACATAAATGAAAAACATACTGTACCTTTGATTTTTGGAAGTGTTGGTGTAGTTAGATGGCTCATTTTAAGTTTGCTTCTAATCATGCATCTGCCAATACTGGATCTGTTATAGCTTGCTTGGAATAATTATATGAATGTTTTTTTTTAACAACAGATATTTTTATCATGTCTTCTGAACTTGAAATGAAATACTAAATTACCATTTTGTTAGTAAAACTGTGCTGTAACACTTTTCTTTAACACTACAGTATGTATGTTTTTGGCTTGTCTTTGTCTTGTTTTATTTTGAAATACAATTTATTTTGAAATACTTGTAATGTTACTGGTTATACTGTAGGTTATAGTTAACAGTGGTGATTAAGTGTCTAGCTGGGCCAAAAACCAGCAGACACTGGGGTCCCTCTGGTCCAAGACTGAGAACCACTGTTCTTAATTGTATTTGTTGCATCTCCTACTCATTTGCCAATGAATCGGACAGACATTGTCCAGACAGACAAGTATTTTACCTAATAAATAAAATTAAAATTTTAAGTTTGCAAACATAGTATAATACATCCCTCTGTTCCCATCATGTGTTAATCATGTGTACACTTACTCAGGTGTTTTGTACATTAAAATACTGATTGCAATACTTCAAATTTAATTATATAGCCCTATGTAATTACAGTATATTGATAACCTATCAATATAATTGATAGGTTAATACATGCTTTTTATATAAAATTAAATAAGTTACTTTTATCTCTATTGTAATGCACACTGATGACACTAAAGTCTTATAATTTTTCCTTTCAATTTTATAATGGGCAAAGTGATTACATCATGCATTGTTAGTAAAGAATATGAACCATCCTTGGGGGAAAAAACACTGTAAAAATAAGTTTGATTCACATGAAAAATCACAAATGATAGAATCTAAATGATCACATCACAAGAACAGATTAACTCAACATTTTATTGCATTATAAGACAGCAGAACAGCATGATAAATATAAGAAAAAATATGAAAAGTTAGAACATTTAAAAATGCCAAATTCTTTCTCATAGAAGCATTAATTCAGAGCAATTCCTCAGATGGAAAAATGTGACCATTTGTCGTGCTTTGTAAGTCAGGCTTACGATGGTTAAATACTCTTTAAAGGTTCTCGGTGTAAATTCTATTTACATAAAATATGTATGCAATTAAATCAGGCCAAACTCATGCCTGCTGTTTTTCAAGTATGAAAATCAGATGTATCTAGAAAGTACATGCTTTTTATAGAGTTAAAATAAAATTTTTGATTTGATATTTTTTTCAACAAGCCAATTTTAATGAATACAGCTAATTTCTTATTTTCCCTTTCTGATGTACATCTCTGTTTTTCCAAGCATTAATTACATTTTACGATCTTGTAAGGTACAAAAGAATTAACTTAGGTCTTTTTTCCTGTAGTTTCCATCTAATAAAACAGTATTCATCTGTACAATTAACTATATGGTTATTCTTAAATTTTATATTGCTAAATTATGTTTTGAAGTATCACATTTAGACTGGAAGAAATACTGCTATTTGACCTTGTTTTAATGGATCATCACAGCAAAGTTAATCAATATTTAATTCCACACATTTTCTGGTTACCATGGAAGTTTATTCCTGTTATGCAAGTCACACAGAAATTAAAAAAAAGACAAAGAATTCTTAAATACTATATTTGACCAAATGCAGCTGGTGGGAAAATGCACCTTAAAATCGAGTCCCCCTCTTTCTGCCTTTCAAAAATGAGGAATATTTCACTACAACTTTCCTCTTGCTGTTTAAATAAAAAAAAAATATCTGATGAGTAAAAAAAAAGGTGACTAGTAAATTAAAGGCCTTTGCCAAAACAAAAATTGTTTTGGTAATTCCGGCCTTGTAATTGTAATTCAGAGGTACTGTGCAGCATGGTGGGGCTTTGCCCATAAGGCTTTGCGGTGTGAAATGAAACTTATTAGTAGATCAAGCAGGAAGCCACCACATAGAGCTTCACAGCCACTAAAGGATGTGTTAATTAAACTAGCTCTTTGTCACAGTAAGTTTTCAGTCATACGAAAAGATTGTTATATTTATTAAAGAAAAGGAAATTTCTTCTTTAAATCAGTCCCTTCAAGTCCAAAGCAGCCCCGTGAACCAAAATAATGTCATGACAATGCAGCATATAAGCTCCTTTACTAAAACAGGTATGCACTAACAGTGCATACTAGAATCTAGAATCTTGTATGCCACAAGACATTTGAAACTGAAAGTTCAGTGAAGTAGTAAAATACAAAAGTTGCATCTATGTCCTTGGTTAATGGAATACAAAGAACCACAGTTTTGCAAAGCTGCCACCTGGGAGGATTTATCCATCAGAGATTTTTTTATGCTTTGCAAAATCCATAGACCTTCAGTGTTGGAAGACTACATATTCATTGTTTGGTGGGAAAAGGAGCTGCTCCAAAGGGATCTAGCTCCACCTGTGGTGCCTGTTGCATCACACTGTGAACAACTAGTTCTGTGAAAGGTACAGCACCAAAGTCATCAGTTTTATTCCCATCTCCACTATGAAAGGCTCCATGCACAGAAATCGATCTGGGTCTACCACTATTTGAGCTCAGATCTCCTCTGTTGTCCCCCAAACCTTGGTGTTGTGGATGCCTTCCAATTTCTTGTGGATAGAATGGCTTTGCACCAAATGGGTCTAACATGGCCTCCTCAGTAGGCAAGGATGCTCCTTTGTCTTTCACATCACCAGGAGTTATGCTAATATTCTCCTTTGAATCTGATGTACTCAGAAACTCATTGCTACTCTGGGAATCCCTTCTGCCTACTTTCTTGTGTCTGCGGACTCGCTCTGGTGTGCGGAAACTTGGCTTTGAATTCTTCCTACCAGTTGTTGGCGTTCCGTGATGACGCTTACCATTGCCACCTCCAATGTCATGCTTTGTTCGCCTTTGTCTTGAGGACAGTTTTTGAAGACTGCGTTGTTTCATCTTTTGTTGTTGGGTAGTTGGGACCTCATCAAGAAGCACTTGACCAAAAATATCCTCCTTACTCTTGGTGACTGGCATTGAATGTCCAGGTTGAAAAGGAGTACAACCAAATACATCAACACTGTCAGGGGAAACAGGTGGGGTCTGACCAAGGGAAACATCTCCTGTCTTGCCTGTTTTAGATAAATTTCGGTTGAAAGGAGCTTTGGTGAAAACATCAAAGTCATCCATAGCCTGTTCTGAAGTTACTGTTTTGAATGGTGCTTGAGCAAAGATGTCTGTGTTTTCAGCTCTACTCTTTGATGGCCCAGTTCCAAGGAAGGGTACAGCTCCAAACACATCAACTTCCTGAGTAATTTTAGCCACCGTATTGGGTGAGTCTGGGGGAGTGATCAGGGATGTGCCAGACTCCCCTCTCTTAGTACTGTTTGTTCTCAGCAGGGCTTTTTCTCCAACTGGCCTCACTGCTTGAAATGTTCTTTTGCTCTGTTCATAATCAGAGTCAGAACTGTGCTTGTCTTCATCATCATCGTCCACCTCCTCTTCAGAGTCCATGAGCAGGGGCCGCTGTCCCAAGTTCTCTGGCTCTGTATCATTGTCATCAATAAATTCTCCATGTTCACTGTTCAGAGCCTCCTCGTCCTCTTGCTCATCTTCCTCACTGCTCTTTGGGGATGGGGGATCAGACTCAAAGTCACTCTCTGACTCATCTCCAACTTTCCTTGAAGGTTGTCCAGGCTGCCCAGGTTTTTTTGCGCCCTTGTGTTCCTTACTAGGCAGCTCTTGCTTCTGCACTGAAACTGCACTGTTTCCTGCAGGGACCTCTGAGTCTTCACCTAGCAGCTCTGACCCTTTTAAATTGGAACCTACAATTTAAAGAGACATAAAGTAGTAAAGTGTATGCTGTAATACTGCAAACCATTCGTTCTCCTTAATAATATATTTTTTATTCATTGCAAAAGAACTAAATCAACCCCTTAGTAACAGAAATGATTGGGCATATGCGATAATTATTTAATCAATTGGAAGTCAAATTTGGACAAAACTGAGAAAGAAAAACACAGAAAGGAATCAATATACCCCGCTTACCAAAAGAACAATGTCTTTTTGACATCAGTATTTTGGAGGCTGGATTAAGTGAACATCCACATTCACAGCCTGCAATTTGTAACCTGGCAAGATGATGTAAAGATCTGTATTTGATCTTTAATACACATTAGCCATGATGTCTCCCTAAGGACTGACAGAGAGTCATTACACCTAGACACCTAGAAGTGTCTAGTAACTACAGAACTCCACTTGTAGTGATTTATGGCATCCTGATTACATAGCACTACATTAATCAAATTCTGAGACCTCATGTGCTGCCATTGCCGAAGGCTCATCATGACATGATCATATCAGTGGTCAAAAAGTCTCAATGCTGCACAAACAAAGGCTGTAACAAAAGTTATCTTGCATGTTGAAAATATCACAAATTTCTACGTTAGACATTAGCCCCATGTGGTATAAGATGGGACCACATGTGACATTTAGACCATTGAATAGGCAAATACTTTATCCAATACAGCTTCTGAAGCTGAGAAAAGCCAGATTTTTTATTTTAAACTGCATGAGCATAGGAGAGGTAGAAGTGATGCAGATATTAGTGTATTTATGATTAGTGTAAAGAAGACATGCTATTTAAAATCTGTTAACAAAACTTTTCGAGACAAGGGTAAAAACTATTGATGGGAAAATTACTAATACAAGAATCTCCAGGCAGAAAAAAAAAACTTACTTCTATTATGTGTAAGAGTATGGAAGCTTAGAATTAGAGGACATGGTCTTTCTTAAACCATGTTAGAGAATATTGAACAAGCAACAGTTCACACAGAGCATATGATATTCTATCTTTTAGAATGACTATAATGTATAAGGTTTGTATATGTAGAATTAAATCAGGTGATGTTTAATTTCTATAATGCGCTAGCAGACATTATGAATACGGTGTTCAATTTTGGTTGCCACATAAAAAAAGTTATTGCTGCTCACAAATCAATACAGATAAGAGTAATTAAATTGTCATAAAGGAATATCCTGCACTGACAGACTAACAAAGCTGATGGGACTCCAAATATTCAAAATCCTTTTACTGTAGGTCAAATACCCCATCAGATTCAACAGTTGCTGAGGAGTAAACTAAGATACCAGGTCATTATGCTAAAGCCATTACCATATTTTGTTTTCATGAAAGATGAGATCCTCAAATCAATTAACTGGAAGCAACAAAAAAAAAAGCTAGATGATCCATACGTCATTCTCTCTTTGGAAACATTTGATGTTATAATTATATTATTGCCAAATATTAAACAGCATTATTAATTTAATCATGTTATGTTTACTTATGATTGGGTTGGTGGCACAGTGGTATGTTGCTGCCTCAAAATACTGGGAACCTGGGTTCAATTCCTGGGGTGCTTTCATGTGTAGTTTGTATGTTCTCCTTGGGTTTGTGTGGGATTTCTCCAGGTGCTCTGGTTTTCTCCCACAGTTCAAAGAAATACTAGTAGGCATCCAGCCTACGGTGTATTCTACCTTGTGCCCATTTCTTGCAGAGAACGACTCTGCCTCCCCTGTGACCCTTGCATTTCCTTTCTTTTCAGCATGGAATAAACACGTTACCTGTTCCTTTGCAGCCTACACATGCTGACACAGCGAAATATTCTTTAGTGTTTGGTACTTTCATCACAAGAATGCTAAAACTAAAGAGAACCAGAACAAACATTTATAAAACTGGCTTACAATCTGCTCCTGATGTTGCCATGATCTGCCTTGATTCATCTTTCAGGCATATCTCAACTGAATGTGGCCATCATAGCACTGTATGTTTGACTGTATTCTCATGTCAGGATTCATGTCAGGATTCTGAGGAATCCATGTAACCAGTTACTGTGACACAGCTGTTATTTGAACACTGGAAACTTTAATTTACTACTAAGAAATGTTCTTTCAGATGGAGTCATTATCATCTTTGAGGGCATTTTGTTTCATTGAGTTAAACTGAAAATATGTGCACATCTGCCAGGTTGTACTCTTTCTGCTTCCTGCACACAAAACCCTGAACCCTGAACACTGAACCCTATATAACACTTTATTCAGCAATTCAAATGTCCTACATAAGGAAATGTTCACACATAAGAACTATATACAGGACTTTCTTAAATCTTAATTATAAAAATCGTAAAAATGTATGCCTTATTTAGTTAAAAATATTTTACCCAAACCAAAATCTATCTTTTTACTGCAACAGTAGTATTGCTATGGCAAGTCAAAAATATCTATTTTATTTGTCATTGAAAATTATGCACATGATGCACTGATGGACATATACTTAAAAGTTTATTTTGAAATATACAAATAACAGTGTTGTACCTCTGCTTGCTATCTGAGGATACTCTTTGAACTGAAGGATTTAATTCTAGGAACAACTACACAGATGGACTTTGTTTTAATACAAAAAGATTTAAGGAAAACAATAAAAATACTAGATAGGGAGGGGGCACATCTTAAGACTGGAAACATGATTAAGGCTTTGTTCTTGACATTGTAACAATACTTCTTAGCTCTTTTAAATTCTGTAATACCAAAGGGATTTAGCATTAGTTAAATCTGGATTATCTGACTGTTCTTTTTATTTCCCAAGGTACAACCTTGATGACAATGTTAAACATTTTAGAACTCAAAAATCCTAACAGTTTGGAAAGTATTAGAACAGAAGGCAAAAGGCAAAGAATTACAGATGTCATATGGTCAGAAAGTTGTTTTCTTTCTGTAATATTGCTGTACCTTTTGATCTCTAAAAATAAACAGCAGTAAAGATTTTACATTATATGAAGGCACTACTAAAAATAAGAGTAAGAAGTAACTACAGCAATGTATAAAAAGTACAGTCTCTCGATTCTTTCACTCTACATATTAAGACATATCTTACCTTCACCTGGTCTTCACCTAGGCTTAACAATAGATACATTCAACCTAATGTGACAAATAACACAGATTTTACAAAAAACAATTGTTATTGTTGTTAACATTCAGCCGCGTGAAAAAGTATGTGCACCCTTACTGCTTCATATCCATTGAGAAGGTAATTAGAATCAGGTGATGCTTAATAAGAGCACATGATTAGCTAATCATCAGGTAGTTATTTTTTACTACCTGGAGCATTCAGGTGGTAACACATACCAAGAGGTATGTGGGTCAAGGGATATCTGTGACAATCTCAGAGAAAGAATCATTCCTGCTCATCAGTCTGGGAAGGGTTATAAAGCCATTTCCAAATAATATGAAGTCCATTTTACCACAGTGAGAAAAGATAAGTTACAAATGGATAAAGCCAATCTACTCAGGAGTGGGTGTCTCATCACATATACCCCAAGATCTGACCGTATGATGCTCCAAGAGATCGCACTGAACTCCAAAGCTACATCCAGGGAGAAGCCTGTATTGACAGGCCTCTGTCTATACTATATTTTACTACTTATTACACATTCAATGCATTCTCATTTAATATCCTTTTCATCAGCAGGTTAGTGGAGTCGGCGTGGGCACCAGGATGGGACCTAGCTATGCCAATATTTTTTTCGACTGGGTAGAAAAATGCTTCTTTGCTTCCTATACTGGCTTAGTCCCTGACCTCTACAAGCGATACATCAATGACTGCGTCGGTGCTGCTACATGCTCTAATGACCAGCTTGAGCAATTCCTGCATCATTCCACTAACTCTCAGCCATCCCTCAAAAATACAGTTAACATATCTTCCACCACTCTTCCATTTCTAGACATATTTTTATCTATTAACCATCCACGACTCTCTTCCGTGGTCTATTACAAACCCACAGATTCACATAGCTATCTCCTGTACAGTTCTTTTCACCCCACTCACACCAAAAAACTCACTCCCTTTTAGCAGTTCTTCAGGCTATGTCGAATCTGCAGTGACAACATGGATTTCCAGAACAAAGCACTCAAAATGCATTATTTTTTCATCAACAGAGGATACCCCACCCAGGTTACCGATACGACCCTCACCAGGGCCAAAAACAGCCCTCGGATCATCAACTCGATCAGGATCTCCCAGTCTCACAACCGCATTCTCTTGTTGCTTCCCTACCACCCTAACACACTTTCTATCCCCAGGACCATCATTAACAACTACTCCATTTTTCAGGATGATCCCTCCATCGGTACCCTTTTTTCCGACCACCCAATCTACATAAATTTTTTGTTCACAGCTCCCATGACCGTAGTCGGCAATCATCCCCACCAGGCACCTTCCCCTGCAATAGAACTCGCTGCATCACCTGCAAATGCCTATCTAACAACACATTCAGGGTCCCTCAGGTCAATTCCAGATCACCCAGATGACATCCTGTATCTCCAGCAACCTCATTTACTGTGTCTCTTGCAAAAATGCTGCCCAGCTATCTATTTTGGGGAAACTGGAAGGAGACTAAGATACTGCTTCAGAGCAAATTGAGCTGTGAAGATTAAAGATTTCTCTAAGCCCATAGTTTCTCATTTCACCTCAGACAGCCATGATCATGGCCATGTCTCTGTTCTCAAAGAAGGCTTTCTCAACTCCGGCAGGAGAAAGACAACAGAAATGAAACTTATCCTGAAACTAGGTTCACACCTTCCCCCGTCTCTCAATGACAGATTTATTTTCGTATAATCGTCTCTATTCTCATGCAAGTTTTGACTTTATATATTTCTCCCCCCCTCTTCACATTGCACTTCCTGAGTGGCCTCTCTTTCTTTTGTTTTCAGCATAGAATAAACCTATTACCTGTTCCTTTACACCAGGGGTGCCCAACCAGTCGATCAATCGCAATAAATAAAAAAATAAATGGGCTATTTGACTATTCACTTTTTTCGATAGCCTAAAAATTTATTCAGATCTGTGTATGTAATGTCATACATTTTACTGCCCTTGTGTGTGTTTAACCCTTGTCGAATGGGTTGTAAAAGTCTCTTCCCTCAGTGCTGGCTGACACTGGAAAAACACAGGAGCTCCGTAAATAGTGTTGTGTGCTACCCAAGAACGTTCTCTCTTATTGTCCCCCACATTCGCTACAGTGCATAGTGGAGCGGAACAAACTGGTGGTGACAAATTCTCCAACAGTTTGATAAGTTTGATTGCCTTTTTGATAGTTGTAGTGTTTGAGTGAAAATAATGAAGCAAAGAGACCGAAAACTTACATGATTAGGATTATCTCAACTAGCAGCAGTTAGTTTTCACGAGGCCTAATACAAGAGAGAAAGTGGCAATCCGTGTGACCCACATCCTGGCTAAACACAAAAGTCATTGAGGGATTAAAAAGTAATAAAAAAAGCATTTACTGAGGCTGCTGACAACTTTTTTGGCAAGGTTCAGACAGCTGTTGCCTGAGTTTCTCAAGTTGTCTAAACATCCAATTAGAGGACGACCAGTGGCTTCTGGATTTAGCACTCCACACAAACTTTACTGAACTGCTAAATGAGCTGAATGTCAAGCTGCAGGGACACAATAAAAATGTAATCAACATGATCAGCAGTCAACGTGTTAAAAAGTGATGGGTATCGTTATTGTACTGATGTGTCCACAGTCTGTTTTCCCTATATCAGAGCTTCAAATTCCCCTCGGTAGATAAAGCAGGACTAGCAAATGAAAAAGTAGATCTTACATGAAAGTAGGTTGGGCACCCCTGCTTTACACATATAATGCCTTGCAAATATATATTTTATATAGGAACAAGTAATTGGTTTATTCCATGCTGAAAAGAGAAGAAAGAAAACACAACATTTCGGCTGTGGAGCCCTTTTCAGGTGTGAGACATATATATTGTTGCCAAAAATGTTGCCCCAATTACTTTAATTAGAAATTATGTATACTCTTGTAAACATATTTTTTTAAACAACACTTGAATGTTTAAACTGATTTTTTTAAATAAGTAAAATAAGAAGAAAATACGTTTTTCATCAATAAGAAATGTTGATGTCAATATGCCAGATGTAATCTCCAAGTTCTACAATATAGATTAAAATTTAAGTACTGTGCCATATACAGACAGGGAAGGTTACTGCATTAGCTTTGCATAGTTGGAGGTGCAAAGAGGACTCCAGTCTTGGCACACTTCGGTGACCTTGGTTTTGTCACAGTTTAAATGAAAGAAACTTTGAGTCTTCCAGGTTTTAATGTCAGAAAGTGCAGAGACAGTCACTTCAGTGTCAGGGTTAGTATGGACATAAATCTGAGCATCATCAGCACAGAATGATATTTCAGACCATGTGATTTTAATAGCTCACCAAGTGGGAACATGTAAATGCTAAACAGTAAGGGGGGCCAGTATTGAGCCCTGAGGAACATCAGACTTAACAAACCCAACTTCAGAACTGAAGATGCCCCCAAGAGAAACAAGGTGTCAGAAGGTAAGAGTTTAACCCTTTAAAAACAATGTCAGAAATTCCAAACACAGTCTCAAGACAAGAACACAAGATGTCATGGTTAACGGTGTCAAAAGTAGCACTGAGACCTGGAATCAGAAGCCATTAAAAGCTCATTAATGACTTTAATCATGGCTGTTTCTGTACTGTATAATTGTCTGAAACAAGACTGGAAGGGTTCAAAGAGGTTATTTACAATGAGATGTTTATTTGATTTGCAACAGCATGTTCTAGAACAGATATCTAGGATTGGTTAGGTTATTCTCAATGATATGGGAGTAGAATCCTTGTATTCCATCAAGTGATCTTTCCAAGGCATTCAAAGCAGAAAGTCGCCACCAATGTTCCAATGTTCTAGTTTGTAGGAGACTGACTTCATTGAGTACAACTGGTCAGTATACCATGGGGCAGAGCGAGTAAAGGAGATGGTTCTAAATAACACTTGTACCTTGTATTTCAGAGTAACAGAGTTAGAAAAGCAGGACAATGAAGACAGAGCAGAATTATCAAACCTACTTTGGTTAACTAATCGCCAATTGTGAAAACTTAGAGCGTGAGGGTGTAGAGTGCAAGACAGGAAATTCTATATCAAAGAGAACAGTCAGATGATCAGAAAGGCCTAGTTCAAGATAAGTGGGAAACAAAAGAGTTAATTTTCATGACTAATTGTGACCTTTGCTGTAAATTGGGCTGAGTACAAACGGTGTGAGATCAAAGCATTCCAACAAAGCCTAAAAAGGCATTATTATACTTGTGAGGTCTATTAACCATAACAAGGATAGAAAAGTGCGGAACACAGACATTTAAAACAAGGTACTGAAACGAAGAAGGCAGAGGTACAGTATCAAGACTCATGCAGAAAAATAAATTATAAATAACAATTATGCACTCACCACAGCCAGAAGGGTGAGATTGCTCAAATAAACCATAATACGGAGGGGCAATCTTGTTAAACAAGAAATTGTCATTAGGTCTGTGCCAGGTTTCAGTCAAGCATGGGAAATCAAGTTTTTTTTATCGTATGTATGCCTTATTGTTTATAGACTGGGTGTTGTTTGAAGGCAGCATAGACCAGTTAGGTCAGCAGCACTGTGGGACATTCTAGCAGCCTGGCACTGAAAGACAGGCTAGAAGAGGTAGACAGAAATCTGTCTCTGGAGGTGCGCTGGATGTATTGTATGGGTCCAAATATCCCAGTAATGCTCAAAGGTAGATTTTTCAAGGAAATAATTACGTGTGAGATGCAGTAATTGCAACAAGGTGTACCTTACAAGCATTATGGTGGATTCCAGGAGATCAAGAAAAAAACTGGGAAAAATCCTGGATCAGGGGATTGCAAGTAGTTTCGAAGAGCACCTTGATTCAGCTGTGTATTATGTAGGAAGTCAGCAGTGGAGATGAGAATCACAGTGGTAGTCCATTTGCAGAGAAAAAACAATAAACAAATAGTGTAACACTTAGCTGTGAATGTAAAGATTAGTGGTAGGAAAATGAGGAAGAAAATAATAGTATAAGTAAAGTTTTTAAAATAAATTTGTAAGTTATTTTGCATCCACATCTTAATGTGAGACAGACATGCAGATTGTACAGAAACATCAGCAATAGTATCTGATCTGCAAATAAATCTGGAATTGTAGCAGCACAGTAGAGAAACCCAGTTCTATGATGACAAATTAACTAACAGGCTGTATGTAAATATTCAAAAGTATAAGGCCACAGGACAGAATTTTCCTAACAAAGTGGGATGACATCAGATTTTTGAGAGAATTTGAAATAGAATGATATTTACCTATTAACTGAGTTAAACAGATGGCATAAACAGCTGCAAAATGATAAAACTTAAACTCGTGAAAGTGGAAGAGGATTAGGTTGTCATGATTCCAGGAAGTGATAACAGTAACTGCATAATACTATGTACTGTATTATGCTATGAAATAACTGCATGGAAGCATTACACTATTTAGTCTTTACTGGAATGCAACGTTATTAGCAGGTTGCTGCATTTTACTGATGAAGAAGAATTAGTACAACCCCCCCCCCCCACACCAGGACTCAAATATAGAATCAACAGAATCATCAAGCAAAAAACAGGTACACAAAGTTAAATTTTTTAGACTGCCACTACAAAACCTCTACAATTCACCAAATTCATTCTACAGGGGGCATTGCCTATCTTCTATTAGTTGAAGGGACAGTGAGATCTAGGAAGTCTACTTTGTGGTCAGAAATGCCAAATTCAAATACTTGATATTTCCAACCTTTCACTTCAGGGAAGCTAGAAAACCACCAGCAACGAAGCAGTTAGGAGAATCTACTTATATTCAAAAATCTGGGCTGGGCAAAGCACAGTTAAAAGAGTTAGTAGCTCTGCAATCTCAGGAAGACACCCAGTATTATGTTTATGAAGATGGTAAACCTAAACTACTAGTAAAGTCTGAAATCCATCCATTTATTTTCTCACCACTTTATCCATTACAGGGTTGCAGAGGAGCTGAAGCCTATCCTGGCAAGTAGGGACAATGTTCCCAGAAGCCAATTAACATTACAGTAATCTTTGTAATCTTTATAGTCTCTTTGGACTGTGGGAGGAAATTATAGCACTTAGAAGAAAAGCACTCCATCTAAACCTCTCTCTACTGAATTGTATGCCCAAATGTTGGTAAGAGCAAAAATTTGTCATACATGACCAAAGGTCAAAGCACTTCCTGAAGCACATAATATTGGTATTGGTTGTTATTATTTGATACTGCTTTAAGTCTTTAGTATAAAAATGTTTTGTTGTTGTAAAATGATCATTTTAAATATGAAGAGTCCTGAAACAGCATGGATAATTTTCAAAACTGCTGTGAAAATTTGACTTGTTTTTTAATGTAATTTACATATGCTTAATGGTCCATTATGTCACTGTGTATTGGAGTAGCAAGGCAACATGGGAAAAAAAGGTTACATCATAAACATTTATCTCTAAGACTGCAACCCAAAGGCTGTGACTAACCACACAATGACAAAGGATTAGCTAAATTCTTATTTTAATATTTACATAGGGATGAAGCTCTGAAGGTGGAAGTGTACATGAAAGCTAAAGAAAAAGTAACTGCAACATCTGCTTGCACTATCCTGCATAGATAATGACACATAATCAAGTTCACCTCTTGCCTAAAACAATCTTAATATGAACAATGGAACATCTTTAATCATATAAGAAGATCCTGACTCTGAAAGAAAATTTATTTTCTGATGTTCTTTTTGGAGACATCAGATTAAATATGATGAATGCCTTGTAACTAGTAATTACATGCCTTCTGCTGGTTTAGCGGCAGCTAAATGTGGGCAGAGCCTCTCTCAGCATTGTTTGAATGAAAAACATACTGTCACTGATAGCGCAAAGCAACTCACCACATGTCAGCTTGTTGGATTACTGGCCCATTCCCACTAAATCTGCCCTGCATCTTTCCAGACAGCCAAGTCAACAGCTGCCCTACTATAGTGCAAGTGTCTATTTTTTTATTGAGAACAAAGGGAAATGAGAGATTAAGAGTCATTTCCTGTCCAATGCATAAACATTAATAATAAATCACAGAATTATGTTAAGACCTTTCACTTGTTAATCATCTATGAGCAGTATTTTATTTTTACATGATCAAGAGGCTTAGAACCCTTCTCAGTATACTCTTTCCACCTAGATAAGAGAAAACTAGGCTAGATGTCACAGCAGGTGTTTTTTGCAACAACAGCAACATAGTTTTTTAACACAATTTAAAAGCATTGTAGCTCTAAAGAATTTAATGATCAATATTAGTAGGATAAGAGCGAACATGTTTTGACTGAATCTTTTAATAAATGGTTTAACTGTACTAAATGACATAAGGAAATGTTAAAATTCTATACACAATGATCATAAGCATTTATCTAAAGAAACCAGTTGTCCTAGTATTATTTTTGATAACTGGTTTTTGAAAAATCCTCTGAGAACAGTGAGGTCTTCACAGCAGTGGCAATATTTTTTAAAGCTGCATAAGTTACTTTGTGATCAAATGCAAATATTAAGCTTGTGTATTAAAATCAGCACTCTCAATAAAGTGGAATTAAGTGTTATACACTTCCAACTTGTTTTCAGAATCTGTGCACAACCATGGTGCAGTCTAATCCTTATTTTAACCATGCAACTCTAGCCAGATAAACTTTTTTAGTAGAATACTATGATAGCGGGTAAAAGTTAATCAGCAGACCAATAGGACTAATTTCTTTTCGTCCAAGTCAATCACAAAGACCAAATCAATTTTAAAAACCTGTAAAGATTGAAACAAGTTATTTTCTTTGAACAGCTTTTTGATGCTTTAAAGAAGTTGGTTTCAGTCAAAAGGCATTTAACATATTAAGATATATATCCCTTCTTATAGTTCACTTCTAGATTAAATTATTTTGCCATCTCCTTACAAAACAGTGGTACACTGTTCAAACCAGGGGTGCTATCTATGTTGTGTTGATATTCTCCCCATGTTTGCATGGGTTTCCTCTAGGAGCTCTCATTTCCTGCCACAGTCCACGTATTGATAGTTCAATCGGCTTGGGAGAAAAAATAGCCCTGGTGTGAGTGTGTGCATGTTTGTGTGTGCCCTGTGATGGACTGACATCCCATCCACGGTGTAACCCAACTTCCACTCATTGCTTGCCATGATAGATTACAGCTCCCTTGTGATCCCATATTGTATTAAGAGATGGATGGATAAATAACAAAAATTATTCTGAATGCTCTTTCAGTTGTTCAAAGTATAAACAGAAGAACAATAAGCTGCTCACTAGGTGCTAAAGAACAAGTAAAATTTAATTGCATGCAGAACAGAAAAAGGCTGTTTTGACTCTACAGCTTTTAATACAATGTGTGGAAGAGAGAAAAAAGATAATGACAAAAAAGAAGCCACGAGAATGGGTAGAGTAAAAGTGAAAAGGGGGGCTAAAATGATGGATAACTTTGTGTCAAAGTAAAAGACAAATGTGAAATTATAATCTGCTAATGAAATCTATAAAAGGAGAGATATACTCAATGTTGGTCAAGTACTTGGTCAATGTGTGAATAAAATTTAAGAATAATTGTGGCTTCTGACAACTTCCTAATATAGGAGTCCTTCAATCTCTGTGAACATAGGTAAAAAGAAACGTCAGTTTAATCACTGTCAGGTAAAATAGAAGACTATTGGTTTAGAGAAAACTTTTGATTCCCACTGCTTGAGTTTGCTGTATCACTTGACACTTTCGGTTTATCTCTTAACATTTGTCATACCACTGTTTTTACCTCCCACTACCTCACAGTTTCACATTTTTTGGACCATTTTTTTAGAATGTTTTATTCCCTTTATAAAGATATGAGGGAAAATGCACAAAATATATATTTAAATTTGCCTATATCAGCATTTAATTGCATGTATAAATGAACACATGCACTCATCTGTACACTGAGACAAATCTATTCACATACATATACGAACCTTAAGATTCAGAATACTGCAACAAGTGTTTGCACAGCTTAGGGAAAGGGTCAGTAACATTTATATTTTTTAACAGGTTTTATATCATGGATGAATACAATTATATCTATAAATGTTCCATTTCTGAAATATTTATTCTGTTTATGTTTAATTTGACATTACCATTTTTAATATTATCTGAAAAACTGTATTTATTTGAAGTATTTAGCAGTTTACATTATAAAATGTTTCTCTTTCTTTTGACAAGCTATACCTGAATCTCTGTACATTTGCCGTGTTGTAATGCATCACAATTCTTTTGATATCAGTATTTACTACAGTGAAATAGGCAGCCATATGACAAAAATTATCTTGTACAAATAATGCAGTGGTGGTCAGATACCGGAAGATCCTCAAGTCAGTTCTCTCTCCAAAATAACTCTTTTTCAATAAAATAAAAAAACCTCACTGTTTTGGAATATTTTTTTATTTTTTAAAGAAACATTCAATAAGACATTGTCATACAGCTTCAATTACAAACGTTATTGTTTAAAGCATATAAAGCATATATTTATATAGTTCAGGTGGGTAGCTGCGTCAGCATGCGTAGGCTGCAAAGGAACAAGTCATAGGTTTATTCCATGCTGAAAAAAAGAAGAAAGAAAACACAACGTTTCGGCCGTGGAGCCTTCACACCTCAAGAAGGCTCCACAACCGAAACGTGTTTTCTTTCTTTTTTTTTCAGCATGGAATAAACCTATTACTTGTTCCATATATTTATAAAGTTTAAAGTAATAAGATACTACTCAATTATATACATCTGCACAGCAAGGCATAAGTAGTAAAGCCATTTGGTAAAGAAGGTAAAGGAAACAAGGCACTCTTGCTCAGCCCACCACCCATGGATGAAAAGCTAAAAATTAGAAAATGTAAACAAAAAAAAGGTAATATAGTATACAGCTGTGTGGTCTAAACCATGCACATTCTGTATTTCCCTGTTTTCATGTACATAAATTCTGAGTGTAATTCTGATGCCTAAATTTTCCCCACTTGAGGCAGTTCTTAAATTATTATTCAGAGGTTAAGAGGAAAGTTGCATGCATTAAACTGTTATTCTCCAATCTGCCCACCAATTCACCACTAGCCCAAGACATTTTTTAATATGGCTCCCTTAAATACTGTTCCTTTTTTACACAATCACCAGGCTTCAGAGATTACTGAGTGAAAGCTGAAGTCGCAATAAAATGAAAACCTATGTTTTTTCGGAGCAAATTAGAAACTGAACATAAAGTTTCTCCTTTTAGAAATAACCTTCAGTTAATTTATCTTTAAAAACTAAACACGTAATGTACAAAAAATATATTTCAATGAAAAACAGCTTACTTTATGTAAATTACTAATCATTGAGATAAATCAAAATGGATAAGTCAATGTCACAAAAACTGGCAAACAATTTACAGTTCTTTATATGATGTCTTTCAAGCTAAAACTGATTTTGAATTAAATGTAGAAGAACGAAATGCAGCATACTGCACAGAATACAATAATTTATTTCTGCAATAGCAGAATCACATATCTAGTCATATGAATCTTGAAATACAGCCTTCGCAACTCAACAGACATGTAATGCTTGATAGCAAAACAGTGCCCTGGTGTATTAAAATCAGCACTCTCAATAAAGTGGAAGAAGTGTTATCCACTTCCATACCGCTGGTAAAAATGCATGCCTTCAGCAACTAATGTTTCGTGATGCACTAGTCCAAGCCTAAAACATGTTTATGTCAGCTCAATCTATTACAGTGTTTTCTTGTAGATATATTCTCTCTGTGAAAGGCACATATTTCAGTACCGTAGGACTAGGTAGATTCAAACAAATCTACGGGAATAAAAATTTATACTCAATGCATTATTCATCAATTTTTAGGAAACTACAGACCAAATATTTTCTCATTAACTGTTTTTACTGCAACACCCCAACTCTGAGCCTGTCCAGATTCTTACTGGCAGCTCTCAGAACAAAAGCCGCTACCACCACCCAAATGATATCACAAAACAGTAATATTGATGACTGAAGTAAAAAAAAACAACATTTGAATCCAGAACAAAGGACAGAGAATTTGTTAACTCACACTTAGTAAGTTAACCAAGATAAAGAAGCATAAACATGGATTAAATATTAGCACAAGCTTTTCTGATTTTTTTATTTGTTAATACCTACATTACTAAGTTTTAATCTAATCATAATGCAGATTTATTTTATTCAAGCAATGATAATCAGGCCAGTTTCTGAGCCAAATTCTCAGTCGCCTGTCAATTAGCACTATTACCATGTAATAGGAACGTTCAAAGTTTAAAAGTCACAATTTGTGGCTGGAACCAACTATTCCCTTGAGGACTCTGTAAGTATGTTATACTGTAATATTTTTGTTCCTAGATTTGTCTTTATTAAGTGTCTGGAGACTGGTTTCGTAAACTAGCCTTTCACTGAACTGTTTGTTCTCACTTTTCAATGTTGTATAACTCTTGAGTGTCCCCATTAAATAAATAGTTCTGAGTTATAAGATATTGCGACGACTAGTTGTGACTGTTATCTTTTCCATAACTGTCTTAGAGTAAAACAAATGTACCTGTCTCAAAAATAAACTGTTAGAGAGCACTGCATATAACAAGCCCTTCTATATTAAAACAATCATCCAAAACAGAGTGAAACTTTCTTGGCTTCCTCCTAACCTAAAAAGCATCTGTAGATGCACACAGGCAAGCTACTACTAGACACTGCTTTTTTTATCTACTCCATTTGGGTTTGGTGTTCAGTCAAGGTTACATACTTTAATGTAACATTTTACAACATTTACAACAATTCTACAACATTCTCTCACACCTGAAGAAGGCTCCATGGACGAAATGTTGTGTTTTCTTTCTTCTCTTTTCAGCATGGAATAAACCTATACATGCTACCCAAGCAAAAGCCAGCCTTGCAGGTTAGTAACTCACACCAAATGAATCCCAGTAGATGAAGACCCAAAAGTACAATAAGTAAATTCCAAGACTTAATAAATCTGAATGTAAGTAAAAAGTCACAGATGTTGAGAATGCTAACTTAGGATGTACTAGTTTTCATTACAAATGAGCTTCCAATATCAGTTGACGGGTTTTACCCGAGTACAACGTTTAGCATTACAAGAGCGGCCATTTATCTGGATGAAAAGTGAACATGAATGCAGGGCTGTCTATCTATTTCAGGCTGACTGTGTTGTAAAGATTACCACACACTTAATTATATATTAAAAAAGTATCACAGTGATAATTGTCAATAACAAACAGGCAAATAAATTGTCAAAACAACTCGCCAAAATGACATAGCTTGTTCAATCCAGAAGAGGGCATCTGTTTTCTTCCTCAATAATGTCTCTTGAATCAAACATTCAGTTTTGGATTTCACCATATATTATTATTTTTTAACATATGTGCACACTATTGAGCAACAAGGATCTGCAAGTCTGTACTTCAATGTTTTCCACTTGACTAGACTGTCATAAAATGTACCAAAGAATCTATAAACTGTTTGGTGATCTCTGGATGGAAATGACTATATTCTTCTCTTTTCAGCATGAAATAAACCTTTTACTTGTTCCTTGGCATGACTATATAGAATTTATTATTATTATTAATACTCTTATTCTTATTATTAATATGAATTTAGTAGTCCTTATAGAGAGATTAAACTATATGCAAGATTTACTTTTTTAATTGGTGGTTTAAGTCTAAATGTTTACTGTTTCAAATGTGATCAAATAATTAAAGTCAACAATAAGGTGCAGTGCAAAAACAAAAAGTCAATGTAGACAAAATTTAAAGAATTATTTAGTTAAGGCAGATTTGTTTTTCTCACCCAAGCACTTCTGACATCCTTGCCTGATGGTGGGTATTAATGTGAATCTCGTGCTTAATGTAATAGCAGAGTAAAATGACTCCTTCAGACATCCTCACACAGGTAATCTAAAGGTGATCTAAAAAGGATCTATTTCATGCAATATACTTGGTAGATATTTATACATTTCTTATCCATATGGAAAAGTATACATTGTAAAAACCAAAAGGAAATTAAAACTATTAAAATAGTTGAACACTATAGTTTCATAAGGTGTCATAAGCTATTCTATACAGTGCATACTCATTTTGTTGAAGTTGATCATGCAATTACCTCTCTTAGATACTGTACAGATCCAGCCATTCAAAAAGTACGGAGTACTCACTGCTGAGGGACAATCTTATCAATTAAGAATTTAAGTTGTATACTCTTTAGATTTTTAATAATGTTCAACTGTGAATTACAGCATGTCAATCACTAACATTAAAAAGTTGGTATATTTTATAAAAGCAAGATTGCTCAGTTGGACAAAAGTACACAACCTTCCACCTTCATCATAAATATTTTAATTATGCATAAAGCGAGCTGCACCCAGTGCGATCAAAGTGCAATCAGAGCAGAATGCATAAAAATGTTCCACTATTATAGCTTATTGTGAACATGATGTGTCTCTTTCAGGTTTACACCAGAATTGAGAAAATCTATATTTCATCTTAATCCAAATGTCAGCAGCCAGCAATCAGCCAACAAATTAACTTGGAATTAAAAAAATAATTAACTGTACTTTATAGTACACCGTCTGGGATTGAACCCTATCCGTTAGCGTCATTCAACAGGAAACCAGCTGGCTGGGCTAAAGGAGACCTCAGCCCGGATGCCTGATTTGCTCTGGGAGGTTGTCTGGCAAAACTGTTTCCAGTGTGTGTATCTGGATGAATTATTATACGTGAGAGTTTTGTGTTTAATCATTTCTTAATGGAAATCTTTAAGTTAAACATGGGAGGGGGGAATGGTTTTTGTTCTTTACGATTGCCAGTAATCAGAGAACAGCCAATCAATACGATGGGCACACAATTTTTTTTTTAATTTTTAAAAACGCAATATATAATAAGATACAGTGATGTGTCCCTGCCTGACATCGCATGACTTTAAAAGCTGTAAAAAAACTGGTTTAGATAGTTAAAAACCACTTTTTATGTGCTAAAAACCGGTGATTTCTCTTCCTTGTGATCATCTTAGAATCTCTGTGTACACTGTAAGATTTTTACTTTTTATTTGTTTTAAATACTTGAATTTCATAAACGCAACACGTTTCATACAGAAAAAATAATCACATTCTCTTATCTTCCTGTTATGAAGGACAGATCAGCTGGTCTTTTTTCCCCCCAATCAGAGGCTGTGAAAATACTGTGCTCTGTCAGAGGCGGGAAAGCAGCACAGCCTGAGCATTCGCAGTGCGAATGGCACTAATCGTGTCTGCATTTATCACTTAGTTTTTCAAATTAAACAACGTAAATCATTATCATTGTCTTCTATGTCCCTTAATTAACTTTAAGCATAGCTTTCTCACGATTTAGATTTATTTTTCATACCATCGTTAAACAAAGCAGGAGCGTATTGTACTTTCTAATAGCATCACACGTAGAAAGATTAGATTGTAATCGTTTCAATCGTGTCATCTATACAAAAAAGTTGTTTTTAATACCACTTGATAGTTATATTAATATAGATAAGAACTTAAGTTGTATACTGTTTAGACTTTTAATAATTTTAAACTGTATTACAGCATGTTAAAGATTAAACATTAAAAAGTCGGTATATTTTATAAAAGCAAGATTGCTCAGTTGGACAAAAGTACACACCCTTCCTCCTTTATCATAAATAATTTAAGTATTCATAAATATTTTATGCATCAAAGTCCTTAACTTGGTAACTTAGTGGGTTCTGGTTTTAACGTGCTTGTTCCAACATCATTAAGCTTATAGTCTATACTTCATAAAAAGTTATAACTTTTTATCCTTTTCTAAGAACATGTAGTAAGAACACCAATTGCTATCATTGTAAAAAGATAAATGTTGTAGTGATTTAACATTACTTGATAGTTATATGAATATGGAATCGTGTAACTAAGCAGCTAAATTATCACAGGTGGACATTTCGGACACATTTTGACATTCTTTTCTTTTTAAAAAACTTTTGTCCTTGTAGTCATAAGGGACAAAGCACTGCACCCAATGGTTCTAAGTGCAATTTGTTTTTTTTGTTTCTTATATGGTGAATACATAAAAACAGTCCACTATTATAGCTTGTTGTTGGTTCTGGCATGAATTTGTGTATCTGGATAAATTAAGTGATGGTATGGTGATTAAGGATTTCTTTGCAAAATTCTTAAAGTTAAACAAAGGAGGGAAGAAGGGTTATTTTTACAATTGGCACTCCGAGATTCTGACTGATTTAATTCCCCTCATTTAGCTGAAAAGGATAAAGAAATTATGCAGTAGTTATATGTATCGGAAGGCGCTCTGTTTTATTAACAGACACTTCGACTCAAACCTGTGTTGTACAGTGATATAGACGTGGGTAATAAAACAGTGGGCACATTGTGCAAATTCTGCTAAACTGGAAATTAGAAATTAAACACAAGAAGAGTACTATTGGACAATGATGTATAGCTCTTGTGGAATTTCTCTGTAAACTGAAGAGTTATAGAGGAGACACGTTGTGTATCACCTCTTTTTACACTTGTAAGAACATTCCAATGTTAATGCGACACGGAAGATATTATTAATAACCTTTTAAATCTGAAGCTGTTAACTCTACTTCACACCTGCATGTCAAGATCATGGTTTCAAGATAAAAAAATATCAAAGCTTTGACTGGATGAGAATGTCATGATTGTTTTGCAAGGGTGCGAAACATGATAATTTGTTACAATTACCATCAGGAGAAAAAAAGTTTATTTTTTTATTTATTTGTGGCTGCTGCAGTGGCTTGCAATGGCTGGATAGTTAACACTTCAAAATTGCTTTACCAGTCTGTCTGTGGGGGGAAGGGGGGAGCTCTCCTTGACAGCTGACACTACATATGCTTAAGTAAAAAATTAATAAAAACACCAATGTAAACATCATATTTACAGTTTGTTGAAAATAAAAATGTAAAGTTCTCTAAAGCTTTCTCAGTCAAGAGCAACAATTCACATAGGGAGCTGTTTAAGCATGCACAGGCAGCAAAAGATCAGCTTAAGAGGGAGGAAAATGCTTTCAGAGAAAACAATGTTTCAAGTTGAAGAATACAGATCCCCAATTCAATTGCAGCCTAAACCTGTCCCCACCTGTGTGTTTCGCAGAAGTAGGGGTAGTATGTAAACCTGGCTTTATGAACTCACACCTGGGATTTGATTAATTCCATTGATTTAAGTGTCCTTCTTTCAGTTGGACTGCATGATTATTGTTATGATTTCTCTATTATTATCGAATCCATCAACTCGTTCACTTGGAATTATTTTGGAAATATTTTAACATGTTCCTTTTAACTCAGCTTGTAATGTCAGGCTCTCTGAATGAGTTAAGCTTTGATGCAGTATAAATAAATGTATATCCCACATATACAAGCTATACTGTAGTGGCTTTAAAACTATACAACATCGCAATGTTTGCATGTGGCACGTCTTTGTTCAAGTTTTAAAACTACAGTATGGAAAAACATTGTTAAGAAAAAATAGGACATTTAATATGACATCTAATGTTAAACAGCAACAATGACAACAGTGCATGCTACTGAAAATTCCTTCCCATCCCTCAGAACTGTCTATTCTACATAACATTAAAACGCAGGGTGTTGACAGTCCTAGCCTTTGTCCTATCTTCGGTTTACAGACTGTCCAAGGTCATTTATTATTAATAATATCTTCCATATCGCATTAAAATTGGAACGTTTTTCACAAGTGTAAATCCACCTATTTTCTAACTGCTTTATCCAGGACAGGTAACAGTTTCACTGACCCCCTTCCCTCTGCCTGACTTGTACCCATTTTTATCCATTCTGTGTCTGAATCGCAGTGGGTGAGAAACCCACAGAAGGATCACCTAGACAGAACCCCAATTGACAAATGGGCTGCTTGGAAACACTGCTGTGATGAACAGCTTAAAAATGTTTCTAAAGTAATCATGCATGAATGAGTCAAATTAAAAATAAAGTGTTTACAAAGAACATGGATTACAGTAATTCTACCAGCTATATAAATACATATATTTAGATCCTTAAATTAAAATCGTTATTCATTTCTTTAGATAAGTGATTCCATATTATATTCCCCATTTCATGGATCCTAAAATCTAAGTTTTTTTACTGAGATAGCGAGCGCAAGTATTCATAGAGAAGGTTAAAACGTGGAATAAAAAGGGAGTTTCAGAAATTAAACATAAGTCTGGAACACCCCGTCTCAAAATTAGACTTTTTATAAAATTAAGTTTGTGAAAACTGTGACAAATCACCCTGAATAAAAAACAATTTTAAAATGCAAGCAGTTTGAAATTATTAGTTGTTATTAATAAATCACTTAACTTTGAATGTGTTGTGATATTTAGAAATACCAACAAATTTAATATAGTGTCAATAATATTTACTATTTTAGTTTTTCAAAAAAATGTTTATTTGTTTAAAGAACACTCATGGCAACAGCTGGGTTCAAACCCCCAACCTCCAGCATGCAAGGCACGTGCCTAACCCATTACACCGATGCGCTCCTAGACAACTTAAGCTGTAGCTGAAAAGGGCAAAAAGTTTCTAAGTAATCTTGGATGAATGAGTCAAATTGATGCAGATGTTTACAAATATAGTGTACTACTGTGATAATCTGAGCTATATAAACATAATTATATTGTTATTTATTTATTTAGATATGTGATTCCATATTATATTCCCTATTAATCAAATTTTAAAAAGTATGCGTTTCTTTTACAGTGATAACGATCGCAAGTATTCATAGAAAAGGTTAAAACATTATAACTTTTTATGAAGTATATAAACTTAATATAGCCAGAAGGAGCACGTAAAAACTTTTCCAAAATAACCAAAGTATGCTACCGAATTAAAGACTTTGATGCTTAAAAGCCAGCAGCCATGTCACTCTGCAGCTCACAACTGGCAGCCCACTGAAGCTAAGCAGGTGTGAGCCTGGTCAGTACCTGGATGGAGACCTCCTGGGAAAAACTAAGGTTGCTGCTGGAAGAGGTGTTAGTGGGGCCAGCAGGGGGCACTCACCCTGCAGTCTATGTGGGTCCTAATGCCCCAGTATAGTGACGGGGACACTATACTGTAAACTGGCGCCGTCCTTTGGATGAGATGTAAAACCGAAGTCCTGACTCTCTGTGGTCATTAAAAATCCCAGGGTGTTTCTCGAAAAGAGTAGGGTGTACCCCGGTGTCCTGGCCAAATTTCCTATCGGCCTTTATCAATCATGGCCTCCTAACAATCCCCATCTATAAATTGGCTTCATTACTCTGCTCTCCTCCCCACTGATCGCTGATGTGTGGTGAGCGTTCTGGCGCACTATGGCTGCCGTCGCATCATCCAGGTGGATGCTGCACATTGGTGGTGGTGGAGGGGAGTCCCCACTACCTGTAAAGCGCTTTGAGTGGAGTGTCCAGAAAAGCGCTATATAAGTGTAAGCAATTATTATTATTATTATAGGAGCATTTACGGTAACTCGCGGTAGACTGCGTAAAGCGCACCGCAAAATAATGCGGTATCGCCCGCTTGTTTTGAATGGCTGCATCTGTATAACCACTTTTAAAGAGGTTAAGTAAAAATGTTAATGCCCTTATAAGGATAAGATTGATCTTTTATATAGATATCAATATTTAAATAATACATTTTATACACTTTTCAAATATTTTGATAATGATTATTAATGTAACAAGTTTTGTATTTTGTAGTTTTTCATTTGGATTTTCTTTTAGATTTATTCTGTGTATGTTGTGAAAAGGATAACTGAAGTATATTTATGACAACCTTCATTATCTGTGGAAATAAGGCTTCCTTTTATATAACATGCTTTCAGCTAATAAATGTCAGAATATATAAGATTTGTTTATTCAAAGGTACATGTCATGATGAAGTCCTTTGTGTGTCGAAACATTGTCAGAGTAGAATACATTTCATTGGAGAATACATCCTCCTTTGGAGATGTGCATCCTGTTCATCTCATTGCTCTGTGAAGGGTTGATATTATTTATTACTTTTGTTTTTCAAGTACAGTTGCAGCTATTAGGAATTAAAATCAGTTAAATATGACTTTAATTTCAAGGAACCATGTTTTTCTTCAGATTGCTTCCTTAAAACTTGCCTGGATTAGAAACAAATGGTACTGAGCCAAAGAGATCCTCTGAGAGTGTTTTTTGTGAAGTCTGCTGCATTGCTAAACTTGAGTCAATACTTGCTGTCCTTTCTTCAGGTTTCTCTGTCAAGGAACAGATATAAAGCTTACTTTAATTTTAGTATAAATATGATAATGTAATTTCACATGTTAGAAAGCATGGTTAAATATCAAAATAATAAACCATGACATGACAAAATAAATATTTTTTTAGAAATCAACATTACTAAATGACAAGACTTATAATATATTGCCATCAACACTTGCTTGCTCTCAGGAGGTCAAATTCCCTGTCCAGCAGTTCTTCTTCCGTTAGTTTAGAGAAATTGTCCTCTCCAAAGGGGTTCCAGCTAGACATATCTGGTGGGTTGCTGACGTTCTGTTCTGGGGTACCAACTACTTCAGTATCCAATAAAGCAGTTCTAGAGAAACAAAAGGTAAAATGGTTTAAAATTTTAAATCAATTTAGCATAAACTTGAATAATTATTGCATTTATATAGTACTTTTAATCTCAAAGAACTTTATACGCATAGTATAAGGGGACTTACTTCCTCAACCACTGAAATACAGCACCCACTTGGTTGATACATGGCAATTTTGGGCTAGCAGCAGATCGGGCAGAGAAAAAATACTTCACTAACTGAATTAAGGAAAGCTGATTTGGAAATTCTGGTCCTGAGAAAACAGTGACACATACTGGTTTACACTTACTCCAGCAACTTGTTTTTTTTTTTTTTAAGTCTAAAGAAAGATGTCTGTCCTGTCAGTACATACGTAGCCATTCAGAACGCGTGTTAAAGGCCCGTAACATAATACAGGGGCTGCACTTTATCGCAGCATGTGATTCACTGGCCAAAGAAGATCAAAAGGTGGCATTTGTGGTGCATTAGTTGTTAGTGAAACGATTGCTTCATTTTATCTCTCTACTGTGCATGTTTAAATCCACTTAATATAGAATATTAATATGGAATTTTGCAACCAAAGGGAACTTTTGGTAGTTGAGCACCATCTGACCATTTTATGCATAAGTATTTAACTGGTTAATTTGGCGTGCTCGTTCTGACTATATTAAGTTTATATACTTTGTAAAAAGCTATAATGTTTTAACCTTTTCTATGAATACTTGCTGTCATTATTGTAGTAAAAAAATGTACCTTCTGGAATCCGCTTCATAGGGAACATAATATGTAATCACGTAACTAAAGAAATTAATAACAATATAAATTTAAGGATCTAAATAAAATATATTTATAGAGCTGGCAGTATAACCATTGTCCACTTTCTTTGTAAACATGTTTTATTTTTTCTTTGACTCATTCACTTATAATTACTTTCTAAAAATTTAAACTGTCTTTTTCAGCTATTTCCAGGTGGCCTGTTGGTGCAGTGGGTTTGGTGGTTAGGCCCCCATCTGGGAGATCTGGGTTCAATTCCTGCTTAGGGCGCAAGTTTTTAAAAAATAAAATAGTAAATATTACACTATATTAACTATTTATTGTTTTTTACATATTACAATGTATTCAATGTTAAATTATATTAATAATATAATAGAAATGTGAATAAACAAACATGAATACTGTCAATAGTGGGAGTAAAAACCAGTTCAACCAGTTTAATTAAATTCAAAATACTTTATTCATCGCAGTGCGGCAATTCAACACAAGCCTTAAAACAAAATTGTATACATCATAATTATAATTGAGAATAAAAAAGTGGTATTGAAAGACCACTGAAACTATAATGATGTATCTGATTATTATTAACAGTATTAACTTACTAATAATAAGTAATAATTAATAATAATTTCAAACTTTTAAGGAGTAATTGGTTTTCTCCGGTTTTCATAACCTTTTCTTTCTCATAAATGCCTGTTTATGAGATATGATGTTTCAGTTGTCAATAACTTTGCAGAAAATGACACAGAGCCTTTAAACTACAGGCATTTTAAAGATTGTGATTTGTGAACATTTTCACAGCTTTTATTTAAACAATATCTAGTACCTAGTTGCATTTTTAGAAATCTTAGTTTTATCAACAGTGGGTTTTAGTCTCTTGGTTTACTGGGGAAGTATCAGATGTTCAACTGAGGAAGAAGACAACCCCCATCCACCAGACAGACAAAGGTGATTAAAATATGTAGTGTGTCAACACAAACTCTGCTAACAGACTAGAGAGAGAGATCACTTTATAAGCCATATACAATTTCTAGCATTAGGAATTTGTCTTTTTCAAATATCCCTGCTTGCTCTCCATGAGACACACAGACAGAGAGAAGCTTGGTGTCAGAGCGCAGGGTCAGGAATTGTACAGTGTCCCTGGAGCAGTTGGGGTTGTCCCCAACGGAGTATGATTCTTCTGCCAGCTGCGGGATTTGAACCAGCAACCTTCCAGCCACAGGCGCAGATCCTTAGCCACAGAACCACCATACGCAATACTTTAAGCAACATTAGCTGTTTATTAAATTCACCTACTTTTTAAAAATTTCCCATCAAGGTTTAGTACCAATAAACAGAGGGAACTCTATGGACTTGCTTGTTTGAACTAAACCGTGCTCCAGCAAACAATGTACAATATATCACCTTCTGCAACACTTCTAGTTTAGCAGGATTTACGCAATAAGAACATCGTTTTATGGGGGGTGACATAACCCACATCTATATTGCTGTATAACATATAGGTTGCTGTAGGTTTGAGTTTGAATTGTTAAAAAAAATTACACTGCAAAGTGCTGCAGTATCTGGCACACATTCCGAATGGCTAGATCTGTAGATGTCTCCAAGCCAGGTTTTGCTTAGCCTCCAAAATCTGACAAGATCAGACCATAAAGCAATCATGCAGTCAGCAGCTGATGACTACCAAAATTGTACTACAGTAACAACTGTTTTTTAAATGATATTGGTAGTGCCCCATAACTAACACAGCGGTTGTGAATGCAAATAAATGATAGTTAAAGTTCCCTGCCAAAGTGTCACAGTAATTGTAAATGTAAAGAACAATGAAGAAGTGTAGTGTACCACTCACCTGACTAAAAGTGTCAAAGTGTTATACAACTTATAAAACTGTTTTTCAGCATAATGAACTTATGTGTGGTTTGATTTACCTCATTTTGCTGAACAGAGGCTCCACTGCCACAGTCCCAACATGAGTTGTCACAGCTGGGCTGAAATTCCCTATAGGTGTCTGGAACTCCAGAGGTGAGGTAAGAAACAGAGTCTGTTGTTGGTGGGGATGATTCTGATGATGTGGCTGCTGTGCAAATGCTTGATGGTATTGCTGCATCTATGAAATATTTAGAAGAGCTTGGTAACACAGTACAGTTTACAGAACATACAGCATAACAAGATACAATGTGCTGTTTTATAATCACTCAGGGTGCTATATGTACATTTATAACAAGATGAGGGAAACAGAAAAATTAAGATGACAGAATTTGTTAGGAATTATTTACTGCAGGCAGCAAGGCAAGTCTTAAATTAAATTAACAAAGGAACAAGTAGTAATTCCACACTAAAAAGTAGAAAAAACAATTGGCTGTTGAACCTTCATGCCTCAACAACTACATTTTATCAAGGATTTCTGCTTAATACATGAATATATGCTAACAAAATACAAATTGGTGAAGTACCTCTTTTTGTGAAACTATTAATGTACAGATGTAGCCATTCAAAACAAGCGGGCAATAACGCACTAGTTTTTTCAGGTGCGCTTGACGCAGTCTACCACAAGTTACTGTTTTAATACCGTAAATTCTTGCATAGTGCCGCTTCATACCACGTGGTACCACAAATAAAATAAAAGTATCCGGAATTTCCACAAGGTGGAGCTAATAAAGCTCAACCTCTCATGTTTGAGCTGTCACCATCAATCTCTTTACCGAAGATATTACTAATAGTATTAATAATGAATGACCTTGGACAACCTGTGAACTCAAAGTATTGCCCTGGTCCACATTCTTTTTTTCATTTACTGTCTTTGTAAAAGTAACACCACAGCATTTTGCAATCACTCATTTGTTTCCAATCATGCAAAATACAGTAATTTATTAGAATCTCCAATTCACCATGCCTTTCACATGCTCATAAAAGATATTGATTTAGGAACATAAACATATTACTGTATGCAAACTGTACAGTGTACAGTATGTATATGTATATTTAATGTCTTTACTGTGCCCGTTTAAGTATTGAATATTTATATGGAATTTTACCACTGAAGGGAAATCTTAGTAGCTGAGCATAAAAAGAATAGGAGCATACTGTAACGCGTGTGAAGGCCATAAACGATATTAATTTTGGAACATAAACATACAGTATATGGCTGGTCTCGGTACTTTAAAGACAAAATACACACCAGTATTCCATTTCTCCCTAAACGT
Organism: Lepisosteus oculatus; assembly: GCF_040954835.1. Lineage (NCBI taxonomy): Eukaryota > Metazoa > Chordata > Actinopteri > Semionotiformes > Lepisosteidae > Lepisosteus > Lepisosteus oculatus. Next base: position 35,944,482 of record NC_090698.1, on the reverse strand, counting down.
TTTAAGCATCGAAGTCTTTAACTAACGTGAAATAACGTGTATAAAAACTGGTAGTTTTAAGCTTTTCTGCGAATACGCTCGATACCGGAGTAAACAAGCATAATTTTAGAACTTCATTAATAGGGAATATAATATGGAATCACGTATCTAAAGAAATTAATAACGATATAATTATATTCATGTACCGCAACACAAGAATAGTACACGTTGTACAATGTCTGTTGATACTGCTTGTGTAGGGCTGTTTCACCATTCCTCATGTGACCTTGCGGGTGGTACTGTGGTCTAGGTGCCCGACTTGTAAACCAGAGGTTGTGTGCAAATACAGCCGGCGCCGCGACTTTTCTTTTAACAAACATTTCTTTGAGAAAATAGAATAGCAATATTATGGACAATTAATTGACAATAAATATAGAAAAGCACATATTAAATTTGGGAAATTGTTTTAATATGTAAATAGTTCCCTGGTTCTGCATCTCTGGGTGTTTCTCTCTCTTGCTCGCCCTCCCACCTCTCTCTCTCTCTCTCACCCTCCCCCCTCTCTCTCTCAATTCAATTCAAGGTGCTTTATTAGCAGGGCTCGTCGTGTGTCTCTTTCTGGTCAGGGCGCGGGAGAGCTCGCTGGCAGGTGGCGACGGAGAAGAAAATAAAAGCAGCTTTTAACTCCGCAAGTCTAAGTTTTTGGGTCCGTCCTATCCGAACTCGAAATCGTTACACTATCATTCTGTCCATCGAAAACCTGTTTATATGTGACCTTTCAGAACACCTATCTGTTTTCTTCCTAGCACAATTTATTTGTACACAATTTCTCATTACATTATCATTCTCACTGTGCATAACAAGGAAGATTAATAAACATAAGGTTGTTAAATGACAATCTATTGTTTATCTCATGGCTAAATAGTCAAGTCTAGCCAAAAGAGAAAACATCGACTTTATTTAAACTCCAGCGAAAGTATTAATGGTTTTTAATTACCATACTTTTATGGTACATGACTTTGCTAAAATGTATTTAAAAATAAAAATGATTACAAACGCCAGGAGAGAGAGATACACAGTTTTTCAAGTAATTGTTTTTTACTTTGTCAGAGAGTCTTCGTGATTTTTGCCATAGTCTGTCTCCTTACCAAAGCGATATAGTGGTGCATACACGTCTGTGCCTATATACAGTATGGTACAGATAAACTTGCACAATACAGATGAGCTAATACCTGGGAAAGACACTCCTATCTTATTTAAAACACAATACGCAAGGGAATGTGTCTGATGCATTAGCAAGTTAAATAGCTGGGCGTAACAATTGTTTCCTTTTTCTGATCACACTTTTTGGATACTCGTCTCACCTGCCCTGTTTTTTGTTTTCATTTGCTGTGTATTCCCGCTGCGATCCACTCCTGCCCTCACACCTTAAGAAGACTATTGTACTATTGTGCTACTGTAGTATCTTTGCGGCCTTCTGAGTCTGTGCTGTCCTCTGAAAGTGAGATGATCTCTGGGTCTTTGACAAAACAAGGCTCGTCAGATAATGTAAAAAAAGACACGAATCGAAACCTTTTTTAAAGCTTTTAAAGTCGTGCAATGTGTAAGCAGGAACACATCATTATATCTTATATATGAAAAATACAAACTGTAATATAGCTCCCAAACAAATGCAAACGTGTTACATATATTGTTAAATTATTACTTCTTTTTCAGGAAGTTAAAAAACACTTGAATTACTTATCCAGTCTCTCGAAATAAAATTATTTTTCAAGCAGCGTGATGCAAGATGCTTTTTTAACGTCGGGCAATGTGTTTTTTTTTAATCTAACATTGATAGATCAAAAAATCATTCTTAATAGAAATTATTTACCTGCATAAACTTATAAAGGTTGTATTTTTGCACAGTGAAGAGGTCTTTTTTAGTTATACAGTAGTTGTGCAAGCTCTGGTGAGCGTTTCTTTTTTGATGAGTTTCAAAGGGTAAACACAGCTGTATGAGCTCCTCCAGTCAGGACAGGAGGCTCTACTGTACACAGAGAGGAGCGGGAGGGGGGAACAAGCCCATACCCTGGCTGATACCCTGGCCTGTGTCTCCAGACACAGCTGGATGAGCTCCACCAGTCAGGACAGGCAAATAAGATACACTCTACAGACATTCACAGCAGCGACATATCATAAAACATTTGCACATACTGTATTGTTAAATTATTACTTGTTTTTCAGGAAGTTAAAAAACACTTGAATTACTTATCCGGTCTCTCAAAATAAAATTATTTTTCAAGCAACGTGATGCAAGATGCTTTTTTAACGTTGGGGAATGGGTTTTTCTAAAAAAAAAACTGCGAGCCTGCACTACAGCGACCATAGTACAGTATGGAGACCAAGAGCTTTTACGGGAAGAGACGAGGTGCTTCTGCCGCCCCAGCTTGCAAAGAGCGAAGGGTAAGCAAATACAGCAGGTTTCATTTGAAATACGCGATTATAGCGCATATTACAAGGTATTATTGCCGTTTTGAATTATACATTAAAATATAAATATTTCTTCACAGTCTGTTCTTCAGGAAAAAACCGCACGGGCGAAAAGATCTTCGAAATCTACCACCAGGACAGTAAAAAAAAAGGCAGTAAAAAGGATGAAAAGAAAAGTTTATTTTGACGTCTGTTCTGCAACTGATGAATACTACTGTGTGACTTTATTTCTTAAATAAATTATGTTATTTTGCCACAGGCTATGGGTCTCTGCTCTCGGCCACTGGCTAGGGTGCCAACCTGTAGAAGCAGCACCTGTATGGAGACGTTTTGGCAGCAGCAGGAGCAGTACGACGCATTACTGGGGAGGATTGGGAGGTTAGAGACACTCCTGAAGATGCAGAAGAAGGAGACAGTATGTTCCGGCAGTCAAACGGTAGAGCAGCTGTCTCCCGATAAGTGCCGCTCCCCACCGCGCACGTTGCAATGCCTGGCGGAAGCAATTCTCCCAGATATCCAACTGAGCACATACCGCCTCAGGACGCTCCATCCCGGCCTCTCTGCTCACCACCGCCCAGGACTTGGCTGACGCTGTCCCCGCCATCTATCTCCCCTCAGGAAGCACCGTTTACAGAGCGGAATTCACAGACGCCAATGGGACGAACAATTCTCCCAGATATCCAACTGTTGCCCATCACTCAAGAGAAAGAGGGCAGTTTGTACTTGCAGTGCATTGGTTTGATGGGAAAGCGAGAGCCGACCACTACGCCGCCCTCATGTTTAGACATTTTGTGACTTTTGAAATTTACTGGGGGTGGACCACGTCGGTAAATTTCAATGGGTCCAGAGGCAAAAGTGCCTTGCCTTGCAATCTCCGGGAAACCATTAGTAGCATGGTGAATCGGAGATTCTCAACACTTACTTTGTGCAACTGGAAAATAATTCATGATCAGATCAACGGAATGCTTCAAAGAAGGAGGCGCTCTTTTCCTCTAATTTAACAGTCTGTCCAGAAATAAAACATTCCCGTTAAACAAGAGGAATGTTAAAAAATTTTTTACAAAAGTAAAAAACAATTACTTTTGACAATGAAAAACTGTGTGTGTCTCTCTCTCTCTCTGCTGGCATGTTGTGGGTGGGGTGCGGTGCGGTCCTTATCCTTCTCAGTGCATAACATAATGCATTTGTCTGGGTGCTGACAAAGTAAAAAACAATTACTTGAAAAACTGTGTGTGTGTCTCTCTCTCTACTGGCATTTGTAATCGTTTTTATTTTTAAATACATTTTAGCAAAGTCATGTACCATAAAAGTATGGTAATTAAAAACCATTAATACTTTCGCTGGAGTTTAAATAAAGTCGATGTTTTCTCTTTTGGCTAGACTTGACTATTTAGCCATGAGATAAACAATAGATTGTCATTAAACAACCTTATGTTTATTAATCTTCCTTGTTATGCACAGTGAGAATGATAATGTAATGAGAAATTGTGTACAAATAAATTGTGCTAGGAAGAAAACAGATAGGTGTTCTGAAAGGTCACATATAAACAGGTTTTCGATGGACAGAATGATAGTGTAACGATTTCGAGTTCGGATAGGACGGACCCAAAAACTTAGACTTGCGGAGTTAAAAGCTGCTTTTATTTTCTTCTCCGTCGCCACCTGCCAGCGAGCTCTCCCGCGCCCTGACCAGAAAGAGACACACGACGAGCCCTGCTAATAAAGCACCTTGAATTGAATTGAGAGAGAGAGGGGGGGAGGGTGAGAGAGAGAGAGGTGGGAGGGCGAGCAAGAGAGAGAAACACCCAGAGATGCAGAACCAGGGAACTATTTACATATTAAAACAATTTCCCAAATTTAATATGTGCTTTTCTATATTTATTGTCAATTAATTGTCCATAATATTGCTATTCTATTTTCTCAAAGAAATGTTTGTTAAAAGAAAAGTCGCGGCGCCGGCTGTATTTGCACACAACCTCTGGTTTACAAGTCAGGCACCTAGACCACAGTACCACCCGCAAGGTCACATGAGGAATGGTGAAACAGCCCTACACAAGCAGTATCAACAGACATTGTACAACGTGTACTATTCTTGTGTTGCGGTACATGAATATAATTATATCGTTATTAATTTCTTTAGATACGCGATTCCATATTATATTCCCTATTAATCAAGTTCTAAAATTATGCTTGTTTACTCCGGTATTGAGCGTATTCGCAGAAAAGCTTAAAACTACCAGTTTTTATACACGTTATTTAACGTTAGTTAAAGACTTCGATGCTTAAAATGTTTAGGGAGAAATGGAATACTGGTGTGTATTTTGTCTTTAAAGTACAGAGACCAGCCATAGTGTATACAGTTTACATACTGTAATACTGTATGTTTATGTTCCAAAATTAATATCATTTATGGCCTTCACACGTGTTATGCTCTTATTCTTTTTATGCTCAGCTACTAAGATTTCCCTTCAGTGGTAAAATTCCATATAAATATTCAATACTAAAACGGGCACAGTAAAAACATTTAAATCTTTCTACGACCGCCCAACTGCTTTGACATGTGCCCCTGTCGGTCAACCAATCACGTGTGTGTCTGTGCCGCGCACTTTGGCTGCATCTGTACATGTTCTTGATGCAAGTTATTTAAGTTTATTCTTAACAACATTAGTAATGTGCAACATATACAATTGTTGTTTTCTGAATAATGTTAATAAATAATGAAAAAAAATGAAAATTTTACTCTTTGTAAAGAATATTTTTCTATTAATTAGCTTTATCATTATCCACCTTAAAAGTAAAAAAAGTTTTTTTTACATTTCTTTACAGTGTAATTACCTTATATGTTCTGATTTAACAAAGCATTGATCAATTTCACTTTCACTCTTTCCCTGAGGGCCTATAGTAGATTGCATCTGATATTAAGCAGATGGGAACAGGTAGGTGAAAATATAAACTGAACACTGCACTGCTTTGACAATATTGTTAATCTAGGGACATTTACACAATCTTTATATGATCTTACAATGAATTGTGAAAACAATCTCTCCTAATATGTTATACAACAGGGCTAAGTAAAATATAAACCTATAAGGGTAAAACTGCCAATTTATGACTACTTTAAAAAACAAAACAATAAGGTTTATCTTAACTCAACAAAATTACGTTACCTTAACTAAAATCAGCAAAAGTAAGTTTTTTGTGTATACTGTAGTCCCATTTACCTCATGTGGGCTTTCCACGCCCTGACTAACACCTAGAAAAGCATTTCAGGATAATCTCCTAGAGATTATGCATTGGTGCCTAACTGATGTTTTACAGAATGGGACTAATTAACTATTCCTGCCTTGGATGAAGCAAAGAATTGACAATTAACTGATGAAAGTAAGTTAAATATACAGTATCTGTATAACTAATGCATGTTTTTATTGCAAATATTTTAACACATTCCAATCCATATACAGTGCCTTGCGAAAGTATTCGGCCCCCTTGAACTTTTCAACCTTTTGCCACATTTCAGGCTTCAAACATAAAGATATAATTTTTTTATTTTATGTGAAGAATCACCAACAAGTGGGACACAATTGTGAAGTGGAACGAAATCTATTGGATTTTTGAAACTTTTTTAACTAATAAAAAAATGAAAAGTGGGGCGTGCAAAATTATTCGGCCCCCTTGCGTTAATACTTTGTAGAGCCACCTTTTGCTGCGATTACAGCTGCAAGTCGCTTGGGGTATGTCTCTATCAGTTTTGCACATCGAGAGATTGAAATTCTTGCCCATTCTTCCTTGCAAAACAGCTTGAGCTCAGTGAGGTTGGATGGAGAGCGTTTGTGAACAGCAGTTTTCAGCTCTTTCCACAGATTCTCGATTGGATTCAGGTCTGGACTTTGACTTGGCCATTCAAACACCTGGATATGTTTATTTGTGAACCATTCCTTTGTAGATTTTGCTGTATGTTTGGGATCATTGTCTTGTTGGAAGATAAATCTCCGTCCCAGTTTCAGGTCTTTTGCAGACTCCAACAGGTTTTCATCAAGAATGGTCCTGTATTTGGCTGCATCCATCTTCCCCTTAATTTTAACCATCTTCCCTGTCCCTGCTGAAGAAAAGCAGGCCCAAACCATGATGCTGCCACCACCATGTTTGACAGTGGGGATGGTGTGTTGAGGGTGATGAGCTGTGTTGCTTTTACGCCAAACATATCGTTTTGCATTGTGGCCAAAAAGTTCGATTTTGGTTTCATCTGACCAGAGCACCTTCTTCCACATGTTTGGGGTGTCTCCCAGGTGGCTTGTGGCAAACTTTAGACGAGACTTTTTATGGATATCTTTGAGAAATGGCTTTCTTCTTGCCACTCTTCCATAAAGGCCAGATTTGTGCAGTGTAAGACTGATTGTTGTCCTATGGACAGACTCTCCCACCTCAGCTGTAGTTCTCTGCAGTTCATCCAGAGTGATCATGGGCCTCTTGGCTGCATCTCTGATCAGTCTTCTCCTTGTCTGAGCTGAAAGTTTAGAGGGACGGCCAGGTCTTGGTAGATTTGCAGTGGTCTGATACTCCTTCCATTTCAAGATGATCGCTTGCACAGTGCTCCTTGGGATGTTTGAAGCTTGGGAAATCTTTTTGTATCCAAATCCGGCTTTAAACTTCTCCACAACAGTATTACGGACCTGCCTGGTGTGTTCCTTGGTCTTCATGATGCTCTCTGCGCTTTCAACAGAACCTTGAGACTATCACAGAGCAGGTGCATTTATACAGAGACTTGATTACACACAGATGGATTCTATTTATCACCATCAGTCATTTAGGACAACATTGGATCATTCAGAGATCCTCGCTGAACTTCTGGAGTGAGTTTGCTGCACTGAAAGTAAAGGGGCCGAATAATTTTGCACGCCCCACTTTTCATTTTTTTATTAGTTAAAAAAGTTTCAAAAATCCAATAGATTTTGTTCCACTTCACAATTGTGTCCCACTTGTTGGTGATTCTTCACATAAAATAAAAAATTTATATCTTTATGTTTGAAGCCTGAAATGTGGCAAAAGGTTGAAAAGTTCAAGGGGGCCGAATACTTTCGCAAGGCACTGTATTTATTCTCTTGTATCACTCTTTATATAAACATGAATACTTGTACACAACACTTTTAAGTAAAAAGTGGTTATACATATATAACATGGATATGTGAAAAGACAACTTTAAGCAACAGATATGAATAAAACTAGCGAAGTTAAATACACAGATGACTGTAAAACCAATAGCTAATCAAAGGAAATCTGCCTGTGTTTTATCTTTTTGGATTCTCACATGTGACTGAACATTATTGGTCTTTATGCCACATTACTCTTTATCTCAAATGACTGCTTACCACTGCTGTATACTGAGCCTGCTGCTGGAACACAGGCTGCATCATCATCTGTTGATGAAGGATATGTTGCTGCTGCAACTGTATGGACTGCTGAACAGCTTGCTGATACTACAGAAACAAAAGGAAATAACACTTAGATTACATATTTAGTCAAGCTTTGTATAAGGTACAGATCCAGCCATTCAAAATGCGCAGGGGAAACTGTATTGATTTAACAGGTTGCAGGGTACTGCTAGTTTTTTTTTAATAGGGGTGCACTACTTTGTAAAACCGCCAGGTGGAGCAGTGAAAGCTTAACATGGTATGTGAAGCATTTGGGTTGTCACCAGAAAATGCCTGGTTTCGAATTCCAGTCAATGCTGAGGGACAATCTTTTTCCAATTACAGAATTTAAGTATACTGTTTAGACTTTTAATCATTTTAAACTGTGTATAACAGCATGTTAAACATTAAACCGATCAAAAAGTAGATACATTTTATAAAAGCAAGATTGCTCAGTTAGACAAAAGCACACAGCCATATTCCACCTTCTTCATAAATATTTTATGCATCAAAGTCTTAAACTTGGTAATTTACAGTGGGTTATGGTTTTAACATGCTTTTTCTAACATTATAAAGTTTATATACTGTACTTCATAAAAAGTTAAAACCTTCTATTCTTTTCTAAGAATATGTAGTAAGAACACCATTTGCTCTAACTGTAAAAAATAGCTGTACTGATTTAAAACCACTTGATAGTAATATTAATATGGAATCGTGTGTAACTAAGCAGGTAAAATATCACAAGTGGATGTTTTGGAAACATTTTTTTTTTAAATGTTTATTGTCCTTATAGTGGTAACGAGCAAAGGACTGCGCACTGCACCCAGGAGGTTCAAAGTCCAATCAGAGAATTACTTTCGGTTTGTTTCTTTACTTTGCAGAATATAAAAAAATAGTCCACTATTATAGCTTGTTGTGAACACAATGTGTCTCTTTCAGGTTTACATTTCAATTGAGAAAATCTATATTTTGCCTTAATCCAAATTTCAACAGCCAGTAATCAGCCAACAATATAACTTTAAATGTAAAAGTTTAAACCATATATTGTACTGTGCAGTACTGAACAGTACTCTGGGAGGTTGTTTCTGGCAAAATTGGCAAAAACACTCTGGCATGAGTGTGTGTATCTGGATGAATTATTATACGTGATGGTGTTGTAATTAAGGATTTCTTCACAGAATTCTTTACGTTAAACAAAGGAGGGAAGAAGGGTTATTTTTACAATTGCCAGTAACCGGAGTAAGCTTATGAATATGTTGAAACCATACAATGACAGTGAAGACAAACGTGTTACACCTTTAAGCCAGTGGACTCTCTCAGTTGTGTATCACCTTTTTCACACTTGTTATAACGTTCCAATGATAATGCAATACAGAAGATAATAATAATATTTAATATGAATGACTATGAACAAGCTGTAAACTGAAAAGTTACAGAGAACCCACGTTGAGTCATGTCTTTTCAGCTTGGAATTTAACCTTTAGAGGAATCCTTTTGGCTATATTTTTTAACATTGACGTATGTGTAAAAATAGTTTATTATAGCGTGTTGTAAATGCGATGTGCCTCTTTCAGATTTACATCTGTGTAGCGACGAGGCTTATTAAAATACAGGAATTAAATTTTCTGCTCCCTTGCCAGTCTTTCTCCTTCATCTCAGTGGTGCCTGATATAGTTCACAATTAAGGTGTTTTTCTAGCTGATAGAATGTCCTGATAAGGAGCAGCTCCCAAAAGCTGGTACCCATCAACCACCTTAACAAATGTAATTTCGGCGCCTAAAAGTCTGAGATTCCAAAGAAAAGTGTTATTCAAAGTTGGTTTATGACCCTAAGGTCAGAGGGCATGGTTTCTCATCATCAGCCAATCAGGAACTGGCTGGGCAGGTTAACCCCACGTGGGTCTCTGATGCCCATGAAACTTTCAACCAATGAACGGCCTGCATTTCCTCCAGGGAAAACAGGCAACACAGAGAGCCTGGAGAACGGTTCGCAGGGCAGAACAGTTGGAAAAGCAAAGCTCCCAAGCGCAGCACAGCTCCCAAGCCCGGGACATTCTAGCAGCACGTCTGCTGGACATTCAGCCTCAGGGCTCCACCTGAGCATCCTCAGACTCAGCCCGGACCACCACGTAACGGCCAGTGTGTCTGAGTGCCAGAACTTTCCTTTGTTCTAAGAGTCGAGGACGGAGGTTGCCAACATGTAACCAAAGGATCCACCCGAGGTTAGCATCAGCAGCAAGCCTCGTGAACAGGTCGGAACTGTGGACAGCTGAATCAGTATTCAGAACTAGCTTCATCAGGAACGAACTGGTCCTCTTCCTGACCTGCTGGGACCCGCAGTCACTTTTTCTCCTGTGCACAAACTCTGCTAGTTTCAGCCAACACTAACTAGCCGGTCTTCAGAGAGCATCAGCAGCGCATCGCAGGAATCTCTCACCAGCCGCAACAGCACTGCTTGGCACCGAGCCAGAGAGCGCCGATTGGACACAACAACCAGCCTGCCTTTGCTTCTTTGTCCACGGGAGATCTGAATCCCCACAGATTGGATGTGTATTCAACAGTCTGCATTACCGCTCGAGAATTCAATTGTTATCCCAAACAGAGTTGATATCAATTTAATTCCTAAGAGTGATGTACTTGTTTTGAGTATCTAGTGTAGAAGTTGTAACCAAGTTCATTTACGAAACGGTCTAAATGAATGATATACTGAATGTATGTCCCTCTTGATATTTGTAACTCTTCATGATTGAAAATATGTCTTTGGTATTCTGCTAACCCTCACGATAAGATCTGTTATGTTTATATGCACATTTTATGTATTAATAAATGTATTATTGTGTATAAGTACCTGTGTGTGTGCGTTGAGTTATCCCGTAAGGTTGGATTCTAATACCATCAAAAGAATAATTTGTGACTTACTGCTACAATTAAGAATTGTTCCAGTAAATGCACAACCCCTACACTACATCTGCGTTAAGAAAATCTATACTTTGTCTTTATACAAATTTCAGCAATGAGAAATCTAACTTTAAATTTGGATTAAGAAAAAAAAATCACATACTGCACTGTAGTGTCTTTGAAACCATATGGTATCATACTATATATACAGTATATTAATACAGTCAAATACGATCACACTGCCGTTCATTGCCATTTGGGTATATCTGTGATTCTGACCTGATGGGATTTGCGTGTGTGGAACAGCAAGAGGCGAGACCCGGCTGTGGGGGTGGGGTATTTTGATTATACTATGAATAAATACCTGAGGTATATCGTCCAAGTTTCAGAATTGTAAATAAGAAACCTTTGATGAGTCTGCTCAGACAGAAAAAGGTACTTTTTCAGAACTTGTGTACTGTGCAAAGTAGGTGATTTTGAAAACAGCTAGTGTTGCTTAAAGAACTTAAAATCTATCTGACTGTACTGTAGTTATCATGTAATTGAGCAGAAATCATCAGTGACTATTGGAAATGTGTATTGATGGAGAGTGAAATTAAAGCCCACTTCCCTTCCTCTTACTGTGAGGTGATAATGCGCTGGCTGGCACAAAACAATTCCTCCTTTCTGAGTATCCTGGAGATGGTTCATTCATTCACCTTTTGGTAATAAGGCCTGCTGATCTGGTTAACACCACAGGGAGAGGGGAGAATGTGATTGTTTGTGTAAGAAACGTGATGCATTTACTAAATTAAAGGGTGTTAAAAGTTTAATTAAAAAGTAAACAGAAAACGTACAGCTTACAAAAATATCCTAAGCTGATTTTGAGGAAGAAAAATCACCAATATTTCACATATAAAAAGTGTTTTCACTATCTTAACCTGTTGTTTATGGCTTTTAAAGTCATGCAGTGTCTAATTTAGGTAGGGAAATGTTATTGTTTCTTAATTTTTTATTTTCTTTAAAAATTAAAAGAATCATCAGTTGCTCATCGTGCCATACAATATTATGTTACATTTTTAGGTTTTTGAGAGACCTCTGAACACTTCACCTGATGCATAAAAATGTAGCATAATGCATTCTAGCATTATGAACTCGCTTACACCTGAGATCTGCTTTATTCAAACTAAGGTTTATAAAAATGCAAGCAGATATTAGATATTGTTTAAATAAAAGCTGTGAAAATGTTCACAAATCGCAATCTTTAAAATGCCTGTAGTTTAAAGGCTCTGGGTCACTTTTTGCAAAGTTATTGACATCTGAAACATTGTGTCTCATAAATAGGCATTTTAATAAGAAAATGAAGGTTATAAAAACCAGAGAAAACAAAGGACTCTTAAAAAGTTACAAGAAGTTTGACATTATTATTTATTATTAAGAAATTAATACTGTTAATAATTATCAGATACATTATTATAGTTTTGGTGATCTTCTTAATACCACTTTCTTATTCTCGATTATAATTATAATATTTACATTTTTGTTTTAAGGCTTGTTGTAAAGGCTTGTGTTAAATAGCCCCACTAAATAAAGTGTTTTGACTTCAGTGTTTTTATACTCTCACTCTTGGCAGTATACACATTTGCCCATTTATGTTGTTGATATAATTTAACTTTGAACATGTTATATAATATAGTGTCAATATAGTGTCCATAACATTTCCTTTTTTTTAAAATGAATGTTTATTTGTTAAAGAAAAACTTGTGCCCTGAGCAGGAATTAAACCCTGGCTTCTAGAATGCGAGTCAAACACTGAAGCCACTGTACCAATGCACCGCTTGGTAGCTTAAGCTATAGCTGAAAAGGAGAGGCAAATAACTTCATGAGTGAATGAGTAATCATGAGTGAATGAGTCAAATTGATGCAGAGGTTTAAAAAGAAAGTGGACTACGGAAATACTTTGAGTGAAATATATTATATATAGAACCTTAAGGTTGTAAAGTTATTAATTTCCATATTATATTCCCTATTAAGCGGATTCTAAAAAGTACGTTTTTACTGCGATAACGAGCACATGTATTCATAGAAAAGGTTAAAATAGCTTTTTATAAAGGATACAAACTTAATATAGTCAAAATGAGCACTTTCAAACTTTACCAAAATAACCACAGTAAGTGACCAAGTTAAATACTTTGATGCATAAAAAGAAAGTGGAATACTATTGTTTATTTTTTATTTAAACTACCACTACCAGCCATATACAGTTTGCATAATATATTTATATTCCTAAATCATTTATGACGTTCAGAGACATTAAGCTCCTCTTATTTTTATGCTGAGCTTCCAAACTTTACAATTTTAGTTGCAAAATTCCACATTAATATTCCATATTAATCAGATTTAAACATTTACAGTAGAGAATTTAAATGAAGCAATCATTTCACTAACAACTAATGCATCAACAAGCACCACCTGTCGATCATTTTGGCCAACAAATCACATACTGCGGTAGCCTGTAAATCAATTCCTGCAGGATAGGGTTTTACTGCGCATTTTGAATGGCTACATCTGTACCTACGATGATGAATGGAACCCATCATTAAAAAAAAAGTTTTCCTGTGAAAACCAAATCAGTGGCCACAGGTATGACTGAGGGACATAAGCATTATATTCTACTAGGGGTTTCCAAGATCTGTTTGGGGGTCCCAGTATTATACTAAGAGCTGTAACATTTTTGTGTTCCTCAACCATGTTTCATTCAATTGATTTAGATCAAATTGAAGGGAGTATCAAATCCAGAACATGCCCCAAAACATATAAAACACAAAAGTAATTTCCTATAAAATTAATCTCAGCATGTCTTTTTATCATTCTATCTAATTGAGTACATGGGGAGAGAGCATTTGTGAACCTTTTCCTTTGTGTAGCATGAATGCACAACACTGTTTTTCCAATATTATTTTGTTATTTCTTTAGATTTTTCTTTATCATATGTTAATCTCACCTTATAATCAAATTTATAATCACTCCTAGTATTTCTGTATCATTATTACAATCTATTGTTTATAGAGACCCCAGAATGTCATGTCTTTACACTGTATGTATGGTATTCTTTGAAGAACTACTGGCACTATTATTTGTGTAAGCAATGTATGTGGATTCTAATAAGTATTTTTCCAGTTAAAAACAAGAGGGCACATCTCAAGGGGTTTTATCTTGTCAAAACCCTTTGGATTAAAATTTAGCATGAATCTCCAAAGCAGACTCAGAACTTCCTGCATAAGTGCTTCTTAATAAATGCATACATTTACATAAACGGTTCTTAAAACCTGGCTTTATCATCTCCACATTAAATCTGGCAGCTGTCAATATGAATAAAGTTGCACATTTATTTTATTTTGTGAACCTGGGTTGTTCCAATTCTTTTGACTGTGCTATAGAATGCTGTCATTGCACTGAAATTACAGAAAAAAGAAGTAAAGGCAACACAGCCAAAACATAACCCACGTGATTGACTTCTCTGACAAACACAACAACATTAGTCTAAGGAGCTTTATACTTTATCAGGGTTAAATAAAGCTATGTTTAAAGGCTTAAAAGTCATTGCACATATTTGGGTAAGACTATGCAAACTGAAAAACCAGCTGCATCTGCTGATAAAATTCAATATAATTAATTGGAAAAGAGTTGTGAATGGGTACAACACGTAAACGTACAGCATGTATGTGTTTCAAAAACATTTACAACATACAAATGTCATCAATTCCAAGTCAAAACTGTGATACTACAAAACAGCAAAAATACTTGTGTGCAGCAAAAAAAAAAGTATAGAATGTAAGTTTAAAAGTGTACAAGTTCTACAAGTGTGCCACCACTTAAAAAACTCACTGCTATGCTTCTCAAAAATTGAGTTTGGTAAACTCATATACTTGCAACACTTCTATATATTAACAACATTCCAGATTCAGGAATGCTTAGGAGACATTAATCAATCAGTTTAGCTAAAATAAGTTATTCAGCTGTAGAGTTAGAGTGTTACTAATTGTCTTGATACCTAAGCATACACTTCCAGGATCTTGCTCAGAGCTCACCTGCTGTAGATAGGTGTGTTGAAGTTGCTGTGCCTGCTGATGTTGATGGAGCTGCTGTTGTTGCAGCTGCTGTAGCCGCAGGTCTCCTGGCTGTAGCTGCTGGAGGACTCTGTGCTGCTGACTTGTCCCTTGAACATGTGAGACAGGTTGCTCATTTATAGGTGCTGACACAACTAGAAAATAATAAAAAGCAAAACATTAACAGGTTACATAGGTGTACTTGTATTAATCCATTATGCCTAGATCAGTTGATATTAGGCATTAATATAACATTGCCATAGTTTTTGACAAGCATCCTTATAGAATTATACAATTTGAAAGGAAGAAAAAAATAATGATGGGGCCTATTAAACTAATTCTGCAAATGGCTCTGACTGGCACATGATAAGGAACAACTATAAACGACTTAACCCTAATACTGGTCAAATACTGGTCATGCACAGCCGCATGATGAAAAAATCTTAGCTCTTCCCAACTTGTACAAGTATGTATAAGTTTAATTTTAATAAAAGAAAAATAATACATTCGGAATATATAGAGCAAATATAATGACACTGTACGTATATATGAATTAGAAAATGTTTGTTGCCCATTTGTGTTCTTCACCTTTTTGTCCATTGCTCACTGGTGCAGAAGGAACTGTCATTTTCACAGGAGTCACAGAATTGTGGATTGGCAGTACATTGGTGTTTGCAGCTTTTGGTCTTTGTCTTGGTGCAATTGATGTTTCTGTTGGTCCAACTAATTCAGTTATTCTGTAAAAAGTAATGACTGTATTTACAGCTTTCTTTTCTGAGACATAAACAATACAAAAACATCATAAAAGTAATGCTACAGAGGACTTTGAGGGTCTGAGGGTTTCACGAAGGGAGAGGGGAAGAGAAGCTCTGGATACAAGGGTTCTTTGGAAAGATGAGATTAAAGAAAATGCCACCTAGCATAAAGGAAAATGATTAGGACAACACCACAATGGTAAACCCGTTCCTCTCCATGAAATGCAGACACTGGACACTCAGAATTATTGAATTGGAATGTTAAGCTTTGTAGCTGCCTCAAGGACTTTTAAACTTTATCATATCTGTTGTGACAGCGAATCTACACCAAACGTTCCAGCCTGACGGTTCTCATGCTGTTCAGCACACAGGATCACCTCCTTCTTGAACACAAAACTACTGAGATCTTGTTAATTTTAGAAAACTAAAAATGAATATAAAAGTTACTCAATCACAACAACATGCTGGATCCAAAGAAATGGTGGTCTGTTACAGCACACCCAAACATTTCAACACTCTCTTTTAAAGGTTTTAAAATGTTTAAAAAGATTTTTATATGTTGTAACTGTTAATACAAAGGAGAATATAACTGCGGTTCTACTGTTTATTACACTAATATTGTAATTGTTATACATGTGTGTTGTACCAGTGATGTGGTTGTTGGGGTTACGCACAGGTTTAGTCTTAGTGGTAGTCCCACTCTTAGACTATATACTGCAATGAGTATAAAAATATTATCACATGAAGTCATATCCACAAATATACAAAAACAGTAGTGTACACGTCAATGAACTGAAGTGTGATCGGTAATCCATATAAATATATGGTATATTCAGTATATCGAATGGTTTTAAAGCCACTACGGTAGTTTGTGTAAAATATATTTTTATTATGAAAATGTAAAATAAAATTGTTTCCTCATTACTTGTTGCTAAAATTTGCATTAAAACTAAAAATATATTATTTGAATGCGGATGTAAACCTGAAAGAAGCATTCACAAGCTATAATGATAAACTAATGTATACATATATAAAACTGTTTCTGTAAAATAGCCATACTTTCTTGTTTAAATTAATTTAATACTTAACATACTGTAATATCCATCATAAAATTAATAAATCTAAACAGTATACAACTTAGATCATATAATTGGAAAAAGATTGTCCAAAGGCGCTTAGCATTATTCTGGATTCAAAACCAGCTGTTTTCTGTTGACAGGCGAAATGCTTCTATACACCACGTTAAACATTTACTGTGTCACCTGGTGGCTTTACAAAACAGTGCAGCCCCATAACAGCATAGTTTAAAAAAAGCGTGGTGTGGTGTGTTGTGGTATGTATACTGCAATTTTCTGCATTATACTGTGTGCATTCTGAATGGCTTGATCTGTACATCCGTTAGAAATCCAAAGCATCTATGAAAAATCTGGTTGATATAGGACAGTACTTTCCTTGTTTGACTCTATCAAAGCTTAGATATAGATGTATGTTTCTGGTGTATTTCTTGTTTGTGAACATATACACACGCACGATACACAAACCATAAACACACCTCATAATAAAAGAGCAAAGCACTAAGTAGCAGGATTTGTTGAGACCCGAGAATCGCCCTGATTGAGCTCAGTGTCCTAGTCCTCTCTAAAGGCTCTGAGAGGCATTTAGATCTGGAGGTAACAGAAGCCCTTGGCTGAATAAGTGCAGTAATGCACAGGATTTTCAAGTAAAAGCATCACCCTACTGTATGAGCTGTTACCTCACACACGACAAAAGTAAACTCTTAAAGAAACTGAACATGTGTGCTAATTGGGTGTTTGAGAAAGTGGTGGAAATGTCTGATTATAGAGAGGAAGAGTGGAAGGTGATGGAAAGAGAGGAAAAATATAGGAAGAAGCTGAGTTTGTCAGAAGGAGTTTGGGGCGAAGATGCCTGTAAGAAAGCGTATGAACATTAGTACAAGCACAAAGGTCTAGCTGGAGCCCTGGTGCTCGGCCGACACCTGCGGTGGCAGATTAGCATGAAGGAGAAATCAGAATGGGATAAAAAAGAGAAGGAGTTCACAGAAAAAATAAAAGCGTTAAATGAAAGGAAAGATCATTTATTTGCGGCGAAAGAAGAACTAGAAAAAAAGCTAAAAGAGGCAGTGCAGGAGAATCAGAAACTAAAGGAGGAATTAGTTCCTGGTCATGCTGCACTGGTTAATGTTACAACCGGCGACTAAATTATATCCTGCTCTTCCGCAGGGGAACAAACAGGCAGGAAACAAAAACAATTGGGATCAATTCCCACAGTGGCCATATGGAGATGGGGGGTCTGACTGGGATAACACTTGGTATGAGTGTATAGAGATGGAACAGAGACTCCCTTCTTAAAGGCAGGGGGCCCGCAGATCTGTACTCTCACCCAAAGTGGGAAAGGACTTGATGTGGCAGGGGCTGGCGCTGCTGATGACAGCGCTACTCTAACTCTGTCTCGCACCCCGTCTAGGGGGTCCGCACTCGCACCTACCTTCGTTGATTCCCCCATACGGTCAAATCCAAAACCGGAAGATATTGACCGATGGGCTAGAGAAGTACCGGACACAAAATTAGGAATGCAGGGAACCTGGAGAACGCTTCAGGAATTAAAATATACTTATGGTATCACTCCCCTGACTGCCGCTATGATCCTCAGAAGGACAGGGGAAAAGCGTGTTGGAGAACTTAGACAATTGTGTGAGGATAACAGCCGGGGAGGGCGATGGGAATAGGTTTGACAGACCGGAAAAAGATATCTGCGTGTCAACAGAAAGAAAGTGAGGATGTGGCTGACTTCACTGATCGCTTCGTCACACTCTAGCTGTAATGTTCAGGACTTAGTGACGAAGATGATGTGAATAGCGACACCTCTGCTGTAATTAAACAAATTTATTTGAGCGGCCTAAAGCCTGATTTAGCCAAAGCCCAAAATAGGGCAAAATACAAGTAAACAGTTCAAAGAAATAGTTCGAATGGAACATCAAATTGAAAGGAATATGTACGCTAAATTACAGGCAATACAAACAGGGTGGACACCGCCCACGCAGAAGCGAGGAGCTGGCTCCGACACCTGATTTAGTCCAAAAGGGGAAATTACTGCAGGTCGGTGCCATTTTTGTAAAGATTTTGGGCATTTTCAAAAAAATTGCAGAAAGAGATTGGCCATTGAAGGCAGGGGTGGAAAATATTGCGACCCCCCATTCAATCTCTCGAATCAAGAGGGACAAAGAACTCTGTTTTCGCAATTACAGGATCCGAGTGAAGCAGACAAACGCGCTATCAGGGATATTTTAAACTAGGACTCCCCCTAGTGGCCTCCCTACACCTATCTCAGGAGCTGGGTGAGAAGGAACTCAAATTACAATGTACGATTAATGGGACTCAAATGTCATTTTTATGGGACACTGGGGCTCAATTATCTTGTTTATCTGAACAGTCAGCCAAACGGTGTGGTGTCATATTCACAGGGAGGGAGCTGGAGGCCACTGGTGTGGGAGGCAGTCGAATAACACTCAGAGAAACTCAAAAACTCAAGATTAGACTAGGAGATGGGGAGGTAATATTTAATGCCGTCATGTGGGTAGGACCTACCCCAGATCTTTTGGGGTGGGATGCTCTACAATACCTACAAGGAATTACATTAACCGTACATTAGGAGAGGGTGGAGGTAAACATCTGGTCCCTCCAAATAGACTAATTAAAAGGTCATTCAATTTGGACTACGGATAAGGACAAATGCGGACTTCTTGATATGGAACCTGCCACATTTACTGGGAATTCCCCGCCATACACAAAACCATATAAAATCAACAGAGAGGTGGAGGAAGGGGTTCGACCAGTAATACAAAAACTATTGACTCAAGGAATTGTACGAAAAACACATAGTACAAGCAGTCCAATATGTAAAGAAAGCCAGCGGAGCATGGCGATTCACAGTTGATTACTCAAAAGGTAATCAACACATCAACCGTCTAACCCCCTTGGTAGCAGATCCCTCTGCTATTTTTCAACTGCTGACCCCTGAGCACCAGGTGTTTTCAGTAATTGACATGGCTAATGGGTTCTGGTCTGTTCCTCTACATCCAGAGGTAGAAGATTGGTTTGCTTTTGTTGTGGATGGAGATTAATATACTTGGACCAGGTTACCACAGGGGTTTCATAACAGCCCCACCGTGTATCACATGGCACTTTGGAGGCATCTTCGGGAGTTGCCTCCAGTGTCCTCCGTCGTTATCCAATATGTGGATGATATTTTAATTGTGTCTCCCGACGAGGAAACCCACAAGAAGGACCTCCAAATTACTCTCAACCATTCGGTTAAAAAGTAGTTATAGCAAAGCACAGTTATGCCTAGAAACCATAATTTACTTGGGACAGAAGATTTGTCAGGGAAAGAGGGAATTGACAGAAGACCGGGCCCAGGCAATCCGAACACACCCTAGTCCCAATACGGTTAAAGAGCTCTGATCATTTCTGGGTCTGTGCAATTTCAATAGAAATTGGGTTGATGCTTTTTCTGAAAGGGCCAAACAACTTACAGACCTATTGAAGGGGGGAGGGAGGTCCCTTGATCCTATTGCTTGGAGTCCTGAAGCTGAACACGCTTTTAATGATTTAAAACAAGCTCTGTTACAGGCGCCTGCACTGGGGTTTCTTCAGACGGATCAAGTGAAAAGAATGGATTTTGGACAGCTGTACTAACACAGGAACATGGGGGTAGGTACCGCCCAGTAGGGTATTACTCTGGATCCTTGGACGAGGTAGCAAGGGGATGGGGACCATGTCTACGTGCCATTCAGGCCATCTGTCTAGCAGTGTAGGCAGTAAATAACATAGTGCTAGATCAACAACTGATTGTTCGACGCCCACATGCGGTACACACCCTCATGTCCCTGAATCGGGTCAGTCAGTTAATGTGATACGATGGAGCAAGTGGCAGGTCTTGTTAGAGGCTCCAAATATTGTTATTGAACGTGAAGGAGCTCTAAATCCAGCCACATTGTTACCTGACCCCCCAGAAGCCTATCTGTTAGAACACAGCTGTGATGTCTGGGCAATGGGAGAAGATGAGGGCATCAAAATAGCCGAGCAACCACTCGGGAATGAAGACCTAATCCTCTTCACTGATGGAACCTCATTCATAAATTCTAGTGGGGAAAGGAAAGCGGGTTGGGCTGTGACTACAGAACATGATATCCAATGTGGGGGAAGATTTGAGGTACACACGTCAGCACAGCGAGCTGAACTGAAAGCTTTGGTGCTTTCTCCTTCCTAGTGCTACCTCCCCCTCTGACACAGCGCAGTGGGCGGCACGCTGTTTTCAGAGCCTCTGACTGGGGGAAAAAAGACCTGCTGATCTGTTCTACATACCAGGAAGACAACAGAATATTATTTTTTCTATTCGAGACGTGTTGTTTTTATGAAATTCGTGTATTTTAAACATTTAATTAAGAAGTAAAAACCTTACAGCGTAGACAGAAATTCTAAGCTGATCACAAGGAAGAAAAATCACCCATTTTTCACGCATGAAAAGTGGTTATTAACTATCAAAACCTGTTTTTATAGCTTTTAAAATCATGCAATATCTAAGTAGGAACACATCATTATATCTACTTTTTTATTTATTTTTTAAGAATTAAATTGTTTGCCCAGCCTAATTTTAAAGACCTCTACTTGTGAAACTTTTCACAGCCTGAACATAAAACTATTATTAAAAGCTTATTAAAAACAGCCCCCATGGTGTTCAAACCAATTTTTTTTACACAGAAGACTGTGTAAAACAAAGAATTTAATCTCTTTTGAGAATCTTCAGCAATCATTTCAGTTTCAACACAGTTAGAAATCCAATACGGGGCAGCTTATACTTTATATACTGTCTATATATTTATAGCTGTCCAAATCTAAGTGAAATCTACTGGAGGACAGGTGTTCAGAATGGCTCACTGATAACCCTAGAGTTCAGTTACTTTTTGCAAAAAAACAAAAAATGTACTTTAAGGTGCAAAAGATTTATATCTTTATACAGTTTTGTTTCAAAGTTAGTTTTTGTGCTCACCTCCAGCAGAGATATGTTTATAGTTCCAAAGATATAACCATAAACTCTGGCAGCACTATAGTCCTTCTCAAAGTTATTAATTCATGTCTATCTATCGATAAAAGTAAGCAAGTAACACCAAGACCTATAACCCACCAACAGCCTTTGAAAAAAGTGAGACATGAGGGTAAAGTTGGCTACCTGGCTTTAGTTATGCTCTTCTTAGCCGCAACCTCACTGGCTGTCATTGGCTCTGGAAGCGCTGAGGGAAGAGGAGAGCTCTGCATGTAAAATGAAAAAAACAAACAATGAAATAACCCATCAGCACATCAGGATTTTTTGCACAAGCTGTTTAGTTTTTGTTTTTTACATTACCATTACCTAAGTTCAAAGGAAGTTTCAGTTTAATTTCAAAAGCCCATAAAGTGACAAATACTCTGTGTGTGGTATTCATGCTGACATTTCCTGATTAAGCACATTCCATAAAACAAAAACAATAAAACCATTAATCTGTAATAAACTGCATATACTATATACATAAAAAACATGACAAGTCCTAATTGCCTTAGCATTGAAGTGCAAAAAACATTATTTGGTTTTCTTATCTTTTTTCATTTAATTAAGAAACAGAACAAAGCTGTAAAGTATTTAACATGTAAGAGAAGAAAAACTTAATGTGGACTGCTTAATGTGGATATAGTGTTACAGCCTACAAGACATATCATGTGAACTGGAGCTTGCAACGGATATTATTTAAATACTTCACAATTATCATCCATCTCAAGCAAAACAGCAGGAAAATATAAGGAAATAGTGCAGTGCAAAACTGATTGTATTACATAACATGATAAAACGTACAGAAAGGTTTGGCACAGGGTTCTCTTTTCCAGCCAACTTGAAGGCAAAATAAGAGACCTGATAGATGTCAGGTCTTTTCTCTAGATCTGGCTCTAACATATAACCTGAAAAAGCAAAACACCACCACCTTAACAACATTTCAAAAAAAGGCCACAAACAATTGCACAGAAAAACCAGCTCCATATTTATATTTTACATCACTGGTGTCATTACAGTTATATTATTATTAGCACATCTGAAATTAACTCAAGATAATGCAATCAAATGATTTTACCACATGGGGGCACTGGTGTTTATGTTCATATAAACCAAGTCTCATTCTATTTCTCTGTGTTTTAAAAACTACAGCCACACTACAGATGATTTGAAAATTAAATAAATTGTAAGCAGTTTTTAAAAGTATTTTCAATGTGTACATAAAGAATGTAAATATTGTTAGTGACTAAAAAAAGGGTTCTACTTACGAATTAAGCAGTGCATTTTGAATGAGAATTTTGAATTATCTGGAACAATAAAAGTTCCATCACATATTGCAACTTGACTCTCCCCGAATGGAAGTGAGAAGAAACAAAGCTTGTACAACAAGCATCCAAGCGCCTGAAATTAAACAAAAGCAAATAAATGTGTATAAAAAAATGCTTTCTCTTACATTACAAACACTCCGAACAAAAAATTATCTCAGGAATCATGTTTGCAGTATTGTGAATTACTATATTTATAAGTGATAACAAATGACTCTTTCCCACTTATCTTGAACTACAGTAGGTCTTTCTCATCACCTTGCTGTTCTCTTTGATTTCAAATTTCCTGTCTTGCACTACACTTCCTACACCCTCACACTCTTAAGTTTTCACAATCTGCAATCAGCAGACCAAACTAGTTTGACCAAACTAGATTTGATAATTCTGCTCTGTCCTCACTGTCTTGCTTGCTTTTAATTGCTTTTGGCACCTTAGTTCCTCTTTAAAATTAAATCATCTCCTTTACTTTCTCCACCCCATGGTATACTGACCAGTTGTTCTCAATGATTAAAGTCTCCCACAAACTAGAATGTAGGTGGCATCTTTCTGGCTTGAATGTACATCTTCAGCCTTGGAAGGAGCTCTTGATTGAATACAAGGATGCAACCGAGTCAGAATCAACTTCTCCCATATCCTTGAGAACAACCAATACAATCCTAGATAACTCTACTCCACCATCAATAGACTGCTTAAGCCAAACTGCCCTAATACATTACCTACTTCTTCCCAACTTTGCAACCATTTCTTAAAATGTATTGGTTCCAAGAAAAACAATATCCAGCATCACATTCTCTCCACAACTACACTGTTACTATTACACCTCTTCCCTTCATCCCCAGTTTTGATGGTAACCTTCTTTGTAGTTTCTCTCAACTTGACACTGCATGTCATAGTAAATCTCTTGTGTATCTAAATTCACACTAAACAAACTTCAACAGCCAGAATCCTGATCATGTCATGTGTAAGTAATCACATTACGTCTGACCTGGAGTCCTTGCACTGGCTAGTTTTGAATTGACTTCAACATCCTCACCTATAAGGCTCTACATGGCTTGGCACCTCAGTACCTATCAGACTTATTTTTGTCCATCTTGCCACCTCAGAACCTTCATTCATCTGACTCTGGTCTCATGTTTGCCCCCCAAACTCATCTACTTGTGACAGGGCTTTCTCTTGTTATGCCCCAAAGCTCTGTAATTCTATCTCCAAGGATGTCGGAGAGTCACATTTCATCAGAGCTTCAAGTATAAACTTAAAACTTTCTTCTTCAGAAAGGCTTTGATTTAAATTATGCTTATATAAAATAAAGTTTATTATAATCACTGACTGTCAGCATTAGAAAGGAAGTGTAATCAGGGAATTTGTTAATTTCTCACAGTTCTGTGAAGCAGGAAATTAGCCCAATTTTTTCATTTACTGCTTTACAAGTACCTGCCATTCAATATAAACTTTACTTGCTTCCATTACAAAACAAGTTTTTGTGTTACAGACTAGCTTAGCTTTTTCGTTTCATGGAGTCATTTTCAAAGTAATTGCATATATTATTGCAATATCAAACACATTACGCTAAGTTTAAATCAAGAACACGCTTATACTCTCAAATGTAAAAATATAACTAATTTGCTTTCTCTTTTACATAATTTTTTTTTGCCTAATATCATGTTGACAAACAATCCTTTTACCAGGATTGTGAAAA
Source organism: Lepisosteus oculatus (assembly GCF_040954835.1). Taxonomy (NCBI): domain Eukaryota; kingdom Metazoa; phylum Chordata; class Actinopteri; order Semionotiformes; family Lepisosteidae; genus Lepisosteus; species Lepisosteus oculatus. The sequence continues at coordinate 35,919,760 of NC_090698.1, read as the reverse complement.
GAATGATGCGGTGTCTGTAGTAATTCATTTTCTCTCTACTGCACTTACTGCTACTGGTGACAAAGCAGGATCAAACATTTATGTCTCCACCTCCACAATTCATTCCAAGCACTTAACAGCAGTATGATATGCTCAACTATGTTTCTGTATTTGATTTTACAGGTGCAAAGTTTAAATATTTGAACCATGTGTTGGTTCTAGACCATGTCTTGTACTCACTAAGAACATTTAATGGTTTTAACAGAAAACTTTGGCTCTCCCCTCTTCAGAGAAGTTTCTTTATTGTTTTTATGAGATCTAATTTAAATTACAAGAAGCATTCCACTTTGGAGACAATTAGTTCAATTGGTTAGGTTTTCTAGTTTTTCATTGCAGCTCTTACATCTGCAATTATGCCAATAATTGTCTCCAATATTATTTTTATAGTACTAGCCTTCTGTAGTTTGCACTCCATAATGTGAAAAACAATTTATTGCAGTTTCCTACAGGTTTCACTCTTCTTTGAAAAGAATAATTAAGTAGATACAACCATTACATTATATCTCTATCCTTAAAGTTACAATAGATCCCCAATTATGAAATCATCCTCTAGTACTTTCTTTTTGGGTAGAGAGCAAAAACCATCTGGAAAACAAAAGCTGCCATCAAGTACTGAGTCAGTTATATGAGACTAACGTGGATTAACATTTTAATTTACTTTGATTACTTTTGACTTTTCTTTTGATGACCCTGGTGTTCATATCAGAAGATACCCTGCTCAATGCAATGTCTCCACACTACATGTGATAGCAGTTGATTCAGTGATGTTTCACTTAGATAAAGAATTAACAATGATCTTACCCATATATCAGATTTAGTGGTGATTGGCTTCCCTGCATAAAGATTAATCATTTCTGGAGCTCTGTATGACAGGGTTGTGTACCTATGAATGAGATAAGTTGCATAAAATCATCAAAACACCTTTAAATACTATTTACACTACTTGTGACTGCAGTATAAGAGTATATAAGAATATATATAGACATAGTCCTCAATTTCTAATGTCCCAATTAATAATTTAATAATGGACCTTCTTATAGATTTATCCAAAAATTGAGATATTAATAATACTTTTTCAGTATTGTTAGTATTAATGTAAGGTTTTACTTGGACACGTGAAACAACAGGATGGTTTTACTGACTTGACCAATTATTAACTGTACATGAACATTGTTTTCTTCAAATCAATTGGACAGCTACATGTGAGTGAGTCTATCATCACTTTTTGTTGTGTTGGTGCATGTGTTGGCAAGACAAACATCCTTAATATGTATGTTTTATCAATGCTTGTAAAATGATATTCAATAAGAAGAGTGTTGGTCATAAAAGGAACAGGAAAAAATTAACCAAAGGAATCATTCATCTGAACTATGTAATCCAGGAGTGTAAAACCGCTTTGAACTGTGATTCCTTAACTGAGAGGCACTGGACCATGGGGATCTTGAGTCCATGGAAAAAAAAATCAAATTGTCAAGTTCAGCTGGAAAATTAATCTCTTTATGACATTAATCACACTGCTATTCAATTGTACATTTTTAAACAAAACTAAAAAAAAAATTAAAATGTGTGGCTTGGCCAAAGAAAGAGCAATGTTCAGTATGTCTGTCTGTCTTTAAAATGTGAATGAAAACTGTTTAACAAAGAAGTGATCGAGGCACACAAAGTTAAATTCATTGTATCACAGTGCAATGCCCCTCCTCCACTCACTCGATGTGCGAGTATCAGAGCACATCACCTGTCAAGTTTTTTTTTCCAAGCTAGAGTGACATTGAGCTTTTGTATATTTCAGCTCTGCTTATTTTTTATCATCTTTAATTCTAACCTACACAATGTTAGGACTAAAAAAGAATATTATGTGCCACACAGGAAACAAGCGACTTTTATGTTCTGTAATGCAGTGTAACACTTACTTTTTTATTTCATCTTCCACAGTTGTAACTCCATCTTTATGTGGGTGGAGAACTTTGTGTGTGGCACTGCCAAAGTCACACAAGACATAGTTCCCTTGGTCATTTAAAAGTATATTTTCAACCTGGCATGAAAATCCATGATACTCAAATTAAAACATTACAAAATAACATCTTGCAAAAATCAAATACATCCACGCATTTTGTAACCACTTTATCCAATACAGGGTCACAAGGGAGCCGGACCTTATCCAAGTAAGCAATGGATACATGACAGGATACACACAGGATGCAGGATGGCTAGTCAGACCTTGCTAGTAAATTGCAAGGCACACACAGGAACAGTTTTCCCAGAAGACAATTAACTACAAGCTCATCTTTGGACTATTGAAGAAAACAGGAACACCCAGAGGAAACCCACATAAACCCAAGGAGAACATACAAACTTCATGAAAATAACATCACATGTATGGATCTGAACCCAGGACCCCAGTACCGCGAGGTAGCAATTTAGCAGTTTAATAAATGGACAAATTTCGTATACAGTACACTGATCCAGGTCTAATCCTTGGGGAGGCCTAAGTGTGAAGGTCTGATTAGGAGTATCTAGATGCTACAGAACTCCATTTGTTGTGTTTTAAGGCAGCTTGAGTGCTTCGCAATACTTTGATACTGGGACTACATATGCAGCTTCTCCTGTGGGTTCACCCTGACCAAATAAGAATGCAACAGTTATTGTGTGAATGTTCTCTGATCTTACTAAGCTTTAATCCCATTCCATGACTAGCTGGGAAACCAGTTTGCATCAGAGACCAGTGAACAAGAACACGCACGCTTTCCTCGAGAAGAATGGAACAGAATCCCACAAGACATCATCTGCAACTTGGCACAACACATGTTCCAAATGTACAGCTTAAATTGCGTCAAACACTGGTCTTAAAAACTAGCAGTGTTAAAAACACAACAAATGTTATTGGTTCTAATACTATATTTTTGCATTTTAATGCCTCTCAGTATATTTAATAGCATCTAAATAGCAAATACAGTTCAATGATTAGTTATTAACTTTTCCCACATTAAATAATTGCTAGTGTACAGCATTAACTTCAAATTCACTTTGACCAAAAGTGCAGTACATACGATGATTGGTTTCCCTTATTAATACTTATTAATAAATTATTACTTATTATTATCCCTTATTAATCAAGGATATTTGTGGTCCTGTTTATGAAATAACAGATACCTTCCATACCTTCAGGTCCCTATGAATGACTGGCGTTTTGCACTGATGTAACCTGGCAACAGCCTCACAGGTGTCGCAGAATATTGTCAAGACTTCCACTTCACTGAAACCAGTATGCAGCCGCTGATTCATCTGCTTTACCACTTGACCCGCTGTGAAAACAATTACACATCAGACTAAAAAATCTAGAGAAAGCCCCCCCAGGAAGAAATGATTAACTAATTTTTTGCTCTGTTCACACAGGTTGAAGTTCACTTTCAATCAACAACTTTTTTGTGGGGCACCAGTTTGCACTTTTTGTTACATGATTTGTGTAATACATAAATTCAAAATCTTAGCCTCCCAGACTGAACTGCTCTAAAATGTCAAATGCACTACTATTTTAATACATGTATTATTCATAAACATTATGATTCCCTATGGGGTGGAACACAACAGGGGCACAGGTTCCAATCAGGCCCAAAGGACAAACACATCCCACACACACAAGACTTAAAGGGAAAAATAAGGTTGTTTTATTGAAACAAGCCAGGTAGGTCCTGTGGTAAAACAACTGCAAATAACAGCCCACGCCAGAGAAAAATAACAGCTCACACAAAGTGGCGGTGGGGAAAAGCTTAGTCAGAGCATTGTTCTTACCGGAGCTTGTGAAAATAATCCTTCTCAGGAAACCTTTAGAAGAGGGTCAGGTTTGGTCTGCACTTGCTAAAGGCTGGGTGATCTGACAGCATTTCTTCTTGGAATTGGCACCTTGTCAACACCATCTTCTTTTCTGCTTGGCACTCTTATTTACCCTGTCTGCGCAGCTATACCTGCTTAAGATCTGAGTTCTGCTATCTTGAGCGAGAGGATTACCTCCACCCATCAAATGTTTACCCCATTAAACAGCACAAGGAAGGGAAGCATCCTCCCCCTGGATCATGCACTCATCTTAAGTTCCTTCCTTGTTCTCCAAATGACAGCCATCTCTCTCCTCGTAGCTGCACATGTTCTCTCTCAGAGCACACAGACGTTTGTGTCACTACCCCGTTATTCAAGTGTAGTTAACAATATAGTGAAAATAAAAGAGTGGTTATCCATCTGCCGTTACTGTCAGGCTTCTTTATAGTCAGATGACTTCTCTCTGGCCAGTTTGTTCTGCACCCTCTTTGAAGACCTCAAACCTATGTGGTACAGATGCAGCCATTCAAAATGGTGGGATATTTCGCAGTATACCCCGGTGGGCGTGTCCCATCAAAACGCAGTATCACGCGGTGTATCACGTCATTTGACGTCATACTGGAAAGTATCCGGAATCACCTTGTAAAACCGCCAGGAGGAGCCAATAAACCTTGACCTCTCATGTACACCATTTTAGCTTTTAAATTTAAACTGTGTATTACAGCATGTTAATCATCAGTCATTAAAAAGTTGGT